>NC_043968.1:69072682-69705182 GCF_902148855.1 Sphaeramia orbicularis | reverse complement strand
AGAAAATATCAGTAGACTTGAGCGTGACGATGTTATGTTTTGTGATACTGTTACAATTCTCAAAAGATCTTTCCATTTGTATATTACAGAGTTGACAGTGATTCATCAACCACTCTATATCTCAAGCCCTTTGACCCTGTCTCCCTTGATAATGTAAACTGAGACAGGAAGTGGCATAAGGGTGCACTATTAAATCATCTGATGGCATAAAAAAGTAGTTCTGTTAACATGGATTTGACATTATATGCAGTATATAATATACAGTATATATGATCTTGCTTGTAGTGTTGCAGTATATTACAACCAGAGATATAAAGCAGTAGAGTGCAGTTATGTTGTCATTGTATTTAACCCATAAAGACCCAGTGCTGCTTTTGTGGCAGTTCCAAAATGATATTTTCTCTATTTTTAACCTTCCGTAACTGATTTATCACCATTTATTCTAATATTATGCTCTGTATTTTACATTTTAAAGTGTAAATCAGATATTTTCCCTATATTAACCCTTTCATGCATGAATTAGGAGAACTATAGTAAATATTTTTTTTCCTGAGTGTTTTCATTCCTCTTTAGGCATGAAAAAAAAACAAAAAAACAATGTGATTTAATTTTTTTTAATGAACCTATTTTTCATGGAGTTACAAAAATGTCCACTCAGCTGGACACCATGTGTTTAATTTTTTTAAGCAAAGAAACATGTATTTAATACGCAATATCAGAAAGTTAAAAATGTGTGAAAACAATGAAATAAAAACATTTTTAATGCAGCTAATCTAATGTTTTCTCACATTTCATCATAATCAAATAGTAGCTGTTACTCAGTTCATAGAGGTAATATATGATTTTTTTTTGTATAAGAAAACTGCTAATTACAGTCTAACAATTTGCAATTGATTTACACTCAAACACGTTAGTGCAGATCAGGTTTATCAAGAATAGCAAAGTTACAGTAATGGCATGAATGTCAGTGTATGGGATGATGCAGTGTCCACTGTGTTGAATGATATGGAACTAAAACAACAAAACCCGTGAATATACAAGAGAACAGCTGGAGAATAGATGTCCACTGTAGTGACCACTATGCATGAAAGGGTTAATGTGCTGATCATGTAGATGTTCATAAAAGCTCAGATTAACGTTGAGGGTTATTATATCAAACACAGAGAAACATGAAGAAAATGTAACTTTTTTTGTAAAATATATCATTAACTGAGCACAAACCCAGTGTCTCCATCCAGTGAATCAATGCTGTAGAAGATGACAGCGTTTCCATGTTCACTATGCAGCCTCTGAACGTCCAAATGGGTCAGATCTGATGACGATGAAAAGATGAAAAACTGTATTTTACACCAGTTATTTACATGTATTGATAAGATTAATGCAGGGGTGTCAAACATGCGGCCCGGGGACCAAAAGGTCCAGTTTGGCCCCTGGGATGTTTTTGCCAAGTGCAAAAATTCCACAGTCTTGAATTGAATTAAGCAAAAAAAAATTTAGCTTGAAAGAGGAAAAAAATCTTGAACTAAGCCAAAAATAAATATTCAATTAAGTTAACAAAAAAAAAAAAAATCTTCAGTGAAGCCAAAAAAAATCTTCCATTAAGTAAAAAAAATCTTCATTTAAACCAAAAAAATCTCAAATTTAGCAAAAAATCTTGAATTAAGCCCAAAAAAATCTTCAATTAAGTTTAAAAAAAATCTTGAATTAAGCTAAAAAAAAAATCTTCAATTATTAATTAATCTTGAATTAAGCTAAAAAAATCTTCAGTTAAGTAAAAAAAATATTGAATTAAACCAAAAAAAATCTAGAATTAACTTATTTTTTTTCCCCTTTGTTTTAGTGCAAAAAATAACATTAAACTATGAAAATATTTACATTTGCAAACTATCCTGAAACAATAAACTGTGAATAACCTGAACAAATATGAACAACCTGAAATTTCTAAAGAAAATTAAGCACAATTTTAACAATTTTCTGCCTGTTCCTCAGTGTTTAGTGTCTTTGTAGATCTGATTCATAATGCACATGTAGAAAGGATGAGTTGAGGAATAATATTATTAAAATTGCACTAAATTTTCTCACGTTTTTAAATTTAAATTTCAGTTTTTTCAGGTTTTTTTTTTTTTTTTTGGATAGTGTATAAAAGTAAGTATTTTTGTAATTTAATGTTATTTTTTTTACACTAAAACAAAGACAAAAATTTAGAGTTTTCATTATTTATAGGTTATTATGTTATTATTTTTCTGGTCCGGCCCACTGGAGATCAAATTTAGCTGAATATGGCCTCTGAACTAAAATGAGTTTGACACCCATGGATTAATGGATCAACAGGTATTAAACATTTTAGATCAGTAAATGATTTCGGTCGTCGGTGTAGGTTTGGGTCTTTATGGGTTCAGTAGAGTTTTCAGGTATATGACAACGTTTCACTTAACTGTACTTCCTACTTGTTACATTTCCCCCCCAAAAAATATATATATATTCCTTAAATCAATACCATTGGAGGTTTAGGACAAAAGTACAACAATTATACGGTCATACAGACAGGATGCAATGTGGGTCCAAGTAAATGAACATGCATGGTTTCTCCAAGGTGAATTAGCAGAGTGGAAACTCTGAACACGGAGCCAAGTCCTGTCATTCACGCTGGGACTTCTAGTTGGACAGAGAGAATGGGGAGCAGATGCTAGGACACATGCCACTTTAGCTTCCTGCTGGGGGAGAGGGACAGGAGATATTCATGCAACATCGAGAAGAGGTAAAGAAAAAGAAATATAAAATGAGTAGGAGGTTGTCAAGTGAAAGACAGAATACAAAAACGATCTTGCTTTGTCTTGGAGGTCTTTGCATCCGTACATAGTGAATGAACAAGGCTGTTAAAGGTGTGTATTTGCATATCTGGGGAGTCTGGACCATATTATATACTACCATATGTGTATTCTGCCGTAATAGATTTCCTTCTTTCCACTCCTCTTTATGTTCCCTGTCCTTTTTTTTCCACTGTTAGTGGTGCATGTGAGCATTTCACAGAGGCATTATGTGTGATAGAACACAGTAAACCTGACTGTAGCCTGTTCTGTCCTCAGAGCAGGAGGTGAGTGCTTACCGGGGTTCATCGAGCCGCTGCTGCCACTCACTGTGCACAGATGGTGGCTGAACCGCAGAGCATGTGTTGGATGTGTTGGCTCTGAGCTGTGCTGCTGTGCTGCATAAAGAAGCTTATTAGGATCACAAGGGAGTCATAGACGTGCCAGATATGAAGAACCAGTCTCTTCCATAGATCCTGCATCTCTACAGGAGCTATTGAACCAAGAGTAACTAGGGGATCAATATGATTGATCATCAAACTTCCTTGCTGTTAAGGAGTTAGATGTGGTGTAAAGGTCTGAGCTGTATTTGCATTGATAGTGTAAATTAGGGGTGTCAAACTCATTTTAGTTCAAGGGCCACATTTAGCCCAATATGACCTCAAATGGGCTGCATCAGTAAAATAACAACATAATAACATAAATAATGTAAAATCCAAACATAAAAAAGAAAATTACATAATGAAAATGTTTACATCTACAAACTATCCTTTCAAATAATGTGTAAAACATGAACAACCAGAGATTTCTTAAGAAATATAAGTGCAATTTTAACAATATTGTGCCTCAATATATCATTTTATTAATTAATTACCTCCGCCAAGGAGGTTATGTTTTTGCCAGGGTTTGTTTGTTTGTTTGTTTGTCTGTCCGTTAGTGTGCAACATAACTCAAAAAGTTATGGACAGATTTGGATGAAATTTTCAGGGTTTGTTGGAAATGGGATAAGGAAGAAATGATTAAATTTTGGTGGTGATCGGGGGTGGGGGGGCCCACGGGGGGGGCCACTGATCGTTAGTGTGCAACATAACTCAAAAAGTTATGGACAGATTTGGATGAAATTTTCAGGGTTTGTTGGAAATGGGATAAGGAAGAAATGATTAAATTTTGGTGGTGATCGGGGGTGGGGGGGCCCACGGGGGGGGCCACTGATCAGCCTTGGCGGAGGTCTGCGCTCTCCGAGTGCTTCTAGTTAATTTATTTATTTATGACATGCAAAGAAACAAAACAAAGCAAAATAAGACAAAAACAACATAACATTTAAATGAACAGAGTCTATCTTCAAGTATGCATGGTCGAAAAGGAATAGGAAAAAGTATAAACTTATTTAATCCTACCCCTCAAGTGCTTTTACACCTTTATCAATAACTTAATACATGAATCCAACAATACATTTTTTCTGAATTTAGCATTTAACCCACAACTAATAAATAATGCACTAACTGAATTATGCAGAACAATATTATCATGGCAGTACAGTCATACAAACAGACATCAACAGTTATTTAACAGTACATTATCCATAAACATTACAACTCTCATATTACAGCTCTACAAAGACACACAACCTTAAGTAAAAGGCATAACATAGTTCAAATTCCACTTATTTTTCTTCAAGATTTTTCATGTTGTTCATATTTGTTAAGTTTTTTCACATATTATTGTTAAATGGTAGTTTGTTAATGTAAACATTTTCATGTAATAATTTTTTTTACACCAAAACAAAGAGTTGTCATTATTTATGGGTTATTATGGTAGTATTTTACTGATCCAACCCATTTGAGATTGAATTGGTGTGTTTATTACGGTGGCCCACAGGTGCAACAGCCCAAAAAATTATTCACTATAAGAAAAAAAAGAGAACAGCCCAAAAAAATTATCCACTATAAGAAAAAAAAAGAGAACAGCCCAAAAAGTTATCCACTATAAGAAAAAAAAAAAAAAAAAAAAATAGAACGGCCCAAAAAATTGTCCACTATAAGAAAAAAAACCAAAACATCATTCATGTTTTCAATTAAGGGGGGACTGTTTACCTGAAAGGTCTCTTGCTTTAAAATTAAGGCCACAACAAAACATAAAAGCATAGGCTGAACATTTTTAAGGCTTTCAGCTAATGTGGCTAATGCTAACGAAGTAACCCACTAAAAGTGGAGGTCGGTGCACTAAAAATAAAGTTATTTAAAAAACAGTGGATAATTTTTGGGCTATTCTCTTTTTTTTCCTTATAGTGGATACATTTTGGGCTGTTCTCTTTTTTTCTTATAATGGATAATTTTTTGGGCTGTTCTCTTTTTTTTTCCTTATTGTGGATAATTTTTGGGGCTGTTGTCTTTTTTTCCTCATTGTGGGTAATTTCTTGGGCTGTTCTCTTTTTTTCTTATAGAGGATAATTTTTTGGGCTGTTCTCTTTTGTTTGTTATTGTGGATAAATTTTGGGCTGCTCTCTTTTTTTTCTTAGAGTGTATATTGTTTTGGGCGGTTGTCTTTTTTTTTTCTTATAGTGGATCATTTTTTGGGCTGTTCTCTTTTTTTTCATATAGTGGACAATTTTTTGGGCTGTTCTATTTTTTTTTTCTTATAGTGGATAATTTTTGGGCTGCTCTTTTTTTCTTAGAGTGTATATTTTTTTGGGCTGTTGTCTTTTTTTTTTCTTATGGTGGATAATTTTTTGGACTGTTGTCTTTTTTTTCCTTATTGTGGGTAATTTTTTGGGCTGTTCTCTTTTGTTTCTTATTGTGGATAAATTTTGGGCTGCTTTTCATTTTTTTCTTAGAGTGTATATTTTTTGGGGCTGTTGTCTTTTTTTTTCTTAGAGTGGATAATTTTTGGGCTGTTCTCTTTTTCTTCTTATAGTGGATATTTTTTTGGGCTGTTCTTTTTTTTTCTTATAATGGATAATTTTTTGGGCTGTTCTCTTTTTCTTCTTATAGTGGATAATTTTTTGGGCTGTTGCACCTCTGGGCCACCGTAGTTTATGGAACCTGAACCAGTTTTTTTTTTTTTTTTTTTTTATATCCTTGATTTTTAATATCTTCAGTGTAAATTTTACATCTCACAAATTCATCCCACAGGCCGGATTGGACCCTCTGGCAGGCCTGTTTTAGCCCATGGCCTGTATGTTTAATACCCCTGGTGTACATTATTTGTGCATTTGCTGCTTTAAACAGTTCTCCTAAAACTCTGTCACTTGAAAACAGGATGGGACAAAGTAAACATGCATTTTTTCAAGTGGTGCAGTTAGTGTTGTGCAATTCAGTATAAAATACTGATGTATTTGTGTGTTTTAATTCCTTTCCATTTTGATGATTGACTAAATACACACGACAACAAGCAGAGATTGAGCTGGTAAACATTTATTTCAGTTATTGCATTGTTTCAGTCCTGAATAGCAGTATTTACAGGTAATGTTGCATTTCTCTGTTTTCTGTTTTTAATTTTAATTGGAATGTGTAAGCCACTCATGCATCTGCCTCGACATCTGCTTTCAGAGGCTCATCTTTCTGAGGATTGGGCCGAATAGAGGTGACATATCTGAGGAATGCATAGTGACAGTACTATTTCTGTCCTCAACTGAAGAAAAAAAAAAAAAAAAGACAGCATCAAAATGAAAAGTCACACGAACAATACCAAGATTACAAAAACATATTTAGGTCGAAAAAAATCACAGCACAACACCTACACAAACACATTGGGTGAGCAGTGTGTTTCCTATTTATCTGAATACCAGGGTGTTAATGAGCAGACGCTAAATTGTTCCTGAGTGATTCTTCATCAAACTGACATAAGGAAACTTTAAAACAAGCAGAGGTGTCATGACTTAATAGAAAATTATTTCTGCAAGCACACAGAAAAGGGAAATGCATTTGTGAAATCCACTTCTCAGTGAAGTGGATTTCAGTAAAAAGATTGGAAAGTATCAAATAGTCAGATTGAATGACAGTTAAATTTTTTTATCTCAGGGTTTTCAGGTACCTTATCTCCATCCCCTCTACATGTATACGTTGGTCAGTGGGTCTGTCTCTTTAACCCTTTCATGCATGAATTATGAGAACCTTAAAGGTCCCGTATTATGCAAATCTCACTTTGTGAAAGTTTTCTTACAGTAGTGTGTGTTGCAGTAGCCTCATTATGAGGTTCGAATTTGAAAACTGTCTGTTTCCTCCCTGCCTTGCTACACCACATTTTGTGAAAATGCCTGCTCAAACGGCCGAGTTTGAGTTGGGTCCGCTTATGACGACATAAGCGGATTTAACTCCTCCCCCTGACTGTGCCCCCACCCTGGCAAAGTACCTCTTGGACAACAAACATGGCGAAGGCGAGACACGCAAGTTGTGGTGTTGTTGGCTGCACACACCAACACGATAGTTTATTTTTGCTCCCCACTTCCGAGCCTCTCCGTAAAAAGTGGCTGGATTCTATCTGTGATGGTCATGTACCAAACAACATTCCCAAACGCTTGTATGTGTGTGCCCGGCATTTCACGGACGACTGTTTTTCGAACATGGGCCCGTACAGCTCCGGCTTAGCACAAAGACTCCGAATCAAGAAGGACGCAGTACCAACGCTTCGTGACCCAAGTACAAGTGTGGGAGATGTAAGTTCTGATCATTTTTTTGTATCTTTACTGCATAACCCTACATTACGGATAAGCTGGTGGTTGTTGATGTGTACGTCTAACGTTAGCATGGCAGCTAACATAGCTCGGTTACTGCTGCTAACGTTTGCGTCCCCGTTAACATGCAAGAGCTGATAATATCAAGAGACATTCAACAGAACTACTGTGAACACGGGCCTTTTGTGGTTGGCATCAGTATAGTTAGCATCAAGCTTGTTAGTAGCTGCCTGCATTAGTGACGGCAGGCGTCTTTCCGCGTCAGGTCCACGAACCCGACACAACACCGCCGTTTTCCGTCGGGGCTCAGTCACGCCTCAAGGCAAAGAAAGCCAGTGTTTGGAAAGACGTTCTGTCTGAGACATGTGTATGATGGCTTCACCGTCAACATTAGCGCGTAGTACAGCTAGCGTAAGCCGCGTCCTCTCCCAGAGAGGGGAGGGGGAGTGGGCGTGGACAGATGCGTTCATTTGCATACCCGGAAGCAGGCCCAGAAACAGCCTGTTCTGAGGAGGGCTGGTGAGAGTGACTTTTTCGACCGCTGAAACTCCAAAAAAAGGATGATTTTGGGGCGAACAAACTTAAATACTATGTTTTTGGGCTTCTGAGACCTATATGACGTGACTGAAAAATAGCATAATACGGGACCTTTAATTGGGTTTTTTTCCTCAGTATTTTTATTGCTGTTTAGGCATGAAAAAAACAATGCGATTGAAATTTTTTTTATGAACCTATTTTCCATGGAGTTACAAAAATGTCCACTCAGCTGGACATCACGCATTTAATTTTTGAAGCAAAAAAAAACATATTTAAAACCCATCATCAGAAAGTGATATACTGTGTGAAAACTATGAAATAAAACAATGCGATTGAAATTTTTTATGAACCTATTTTCCACGGAGTTACAAAAATGTCCACTCAGCTGAACATCATGCATTTAATTTTTGAAGCAAAAAAAAAAAACGTATTTAAAACCCATTATCAGAAAGTGATATACTGTGTGAAAACTATGAAATAAAACATTTTTCATGCAGCTAATCTGATGTTTTCTCACATTTTAGCATACTCTAATGCTATTTATTACTTACTTCATGCAAATAATATGCAAAAAAAAAAAAAAAAAACTGATAAAGAAAACTGTTAATTACAGTCTAATAACAATTAGCAATTGATTTAACACATGCTACTGCAGATTAGGTTGATCTAGAACAGCAAAGTTACAGGAATGGTATGAATTACAGTGTATGGGATGGTGCATAAGTGTCCACTGTGTTGGCTGATATGGAACTAAAACAACAAAACTCATGAAAATACAAGAGAACAGCTGGAGAATAACTGTCCAGTGGAGTGACCAGAATGCATGAAAGGGTTAAAATGCTGTATAGTTTGCTTATTGCAGTGTTTTTCAACCTTGGGGTTGGATCGGCTGGCATTCAAATGGGTTGCCTGAAATTTCTAGTAATTGATAAAAAAAAAAAAAAATTAAAAAAAAAAAGAACTTACTAATAAAAATATATGGTGAGTTGACAGAGACACAATCCCAATCCATAAAAGACATGACAAACTCTGAAGCTGAAACTGAAGCACTGTGGTACTGTTTATCTTTCAAATGTTCATTGTGGTCGGTTTCAGATGCTGCAGCTCTTTCATAATTCATAGTTTGAGTTCTTGTTTGTTCAGTATTAATTGTCAGCCTTGTAAATCCAAGCTGGACTGACTGTACATATCCTGACCAAGGAAAATAAAATTCTTACTTTGTGCAGTAATCTACACCTGGCTTTTCTGCCTCCGTCCATAATAATATACATTATATAGACTAAATGTCACCTAAAATTAACATTTATTTGTAACATAGCATAGCAAACTATTACATGATCCAAAAAAAAAAAAGTAATTTTAGCAAAAAAAAAGTTTCCGTTTTGAATGTCTGGGGTCGCCAGAAATTTGTGATGTTAAAATGGGGTCATGAGCCAAAAAAGGTTGGGAACCACTGGCTTATTGAAACAAGAAAATGCAAACTTAAGGACAAATGGTTTGAGAAAAACAGTTACTCAGGGTGGTTAAAATTGTTGCTTGGAAAGAGAGCTAAAACTATTAATTAATTAATGGATTCGAATTGATTAAAAAAATATTTGATTCCAATTTTACTGAATGAAAGCTTTGTTTCCTTAGTTTTGCTGCCACTAAACATTGGTTCCACTGTTGTGTTTCACACAGACACTTATTATGACACGCATGACGCCAGAATCAACACAAACAACAGAAGAGACAAGGACAAAAAGGCAGAAAATGTCCACATGTTGACTTTTCTACATTGGAACCATCACTTACTCTTTTAAACCTTTAAGCTTTAGTGCAAAAATTACAAATATTTCTTTATTTTTTTCAGTTGTTAGTTCCATCTTAGGTTGTTAGTAAGTTGGATCCAAATGTGTTGCAGACTGCAGTGCACATATTGTCTGTAGGTGTCATTTGACTTGTGTTTTGTTGTTTACATCTACAGATATTTTATATATACTTTCATAGTGATGTTATTGTTATTTCTATATAGATATTTTTTATATGTCTTTTTACTTTTATACTTTTTGTGGTTGTTTCAGCTGTTTATCATTTCCAGACATGTCTTTTTCACATTTTTTCCCCCCTATTCACATCAAATTAAATTGAGGCAAACAACCAATAGATTAATCAATTACAAAAATAATCAATAGCTGCAGCACTAGAACTAATAGACAGATGACAAATACAAGTCAGGCTTGTACAGAAGTGGCTGCAAGTGTGGCATCGACTTTCAGTTAATTATGTCAGTCTCTAAGGAATTTTTTCAGTAATCTACAACAGGACACTGAATTAGAGGAAAATATTTGACTGATCAGTCAATTACAAAAATATTCAATAGCTGCAGCTCTACGTGGAAATTCTAAGAAAGGAAACAGCGCAGTATGTCGTAGATGTTTCAGACTTGGGACAATGATTGCACAGACGTCAACAAGCCTCCTCTTTCTAAAACCAGCAGGTGTATTATAATGAACAATCCATCAGTGGATATGTTGGTAAAAAGTAGGGATGTCCGATATTGGCTTTTTTGCCAAAACCCGATATGCTGATATTCTCCAACGCTTAATTTCCAATTCCGATATCTACCAATACCGCTGCCGATATATGTGGGATATTAAACTAATTTTAGGTAACATCACATATCTCCTGTCATGGAATTAACACATCATGCCTAATTTTATTGTGATGCCCCATTGGATGCATTCTCAAATGCAACAAGGCTTTCAAAATGTAAACACTGTCTGTGCAAAGAATACATACTTCAACTTAAGTTGTGGAAAAAATGCCATATTTATTTATTTTCTCTCCCCCCCTCCATTAGTCTATTACAGTGTGGCAACTCTACTGTACAATTTTGAAAAATGCACATTTCTTTCAGCTACAAACAATGCTTCATTTACGCATCGGTAAATGCCGGCGAAATCAAGGCATTATTTATTGATTTTAATGATAGGCAAAAAAAAAAAAAAAAACAATAACGATATTCACCGATATTACATTTTTATGCCAATATCGGGCTGATAATATCAGTAGGCCGATATTATCGGACATCCCTAGTGAAAAGCATTTTCTGTTTCTGGAAGTTATTTTAGTATTCTTTTTTATTTTAATTAATTAGCCTCAAAATGCTCAAAATTAGCTCAAAATGAAAAAAAAAAAAAAATAGATAAATAGAAAAAAATCTTAGAGAAAAGGCATTGAAAGAAAAGATGAACAAGACACTGCTGCAATTACTTTTCATGTCAAAGCTACTCTAAGCAGATCCATCTTTTTCTTCCAGTCACAGATCAGACCTCCAAAACAATGCAGCCGTTGTGCCTCAACAGTCAAATATGAGCAATTGAAGAGAACCACATAATTAGGCAACTGTCATTAAAGGATTGATATTTTGCTTTTTTTTTTTTTTTGTGATTGATTTCATTTTTGATTTATTAATTTATTTCGACCATGCAAAGAAACAAAATAAAACAAACCAAAAGAAAATAAAACATTTAAATGGACAGAATCTATCTTCAAGCACATACAAGTCTGAATTTTGCATGGTCGAAAAGGAGTAGGAAGAAATGTAAACTTATGTAATCCCACCCCTCAGTGCTTTTACACCTTTATCACTAACTTGATACAAGAATTAAACAATGTAATTTTCCTAATTTTAACATCAAACCACAACAAATACATAATGCAGTAACTGAATTACACACAACAATATGATCATGGCAGTACAGTCATACAAACAGACTCAACAATTCAACCATTTTCTTCAATAATTACAGCAGATTTATCAGTACAACATCCATAAACAAACAGGCCTCATTGTCATTATTAAATACTGTACCTCTCAAGAATCATTTCTTTATATCTTTTTTTAAACTGAATTATGTTTGATATTTGTTTTATCTCCACACACAATTTGTTCCACAATTTTATTCCACAGATGGTGATACAGAAACTTTTTAACATAGTGCGTACTTTATGAATCTTTAAATTTAACTTTCCCCGTAAATCATAGCCTCCCTCTCTTTCACAAAACATTTGCCTGGCAGTAAGTTATTCTTTGCTTTATACATCATTTGAATAGTTTTGCATTCCACAAGTTCAATGAGCTTTAAAGTTTTAGATTGTAAAAATAGTGGATTTATGTGTTCACGAAAACCAACATTGTGAACGATTCTTATCGCTCTTTTTTGCAGTAGAAAAAGTCTTTGTAATGAACTTGTATATATACAGGGTGTCCCATAAGTCTCCATATATAGGAGACATAATGCATATGGTTCTAACATGTATTTCTTTATATTTCTTCTTTATAGTTCTTCAGCAGTGGAGGACACGCATTGAAATGTGTTCCCGACAAAATGGCAGTCATATAGAGCATATAATATAAATAAAAATGGTTTATGTCAAGAAACGTTTATTTTTCCTATGTATGGAGACTTATGGGACACCCTTTATTTCCCCATACCTCCGAATCATAACTTAAATAGGGTTTAATGGAATTGTGCATTTTAAAACATTTCCCTGTGGTCTACATAAACTTTAAATTTTATGCTTGGGGTCTAAATTCGTTAATTCAACTCCACCTGTCCATCTTTAACCCTATTTCTGAGTAATGACACCAGAAAAGGTCGTTTTGAGCGCTGGCCCTTTAAATGCACATGAGCCACTTCAGGCCCCACCCCCTCCAGGTTGTTGGCTGCGCTGCTCTGTCCCGTTCAACCAACAACTGATCATTTTAGGTAATCAGCTTGAAGTTTTGACATATTTTCAGTATGGACTACAACCGTTGCTGCTGATAAACAATTATGTCGTACTCTGAGAAATGTTCGTCTGAAGTCTTGGACTTATATGTGCAAATGTCATGATGTAACTAGTTATAGACGTAACAAATTAAGCAGGGATTGAAACAGGTTGTAGAAATCCACTTGATTTTTTCCAGAATTAATATAAAGATAGCTTTGCAGCACCTAGACTACATGTGTCAAACATGCGGCCCGGGGGCCAAATCCGGCCCGCCAAAGGGTCCAATCCGGCCCGCGGGATGAATTTGTGAAATGAAAAATTTACACTGAAGATATTAACAATCAGTGATGTCAAAATCATTTTAATTCAGGTTCCACATACAGACACATACAGTCAAATTAGATTCCAAGTGGGTCAGAACCAGTAAAAAATTATCATAATAACCTATAAATAATGACAACCCCAAATGTTCTCTTTGTTTTTTGGTGTAAAAATGTAAAATTACATGAACATGTTTACATTACCAAATGACACTTTTACAAAAAATATGAATAACCTGAACAAATATGAACAAATGGAAATGTCTTAAGAAAAGTAAATGCAATTTTACCAACATTCTGCCTGTTACTAAATGTTTTGTGTGATTGTAATGCACATGTGTAAATGAGAAACTGATAAACCGGGGCATAATATTGTTAAAATTCCACTTGTTTTTCTTAAGATAATTGAAGTTGTTCATGTTATTTAGATTTTTAAGGAAACTTTGTAGATGTAAACCTGATCATAATATAATTTTACTTTTTTCACTGTTATTATTTTACTGGTCCTGCCCACTTGAGATCAAATTGGGCTGAATGTGGCCCCTGAACTAAAATGACTTTGACACCCCTGACCTCGAGGGTTGAAATTCAAACTTCATGAACTATTTGGGTCCAAATACATAAATAAATGTACCAAAGACTAAGAAAAGTGGGTTTAGCAAAATATCACCTTTAAGTTTTGGGTCTTTAATTTTCAACCTGCACCAGAGAACTGAATTACGAGTGCATTTCAGAGTTCTACAGTCAGGGAACATTTCTCCAGGGAAGTGATCAGATGTTGGCTGGACTCCCTCGCCCTCTGAATGTAGAGTTTTCCGATTCTTGAAGCAGCTGCTTTATTGGGACGAAATATGGCCGTTTGTGCTGCTTCTGCATCCCACTGTGAACGGCAGTGGCCACAGATTCACTCCAAGACCTCCAACATACAGTCTGCAGCCAAAGAGGAGATGCACAGTTGACAGTGTTGCTTGTCATTTACTTACAGTTGTGCTAGATCGCCCTCACTGGTCTAATATTTTGGAATGACAGAAGACCTCAAGATTGTCCCATCATTGTCAGTGACAGAAAATATTCAGTTAATCCAAACCCTGCAGCAAACTATGTGAAATGACAGGATTGAAGACATTATTCAAAGCACTAGGAGCACATATTTTGCTCTATTTGGATTAAAGAACGGCATATTGCTGAAGTTAACACAAGCAGTACATTTCTGATCATGGTTCACAAGGCCCTGAACCACAGAAACAAATACCTGGACCATTTACATCCAGTATACTCTGTGGATCACATCTGATGGACGATGCAACAAATCAGAACTTCATCTATCAATGTGGACTTACTTTTTGCATACAAATATGGTCGATTTAGTTCACTGAGTTTCCAAGTGAATAACAACTATGGCAAGGACACTAAATTAAATTCAGAGCTGCCACAGTAGCTGGTTGGTTCAGTAATTCACCGGACAGTTTAATTAGTGAACCAGTCAAATTTAATTTCTACGTAGAGTTCAGCCACCAAAGTTTGTGCATAGAACACACAAACTTTCCAGGCAAAGGCAAAATTGACCAGTTTTGGATGATGATGGGGCGGCTGTGGCTCAGGAGGTAGAGCGGGTCGTCCAATAACCAAAGGGTTGGCTGTTTGAATCCCGCTCTGTCCTAGTCATGTGCTGTTGTGTCCTTGAGCAAGACACTTCTCCCTCCTTGCCTCCAGTGCTGCTACTCACACTGGTGAATGAATGTGTGTGAATGTTCGGTGGTAGTTGGAGCCCTGCTTCCATCAGTCTGCCCCAGGGCAGCTGTGGGCACATATGAAGTTTACCACCACCAGAGTGGGAATGTGTGAGTGAATGAATAATGGACACACTGTACGCGCTTTGAGTATGCATTCATAGAAAAACACTTTATAAATCCAGTCCATTATTATGATATATGACACTCTTCGTCTAGTCGTCTAGTTACATAGTATGCACTATTCTTGTCTTTTAATCCTACCCCCATCTAATTAATAGTGGTGGATGTATCAGTTCTGTGGTATCAAAATATGGATTCTCACACATAGTGTTGGGAATAACAGTGTTAAAAATAATGGCATTACTAACGCCGTTATTGTTTTCCAGTAACGGGTAATCTAATTCATTACTATTTGAAACGTTACAACGCTGTTAACGTTGCCGGCAGTGAAATGTGGTGCGTTACTTTGCACTGATATCTAACAGCTGTTATCCGTCCTGGTTCGCTCAGCCAGACACGGGAGATGTGACGTTCACGGACAAGTCGAATCTTTTGAACGGCTCTTTTAAGTGAACGATAAGAACTGATTCGTCAATGCACCGTTCTTATATTCAGATTGCCCACACTGCCTTCATGCTTCACCTGTGTGCCCCGTGAGTCTGAGTTGTCCACGCTGCCTTCACCTGAACGACTAATGACATCTCTGAATTTCAGTTGTCCGCAGCACACCCCATTCACTTGAACGCAGCTATGTGCGCAGCTAACTTAGAGGAGTTATCAGTGAGTCTGACTGACTGGACTGAAGACGTTTACTGCTGGATCAGGGAGGAGCAACTGAAAAAAAAAGATGTGGGATTAACTGGAGGAGCATCTTCTTCCTATAAATGCAGATATGCATTTATGTGGTGGAAAAGCCGGGCCCTGGTGGACCCCAGCCTCACCACAGTTATGGTATGAAGTACCTGTCTGCTGTTGTACTCTATGCAACGAGCCATGAAACACACTCAAAAATCAGTTTCCTTTTACACATTTTAAGTTTTTTAAAAAAGGAACGCGATAATTACTTTCCTAGTAACTAGTTACGTTCCATTAGTTAGTTCCATAACTAATTCAGTTACTTTTTTTGGAAAAGTAATTAGTAACTATAACTAATTGCTTTTCAAAAGTAATTTGCCCAACACTGCTCACACACAACTCATTTGAGGATTGATTACACTAATAAAGGAGTGATGTTAATTAATAAATGCCAAACAGAAGCACCTGTGTCATGTCTGAATCTTATAGGGTAACTTACTTCAGGGTGTGGTGGCAGGTATATGGTGGTGGAATTGTTGTCTTTGGGCTTGTGTTATGGTATATGTTTTGTTTTTTTGTGAGTGATGTGCTGTATTCTTGTGGCTGTACAGATTATGAAAACAATTTTCCTGTGAAAGACAAATAAACATATCTGTCTGTCTGTCTGTCTGTCTGTCTGTCTGTCTGTCTATCTATCTATCTATCTATCTATCTATCTATCTATCCTATCCGTCCGTCCGTCCGTCCGTCCGTCCGTCCGTCCGTCCATCCATCCATCCATCCATCCCCGACAGCGTAATATTCCAGTTAGCTGTTTTTAGCTGCTAGCAACAGTTCAGTCTGCAGCTGTGGATGTCTGGAAGGAGAGCATGGCTGAGAGAAAGAGGTGTGTGGTGTGGATGTATTTTTCACCTGTGTATAAAACTGCAGCAAAGTGTAGTCTGTGTAGTAAAAATCTATAACACTGCAGCAACACCAGAAACCTTTATAAACACCTGAAAATTAGCCCAGTTCCATCAGAATTACAGTCAATTTTAGTTTTTTTCTAACTTTATTTTGTTATAAAAATGTCAAATGTGTAGGTCTTGTTGAAAAAAAAAAAGGTCTTTGGAGTGGTGACCATTTCGTTGTATTCAATGAATACATTCAAATTATTAGATTTTTTTAATTCATATTTATTATTTCTTTATTTTTATTTAATTCAAATGTGTGAATTATTTATTATTTATATGTTTTTCTAAATTTATTTCATTGCTTAAAAAAATGGCCACCAAAGTTTATGCACATAAGCTGCTAAATGGACAGTATTTGTCATGTGAGAGTCATTTTGATTTTTTTAAAAATCACTGAAAGTATCTGTATCGGTATCGGGTATTGAATCTATATTGGCTAAAATTGACTTAGGGGATCAAATGAGTGGCCATTTTTGTCAAAAAAAAAAAAAAGTTGTAAGAAATGCATGGAACTGTGTTGAAATCATGCTAATACATTTGTGCACAGACTACTGATATTATTTGACAGTGAAAGCTATATTTTCAGAAATACTGGATTTTGAATAGCACGTGTATGCGAAAACTTTTGCTGGTGGACGGACGTGACATTACCCATGACGATCTGGTCAGTACCAGTACTTTATTAGGAATAAACTTAAATACTTACTATTGCTAATTATCCTCTTATTCATAAATGTTAGTATTGTGGATCTAAAACAGTGGTCCTCAATCTTTTTCTGTTGGGCGCCCCTTTGGAGCACAAAAAATCTCCAAGCCCCCCCTCAACCCCAACAACATTGTACCTGTGGTGCAATTATTACTTTTATTGAAAGAAACATCAGTATTGTAAGAATACTTTTTGCTTTTCCTTGAATAATTTGTTGTGCAAAGTAAAAATAACATAGATTTTTGATTGAACAATACAAATGAACTCAACAAGACTGCTCCCTGAGACATTATTTTTCAAAATAAAAATAGGAAATGTGTAATTATCTTACAACTATGACAATAAGGCACTTTTTTTTTTTTCGAACAAACACATTTTGGTAACAAAGATGAACATTTTAACAATATCAGTGGCTGCAATGAGCCCGTTTACATTGCACATCTGAGAACATCAAAGTGCAAATGGTACAAACTGTGCAAAAACAGAAACATTGCACGTTTTTCTTTTCCAGTCAAATCCTTGTCCACTCTCCAAACCTAAACTCTTTGTCTAGTCTAGTGACAGATCACCATGGCAGTAGATTTGTTTGTTGTACGTCCCTAAAATGAGTCCAGGGTGCGCCAACGCTAAAACATTAGTTCCACCTGCTACATGTTCAAACCTGAAGAAAAAATAAACACCTAGGAATGATCCCATGCCCCTCCTGGCAAGCCTTCGCGCCCCCCTGGGAGGGCCCGCCCCACTTTTTGAGAAACACTGATCTAAAACAATAACAGCTAATACAAAAACACAAATTGTGGCAGTGGACGGATGTGACATGGTTGTTACGGATCCCATCAAACTGATGCTCAGCAGCCATGTCACCGTTTCCACAAATGATCCCTGTGCAAAAACTAGGATCAGAATTATTTATTGTATAGATTATCATCATACTAAAGAGTAAATAACGATATAGAATTGTTATTTCTTTTTAAAAATGCGTATTATTAGAAAACTGTTGATTTAAAAAATGACGTGTGACATTCTTAATGTATGTATTGGCGTAACATAAGCAGGGTGGATCAGCACCATACTCCACATTGCAACCTGTAAAAATAAAACGTGATATGTAGTATATAATCTTGTAAGAAAACTTGGGGAATCTAAAAGAATAGAATATTTGTTTTTCAGGTAAATTCAGTTAAAATATAACTTGGCGACTTGTGACATGAAAATCTAGCATTAATTGTGACAAAATTGGACATTTTTGACCTGAAAACATAGTTCATATGACCATCAACATGTTGCAACAGAACTGAAATCCTGTAAATTTGCAGAACTTGCATTTACCAACACAAAGTTCCTTTGGGGATTCACTTATATCGATTTGTTATGCACAAAGACATAAATAAGACCTCTAAGCAAATTTTAGCCGATATGCCAAAAAAGTAATCGGTATCATATCGAATCAAAGTGTGGTATCACCCTACACTACTAATTAATAAGTCACTGTTTCATGGCAAATGTTTCCTTCCTTTTTTAATTCCTAGTATTTGCAGCGGCTTCACTTAAAAAAACATAATTTCTGTCCCGTGTCTGGTGATCTGCTTCAGCTATAATTGACTGTAATGGAAAGGGTTTGGCTTCCACACACTCTACAGTTCTTTCAACAGTAGCCTCAGTGTCTGACAGCGGGACTCCTATTTTTGGGGCATTTCGGCCGGGGACAGGGTTACGTCATGCGTCACTGATGTGTTGTGTTTGATGCGGGTTCTTGTGTCAGCATGGTATCATTATCTAGCTATCCCCTAACCTTAACCCTAACACGTAAAATGTAACCCCACCCCCGGGCGAAATGTGCCAGAAAATAGGAGTGCCGTCTGTCAGCTGCAGAAAGAGCTCAGGGAATTGCGTAGCCTTCCATAATAACCGGTTTTATCAGTGGAATTTTCTACACTATGAACAAGACATCTGTGTCTATGATGAGGCTATTGATGAAGTGAAAGAAAAACATGTCAAGACCTTAGAATGTCATCTTAATACTCATGCAGAGGCACATAATGGTTCTTCTCAGTCTTTAAGTTTTCATAAAATATGCTTCATGGTTTTTCGGCGCCACTGGGAAAAAAACGTAATTATCTTTGAGCATATTGTAATTCAAATGGTCTGACAGGAAACCATAATTGTACTCCCCTCTGTGAACATATGGTCTGTAGAAAATCTACCCCTTGATGCAGGATTTGGCTAATCACAGGTGTTTTCTTGCAGGTACTGGAACTGCATATGTGACTGACACCTGTAATTACTGATTTCTGTTCAGATTTTCTTGGACACGACTCTACTGCCCATGTCCACACTAAATGGGATATTTTTTCTCAACATGTTTTTTCCCCTTTCATGTCAAACAAAAGCCTGTCCATACAATTGTGATTTTATTTTTTGTCTACACTATTATGCAAACCAGAAAAAAACATTGATTCTGGCAGAAAAGATTGGACACAGTAGATGTAGAGTGCAGGTGTCGAACATGCGGCCCGAAGGCCAAAACCGGCCCGGCCTGCCAAAGGGTCCAATCTGGCCCCTGGGATGAATTTGTGAAATGCTAAAATTCCACTAAGATATTAATAATCATTTTAGTTCAAGTTCCACATTCGAACCAATTCAATCTCAAATGGGTCAGAACAGTAAAATCCTACCCAATAATCTATAAATACTCGTAACTCCAATTTTTTCTCTTTGTAAATGTAAATATTTTCATGTATTTACACTAAAACAAAATATAATTTCACAAAAAAAGTGAACAACCTGAAATGTTTTAAGAGAAGTAAGTGCAATTTTAACAATATTCCACCTGTTACTAAATGTTTTGTGTATTTGTAGATCCACTGTGATCTCTAAGTTATATATAATGTGCATGTGTAATTTATAAACTGAAGCATGATACTGTTAAAATTACTTATTTTTTCAGTTTGTTCATGTTATTCACAATGTTTGAGAGGATAGTTTGCAGATATAAACATTTTCATAATGTAATTTTACTTTTTTCACTCTAAAACATAGAGCAGGGGTGTCAAACTCATTTTAGTTCAGGGGCCACATCCAGCCTCATATGATATAAAGTGGGCTGGACCAGTAAAATAATATAAACAATAGGATAAGAACTTTTGAGTGAAAAAAGTAAATTCCGTAAAATAAAAAATACACTTAAATATGCTTAAAAATCCTACAATACATGCGAAAATACACTTAATTATGCTTAAAAATCCTACAATACACACAAAAATACACTTAAATATGCTTAAATATCCTACAATACACGCAAAAATACACTTAAAATTCTGTAATTAATATGTTTACATCTACGAATTGTACTTGAACGTAACATGAACAAATATGAACAACCTGAAAATTCTTTAGTAAAATAAGTGCAATGTTAACAATATTACGCCTTAGTTTATCATTTATGCATGTGAATCACAACTTAGAGATCACAGTGGATCTACAAATACACAAAATATTAAATAACAGGCAGAATATTATTAAAATTCCACATACTTCTCTTAAAACATTTCAAATATTCACTTTTTTTTGTAAAAGACTAGTCTGTAAATGTGAACACTTTTGAGTAATTTTACATTTTTTACACTAAAACAAAGAGACAAATTTGCAGTTTTCATTATTTATACTTTATTATGATAGTATTTTACTGGTCTGATCCACTTTAGAATTAATTGACCTAAAATTATTTTAACATCCTTGATTGTTAATATTTTCAGTGTAATTTTTGTATTTCACAAATTCATCCCACGGGCTGGATTGAACCCTTTGGCGGGCCGGTTTTGGCCTCCGGGCCGCATGTTTGACACCCCTGACATAGAGAAAAGTTTGGAGTTGACATTATTTATATATTATTATGTTATTATTTTACTGGTTTGGCCCGCTTAAGATCAGATTTAGCTGAATGTGACCCCTGAACTAAAATGAGTTTGACACCCCTGATGTAGAGCATTTAAGTTAACACAAGTTACCTTAAGTCTAATGCCACCCCTTTGTTTTTCCTTAAAGTGTACCTGTACTGGTCATACTTACAACACTAATTGTGCTTTGTGTATTACTTATAAGCAAGAGAGGTGCAATTTCAATACAAAATCACCATAAATGCACCTCACTGGACCTATTTATTATGTGAAATACAGGAGGGGGCGTAACCTATGGGTAGCAGCCATTACTGGCCGTAAATGACGTACCCACATTGTTTCCGGGTGATGGAGTACAAGTAAACAAGCAGCAGTCAGTGAGTGACATTGAGTGGAAAGTATGTGTTCGGCTTGTTTGTTGTAGTTGTAGGCTTTACCCTCTGCCATAGAAACACGACCTAGCGCTGGCTGATAATGTGTCGTCTTAGATTGGTGTCTGCTGCACTGGGTCGGTGACCAGTCTATCGCAGCACAGGTAATCGGACATACCAACGAGGTTTTGTCACTACTACTCACACTCCCACCTGCTCACTTGGCCACCATGGGGTCCGGAGCCTTCAGTCATGCAGCCCCCCCGCCTCTGGAATGCCCTCCCGGAACACACAAAAAATTCAGACTCTGTCACCACCTTCAAATCCCAGCTTAAAACATATTTATTCAGACAGACTTACTCAGTTCCATAGTTTCACTTTTATCTGCTGCCATTTTTATGTACCCATGTGTTTTATATATGTATGTATGTGTGCAAGTTTAATTGTGTTTAATTTGAACAATTTTGTACGATGACCTTGAATGTCCTGAAAGGCGCCTGTTAAAAAAATTATTATTATTATTATTATTATTATTATTATTATTATTATTATTATTATTATCATCATCATCATTATTACCTCCGCCAAGGAGGTTATGTTTTTGCCAGGGTTTGTTTGTTTGTTTGTCTGTCCGTTAGTGTGCAACATAACTCAAAAAGTTATGGACAGATTTGGATGAAATTTTCAGGGTTTGTTGGAAATGGGATAAGGAAGAAATGATTAAATTTTGGTGGTGATCGGGGGTGGGGGGGCCCTGATCAGCCTTGGCGGAGGTCTGCGCTCTCCGAGTGCTTCTAGTTATTATTATTATTATTATTATTATTATTATTATTATTATTATTATTAGTATTATTATTATTATTATTATTATTATTTATTACTACGAGTGCTGGAACAGCCCATGAAGGAGGCAACATGTCTCTGACCATGTCTGATTGATGGTGCAGTGACTTAATACTTGCACATACTTAACAATAGGCTATAATGTAAGTTACTGGACAGAACCGCTAGTATTATTCGCAATTTATATGCAATGTAATGACAATAAAGCCTATTCTATTCTATTCTATTCTATTCTATTCTATTCTATTCTATTCTATTCTATTCTATTCTATTCTATTCTATCTGTTGAAATAGCTATTAATGACATTTCACTACATATACCCTTTAACATAAGCATGCACATAAACCATACCCTGGTCAGCCATCTGGTTTTCTCATTGTTTTCAATAGTGAGAAAACAGTCTGGAATTGGGCCGATCTCTGTGAAATATGCACAATCTATTCTATACCGAACCATAAGTTTGGGGGGGTGGGTGTTTCGCAAAGTGTCATACGCACGACTTCTTTTTGTTGTGAGTCAAAGCCAGTTCCAAGTCCACAAATCTCTTTACTACTGTTGTCAGTTGTTTACTTGATTCAAAAATAAGGATCACATTACAGATTGCACCCTGTATTCTTCAGGTTCTCTGACAAAAGCGTCACGTCCATATTATCTGTGATCGGCTTAGTCAGCGCCTGTTAGTTTATATTTGGATTCAAGCCTTGCGATTCCAGACGGATTTCTCATTGAGAAAGATGGATGGCTGGCCAGGCTACACAAACCAGAGTACAAAAAGAACAAAAAATTCTGTTTTTGTGACCTAAGGAGCTGTTGATGTGTGAGAATATTAGCCTTGTTATGGAAAGGTTAGTAATCAATACATATAATGATAACTTTATGTGGACGTGTGCTTGTTTTTTTTTTGTACAATTTATACATAAAGTTCAAACTATACAAAAGGAAAAATGGAGGATATTAATCCACTTTTCCTTGTACAAAGTCTCTGACCCTAAATCAGGGTGCTTATCTCTTAAAAAAAG
Source organism: Sphaeramia orbicularis (assembly GCF_902148855.1). Taxonomy (NCBI): domain Eukaryota; kingdom Metazoa; phylum Chordata; class Actinopteri; order Kurtiformes; family Apogonidae; genus Sphaeramia; species Sphaeramia orbicularis. Next base: position 69,681,771 of record NC_043968.1, on the reverse strand, counting down.
ATCCATAAAGGCTGATGTGATCCACAGTATCGCCACAAAACTGACTCTACTCTTGCCTCAGTGTCAATGAATGCGGTTAATTGGTCATTAATTTTCCAGCATCTGGCTGTGAGGACCAGCTGTTCTCTTGGTCATATTCTTAAAGACAAATACAAGCTACAGCAATTGACATGTAGTGCTAACATCATGTACTGAACACTGTTTGTATTCGTATTCATTGTATTTGGCTGTGCGTATATGTCTTTCATTTCATCAAATTTTCTGATGAATTTAGACAATATTGGATTCACATACAATAGAAACAGCTTTAACCCTTGTGCATGAATTAGGAGAACCTTAGTTGAGATTTTTTTTCCTGAGTGTTTTTATTCCTCTTTAGGCATGAAAAAATAATGCAATTGAATTTTTTTAAAAACACCTGTTTTTTATGAAGGTAGATTTGTTTCTTTATTGCTTTAACTAAAATAAATAAATAAATAAATAAAAGTGTTTGAATGCAAAAAAAAAAATAAAATGTATGATCCAAAAAATTGCATTTTAACACTTTTCTTTGATTGAAGTGAATTTTTTAAAATTGTTTTTTGTTTTTTTTTTGTTTGTTTTTTTTTTGTTAAAGCAATAAAGAAACAAATTTACCTTCATAATTTTTTGTGGAGTTCCAAAAATGTCCACTCCGCTGGACACCATGTGTTTAATTTTTGACTATCAGAAAGTAATATACAAAATCCAAACATTTTTAATGCAGCTAATCTGATGTTTTCTCACATTTTATCATGTGTGCAATTTTTATTAGCAACTGATTTACACTCAAACATGTCAAGCAGATCAGGTTTATTAAGAACAGCAAAGTTATAGTAATGGTATGAATGTCAGAGTATGGGATGGTGCAAAAGTGTCTACTGTGTTAACTCATATCGAACTAAAACAACAAAACCCATGAATATATTAGAGAACAGATGTAGAATAGCTGTCCACTGGAGTGAACAGTATGCATGAAAGAGTTAAACTTAAAGTTGTACTTGAAATGAGATGGATGCCCCGTTATAACTCATTCTCTACCCTTTCCTTTAGTAGCCTCAGCAGCAGTGGTAGAAATTTAGAATGGACATCATGGACTGTTTTCATAAATATTGTCCACAAAAATGAAAACAAGAGCAAAGTAAAATATATTAAAGTGAGGCAGATGGCATTTTTGGACATATTTCTTAAACCTCAACTCATGCCAGGAAAGAATGAAGCCACTTTTTCAGATTTTTCCTCGGGGTGACCGAAAGTCTGTTGGGAGGTTGACTGTCGTACTTACCCGTGGCTTGTTTAGTCGTAACACAGTACAGCAATGTTTTGTCTGATTCAGTCAACTTTATTCAATGAAATAATTTTATTAATCTGTTTCACAACAGTCCAGCCAGTGACCTTTCTGTGTGGAGTTTGCATCCGTGTTTGCATGGGTTCTCTCCAGGTACTCCAGCTTCCTCCCACCATCCAAAGACATGCACTGATAGGTTAAAAGGCTAATCTAAACTGCCCATAGGTGTAAATGTGAGAGTGATTGGTTGCTTGTCTGTATATGTCAGACCTGCGATGAATTGGCGACTCGTCCAGGGTGTACACCACCTTTGCCTATAGGTAGCACCCTCCGCGACCCTAGTGAGGATAAAGTGAGTTCAGAAGATGGATGAATGAATTAATGAATGAATGTTTCAAAATAATTGATGCTCTTCTACTAATTAGGAAAGTTCTTGCCTTTGGAGCCAAAAGCAGAGGACTTTCTCTACTTTCCTCCCAATGCAGACAAAAGTGGGCATTTTGTTAGAGGGACTCTTCAGTCAGTCCTAACGTGAGCTTGGACTTTTTTTTAAGAAACTTCTCCCGTACTATGGCCAAGCCAAACGATGGCTGAGAGTTTCTTTGCTGTAAACAAGGAGGTGGAAGCAGATAACATGCAGGAGCACAGAGTCCTTGCTCAAAGGATGATATGCGACTATGTTCCTGCCGGCGTGGGGGTTATCAAAGCACCTCCGACGAAGGAGCTCCTGGCAGGTTGCAGCTTCAGCAAGGTCTCAGTGTCAGCTACACCTGGGCCAGGAAAAGAAAAAGAAGGAGAGCGATACACAGAGAGGTAAAAAAAAAAAAAAAAAAAGTTGCAGAGGACCAACTTGAGCAGCTCCAAAAGAAGAATCTGGAAAAAGATGCAACTAATCACAGTCCAGCAAACTCAGAAGAGATTAAAAAAAAAAAAAAAAAGAAAAAGAAAAAGGAATTAAAGAGGTTGAAAAGGAGCTGGAAAATAAATCAGCAGACCTCAAGTGTACACCATGTCCAGTCAGGCGTTTTCTCTCCTTTTTTTTTTTTTTTACTTCCCTCTTCTCTCTTTTAAGCATTCACATTTCAGATGAAAATTGTGCATTAGCACTATTCATTTATCATTTATCATTTAAGAAAGGCTGATAATAGATGTTCATGGTGTAATTAGCCAGGAAAGAAGTCAAGCGATTATATTTCAGTGACAATGCAGAGACATGAATGAGGGTGAGTGGCTTTTGTTGGTCTTGTGTTTTTTTCCCCCCTCTTTTCACAGGATCTCAATTTAGACCAAGGTTCCAAATATGGTATTACATGATGAAGCATTAGAATCACTCAGTTTTTGTAAGCTAAATATGTATAATTTAGGATAATGTTGCAGAAATTGAATATTATATTCATAACTAGAAAAGCACTCGGAGAGCGCAGACCTCCGCTGAGGCAGATCAGCCTCCCCGATCACCACCAAAATTTAACCATTTGTTCTTTGTGCCAGTATCAACATTTCCTGAAGATTTCATGAAAATCCCTCCATAACTTTCTGAGTTATCTTGCTAACAAACAGACAAACCACGATAAAAACATAACCTCCGTCGTTGCACTTTGCGGAGATAAATTATAGTGTTGATCCATGTGTTCAAGAATGATTTTTGTCACTTTAGTTTGTTACCTACAAATGGAGTCAACTAGGCTTCTCTAGAAACTCAGAAAACACCTTTTCTTATTATTTTTTCTGTTGCATACAGGTAAAAGTTGAGTGTACACCACAGTTATAAAAAAGTAATGAGGAATGTTAATGATTTTGTGCCCACCAGTTCCAGTCTGTATATTCACAACTATATGTTACTAAATATGACACATATTGAACCTTTAAATGTTATGAACTTTGCACATTTTCACAAGAAAGAGTATAGTTCCACTATTGAAGTGGGATTCAATGACAGGCTTGGTCTTAAACTTAATTTAAAGTTGTATTAATAATAATACAGTGTAGTGCCAATTACATCTACTGCTTGACATTAGCAGATATATAGCTAGATAGCTTGTTAGCAGCTGGATAGTAGCTGTTGTAGTTCTTGGAATTTATCATGTAATAAATCAAGTTTAACCAGGTCCAGTCGGTTGTATAGAGATGCTGACACTGACATACTTCCACTACAAGGTCAACCAACTGAACTATTTTCACTGGTTCTCCTTGACCATTTAAAGTAAGTAACTGAACAACATCTGAAATCTTTCCATGATGTTGGACTGAACACTTATCAAAATAACTTCAAAGTTGTGTCTTTCTTTTCAGCTGTTTCTGGTCAGTGTCTCGAACATGTCTATCTTTCATCCAGCCTTTGTGTTGGTCTTCTAGTAAGCACAGTTCAGCGCTTAACTTTCAGACTTTCCATTCTAATGTAGAAAGAAGAAAAAAATTGGATTATAGCTGTAAGGAGGGATATGTTAATTGTGACTAGACCATTATTTTATCTCCTGTTGCCTCCTTGAATCCTTGTCAGAAACTGAGATTGACACTAATATTGGCAACATGATTAGTGTCAGTGTCACATAACTTCAGCAGTATGGCTACGCTAGCTTTGGCTACTACAACCACATATGATCGTCATAGCAGTGGAGGAAGCTTGACGGTTTAAAGGTGCAGTATGTAGGAATGATGTTCTAAGTAATTGACTGTCACCAGACATTAAGGAATCATGTTCATTTCAAATACTGGTATCACTGACAGTAGTAGTCCAGCCAGAATATTTGCATTTGAAAAGCTAAGTGTCAGCCCATAAATGATGTTTATGTTGTCATTGTGTGTTTTGGTCTGATGTTCCATCCATCACCTGTCTTCCAATCACAGAGTCAGTAGCCTTTCAGCATCCAGGTTGCCAGTTCCCACTGAGCTGCAGCTGGAACATTTCTGATCATAAATGTCTGACGTTAATAAACCTAAAAAGGTCTCTTATTATTCCCAAATACATTGTGACAAAGTGAGAAACAAAACAAGGATATGTACATGAGATGATTTTGAAATGTGGAGATGGAACCAGAACCACTGAGAGCCAGACCGGTGGTGTGTAATCTGAAGGGGGGTTCGGTAGTCCGGCGTCCGTGGTTTGGTCGGGGGTGGGGTGGGGGGGTGTTACGGTAGCGATCCGTGTCGCTTGTACAGGGTGAACCAAAAAAACGGGAATTTTTGAAGTGCGTATTGGAAGACATGAGCAAGTGGCAGCACTGCGAGACAGCGACCTTGAGCAAGTAAACACACCCCCATTTTAGTAACTATGGATCAGTGGAACGGGCAACAGCCTGCGTTAGCCATAAAAATGTTTTATAAAAATAGTTTGACAGCTGCGCAGAGGGAGTTCCGACATTTTTACAACTTAGGACGTCATGGTGCTGTTCCATCAAAACACGCGATAAAATGTTGGATTAATAACTTTGAAGAGACTGGATCGGCCCTAAAGAAGAAACCAACAGGATGACCAAGAAGTGCTCGTACTCCTGGCCCCCTAGCTCGCCAGATTTGTCCGTTTGTGATTTTTTTCTTGTGGGGCTATCTCAAGAGTAAAGTGTACACGACTCGACCAAGAACTCTGGATGAGTTAAAACAGAGAATTCAGGATGAAATTCACAGTATCCCAGCTGAGATGTCGCAGCGTTCAATGAGGAATCTCAACAGCAGATTTCAAGAATGCATTCGTACAGGAGGACGCCATCTACAGGAAGTAATTTTTAAGAAATGAAAATTCCATCATTGTTTCTTAAATGGCATGTTTTAAGGTTTCAATTACTATGAATAAAATATTTTTCTTTCATCACTCTTGGTTTTATTGGATTGTTAAAAAGTTCCTGTTTTTTTGTGTCACCCTGTATTTCACAGAAGTAAAAGTGAAACTTAAGGCTCATTTACCTTTTTTCTATCTCCTGAATCTGTGTAAACTTTCATTTGAGTGTGCAGGATGTTTGTCCTGACCTATTATATATTATACTTATGTATAATAAGTCTGGTGATAATTTTTTTGTATGAAATTTATGGTGTGGTGTCAAGGATTAGTGGAAACGCTAGTTGTAGATGCTCATGCTGGATCTGGCAACCCCTAGCCTGGGGGGAGGCGGAGAGAATACCACGCTCTACAGTATTTTGAATGTGATTGCAGTACCAGTTTTGGCCACAATCCTACATACGGCACCTTTAAGTCATTCTCCTTTTTTGGCATAATGCGACTAATGTTGTTGACCGTATTCTTTAGTTTATTCTGAAGTGACCAAGTGAAAGATGTAGCTAGCAGTAAACATTATGAGCACAGGAAATAACCTCACCTCTCACCCAGTATCACAAAATGTACGCACAACTGAAATGACCAAATTAGGAATCTGCAATGAAACTCAACTCCTACTACTTTTTGACGTATGCTATTATCACATAAGCCCTTTACTTACACAGTTATATCCTCCGTGTGTATTTAAGCGTTGCCAGACTTTAAAATATCTTCAAGTAAGCTTCATACATGTAGAAACCCCATGACATATTGTGCTTCTCTTAAACACAGTAGAAGTAACACTCACCCATAATGTATTCATCATTTAAAAAAACAACAATAAAGAAACAAATAAGAAGAGCAGGAAACTACAGTGGAAGTAGATTTTTTAGAATATATGAAAAAATTCAATACTCAGGTTTTAACACTTTTAATCTGGCAGTTGTCTAATAGCCTATATGTAATTTGCATACAGTGTATAAAGCATCTGTACAAAGTGAGGTTAAACGTGTGTCTGAATAAGTGCATTCCTCATTATAACGAATGCTTATGTGTTTTCCATTTGTTTGCCCTCCATGATGACAGAAAAGCTGTGTAACTTGGATTAAATATTCTATAATTAAGTTACTCACATGTTTCCTTGAGGCCACAGACACAGTCTTTTATTTGACATTAGAGCAGAAGTCTCTATGCGGCTCTCTGAAAACACTGCTGAAACTAATTGTACTTTTCCAGAGCTATTTTAATTACACTGCGTTTTCATCTGAGCCAGGCAAACTGTGCTCTTTGGTTTTACGTCATAGATATTTTAGTGTAATGGGTTTTGAATGTGGGGGAAAACAACATTACTACAATGTATTCTGTTCATATTTTCTAATGTATAGTATTGATTTTTTTTTTTTTTTAATCCGCAGTGTTTTTTTTTTTTTTTTTTCCGCAGGGTAATGGAATACATAAAAAAAAAAAAAAAAAAAAAGATAATGCACAAGAGTACAATAAACATGCCATAGGAGCTGCATGGTATATTGTATAATCAGCTTTATCTGCCACTTTCTGTGCAATTCTGCAGTCTTTCAGTCTATGTTCTATCTTTATATATGGATTTAAAACATGCTTCTTTGACTGTTAAACAATATCTTTCTCCTTTTTTTGTTCATGAACACCAGAGATGTTTTAAAGATGACTGCTGAATAATTTGAAGAATATTCCTGCTGTCTGTTTAGACACTGTTCACTAATTCATCACTGGTGTTTGCTGCCAAAATACTGTGTTAAATCTGAAAAAAAGAGGATATGAAAGAAGTAAACAGTGGTTTGATTGATGGTCATGTAGTTTGGCCTTAAAAAAAAAAAAGAAATAAAGGAAGCAATGTGACCAAAAGGAGAGAGAAAATAAAAAGATTAGGTACATGGGGAGTAAAATAAATAAATAAATAAATATATGGAGAAAAAACAAGAAATTTACAGGTGTAGGATGTAAATTATCCTGGAAATTTCTGAGAACAACAAAAGGGGAGAGCTGGTTCATATGTGAAGTATAAGGTGATATTAGGGAAAAGAAAAGGCACGCAAAATGAGTAAGGAAAATAATCACAGAGGAAAGTAGGTAAACACATACTACAGAGAGAGTGGAATTATGGGGCTTCCAGCCACTCTCACTTAGGACTGAAGCAGCAGGGATTTGTAGGGTCTGAAGATGAACAGAAAACCCATTTTCCCTCATGGCTACATCTGCCACTGTGAATTTATACGGCTGTTGTACTGAAGAGTGGAAGAAAGATGTGATCAAACATGAAGGGAAATGGAGAGTGAGGGATGAGGCGGGATAGAGGAGGAGAGACAGAATGAAAGGAGGGACAATGGTGGGGGAGTGACGATGCCACAAAGGAAATTTGATAGAAATAAATTAGGAAGATGGGTACCGAAGTGACAGACAGTTTATTGACTGACATAAAAAGGCAAAAAAAACAAAGAAAAAAACCCAAAAAACTAACATGTAGGTCAAGTTGCTTTATGCAGTACAACAGCATTATTCAATAAGAAACAGTATTTAACCCATTAAGACCCAAACAACTACTGGCAACAAAAATCATCTACTGATCTAAAATGTTTAATACCTGTTGATCCATTAATTCTATCATTTATTCATTCATTTTCTGAACCCACTTTATCCTCACTAGGGTCACGGGGGTCACTTGGAGCCTATCCCAGCTACACAGGGGCGAAGGCGGGGTACACCCTGGACATTTTGCCAGTTCATCGCAGGGCTGACATATAGAGACAAACACTCACTCTCACATTCACACCTATGGGCAATTTAGATTAACCAATTAACCTATTAGTGCATGTCTTTGGATAGTGGGAGGAAGCTGGAGTACCCAGAGAGAACCCACGCAGACATGGGGAGACCATACAAACTCCACACAGAAAGGTCCCACCCCCCGTAATTCTATCAGTCCATGTAAATAATTGGTGTAAAATGTATTTTGTCATCTTTTCATGGTCATCAGATATGACCCATTTGGATGTCAGAGACTCCATAGTGAACGTGGAAACACCGTCATCTTCTACAACATTGATTCACCAGTAAAACACATGGAGTTTGACAAATGACAGTGGATGGAGACTTGGGGCCTGATTTACTAAAGGTATGCGAGTGTAAGAATGTGCGCAAACTTGACTTGCACATGCAAAAGCACGTTGAAGCTTAGGGCGTTTCCACACAGCGTATTTGAGTCCGTACTGTACTTAGATGTACTCGCAGATGTTGCGTTCACATGCACATACCGCGGCCTGTGCCAGAGTACGAATGGGTGTTACAGGGCCAAAACACTAGGTGGCAGTGTGGAAGGAATTCTGTTGCTATCAACAAATCCTTACCTATCTTTTAGCCTGTTTAAGGTAAAGAGAAGCACAGCGACCTTCGTTGTCCCTGATATCTCACCGAGTGGTTCGGTCGATAAGGTGAGCCTGTGCTGCACGGATCCGAGGCTTTTTCAGGAGACAACAGTAGTGCCGTCTATGATCTCATGGTGATTAACCCACTTTCGTTGTCGGAGTGGTGATGAGGTCACTTCCGGACTCGGGCACGGATCGCATTCACACGACAATGTACTGTGCTGGAGTCTGGGCAGTCCGTATCCAGGACTACCTTCTCAGCTGGACTTAGGCACAGTACTCAAGCACAGAACAGTTGAATTGACATGGATAAAATTAAGCGGACTTTGGGGTCCAGCGTACTCTGATACAGACTTGAGTACGCTGTGTGAAAACGCCCATATTTACTAATAGGACGCATCAAGGGTTGCGTCTCTCAAATCGGCAAAATAGCTTGTGCAACCCACGCCTTGATGAATATGCAATATGGGGCTTTTCTCCCAGAACACGCAAAATTATCAGGAAGAGTCGATGCAAATATTTATTTAGTGCGTGGAATGTGATTTACCAAACCTGAAACTGATTGCAGTGGCTAATTTTGTGTCGATATTTAGCACGTCTGAAAGGCAGTTTTTAAGCTGCGCAACTTTGCACAAAACTGGCTGCAGTTGTTGTGGTGAGGAGGCGCATAGGCCCAACCAAAGGCAACGCAGAGAACCAATCTGTTCTGCTGGCGTCAACGTTTTTGGAATGACAGAGGAAAAATTATTAAGACATATTACTTACCCAGCACTGTCAGTTTAGAACTTCTAGATGAACTAGGAGATGATCTGGATCCAGTCACAAGGAGGAGTCATGGAATACCTTCGATGACTAAACTCCTCCAACGTTACATTTCCTTGCGTCTGGATCATTCACTGTTGCCATTAGTGCTGACGTATCCCAGATCAGTTTTTCCAGCGTACTGTCTCCATGACAACAACAAGGAGCGCACGCAAAATCCTGATTTAAATAGGGCGGTTTCCAAGACTTTGCACCTGTTGACATTTGTGCAGACAATCTTAGTTGATCACCTGTGACACGCAAATCAATAGCACACACATTTTTTGCAAGAGCAAGCACATTTGTATAGCTGAAATGATTAATCAATTAGGTGCTTGAAGCAAATGCAAAAATCACGATTCGATTAATCAACTCGAATTGATTGAAGGGAAATATTCTATTGCAGTTTTCCTGAATTGAAGCTTCTTTGTGCGTCACAATAAGAGTCCGTGTGAAACACAACAGTGGAACCAATGCTTAACAGCAGAGAAATGAAGGAAACAAAGCTTTGATTCAGGAGAATTGTGGTTGAATGATTTTTTTGGATCACTTTGAGTCAATTAATCGTTTCAGCTCTACAAATTTGTGTCTGTTATTTGCGATCTTAGTAAGTCAGGCCCTTGGAGGCTTGGTTAATGTTCAGTTAATGATGTATTTTATTTAAAAAGTCATGTTTTCTTCAGTTTTCTCTGTTTCTGATATAATAACCCTCAACTTTAATCTGAGCTTTTATGAACATCTCTATGATTAGTGAATGAAATATAGGAAAATACCAGATTTTCACTGAAGAAAATAAAATTACAGAGAATAATATTATAATAAATGTTGGGTCGCTGGATCTTTATGGGTTAAAATGTCAAATACATATTGCTGCTCAGTGGTACAACTGAAAAAAAAAAAAAAAAAAAAGGCACATACAGGGTGGGGAAGCAAAATTTACAATGAACATTTAGTTGTTTTTTTTCTCAGCAGGCACTATATCAATTGTTTTGAAACCAAACATATATTGATGTCATAATCATACCTAACACTATCATCCATACCTTTTCAGAAACTTTTGCCCATATGAGTAATCAGGAAAGCAAACGTCAAAGAGTGTGTGATTTGCTGAATGCACTCGTCACACCAAAGGAGATTTCAAAAATAATTGGAGTGTCCATAAAGACTGTTTATAATGTAAAGAAGAGAATGACTATGAGCAAAACTATTACGAGAAAGTCTGGAAGATACTATTAAAGAAGAATGGGAGAAGTTGTCACCCGAATATTTGAGGAACACTTGCGCAAGTTTCAGGAAGCATGTGAAGGCAGTTACTGAGAAAGAAGGAGGACACATAGAATAAAAACATTTTCTATTATGTCAATTTTCTTGTGGTAAATAAATTCTCATGACTTTCAATAAACTAATTGGTCATACACTGTCTTTCAATCCCTGCCTCAAAATATTGTAAATTTTGCTTCCCCACCCTGTATAGGCAGAAAATTAGCACAAATGAATGTGACGCCGAAATCCAGAAACTAAGCACTAATGGAAGCAGCCAGTTCCTGATAATGGTGTAGGAATTCTATTAAAAGGAAATGGCAACACAACCCAAGGTGAGGCAGTGGAAAGAGGGAGGTTCTGTGATTAGAACTGGAGCTGTTAGTGGATGAATGGAACTGTTTCAGTAACCTCTAATATCACAGTGTCCAACCTGTTCCCAAGGAGATATCTGAACACCACTGTTGGCACTGAGGTGAATGCTGGAGGAGGAACAGCATGTTTCTCAGAGGAAATTAAAGGAGATAACGTGACGCAAAGGCAAAGCACAGAGAGGTCAGATTCGTAGGCAGCTATAAGACTGACTTCTGAATAACTTAATCCACAACAGCTGTGTTTGTGGCATATACACTGACTCTGTATGTTTGGTGGACTGTTGCTTTTTCAGACCAGTATCACTTATAAGGAGGAAACACTTCACACTCTCTGTAACTGTGACACAACCGCTCGGAAATTTGACCATTAAGATGAAGATTTCATGTAATTAATCGTTTTTGGTGAAGGATGACATGAAGTCTTATGACATTATATAAAATCAGAGTTTATTAAACCTCGGCTTGACTTTTTGTCGAGCCTCCTGGACATGAGCTCTTTCCATTAATGATCTCCAGGATCCGGACCAACACAGATGAAAATGTGGACCGCTTTGCACTCAATTTATTTTCATTCCTCTGGCATTCCAAATATATAAACCTACATTGGTGAAAAAAATTTAATAATAAAATCTTTCTCTTCCACCACCTGCTCTGACAAAGATACCAGGCATATAATGGATTAAGACATGCTTTATTTTAACATTAAATAATGGTATGATTGGCAGTGAATTCACTGCCGTTGCACACACTTTTAGATTCTCAAACTTCTGTGCTTTGAAAGGTACACTATAAATACATATCCAGTGAGTTTCCACACCTCTGTTAACTTCCAAAGTGTTCATAAATGTACAGAGACAATCATTATGAATGTTCTGCAAATGTGTTGAATGAAAGAAATGGAGCGACAGGAAATCAAAGGTGTACGGCTGATGTGACAGTTTATTGGGCGATAGTTTCACCAATATCGCAAGTATCTATTTTGGTCAAGTATAGATACATACCTTCATCTTTTAGCTCAGAAATAAATCCAAACATTCTCTGAGCGAAAAATATCTAACTTTAAGTAGACACTTTTGTCTCCTCACGTTTAGACCACTGCAACTCATTACTGATTTGCATCTAGAGCTGCAGCTATTTTATTTTTGCAATTGATTCATCTATCAATTATTTTCTTTGATTCAATTCTATAAAACAATTATTTGAATAGGCAAAAATGAAAAATAAATAGTAAAAATGTGAAAAAGACATGTCTGAAAATGAGAAAAAAATCAATCAAATCAAATCAAATTTTATTTATATAGCGCCAAATCATAACAAAAGTTATCTCATGACACTTTACATATTGAGTTGGCCAAAACCAGACTCTGAGCCAATTTACAGAAACCCAACAGAATCCTCCAGGAGCAAACACTTGTGAGTGGTGACAGTGGAAGGAAAAACTTCCCTTTAACAGGAAGAAACCTGGAGCAGACCCAGACTCCTGGAGGATGGACATCTGCCTTGACCAGTTGGGGTTAAAGAAAGAGAGTAAAGGAGGAGAAAAGAGAGAGCAATAGAGATAGAGAGAGACTGGGGGAGAGGGGGAGAAGGGGGGAAGTAGGGGGAGACACATGGATGCAGCTGATGCACAGATAACTGAACTAGAACATCTATGGAACTATATAATAAACACTATAATAACTATATGGATAAGTGAGTGATGACGATGAAGGCAGGAGAGAGGCAGGACCACAGCAGCAGGTCCAGAGATGATCCTGGGAAAACCTGTGATGATCCTGGGAAAACCTGTGAGGTGATAAAGCACAGAGACTCCAGGGAAGAAGTCAAGTCAGTAACATGTATTCACTGGGGCATAAATAGAAGAGAAAATTAGGAGAGAAAAGGTCAGGGAGAAAGAGGAGCAGAGAGGAGGTCATAGAGGAGGAGGAGGAGCAGAGAAGAGCTCAGTGTATCCAGATGAGTCTCCCAGAAAAAAAACTTGTCCTTTATTCCAGAACCAAATGAAACAACCACAAAAAGTATAAAAGTAAAAGGATATAGAACTATATAGAGAAATAACAACAATAACGTCAGTATAAAAGTACAGTAATATATATACATATATATATATATATATATATATATATATATATATATATATATACAATCTAAGAGGACTGATCTAAAAGGACTGATTTTCAAGCAAAAGTTTTGAACTTGCAAGCAAAGAGGTTATAAATCTATAAGCAAAATGATCTTTTTTTTGATTGCTACTTACTGTCTTTGGCTCTCAAATCTTTTTGTTTTTTGGTTGCAAAACTATTCTAGTGATGTGACGTTCACGAACAAATTGGATCCTTTGAATGGCTCTTTGAAATGAACGATGGGAACTGAGTCTTTGTAAAGAGCTGTTCATTTTTTTTGTCCGATTGCCTGTCAATTTAGCGTCACTGGGGAGGGATTGGTTAGCAAAAAAAAGTTAGCAAAAAAACAACAGTTTGAAGCATGAGGTGAGCATACTCAAGGAGGCGGAGCTGGACGACTGGTCGAAACCGGAGAAAAATTTGATAGTGAGTGAGTGACCACCTGTGAGTAATGAGCCAAAGGAAATGGAGTAGTATTTGGATACACTTTTCAGAAAGAAAAGATGGGCATACAACTTGCAATATTTGCAAAAAATAGATATCTTTCAAGCATTTTTCTGTATGTTTACCAACATACTGTTCTTGTTCTAAGAATTGCACTATAGTTCAGGTATTTAAGTAATTGCAGCAATTAATCACTGTTGTGTTTTGTGCAATTTTTTCCATCTATTTACACACATTTATTGTTTTGAGGAGAATAAAATGTTATTTCATAAGAAAATGTTATATTTTCTTCTTCATTTTTAGGCTACAGGCTAGTCCACATAATGTACCGTGATGTTTTTTGTCCAATTCCAGCATTTGCCTAATGTCACCTCTCATGTCATGTATTTAGCCCACACATTTTAACTACCTATTCTTTTTTACGGTAAGATAATATTTACTGCCGCGCCAATTAAACACCTTTAAAATGTAATGTCAGTTGTCACATGTAGCCTATTTAGTCATTAAAACACTGGTGTTTCAAAATAATGCAAAAAATATAAAAGAGCCAGTCTTTTGAACAGCTCTTTTCAGTGAACGGCTCCTGATTGAACAACTCCCTTCAAAGAGCCAAAAGTCCCATCACTAATCTATTCTATTTGATTGATGAACACAGAAACAAATGTCTCTCCATACAATTTTAACCACCCTGAGTAGCTGTTATTCTCAAAGCATTTGTTCTTAAACTTGTATTTTTGCCGATTAATTGATTAATTGTCTTAGTCCTCTCTTGGGACTGTCTTCAGTTGGTCCAGAATGCTGCTGCCATGTTCCCCACTAAAAAACTAGCTGTAAAATCCCACATCAAACCAACTCTCATCTTCCTTCATTGGCTTCCAATGAGATACCAAAGTGATCTCGCCATAATGTCACCCCTTGGTTTCGAAGCCAGTATTTTGTGCTTTGGCTATTGCCTTGTTGACTTTTATTACATTTACATTTATCCATTTGGCAGATGCTTTTTTCCAAAGCGACTTAAGGGGAAAACCAATCAAATCACTCAATCAATCAAATTGTATTTATATAGCGCCAGATCACAACAAAAGCTATCTCATGACACTTTATATATAGAGTTGGTCGAAACTACACTCTAAGCCAATTTACAGAAACCCAACAGAATCCTCCAGGAGCAAACACGTGTGACTGGTGACAGTGGCGAGGAAAAACTTCCCTTTAACAGCAGAAACCTGGAGCAGACCCAGACTACCTAGAAGATGGCTGTCTGCCTTGACCAGTTGGGGTTAAAGAGAGAGGGTAAAGAAAGAGAAAAAGAGAGAGTGATAGAGATAGAGACTGGGGGAAAAGGGGGGGAGTAGGGGGAGACACATGGATGCAGTTGAGGATAAGTGAGTGATGACAATGAAGGCAGGAGAGAGGCAGGACCACCGCAGCAGGTCGAGAGATGATCCTGGGAAAATCTGTGATAATCCTGGGAAAAATAATTAATATATTCAAAATGGAATGTCTGGAAGGGCTAGGACAGGAGGTGCTCTTGGAAGAGCTGGGTCTTCAGGAGCTTCTTGAAGATAGGCAAGGATGCCTCTGCTCTCATAGTGCTCGATAGAACGTTCCACCAACATGGAACAACCCATGAAAACAGCCTATTATTATAGACTTGCACGTTCACCCATGGGGATCCACAGGTTCTAGATGTGGTAGTTTTTCTGCTGTTGTGTATTTGTACATGCTGTACCGCATTTGTCCAGTAGTCACCACCAAAGCATCCTGGGTATAGCTATGTGACTGTAAAGCTATTGTATAAAAAAAATTACTATACAGACCTGATCAAAATCTTAAGACCAGTTGAAAAATAGCTAGAATTTACCTTTTGCACATTTGGATCTTAATGAGGTTTTAAGTAGAGCTACAATATACAAAAGCAAGAAGGGGGAGTGAGACAAAAAGCACTTTGAAAAAGTAATTTATTGAAAACAACAAGTAAACTGAAATAGGCTGTTTATCAGCTGATCAAAAGTTTAAGACCGCAGGCTATAAAAGCCAAAATCTGCTCAAAATTCTCATTTTTTTTCGGGCATTCACACGGTCATGCCCTCCTGATGGCTAAAGCTAAGAAGCTTTCTCTTCTTGAACGTGGTCGGATCGTCAAGCTGCATAAGCAAGGCCTCTCGCAGCGTGCTGTTGCTGCTGAGGTTGGACGCAGTAAGACAGTCATTCTAAATTTTTTGACAGATCCTGAGCATTATGGAACAAAAAAGTCAAGTGGTAGACCCAAAAAAATTACAACTGTGCTGAGCCGGAGGATCCGATTGACTGTCCGTCAAGACACAGGGCGGTCCTCGACCCAAATTAAGGCCCTTACTGGTGCCGACTGCAGCGCAATAACAATCAGACGGCATCTGCGGGAAAAGGGTTTCAAAAACAAAAAACGACTTCAAAGACCTCGTCTCCTACAACGCCACAAAACTGCCCGTTTAGACTTTGCCAGGGAGCATCAAACATGGGACATTGAAAGGTGGAAAAAAGTTTTATTCTCTGATGAGAAAAAATTTAACCTTGATGGTCCAGATGGCTTCCAACGTTACTGGCATGACAAGGAGATCCCACCTGAGATGTTTTCTACCCGGCACAGTGGAGGGGGGTCCATCATGATCTGGGGTGCTTTTTCATTCAGTGGAACACTGGAGCTTCAGGTGGTGCAGGGTCGTCAAACGGCGGCTGGTTACGTGCAGATGTTACAGCGGGCATCCCTCATGACTGAGGGCCCTCGTCTGTGTGGTAACAGCTGGGTTTAAAAACAGGACAACGCTGCAGTTCACAATGCTCGCTTGACGAAGGACTTCTTCAGGGAGAATAACATCACTCTTTTGGACCATCCCGCATGTTCCCCTGATTTAAATCCCATAGAGAACATTTGGGGATGGATGGCAAAGGAAGTTTATAAAAATGGCCATCAGTTCCAGACAGTTGATGCCCTTCGTGAAGCCATCTTCACCACTTGGAGCAATGTTCCCACCAGCCTCCTGGAAACACTCGCATCAAGCATGCCCAAACGAATTTTTGAAGTGATTAACAACAACGGTGGAGCTACTCATTACTGAGTCCTACTGAGAAAATTTTTTGTTCTGGTTTGGAGAGTTTTTTGTAATTTTTTGAGCGATGGTCTAAAACTTTTGATCAGCTGATAAACAGCCTATTTCAGTTTACTTGTTGTTTTCAATAAATTACTTTTTCAAAGTGCTTTTTGTCTCACTCCCCCTTCTTGCTTTTGTATATTGTAGCTCTGCTTAAAACCTCATTAAGATCCAAATGTGTAAAAGGTAAATTCTAGCTATTTTTCAACTGGTCTTAAGATTTTGATCAGGTCTGTATCTCCCAAAATATTGGGCCTATCAACTTGCTGTTTTTCACTAGTCTGTTCTTTGACCAAAAATACATAAGTATGCTAATCTGCAGCAATCAGCTCTCTACGGATTTTGTGTGAATTGCGAGACACACATACACACACACGTACAGGCAACTTGGTTTTCATAATATAGATGGATCAGATCACTTATTGGCAGTTCCATATAAAACCAATGAGACTGGAATTATGCCTGGAAAAAAGATTATTGATGTAGGTTTTTGGACATAACTTCAGTGTAAGTCAATGTAAGCCAGGGCTTTTTGGAGTTAACCCCAGTGGCCATCAGTGGTATTACAGCTTTAAAATACTTCTACATTGGCTTCATTTTGGAGCCGAGGTCCTCGCTCGTGGTTTAGACCTTATTCCAGCTGCTGCTCCTGTTTCAGATCCTGAGGTGAATATGGTTTTGTAGTTGGACTCGTGTATGGGTGTTTTTCTTTAAATAGCTGCTGAAAAAGCATAACAGCTGTCTGTTTTTACCTCTGATGTGAGTGTATGGATGTGTATGCTTTTATGTTTCAAAGTATGGATTAAGAATGCTATCACACATATTTATGCCATATATTTAAAGCACTTTGTAACTGTATTTTACATAGTTGTATATGCATGAAGTTGTTATCACTCTGTCTAGATATAAAAAGCTTCAGATGGATTCATTTTACTGTGCAGTATGAAAACAGCATGATTTTAAGAAACGCATTTGAAAAAACGTCAAATATGTCTTGCTG
Organism: Sphaeramia orbicularis; assembly: GCF_902148855.1. Classification (NCBI taxonomy): domain Eukaryota; kingdom Metazoa; phylum Chordata; class Actinopteri; order Kurtiformes; family Apogonidae; genus Sphaeramia; species Sphaeramia orbicularis. Next base: position 69,664,186 of record NC_043968.1, on the reverse strand, counting down.
CTGCTCAGTACCACAGGAAAAAGTGTAATTGCTTTGCATTTGTATGACATTTCATTTTTTTCATAGCGACAATCACTGAATGTTCTACAGAAGAGTTGAGTGAAATAAAATGTCACTGGGCTGCACAGAAAATAATAATTCAAATGTGCTTGAAGCCACTGAGTGAAAATGTATTTTCAAAGGAAGGTTTCAAAAGCTTATCCCTTTTCTTTGTAGTCTGACATGGCCGTGTTTCAGCTGTACCGCCGAGTCCTAGTCGTGTCAGTCCACTGTCACTGTGCTGCTAAACTGAAACATACACCACTGTGCATTTGTGTGTTTCTTTAGAGGGAATTTACATGGAAGTTCAGGGTAAAGGGAGTTCGAGTCAGTGCATTTCTGCAAACCTGCCATGCTATCGGAGATTAATGAACAAGTTTGTCCGAGCTGCTAGTCCTCCCTGTGCTGCCTCTCCTCTCAGCATCGGTTGATTTATGGACACCCAGCAGTGCGTGAGTTATAATTTGAAAGGGGGTTTGTTTTTCCTCATGAAGATGGAATTTTAAATGTTGTGATGAATGACCCCTTATGGCTTTTATTTATTACTCTGCTGTGAGGCGGCTGATCCACGTGTGTGTATGTGTGTGCATACGTGTTCCTTCGTAAATAACGCACCGTATTTAAATATGTGCCGGACAAATCTGGTGACAGTGCATTTTCAGCCTGACATTACAAATACATCACCCTTGCCTCAGGTTACCTCGTCTTGCTGAATCATATTCTACGTCCGACCCATTCGGATGGCATTGTGAAAAATTAGAATTAGAAAGTCATGCCCTCCCTTTCTTTTATCATTCTGCGTGTGTGCGAGGGTCTAACTTTATCATTCCGCCATAGAGTGTATGGCAGGGTGTTTGATGTTCCTGTGATGGTGAGATATTGAGCGAACCATGCAGGAATGGAACACTCCTGGGTGAATGTTCAAGACCGCACTGAGGGTTTGAAAGGATGGCAGCAGCAAACATGCTAACGATCCTCGGGAACAGGTTTCCAGGTGCAGCACTGAATATGTGTGATTACTATGTGTTGTAACTTAATCTGAGACATTGACACCACAATAGAAACACCTGCATGATATTATATGCAAATGTTGTGCATTTGGACATTTTATAAATTACTGCACAGACTGAAGAGCTGAGAAGCGCTGAATCCACTCTATGGTAATTTTTCTGAGTATAGTTTATGATTTTGCTGAATTGAACTGCAAGGTGTTCCAGTAGTATTTTGGTTTTCTTTTCCATACACTCATTTATATGTGTGTGTTAATCTTTAGTGCACATCCTGATATAGTGCATTAACCCTCCGGTATCCGGGTGCGCCTTTTAGGCACACTTTGCACTTCGTGTTAAAAAACTTCTTATTATTTTTCACAATTTAAATAAGGTTAGAATTCAAAAGTTGTTCATTTTTGCATGATCTTTAAAATTCTGGCCACCAACTAAAATTTGCACATTGTAAACAAAAGAAAATTACAAGACTAGCATCTGTCTCCCAAGTGTGCCTAAAATGCACTGTTTCTTCCATTTGATATGTATGATTAGAGTTAACCTTGATTTTCAAAAAATAAAATCAAATTAGAGCAGAAAAATAAATCAATATATAATATTTAATAGTTTGATTTATAGGTGTGCCTTTTTGGCACACTGGGTGACAGATGCTAGTATTTTTGAACATTTGACCTAGCACCAAAAATAATAATGCAAATTAACCAATATTGCTGTTAATCATTGACATATGCCAGGCTGCAAAAATCAAATAATATGTGATCCACTTTTTATGTAGTTTATTGAAAAAAAATATTTTTTGTGTTTTTTACATTAAAAAAATGGTTTGTTTACGTTATAAACATGGCATTTAAAGGGTTAAAAAATGTGACAGTTATTGAGTATTTGGTATTTTTTATTTACAGCTCAAGTTGATGAAATAGAAAAATGTGTAAAAGAATTAAAAACAAACTGTATGAAATTTTTTTTTTTTTTTTTTGACATTATTCCACAAGTGTGCCAAAAAGGCACACTTGGTGCTTAGTAAGGGCCTTGCTGGACAGGATACCAGAAGGTTAATTGAGCCTGTTTACGTGACCATAAAAGTCTGGTTACTGGGAGTAATCAGATAATTGTAATCATCAGATCTAACGTGTTTACATGCACATAAGAAATGTGATAAATGAAAAACCCTGGTTTAGATGCTCCAGTCCATTATTGGATTTCTTTCAGAGTACGTACCTACATAGTGATGGTAGACTCAAACTTTCTGTTATTGTTTGACTATGCAACCTCCGTTCTCTATGATTTTAATTGTGTTTACACATGCGCAGACGTAAAAGAACGAAATAAATCAGATTAACCAGTCGACATGCATTTTTAAATCCAAACTCAAAAAGTCTGATTACTGGGAGTATTTGATAATTGTAATCATCAGATCTAACGCGTTTACATGCACGTAACAAATGTGATAAATGAAAAACCCTGGTTTAGATGCTCCAGTCCATTATTGGATTTCTTTCAGAGTACGTACCTACATAGTGATGGTAGACTCAAACTTTCTGTTACTGTTTGACTATGCAACCTCCGTTCTCTATGATTTTAATTGTGTTTACACATGCGCAGACGTAAAAGAACAAAATAAATCAGATTAACCAGTCTACATGCATTTTTAAATCCAAACTCAAAGTGCTAGAGACTAACTCAATGACTTGCACTTGTTTTTATAGTTTGACTTGTCCTGTAAATTATTGTATGTTGTAACTGTGTGTTGTATTTCATGCTGCCTCTTGGCCAGGACTCCCTTGGAAAAGAGGTTCTTAATCTCAATGGGATCTTTTTTTCCTGGTTAAATAAACGTTAAAGAAAAAAAAAAAGACATCTGAGTATTGGGGAGATTTCCAGATGTGTTAATCTGATTTCTCATAATCAAATAACTGCTGTTATCTGATAAAACATATCACATTATTCTGTTTACATGGTCACTTGAATAATCTGATGACTCCAGAAATAGGATAATGAGTATTAGTGTGCATGTAAACAGGCTCACTGACTGTACAGCAAAAGTATTTTTTGTTTTGTATCAGAAAATGTCTGTGTAAATGCAAAAATAAAAAGCAAAAATCCATGTTTTTGCACAAATATAGATTTTTGCCTGGTTTAAAATAGAGTTAATGCAGTTAATGGGAAGTGGAATCACTTCTTAATTCTGATGTGGCTAACATTCCTGTGATGGTGGCATAGTGAATGAAATGAGCAGGAATGCAAGGCTTATGGGGGAATTTTCATGACCATAGTGAGATAGCATTTCCTGATGTACCACAACAAAGAAAAGAATAGGCGTGATTAGTTAGTAATTTGATATGAGATATGGACAAAAATGTATGATTAGCATAAGATAATATCCTCTAAGACATGGACACACTAACAAGAAATGTAGAACATCTGCACATAACACTGTGCAGGTCCTCTGCATTTCTAAATTGTATAAATTACTGGAGACGCTGACAAATGCTGATTCCGCTATATGGTAATATTTTAGTGTAGTTTGATGTTTTTTTTGTTGAATTGTAAGGTGGTTTTATAGTATTTTGCCTTCCCTTCCATTATGCTCATTTATATGTTGTGCATGTGCTCAACAGCAGAAGTGTCTTATTACATTTCATGTTAGTATATCACGTAGAAGTTTCGTTCGTGGTTTTTTTCTATGTGCAAGATATATTATAAAATGTTTATGTAAATGTAATAAAAATGTTTCTCAAAGGAGTTAATGGGAGTTGGATATGCTAAGTTTCCAGATGCAGCACTGAGTAAAAAAAGATAAATCTGTGATTAGTATAAGATATGGACGCAACAAGAAATGAAGAACGCCTGCATGTAACATGGTGCAGGTGTTCTTCATTTCTAAATTGTATAAATTACTGTAGAGGTTGAAGAGCTGAGAAGTGATGATTGGACTTTATGCCTATTATTTTTATTGCAGTTTAAGATTAGTCTGCAGTATTGTGGCCTCCTTTTTCCCATTCCTGTTTATATATTCTCTTATTGCATTGATGTTGCCTGTGCTGCAGGTGGTGGCCACACTCAACACTTGTACGACAGGAAATAAAAGTTGACTGTGAGTAGAATATTTGTGACTTGGCTGGAGTTTTCTATGGCTCAGGTGGTAGTGCGGGTTGTCCAATAACCGAAGGGTTTGCGGTTAGAATCTTGTTCTGTCCTAGTCTGTTTGTTGTGTCCTTGGGCAAGATACTGTCCCCACCCATGAATGTGTATGAATGTTTGGGGGTGGTTGGAGGGGCTGTAGGCGCAAACTGGCAGCCATACCTGTCAGCCTGCCCCAGGGCAGCTGTGGCTACATATGTGGTTTACCACCACCAGAGGGCAAATGTGAGAGCGAAATTTATTGTTTAAGTTTTTTGAGCTGATTTAAGATAATTTTGGTGTGCTGAATCCAAAAATCACATTAATTTTGCTCAATCAGGTCAACTTTCTGAACTATGCTACATATTGGCTTTTTAACATTTTTGCTTACTTTTTTCTTAAAACCTATTTTGGGTGAGAACCATATAAAAAATCAGCTGATAAAGTTACAAAAATGTAATCAATTTTGTGAGAAGATCAATTTTTTCAAAATCAGATTAGCAAAAAAACCTGACCTGATTGAGAAAAACAGATGTCGATTTTGGATTTAGCGGTGCAAAATGGTCCTAATTCAGTTGAAAAAACCTAGACAACTTGCAAAAAACATTTTTTTGTAACCCAGTGTAATGGGTCAATAATGTAAAGCGCTTTGAGTGACCACAAAAGCGCTATAGAAATCTAAAGGGGTGAGAGCTAATAAGCTATGCTTCTTCTCACTTCTTTTCAAATATGACTTTTTTTCTTTTTCTTTTTGCTTGTATCATTATTTTATGCTTCCTTGAATTTTCATTTCTGTATTAAGTTGTGCAAAGAAGTCAAATAGTAGTAATCAGGGAGCTTGTATCATATCCATATTTGAAATAAATCAATAAAATAAATAAAATAAAAGTAAATAAATAAAATAATCCATTGTGTGTGTGTGTGTGTGTATATATATATATATATATATATAAATATATATATAATGACATGCCATTTAGGAAATTATTACCTCCGCCAAGGAGGTTATGTTTTTGCCAGGGTTTGTTTGTTTGTTTGTCTGTTTGTTTCTCTGTCCGTTAGTGTGCAACATAACTCAAAAAGTTATGGACAGATTTGGATGAAATTTTCAGGGTTTGTTGGAAATGGGATAAGGAAGAAATGATTACATTTTGGTGGTGATCGGGGGTGGGGTGGGGGGGGGGCACAGACCACAAAATTTCATCAAAATCTGTTCATAACTTTTTGAGTTATGTTGCACACTAACGGACAGACAAACAAACAGACAGACAAACAAACAAACCCTGGCAAAAACATAACCTCCTTGGCGTGGGGGGGCCCACGGGGGGGGCCACTGATCAGCCTTGGCGGAGGTCTGCGCTCTCCGAGTGCTTCTAGTTATATATATAATATGAAAGCCTGAATATATGGAATGAAAGTGTACAGAGGGAAAAAACCTTCAAACTGTATGTTTTTGATTAGCAAAGGATCACACGCGGGCACACACACATACACACACACACACACATGCATACACACACAGAGCTTTTAACAAGTGCAAGTCAACTTTCATGTATATTTCTTCTGCTCTAGTGTTTTTTGCCTATAACACTAATGAAATGTCCATCATAATCCACTATAGCCATTAATGTGACCCAGGCAGGTCTGAGACATACTCCATTAATGTATGAATCCTAAACTACTGTTATCAAATCTATTTGGGATGTGGTAGAAACATTAGAACTGATGTTCTGTTTGGGGCTTACAGCAGCTAAAACCATAAATGTGTCATTGACAAGAGGCACATTGAATAGTGATGGGCAGCAGTGGTATTATGGATTCTGCAGGTGAAATGATATGTGTAATAAAACAGCCTGATCTCCAACAGTATTGTCAGCACATTTTATTTTTAAGTGCCTGAAAGTCCAAGATAAGCCCCAGATCCACCTCATCCCCCAATGTCTGACTAATAGTTGAGTTCTTGATATAATTCAACATTTATTACACACCATTGAAGCCTCACATACTTGGAAATTTGAAGAAAGAGAATGTGAGTGAGGAATCAGTTTGTATTCATCCAACAGTAGCTGAGTTTTTGTATGTCTGATTTGTGCACAAAGGGTCTGATTTTGCGTTTTGCAGCCGCACAAGCTGCACCATGCTTTTGTGGATCTGGCTAAAAGTAATTTTACTGTATACCAGTGAACCTGCAGTTTGGGAACAAACATATCTTTAGCTTCATAACACAATTGCCTAAGTCATACACTATATAGACAAAAGTATTGGGACACGTTGAATTCAGGTGTTTCTTTTCTAACAGGAGTCTGGAATACGAAACAATAATGACAATTGTCAGAATATAGTGTTGCATTGGGATAAATATCATTGCATTGGTGAGTTTTGTTTAAATATATATTTGCTTCAAAATGCTCCAGAGATGGTTTTTACTTAATTTCTCTCAATATTGATTTTGTAAATTGTTTTTTATCCATGACTATGATTTTAAATGTTTTACCCCTAAATTTCTCAAATATTTGTCATGCTCTAACAGTCATCTATCTATCTATCTATCTATCTATCTATCTATCTATCTATCTATCTATCTATCTATCTATCTATCTATCTATCTATCTATCTATCTATCTATCTATCTATCTATCTATCTATCTATCTATCTATCTATCATTTGCAGCATTTCTCAGAGCAGTTCTCACACATACACACAAACACATACAGTTTGTCAGTCCATTACAGTTCACAAGTTGAACTCACCAAGTTGACCCAACCGACAATACAAAATAATGTATTACGATACAAATAACTTCAGAATACACCACCAACAGAATTTAGCAATTTAATAGCAGAGGGCACAAAAGAACTAGAAAAAGTGATTTGCTTTCTGTACCGGCATGTGAAAACGACGCCCTGAAGGCATCATAACAAACTGAGGAGTCAGAGGTGGTGGGGCTGACCCAGGATGCTTTTAGCTTTCTTCAATACCTCCTCCTCCAGAAAGAGTGTCGATCTCTCAGTTTGACACCTGTGATTTTAGAACAGGTTTTAACAATGCTCTGCAGTTGGTTTTTGTCCTTCAAAGACAGTCTATGAAACCAGCAAATGAAAGACAAAGTAAGATGGCTTTCAATAAAAGAACAATAAAAGTTGTTGAGGATCATTTTGTTTACATTAAAAGAGTTCAATTTCCTCAACAGGTAGGGTCCCTGCTGCCCTCATTTAACAATGGTCTCTGTTTTCAGGTCAAGCCTCAATTTAATGTCGATCATAGTGACAAGATATCTATAACTCTCACACAATATCACAACATAAAACTATATTATGACATTTGTTATTATTGTTTTGTATCCCAGACCCCTGTTAGAAAAGAAACACCTGAATTCAACGTGTCCCAATACTTTTGTCTATATAGTGTATGACTTAGGCCAGTGGTTCCCAACCTTTTTTGGCTCGTGACCCCATTTTAACATCACAAATTTCTGGCAACCCTAGACATTCAAACCGCAGACATGTTTTTGTGCTAAAATTAATTTATTTTTGATCATGTAACAGTTTGCTATATTATGTTGCAAATAAATGTTAATTTTAGATGACATTTAGTCTATATAATGTATATTATTATTAACGAAGGCTGAAAAGCCAGGTGTAGATTACTGCGCAAAGTGAGAATTTGATTTTCCTTGGTCAGGATATGTACAGTCAGTCCAGCTTGTATTTACAAGGCTGACAATTAATACTGAACAAACAAGAACTCAAACTATGAATTATTAAAGAGCTGCAGCATCTGAAACCGACCACAATGAACATTTGAAAGATAAACAGTACCACAGTGCTTCAGTTTCAGCTTCACGGTTTGTCTTTTATGTATTGTAATTGTCTCTCTCAACTCACTATATATTTTTTATTAGTATTTTTTTTTTGTGTCCGTGTGTGTTTTGTTTTATCAATTACTAGAAATTTCAGGTGACCCCATTTGAATTCCAAGCAACCCCATGTGGGGTCCCGACCCCTAGGTTGAAAAACACTGACTTAGGCAATTATGCTATATGAGGCTAACAATATTCATTCTCTTTAGAACCATATAAGCAGCTTTGTGTTGCTTTAAGACAGGGGTGTCAAATTCATTTTGGTTCAGGGGCTATATTTCACCCAATTTGATCTCAAGTGGGCCAGACCAGTAAAATAATGACTTAATAACCTATAAATAATAACAACTCCAAGTTTTTCCTTTTTGTTTTAGTACTAAAAACCCCCAATTACATTATGAAAACATTTACATTTTACAAAAAAGATGTGAATAACCTGAAAAAACAGAAATTTCATTTGAAAAATTAGTGCAGTTTTAACATTATGCCTCGACTTATTATTTGTACATGTACATTACATAAACATTTGGTAACAGGTATAAAATTGTTAAAATGTTGGAGTTCGGAACTAAAATTTGAACAATTACTACAATATTCAATCTCTTATTATTAACACAACTACAGATCACAGTGGATCTATAAATGCACAAAATGTTTAGTAACAGGCAGAATATTGTTAAAATTGCACATTTCGGGTTGTTCATCTCTGTTTTTATTTATGTATTTATTTGCATTTTATTGTAAAAGAATAGTTTTGTAAATGTAAATATTTTTCACAGTGTAATGTTATTTTTTTCACTTAAATTTTTTCCACATCATTTTTCACAAAGAACATTTGTCGTTGTCATTATTTATGTGTTATTGTGTTGTTATTTTTACTGTACATCACATTGGTCTGTATGTGGAACCTGAACCAAAATGATTTGGACAACCTTGACTGTTCAGGTTAATTTTTGCACTTTCCTCCTGCAGGCCGGAATGGAACCTTTGGCGGGCCAGATTTGGGCCCCAGGCCGCATGTTTGACACCTGTGCTTTAAGAGCTCACACAGTGAAGCTTTGGTTGCTCAACCTCTTGAAAAGCTTGCAAATTATCCTAACCAACATCCGAACTAACTGACACTAGACTAGGGCGTTGATTGCAATTGTTGCTGTTATCACATAAGCCCTGTTTGCATAATTATATACTGTGCATAATGCAACCGTTTACAATCAGGTGTGAAGATCAGAGTTGTGTGTTTGTTAGTTTTTCTTCTAATTTTTTTCCCTCTCTCTTCTTTTTGTATCCAGGGAGGCCTCATAGCTCTCCTCCTCCTCATCCTCCTCTTCACCCTCGTCTTGTATACACGCCACCGTTGGTGCAAGCGTCGCCGGATCCCCCAGAAGAGCGCCAGCACCGAGGCCACCCACGAGATCCACTACATCCCCTCAGTACTGCTGGGTCCCCAGGGCCGCGACAGCTACCGGGGCTCTCGAAACCAACACCAGCACGGCAGCTCTGTCATCGGTATGCCCATCCGAGAGACCCCCATCCTCGACGATTATGACTGTGACGAGGAAGACCCCGGCGGACACTCGTTTAACTCCACGCCTAACCAGATCCACAACCAGCTGAGTGACGGGAAGGTCCAGGATGACTACGGAGTTGGCATTGGACACACGGACATGATGTGCAAAGACGACGAGCTTAAGCATAATTTTGAAAAACGAGGTATATTTTTTTATTTACTACTTGGAAAATACAAACCCCATAAGTGAAAACCTCATCTAGCCCTAACTAGTATTGCTCTCTTATCATTAACTATGAGCAGCATGCACAACAAAATATGAGGAAATCTGTCCTCCTCAGTAGTTGTCCTGTCCTGCTTTTGTAAGCATTTGTACATCCGCGGAGGCTCTCAGTGCCAGCTCCCCAGATGGCCCAGCCTGGACAGTTCACTTTGGCTCTGGTCAGCCTCCCCATGTTCCTGATAGCACAGCATGTACCGCTCCCATTTGTCAAAAAATCAGCAGTTTAGTATGACTCACTTTAATACTTCACTGTGCCAATGTTATAAAAACACTGTATTCCATGAGTCACAGATTTAAAATACTTGGATTTTACATGCGCAGTGAAACCGCATTCTTTTTTTTTTTTTGCATTGGTTCTTATGTAGGCATCAACTCTTCATGTACTATAAATGTTAGGCAGTAATGTAATACAGCATTGTGTCATTTATAGAGGTCATGTGACAGGGGCTGTTCATCTGTTTGATTAGATGCTAATGTGTGTCAGTATGTGGCCCGTTGACCTTTGCTTCACTTCAGGCAAGGAGAAAAATCCAATCAGGCTGTTCGAGACTAAACATAGATGTGGTGTTTCAGTTAAAGTAGAAAATGAGGATCTCTAAACATTATAATCATACAGACTCTGCGACACAATGCCATAGCTTGTTCAACGTGAGTCATTCATCTGGAAAACGGAACATGATAACTGCGCTGTTCTTCATAACTTAATGACACGCTGAGGTTAGGTTAGGTTTGGTGGCACAGTGGAGAATATTTTTTTTGTTCCACACAAAGAAACAGAATTATATGCATAAAAAAGCAAAGACGTCATTGCACAGAAATCTAAATCAACAATAAAAAGGACAGTAAAAAGCTGGATACCTTGGGTTCAATTACAGGCTGTTATCCAGGGGTAAATATGGCTGAATATGGTCTCACTCCGTGCGTTTACATGACAACTTTTATTCCTGGTTTAAACTGATTAAAGGTGAGATCCCATTTAAGATGCCCATGTAAACATCTTATTCCAGTTGAAAGAGAAAAGTTTGGATTAAATTTAAACCCGATTAAAGCCACTGGTTTAATCCACTTTTGAATCTGGTCTAAATTATTCCTCAGACATGTAAACCCTTTATTCCGTTTGGACTTTATTCCTTCCATTCTGCACATGCTCATTGTCTTGTCCTGTCACGATGATGCACATATTCAGCGCTGGCGGAAGAATATGCGATGCAGTCTAGCCAACACAAACTGTTCCAGTGGGCTATTCTGATGGTATTTACCAGCCACTAAAACCCTGAAGGAGTAGTTCACCGCTTGTTTTTTATTAATTTTTCATGCATTAATGAGTTAAATAAGTGGGCAAAACAGTTTGCACCGCAGTGAATCAATTGACTTGTTCTTGCAGCCCTTCCATTTGCTTAGCTTAGCCTAGCTTAGCATAATTGCTTCATTCCTATGGTCAGACGTAGCCAGGCTTTTATAGGCAATTTGTAGCATTTTGTGAGTGATTTTGTGAAATTCAGTTCTCCCTAATCATTACTTTAGTCCAGTGGGGTCAGTATGATCACAAATTGAGGCTCAAATCATGGCGATGTGACTTAGTGCAGTAATAAAATCTTGGGAAATAAAAACTAATGCAAAGCTAAAACGGTAAAGCAAAGCTAATTTAGCGCATGCATCCCTTCCAACAAAAAGGTTTTCCAACTTCCGTCAACACAACAGTCCCAACATTATATGAGCACAGTAAGTCGCGGATCTAAAGAAATAATTAAGGAGAGTTGGATTTCACAAAATCACTTAAAAAAGACTACAAATCACCTTTAAAAAACTGGCTATGTGTGACCATGGAAATGTAGTGACTATGCTAAGCTAAGCTAACAGAAGGGCTGCGAGAACCGAATAAATGTTTCTCATGTCAACCTTTATTTGGGTTTAACATTTCCATGTAAACAGAAGAGAAAGTACTTTAGTTCTGAATTAATTTCTTCTGGAAAAATAAATCGGATTTAAAAAACATCATATAACCATACCCGCTGTATGACTCATTCAGCATAATGTTCGCCTCATACAGTGGCAGATCTAGAAAATTTTACATGGGGTGGCAGGTCTTGTCAGGGTAGCATGGGAGTGTCCACAGTGCGATGTGTGGAATCCCCATATATGTGGAAATGGAGTCAACAACACTTAACAATAGAGTAGAAATTTGCTTCATCTGTAGTTTAATCAGAATTACTGTTAAAATAAGATACATTAAAGCTTTACATAACTAACCTTATAACAAAAGCTTTTAGTGAAAACCTGTTATTTTATTGAGTAACATGTTATGTTACTGCACTGGAATCTACGGTACAGCGGTCCCTCATTTATCGCGGGGGTTACGTTCTAAAAATATCCCGCAATAGGTGTAATCCGCGAAGTAGTCAGCTTTATTTTTTACGACAATTATATATGTTTTAAGGCTGTAAAACCCCTCACCACCACTTTATACACTTTTCTCAAACAGGCATTAACATTTTCTCACATTTCTCTCTTGTTTAAACACTCTCAAAGTCCAAACCTTCGTAGATTTAAAAAAATAAGTACAGTATTATAGAATGAAACCAAAGATCAAAACCTGTTTTCAGACCCAAACGTTTGTTTGAGAAATAAAAATATGAAGGTTTTCCTATAAATACAGGGTGTCCCATAAGTCTCCATACATAGGAAAAATAAACGTTTCTTGACATAAACCATTTTTATTTATATAATATGCTCTATATGACTGCCATTTTGTCGGGAACACATTTCAATGCGTGTCCTCCACTGCTGAAGAACTATAAAGAAGAAATATAAAGAAATACATGTTAGAACCATATATGTATGGAATGTATTATGTCTCCTATGTATGGAGACTTATGGGACACCCTGTAAATATGATAGCTTTTAGAAATAACAAATTTAATTTTAATGATTAACCTACGAGGTTGGACACATAACAAATTATTAATAGTGACTCACATATTTCACAGTTCCTCTTATTGCTGCTGTCGTCCTTAAGTTATTTTCCTCCTTCTTTACGTAACAAACCGAAGATTCATTTATTCCGTAATGGCGCCCTACAGCTGCGTAACTTCTACCTTCCTTCAGCATGTCCAGAAGTCCAACTTTTTGTGCAATGGTTAGCATCTTCCTCTGCCTTTTGGGTGCGACCGCAGGTGCCTTTGTCGGTGCAGAACGTTTCGTCGACATTGTGGGTTTTCTAGGGGAGAAAACTTGCAAACATACAGCACTTCAGAGTCACACTGTAAGCGATCAAACATTTATGTAAATTTGGCAAGAAGAACACATTCTGTACTGTACAGGAGACACGGCACGGAGGAGATTGATTGACAACGGTCTACAGTCCCTTAGCCAATCAGGACGCAGAACACAATGCGCGTTCATATGCTGTAAAAACAAAAAAAGTATGCAAAATTACACTAAAAAAAATCCGCGAAGCAGTGAGACCACGAAAGGTGAACCGCGTTATAGTGAGGGACAACTGTATATGGAAAATAAAACCATATCACGTGGTCCAGCTGAAATAAGGGTGGGTCCTCTGACTCCCTGTCATCCCTCTCTCCATCTGCCTCCTCAGCATCTGCTTCTGTCCCTCTGTCAGAAACTAAGACTTCCTCATCTCCATCCCTCACACTGACATCATCTTCTTACACTTCTTCACTTCCTTCCTGGTCTGTTCCTCTCTCAGTGGTTCCTCTTCAGCTCTGCCCCTCCTGGTTTCTCTACCATTCTTTCTTCTCCTTCATTTCTCTCCTTCTCTTCCTCTTGCTCATTCCTCAATGTTTTCCCAGAATAACTAGTAATTAGTTAGTTTATTAGTTTGATCCCCATTAGCTGCTGCATACCCCAGCAGCTACTCTTCCTGGGGTCATCAACAACACAAAAACAAAGCACCAACAATTTCCCACAACTCACTCAATAAACAGGATGTACATACATTCAACACAACAACACAAAACCAAAAATCAGCAACAGCACACAATACAAAACAATTACAATAATAATACCAACAACAACAACAACAGAAAAAAAGAATAAATAAACCAAAAATCAGAAACAAAAAAATAAGCACATAGAATAAAAATAAAAACAGCTGCACAACAAACAAAAAAACAAACCGTCTAGATCAGGGGTCAGCAACCCTGGTCCTAGAGAGCCACTATCCTGCATGTTTTAGATGTATCCCTCTTCCAACACACCTGCTTCAAATGATCAGCCTATCATCAAGCTCTGCAGAAGCCTGATAACAACCGTCAGGTGTGCTGGAAGAGGGAAACATCTAAAACATGCAGGATAGTGGCTCTCTAGGACCAGGGTTGCAGACCCCTAGTCTAGATGATGTCATTATAGGATATGCAATAGCTCAGACAGTTATTCTTAGGTAAATATGAAAATTCTCAACCTTTTAGAAAAACTAACTGCTTGAATTTCTGAAATTAAAAATTGTGGCAATGTATTCCACCATTGCCCTGTATTGCACACTACCCTGTATTTGATTTGTCCTACAGGCAGGCAACAGGAAACGTCTGTCCTCTGACTGACGTGTGGAATGTTGATGTTACTTCTACTTTGTCTTTTCATTGTGGCCTGCAAGTGTCAAAATATGAACATTTCAGGGTTGAAATCCTTGTGTTTTTCTCCCTGTATTTGTTATTTTCCCAGTTTGACAGTAAGGATGGAACCTGGTTTAATTGTCCAGGCTTGTTGCTGCAAAATTGATCACGCTGTCACTGAAATGTAAGCCCCTGAAACAGTGATCCTTTGAATTCAAACATACCACTTTTATCGAAATGGTTCATAGATTTTTCACTATAGTCAGCTGACTAACCAAACGGGAAAATGCTAAAAAGAAATCACATGCAACTGAGTCACTTTTGGCTAATGATGAATGAATGTACTGAACCTTTAGCGTATACTCCGTTCATTACATATTTAACTTAACTTTAACTTTGTGTGTTAGAGAAACTGACTTCACCTGGTCAAAGCTGGGCTGCTCAGTCACTCCAGTTTTCAGCCCCCCCGTAGATCCGCTCATTGCATCATTTTCTAGCCTCATATTTTTTTTCAGATCATAGCTAATGATGCAGCTGTGTTAGGAGAGTAAAGTTATGCAGATATTCCAATTTGGCCAAAAATATGACTTAGGCAATTATGCTGTGAGCTTAATCATATGTTTATTTATACATAGGGGTATATATCTGACTGAAAACACACCAAAACAGGATAAACTGCTGTTTAGACACACACACACACGCAAAAAGGAATGTCATAACACTGAAAGTAAAATTATCATTTTACGAACCAGGTTGTGTTTTTACCAGTGGTTATTTGTGTGTCTGTGGACACAGTGTGAACCGTTTTGGACAAATTATCCTGATTCTTTTGAATTCTTGATCACAGTGGCTGCACATGATTTTAGCTTTTTGTCGTGGATCATGTGGAGTCGTGGCCAAAACAAGGGAGAGAGAGTGAACATATAAATTCTCAACCAGATGGTGTTATTTACTATAATTACAGACGGGGAGTGGAATCTTGTTTCTAATTGAGGCTTGGATGCTTGGTTGGTAGTTTGTAAAAAAAACAAAAAGCTTCCATTACTTAAAGTTCCTTTGTCTCCTTTTATTAAATATATATTCTTAACCAAAGTACCCTTGGACTGTTGTCTTCCATAAATGTGCTGCATTTGCACTCTCAAAGTAATAATTAGATTTAAATACTTCAAACTTTTTTCTTTTGTTCATGTTTGAGTAATGGTGATTTTGCAGATTGTGGTCCCTCATTAGAGTCCAGTGGGTCCAGTTTGTTTGTTTTTTTTTCTGTTATAGCTTTAACCTATTTTTTTTTTTTTTTTTAATTAAGAGGATAGTAAATTCATGAAAGTAACTTTAACTGAGTTTCCATAAAGTGTCAAGTGACTGTGAAGTACATTTTTGAAAAGTTATATAAAAGACAATGTAGAATACATGTGTTTTGATAAAATGGTTTGAAGCAAATAATCTAGGTAGCATAAAGGTGGCGCAATGGGCCATGTTACACATTGTTCTAATAAACAGAGTTGAAGGAGTTGAGCATTCTGTTACAGATGAGGCATATGATGAGGAACATTTTGGTCTCCTTATCAGTCCACATGACCTGTTGTACCAGACATGTTTTCACGCTTTATTAGAATATCTGGGTAAACACTGGAACTTATTCAAAGAAAAGGGTTTTCCAGTTCCCGTTATGGTGCCCTTAATCTTTCTAAACCACCTCAAGGGACTGGATTTTTTTCTCATTGTCTCATTTCTCAGAAGCATTTTTAATGTAAAACTTAATGTTTGCACCAAAGTATTTATGAAGGTCTACCTAGTAAAGCACCTTAACAGCAACAAAATCTATTTACTGATCTAAAATGTCCGCTAATCCTATCAATACATGTAAATAATTGGTGTAAAAAACAGTTTGTCATCTTTTCAGGGTCATTATATTCATGATAAGTGTGTTTTGTTGAAGTCAATCATACTCATTGAATGTCATCATGATAATCCACTGGTATTGGCAGATCAGTGTTTTATAGGTGAAGATTTGCATTGTTGATTGCTCATACTTCATGAATCCTTTTAATTCAGTTTTATCATAAACATTTGTAATCGTTTTTGTTTGGTTTTTTTCCCTCTTCTGTTCAATTTATTGTCATTTATTACTTTTGCATTGATTATAATTTTGTTTCATTTATTATTTTGATTTTTATTTATTCAGAAAATTTTCTGGAATCTGTTGATTTGAAAATGCATTCACTGAAAATAGTCTGAACAGGAGGGAAATGTTAGAGAAATATGATATTAGACTGTAGACTCTGTAAATACCAGGTGTCCAGACCACAAGTCATGGATGGGTCGTGATGACATATCCTATGAGAAAGCCCCCAGGATATCTCTACCATTTCTTCTCTTTCTACATGTTTTCTGTCTCGTGGTGCCATTTTGGGACCAGAGCAGCCTGTTGCCCTTGGGGAGATCAGGCCATAGTGTAGGTGGGACAAGAGTACAAACGCGGTCATCTCTGGGTTTTGGATACCTAAGCCAATGGTGAACTTGATCGACATCATTATGTTTGGACACTTGGACCCATGATTGTCATATCCATATTCTTTCATAAGAACTTAGACTTCCTGGTGTTAGTCAGTCAAATGCTGCATCTCGCTGTATGTACCGTACTTTCCGGACTATAAGCCGCTACTTTTTTCTCATTTTGAACCCTGCAGCTTATACAGCGATGCAGCTCGAGTATAGATTTATACGGGCTAACTGCCACCAGGGGGCGCTCTGGCAGAAAGCGCAAAAGTGAGACAGACAGGTGGAAGAGGTGATGTGAAGAGGAGAAGTTTTAATCTTAACTTTTAACAATTATTTTGTGTGTCATGCACAAACCCTTATCATGGAAAACACATGAAGAAATGCATATTTTGCAGCTTTTAGGTTAAAAGCAATCAATGTGTCTATCCAAGAAGGAAATAGAGCTGCAGCACGGAAGTGCCATTGAGCAACAATGGAAGAGAGACGTAGAAGGTGTGTGACGGAGCCTTTGAGGCTGTTCAACTCTGACACTGAAGAAGACGACTGCAGTGGTTTCAATGAGCAGAAGGAAGATGAAGATAGAGATCAATGACTTTTCTGGGTTTTTTAACCAGCCGCGTTACTGCCATTTTACTGCCGTGTTTCAGGCACTGTTTGGAAAAAGGCAGTTAAGGTATGGAAATAAATATTTAAATAATATTTCTGTTTACCATCTTTCTGTGTAAATATCTCATGTCACAACGTGGACACCTGCAGCTTACAGTCAGGTGCGACTTCAAGTCAGCCGCGGCTTATAGTCAGGTGCGACTTATAGCCTGGAAAGTACGCTACTTGACTCCTTGCAAGTAAAATCTTCTGATTCCAGAATCCAGTGACTCCGTCTTTTGTCTCAGCGTGTATCACAGAGTTTTTCTATCAATGACCCATAGATCTGTGTGATTATACACTAAATGAAAAAACAATCAAAGCATCATCTTCAGCTGGCAGAGCCGTTCTGTGTGCAGTTATCATGTTGTCTCCATGTTTGCGTGGATTCTCCGGCTTCCTCCGACTATCCGAAGACATGAACCTTAAGAGGTGAATTTGTGAATCCAGATCACCTGGGTTCAATTCCAACATCAGTCGATGGGGGTGGAACTTTTAAGTGTGGAGCAGGGTTATTATCATTAACAAAAACGAACGAAATGACGAAAACTGAAATTGAAAAAACATTTTCGTTAACTGAAATAAATAAAAACTCAAATGAAAAGAAAAAAACGATAACTAACTGAAACTGTATTGTGTGCTTACAAAACTAACTAAAACATATAAAAATTATGTATAAAATTCCCTTAGTTTTTGTCTTTGTCAATGTTGATATAGGATAGAACATGTGAAAATTTCATCTCAGATCAGTGGTATAACAGAGGTATAGAAGTCGGGAGGCCAACCGTGAAAGTATGGAAAGTTTCAGTTTCGTTTTCACGTAAGTGATGTTGTGTATGGATCACACCCCCACCTACCTTACCCCCTCCAACCTGCTATAGGGAATTTATCCATGGTACTGTACATATGATTGTATCTGTGCTCAGTCAGAGCCGCCCTAACCTGACCCCCAAATAAAGTGTCCAGGGTAACCTCACTTATTTCTCTGAATAGGATGGAAGATAAAATCTATGAAAAAACTGAAACTAATACTAAACTAAACTAAACTAAACTAAAACTAAGCATTCAGAAAAAGACGACAACTAATAAAAACTGGCAAACCTGCTCTAAAAACGAATTAAAACTAACTGAATTAGAGAAAAAAAAAGTCAAAACTAAATAAAACTAAACTATAATTAAAAATCCAAAACTATTATAACCTTGGTGTGGAGTTTGCATGTTCTCCTCATGTCTGCGTGGATTCTGTCCAGGTACTCTAGCTTCCTCCCACCATCCAAACACATGCACTGATAGGTTCATTGGTTAATCTAAACTGCCCATATGTGTGAATGTGAGAGTGATTGGTTGTTTGTCTCTGTATGTCAGCCCTATGATGAACTGGGTGCAGGTCCAGGGTGCACCCCACCTTCGCCCATAAGTAGCTGGGATAGGCTCCAGCACCCCCCGCAATCCTAGTGAGGATAAAGTGGGTTCAGATTATGAATGAATAAATCACCTGTAGGCGTGAATGTGAGACCGCATGGTTGTTTATTGGTAAATGTCGCCCTGTGATGAACTGGTGACACGTCTAGGGTGAACCCCACCTTCACCCGTTACACTCTGGTATCCCCACCGTCCTCTCTAAGATTAGGCGGTTGGGAAAATGAATGAATGCATATTACATTTTTGCAATCTGAGTCTTTTAAATCCCCCTAAATCTGAGACACTGGTCTGGTAATACATTAATTTGATGTCTTCATAGATTTATATGCAATGGGTTCTAAAATTTCACTTGCATCACATGACCAAACTTCAGGCAAGAATAAATCAAATTCATCTTCATTTCACCTTCACCTTCATTTATCTCCCTCCCTCTCCCTCTTTCTCTGGCTTCCTCTCTATTGCAATTATATTCACTCAGATATACGAGTCCAGTCGATAAATGGACAACTGGAGTGAGTAATTACAATTGATGGAACAGGCTGCTGTATTTACTGACCTTATAGGTGAATTATCACTTTATCT
Source organism: Sphaeramia orbicularis (assembly GCF_902148855.1). NCBI lineage: Eukaryota > Metazoa > Chordata > Actinopteri > Kurtiformes > Apogonidae > Sphaeramia > Sphaeramia orbicularis. The sequence goes on along the minus strand of NC_043968.1, from coordinate 69,644,648 downwards.
GCAAACATTCAGCGGCGTTTCAACCTGCTACAGTCAGCAGATATTATTTCACTCATTAAAATTTGCCCCAGTAATTTCCGTCTGCCTTATTTTAGCCGTGCTTTCATGATCTGCTCCCTTCACGGCGTCGAATCACTGTTTAAAAATCGAGCTGATTTAAAAGTGAAAGATGAAACTGTGCAACGAGATGAGCAGATAGAGGTTAATTTTTGTGCTATTCCCAAATGATACCGGAGAATGAAGATACTAGAAAAGATCAGTGATTGTCCAATTTACTGTTTTCTTGTGGGCATATTTTTAGCAGAGATGACCATTAACTGAATGCATGTCTTTGTTGAAGTTTCATGCTCTTATAATGAAGAGTTTATATGTTTTGAACTTTCCAACTCTGCATTTTTGGACTTTTTTTAATACTAAGTTGGATGGTCACTGGGCTCTTTAATCTTCAATACGCCCTGGATGAACATCTCATTTTTTACATCCCTTCCCTCCCTCTGTTTTCCTACTATTCTTCAACTCGGAGCAGTACTCACCATAAACTTTTTTCTTCATGTCACAGAGGGATATTGATGTTCGATACTGAGGACAGAGAAGAATAGTCGAGGGTAGGTAGGACCAGGGCTTGCATAGGTATTGTATGTCTGTTGGGTTAACGGTTAAGTGACTGCCAGATTTTTTTAACCCATACAGACCCCAACAGCAACCATAAACCAAAATTATAACTTCTGAAACATTTAATCCTTTCAATACATGAAAATAATTGGTGCTAAATGCAGTTCATAGTCATCAGATATGATCCATTTGGATGTTCAGAGGCTCTGTAGTTACCGTGGAAACACCGTCGTGTTCTACAACATTGATTCACCAGTAAAACCCATGGAGTTTGATAAATGATAGTGGATGGAGACACTTGTTTTAACATTCAATTATCGATACATTTGCTGAAAAAGTCACTTTTTCTTCAGTTTTCTCTGTTTCTGATATAATAACCCTGAACTTTAATCTGAGCTTTTATGAACATCTACATCACAGGTGTCAAACATGTGGCCCGGGGACCAAATCAAGCCCGCCAAAGGGTCAAATCCGGCCTGTAGGATGAATTTATGAAATGCAAAAATTACACTGAAGATATTAACAGTCAGTAATTTTTTTCTTTAGGGGCCATAAAAAGCCCTGCTTTAGTCTCAAGAGGGTCAGATTAGTAAAATACTAACATTAAAACCTACAAATAATGACAATTCCAAATTTTTCCTCTGTTTTAATGTAAAAAAAAGTGAAATTACATGAAAATGTCTAAATTTACAAACTAGCCTTTCACAAAAAATATGAAGAACTAGAAATGTGTTCAGAGAAGTAAGTGTAATTTTACTAATTTTCTACCAGTTACTAAAATATTTTGTAAATTTGCAGATCCATTGTGATCTGTAAGTTGTAATGCACATTTACAAATGATAAGAAGAGACGTAATATAGTTGAAATTGCACTTATTTTTCGTAATAAATTTCAGTTGTTTCATGGTTGTTCATGTTATTTACATTTTTAAAAGGACAGTTTATAGATGTAAACGTTTCCATAATGTAATTATTACTTTTTTCACTATAAAACACATTGAAATGTTTGGAGTTAGCATTATTTTATATATTATTATGTTATTAATTTACTGGTCCAGCCCACTTCAGATCATATTGGCAGGATTTGCCCCCTGAACTAAAATGAGTTTGACACCCCTGATCTACATGATCAGTAAATTTAAAACACACTGTAAGCCCAGAAGTTGTATTTACTAAAATGCTTTAATTACAATGTACTTAAATGATTTAAGTTTAAATGTTAAGTATGTTCTATTAATTTGGCGATATAGTTGAAAGTATGAAAAAGTTTAAGTTGAATGGATTTAAATCACTAAGTTTTAGTCATGACCACACCTTTTTATCTCCGCATTGCGTTGTGGGTATTGGGCATGTTGTTGAAAATGTGTTATTTTTATGTGCAGGGGTTCAGTGGGGTTGTGGTATTAGTGTTGATTTTGACTTAATGTGTGTATGGCAATGTTTATTGGCCTTTTTGTGTTTGTTTTTATATTTTTGTAGAGCTGCACCATGAGTCAGAGCCATAGGCTGAACAACAGGTTTTCTATTCATCTAAGATTGTCTCTATATATTAGATAACTTAATGTCTTGTCAAATTAAAAGCACTTCCTATACTGGTAAATGACACTGAGCTAACTTCCATTCATGCTATAATATGTGAAGTTTAATTATTGCGCAAAGTACTTATTTATTGCAAAAGATTTTAATTTAAATCAACTTGAGATTGAGTACAATGAACTGATGAAATTAAGTCTAATGATTATACAAAGCAATTGACATTGCGACAAATTTTACATTAAATTAACTTGGCATTTAGTGTGTTGTGCTTAAAATAACAATTCTATTCAAATCAAGTATTTAATTTTAATACACTGAAGTTTTCATTATTCACTACTTAAATTTTTTAAGGTAACCGGTTTACTCAAATTTTTTAAGTAAATTCAACTTATCCGGTCTTACAGTGCAGGAAAATACATGATTTTCACAGAAAAAAAATTAAATACAGAGTATAATATAATATTATGATAAATGGTGATAAATCACATAATGAAAGTGAAATCTAGAGAAATATTCATTTGGAAACTGCTACAAAAGTAACAATGGGTCTTTATGGGTTAAGTGACCACAATAAGAAAAATTCCAAACTAAAAAATACATGGTTACAATGTTCATTGAAGTGTACTTTATTTGATCTGGAAGGAACCCCTGCCAGCTGTAGTGCTGTGGCCAAAAGACACAAACGACTACTCAAGCTTTCAGAAAACACTCTACAACAACTCACCAAGTTACAGAGGTGTCGATTCATATGGGCTAATGCTATCACAGAACCTTTAGATCAGGGGTCTCAAAGTCATTTTCTTTCAGGGGCCACATTCAGCCCAATTTGATCTCAAGTGGGTCGGACCAGTAAAATAATAGTCTAATAACCTATAAATAATGACAACTCCAAATTTTTGTCTTTGTTTTAGTGCAAAAAAAACCCATTAAAGTAAGAAAATACTTACTTTTATAAACTATCCAAACAAAAAAGATGTAAATAACCTGAAAAAACTGAAATTTCTGAAGAAAAATAAGTGCAATTTTAACGATATTATTCCTCAACTTATCATTTATACATGTGCATTATGGATCAGATCTACATAGAGACTGTTGGTCGTCCATCAGTCTCAATGACGACCTTGATTTCAGTTTTTGTGGGTCCTGGAGTGGGTTGTCAGCCCTATTTTTGCCCTGAAGTATCTGCCACAAAGACACTAAACACTTAGTAACAGGCAGAAAATAGTTAAAATTGTGCTTAATTTTCTTTAGACATTTCAGGTTGTTCATATTTGTTCAGGTTATTCACATTTTATTGTTTCAGGATAGTTTGTAAATGTAAGTATTTTCAGAATTTAATGTTATTTTTTTGAACCGAAACAAAGACAAAAATTTGAAGTTGTCATTATTTATAGACATAGTGTAATATTTTTTTCATATCAAACTGCGAAAAAAATATGGAGTCGTTATTTTTTTTAGGTTTTTATGTTATTATTTGACTGTAGATCATAATGGTCTGTATGTGGAACCTGAACTAAAATAAATTCGACAGCCTTGACTGTGGAATTTTTACATTTTGCAAATTCATCCCACGGGCCGCATTGGAACCTTTAGTGGGCCGCATTTGGCCCCCGGGCCACATGTTTGAGACCCCTGCTTTAGATTCTGAATAGAAATACAACCATTTGCAGTGGAACTCTACTGATGACACACATGGCCGTTTCACATGCGATTAAAGTCATAAATGACCTCACACCTTCCACTAGTCCAATATTTGTTCTGCAGCTCTTCACACATGGTGCTGCTCCCTGACCATTTAATATGTCATTTATATTTGTTTCTTGTATTAAATCAGTAGAGGTGGCAAAAAGCACACACATTCTTTACTCAAGTAGAGGTATAGGTACCCATGTATAGGTTGAAATTGGCCTTGAATGAATAAAAGGATGCTGTAAAATAATGCATAATTCCCATTGAATACATGACAACACATAATGAGCTTCTTTTGAAAATGTAAAGACTAGAAAGTATAGATATTTTTTTGTTAAAAAATATGGAGTACACGTGAAAAATCATCAGAACAATGAAGACTCGACTATAATACGGATACCTGAAAAATCTACTTAAGTACTGTAATAAAAGATTTGTACTTTATTGCAAACTGTCCTGGTACACACATGCACATGCTAATAATTCATTGTTCATTGCATTTATTTACACATATTTTTTTATTGAAGAATCAACTTTTCCACGATTTTCAAGTGTAATTTTTTTTTTTTTTTTTTTTAATTTTCTTTCTTTTTTTTTCTGCATTTCTCCTGTGTGTGTATTTTTTAATGCACAAAATGAAAACGTGAATTAAATAATCAGTAGTGTAGCTAACATCAGCCACAATATAAATGTACATGAAACACTTTTAACATCTGCAATATACGATCCGAAAAGAACAGTTCAGCTACACCTTTAAATTTGTGGCTGTTGGTTACTTTTAAAAAAATGTTACATCGAAGTGATTATTGAATAGACTTTAAGAGTAAAATTGGAATTACAACGAATTTACACAAAAAATTAAGTATAGATATTACAAACATGTCACAAACAGGAATTTATTAATCCATTGATTAAGTCATTTATTAGAAGCTCTAAGAAAGTTAATAATAATTTAGTACATTATAACTTCTTCAAGAAATTTCCATGAATACAATTATATTATGTCTCTGCTGCTACAGTATACAGTCAATACTCTTATACCTTAACAGTTCACAAAACATACATAACTTGCATAAATAGTTCAACAATAGTTGTTAAAGCATAATTTAATTAGCATACAGTTGTTTTGTTTGTCTTGATATTATTTGAAGAAGCAACAAAATTAGGAGGAATTTCATAATGACTGAAATGAGTAGCTTTCACTGCACTGCTCTTCTACAGTGAACTACTTAGCACCAAAGTTCACGTTTTAAATATATTTATGTCCTTTGTGACCACCTAAACACTAGGACAAAAAATATTTGTTTAATCTGCAAAGAAAAGTTTAAAACATTTGATACAATGCAAATGTTTATATACATAAAAAAAAAAAAACAATGTAGGACCTAAAACTGATCCTTGAGGTACTCCACATGTAATATTCATCAGTCTGGATTTATACAGACTTATTTGTACATATTGTTGTTGTTTTGTTTTTGTTTTTTTTATTTTGAATATAACATTAAAACCAAAACAACTAGAATATTTTATATAAAAAGAAAAGAAAACATATTCAGAAAGGATCAGGATGAAGTTTAACTTATATACTCCCACCCCCTTACCCCATTTTTCTACCTACCCTAAATTCCCATGTCAGATCCCATAAGTAACTCAAAAAATCCTACACGTATCAGACTAAATTCTGACTAATCACAAACACAAAAATGCTAAAGATATCAAAAATAGACTGTCCATTTCGCAACAACATTACACATCAAAATAAACTCTGTCCCTTTCTTAGCAGTAATACACATATCAAAAACAAAAATAAACTTTGTCCATTTCCTAACAATTATACATATAGTCGTTTGTTAAGTATATAGCTCTTAAACAAAATAAAAACAATACCTGGGAAACTGCTGCATGTGCTGAGATTCACCTGGGAGTATTTTATTTGCTGTGTTCTTTATACCTCTGCTGAAGGCTCACTTTAAAGCACAACTGCAAAGTTAACAAAAACTATCAAGGTCATATCTATGGAATGTACAGACTGTGTTATTTTTCTCAGATGCATTGATATAACACATTCTTTTGCAGAACATACCGTGGCCCATAAAAAATAAGTGTTTTCACAAGGTGCTACACCAGGATGGCTTCACTGGCCAAGTCTGTGAACGATAACAGTGGAATACATGAGCCGCTCAGTCATATCCCACCCGCTCTGCATGGCTCAGCTTCCACAAAGTTTCTACATACCCGTCACCCGTTATTTATCTGTCCTTGCTCACAGATAGCACTTTTCAACTGAACCCTGTGGAATGATCTGGAACAGGGGTGTCAAACTCATTTTCTTTCAGGGGCCACATTCAGCCCAATTTGATCTCCAGCGGGCCGGACCAGTAAAATAATAGCATAATAGCCTACAAATAATGACAACTCCAAATTTTTTAGTGCAAAAAATAACATTAGATGATGAAACTATTTCTATCCAAAACAAAAAAGATGTGAATAACTGGAAAAAACTGAAATTTCTGAAGAAAAATAAGTACAATTTTATCAATATTCTGCCTCACCTTATGATTTCTACATGTGCATTACAGATCAGATCTCCCAAGACACGAAACAGGCAGAATGTTGTTAAAATTACATTTATTTTTCTTTAGACATTCCAGGTTGTTCATATTTGTTCAGGTTATTGACATTTTATTGTTAAAGGATATCAGAATTTAAAGTTTTTTGCAATAAATCAAAGAGAAAAAATTGGTGTTGCCATTATTTATCGGCATAATGTCATATTATTTTTTTCACATTAAACCAAGAAGAAAATTTGGAGTCATTATTTCTTGGTTATTATGCTGTTATTTTTGGGTTTGATGCTCTTGACTGTTGATATCTTCAGGGTAATTTTTGCATTTTGCACTTTGTAAATTCATCTCGCGGGCCGGATTGGAACCTTTGGCGGGCCGGTTTTGGCCCCCGGGCCACATGTTTGACACCTGTGATCTGGAATTTTCATACTGATATTATTTGAAGAAGCAACAGGATTAGGAGGAGTTTCATAATGATTGAAATGAGTAGCTTTCACTGCACTGTTCTTCTACAGTGAACTACTTAGCGCTAAAGTTCACGTTTTAAATATATTTATTTCCTCTGTGACCATCTCCAAAAGCTGCAGCAATTCCACACCAGTGTCATTGTCGTGTAAAATTTACGGCCGCAAGTGGGAGACATCTCTGGTCTCTTTGAAGTTCTTCCCCAACCATACTCTGGCATGTTGAATTTATGTCTCTGTACTCCCTACTCTATGTAGTGGAGCTTCGTCAAGTAAATACACACAGAGTCAAATCAAAGTCGGAGATTGAGCAGAATTCGAGCCGCATAAAGTGTTTATTCATACACAAAATAAACACTGAGTTGACATCTGCAGAAACAACTGACTTTTCGCTCTGGGAGACCGCTTTTATTTGACCAAAAGTAGGTTGGATTTTAGGTATAGACCATACCCCTATGTTCCCTTTTTATCATATTTTGAACTGTTAGTGTGTTCTTTTGTTGGCAGCTCCAAGAATAAGTCCGGATTCTTTTAGGTCTCATTTTTAAAAATTTATTGTTGACTTGATCTGATCATAAACAAAATATAACTCAGGTGAGGATCCACACCCCAAGTGGGGAAAAATGGATCAAGACATTTCAATGCACATCACTTTTATAATCCTTGTAAACTGATCTCCAAACTATGGGCTCACCTCCTTGTGCTATAGGTGGGCTGGATCACAGAAAATGGACTGGTGTCATCTGACTCTAAAGTTAAGCAGATATAATGCCTCAACTCAGTGCAAAACCCCATAATGACCGTGTTTACCTCTTACCTCTTGTTGTTTACGATCGTCTGTGGGGATGTGTATTTAAAAGTGTGCCTAAGGTAAAGTCCTGTGATCATATATCTGTCAGTTTAGTATGTGACCAAGATGTGACCTATCCTAAGAAATTTACGACTGACCAGCGAAACAAAGAAAATCTAGTGACACAAAAGAATCCTGACCAATACTGACTAATATGTGAATAAACCCAAGAATTCAACCATCCAAATTAAAATAATATTTCAGAATATCAATCTAGTCACATCAGAAGCCCTCTTTCTTGGCTTCGTCTCTGATAGGGTAAGTTTTTACTGGTGTCTGTCTGAATTGGGCAGCATGCAACTATTTCCCAGTATTAGTTTATCATATATAACTATGTAACTTTTTCCTACAATATGTAAATAATTTCCCAGAATGTCCAAAATTCCACTCACGTGTACTTTTGTTCACCATGATCTGAAAACTTTCCATTGGCACACGTGTTTTTCATAATGGTTCTCCCAGGAAAAAATGTCAGCTACTCTAATTTTCACATTACACAAAGAACTAGAAGCACTCGGAGCGTGCAGACCTCCGCCAAGGCTGATCAGCGGAACCCCCCCCACCGCCGATCACCACCAAAATTTAATCATTGGTTCCTGGTGCCAGAATCAACATTTCCTGAAATTTTCATCCAAATCTGTCCATAACTTTTTGAGTTATCTTGCACACAGACAGACAAACAGACAGAAAAAAACAAACAAACCAACGCCGGCAAAAACATAACCTCCTTGGCAGAGGTAATAACTTCTGGCATACAACTGAATATTGGTTAAATACTTTTGAATATAAATTAAATACTTTTGATTAAAATACTGGTTTCTGACACCACATCATCTGCAAACAACATTTTAACACATTTAATATCATGCAAATGTCATGTATACACATAATAAACAATTTAGGGCTTAAAACTGATCCTTGAGGTACCCCACATGTAAAATTCATTAATCTGGATTTATGCTGATATATACTGACAGCGGAAAACATGAACTGTTCATATCTGTTCATATCTGTTCAGTCATATCCTACCTGTTCTAAATGGCTCAGCTTCCACAAAGTTTCTACATTCTCATCACTCTTTATCTGTCTGTCCTTGCTGGCAGATAACCCTATTCAACTTGAACCCTGTGGAATTATCGCAAGGGAATCTGGCCACGGCTCATGCAGCCTGTGCAGGCCACAAGCTTTTGTTACACAGACAACCAAACAAATGAGGCCTGTCAGTTGCATTATACAGTAAAAATACTGGTGGAATGCTTTGGGCAGTATCGACAGTAACGATCAGATGCTAAAAAACTGAAACTCTTCCACTGATGAGCATCCAGGGACCTGATATTATCATCACAGCAGCGTAACACACACCTCTAGGTCTCAGTTTACACACTGCGTCTCCCATTCACACTGTGTGCAGTCTTTAGTGTTTGAAGGACACACTCCTACTGTTAGACACATTTTACCCAAACTATTTCATTCACTCATTCATTCATCTTCTGAACCTGCTTTATCCTCACTAGGGTTACAGGGGGAGCTGGAGCCTATCCCAGCTAACCTATGGGCGAAGATGGGGGTGGGGTTCATCCTGGAGGAGTCACCAGTTCATTGAAGGGACGACATATAGGGTGGGGAAGCAAAATTTACAATGAACATTTAGTTGTTTTTTCTCAGCAGGCACTACGTCAATTGTTTTGAACCCAAACATATATTGATGTCATAATCATACCTAACACTATTATCCATACCTTTTCAGAAACTTTTGCCCATATGAGTAATCAGGAAAGCAAACGTCAAAGAGTGTGTGATTTGCTGAATGCACTCGTCACACCAAAGGAGATTTCAAAAATACTTGCAGTGTCCATAAAGACTGTTTATAATGGAAAGAAGAGAATGACTATGAGCAAAACTATTACGAGAAAGTCTGGAAGATACTATTAAAGAAGAATGGGAGAAGTTGTCACCCGAATATTTGAGGAACACTTGCGCAAGTTTCAGGAAGTGTGTGAAGGCAGTTATTGAGAAAGAAGGAGGACACATAGAACTAGAAGCACTCGGAGAGCGCAGACCTCCGCCAAGGCTGATCAGTGCCCCCCCCCCGTGGGCCCCCCCACCCCCGATCACCACCAAAATTTAATCATTTCTTCCTTATCCCATTTCCAACAAACCCTGAAAATTTCATCAAAATCTGTCCATAACTTTTTGAGTTATGTTGCACACTAACGGACAGACAAACAAACAGACAGACAGACAAACAAACCCTGGCAAAAACATAACCTCCTTGGCGGAGGTAATAAAAACATTTTCTATTATGTAAATTTTCTTGTGGCAAACAAATTCTCAGGACTTTCAATAAACTAATTGGTCATACACTGTCTTTCAATCCCTGCCTCAAAATATTGTAAATTTTGCTTCCCCACCCTGTATAGAAACAAACAACCAATCACTGTCACATCACACCAATGGGCAATTTAGAGTAACCAATTAACCTATCAGAGCATGTGTTTGGATGGTGGGAGGAAGCCGGAGTACCTGGAGAGAACCCATGCAAACATGGGGGACACATGCAAACTGCCCACAGAAAGGTCCCTGGTTGGAATTGAACCAAGGACCTTCTGCTCTGAGGCCACAGTGCTATCCACTGCACCACTGTGTCACCCCAAACTATTTCCCTTTTGTTTGTTTTCCCTAATATAAAATGACACCCAACCCCACCCTCCCAGATGACCAGTCATGTTAGCGTTGTTAGTTTCGTGGTGCGTTGTAAAACTCCCCAGTACAGTACGGGAGGGCAGACCTCATTCACAAGTGGATGTAAATTCATGTCCATATCCTGTGTATTACCCCAGTAACCGGTAACCACAAGTTCTCCACTGTCGCTTCACATAGTGTTCATTGTCTTTGCCTCAGGGTGCATATGATGCTATCACTGCCATTGTTGAAACCATTATGGTATAGGCCATACTGGTCTCATCCCTGTGTGAAGGGGAGAGAAGGGAAGCAATATGTGTTGGCAGGTGCCTGCATTTCCAATCAGCCGATCAGGCATCACTCCGTTCAGACAAGGCTGTAGTGTACAACCACCAATCCAGATGGCGTATACTGAAATCCTGATAGTGAGTATGAGCCAACACTAGTTGATTTTAGCAGCATAACGGTTGTATTGATGCAGTTTAGAGTGAATATATGGGGTTGTATTTGGCAGTGATGCAGTGTGCCTCCGTGATAGATTCACTTAGGTTCTCAACTTTTCTACTGCCAAGTGGCGTGTACATCCATGCTACGACCCAATCACTACCCAATTACAACCTAATCACTCTTATTTATTTGTTATTATTGGGTTTGGCAGCTATTTTATATCAAAAATGAAGCTTTACAGATTGACTATTCGTTTAGATAAATAGATGTATCCTTGATTATTTTGTCATTAGAATATTTTGTCCGTATTTTTCTTAGTAACATTTGCAGCCATCTTAAGGCCCCTCTGGTAGCTCTCTGATGCCCCCTAGTGGGCTGCAACTCCCCTGTTGAAAATCATTGACGTAAACAGTATATTCTACTTGGGTATTCCGAATAAGAACCTTTTGCAAATGGAGCCTTTTTCATTTCAAACATGTGGGACATCTGATATTATTTCAGCTTTACAAGGATTTTTTGGGACATATTTAGTATATTAAATCTAATTTGTTGGTTTTACTGCTGGTTGTGAAACACACAGCCTATGTTTATGGACAGCTGAGGCAAAGACAAAGACCCTTTCTGGTACAGATGGGTGAATCCAAAGACAAATTCACATTTCTGGTTGAAAGAACCGCAACAAATATTGAAAACCTGACCTTTTTCCAAACAGTGTTTGTAGAGACAGAACAGGGAGGGAGTTTACACAGTGGAACATGTGTCATTAGTAGAAAACTTCATTTTTAACCCATAAAGACCCAGTGCTACTTTTGTGGCAGTTCCCAAATGAGTTTTTCTTAAGTGTTTTATCACCATTTATTATATTATTATCCTTTGTATTTTGTATTTGTCAGTAAAAATCAGGTATTTTCTTTCATTCATTATATTTAATTGACTGATCATATAGATGACCATAAAAGCTCAAATTAAAGTTGAGGGTTATTACATCAAAAACAGAGAAAACTGAAGAAAAAGTTACTTTTAAAGCAAATAATAACTGAATGTAAAAACAGGACTCCATCCACTGTCATTGTTCCAACTCCATGGGTTTTACAGGTGAATCAATGTTGTAGAAGATGACAGTGTTTCCACATTCACAATGGAGCCTCTGAACATCCAAATGGGTTATATCTGATGACCATGAAAAGATGACAAACTGTATTTTACCTCAGTTATTTAATTATATTGACAAGTATTAGACCTTTTAGATCAGTAGATGGTCTGGTTGCCAGTGGCTGTTTGGGTCTTTGAGGATTGAAGGACTGTGGACAAGTGCATGTGAACAGGAGTATTAGAGGAATATTCATTTGGATATGTAAACATGTCAGATTATTGTCTTTTTGGAATTTGGGGAAAACCAGAATATAAGCCTGTATTTAAACATAATCAGTGTCTAGTATTAAACTCTCACATGATTGTTGCGGTAATTGTTTCATGTATTACATTTAGAAAATGAGCTGTCTAAGGATGTGTACTGAAACCTGGTACCAAACGGACACCAGGGCCAAATTATTAAAGACCAGAGTATCCTGTTTTTGCTGCTTTATTCAAATGTTTATACTAAGTTTTGTATATGATGGACAGATTGGATGGCAGTTTGAATTTTATACTGTTTACAACGACGATTGTAACAATCTATTCTATTCTACTCTATACTGTTGTATTCTATTGTATTGTATTCTATTCTGTTCTATTCTGGGAACGTGGACTCAGAGCAACTAGTCCTACATATTTGGGCAGAAAGATGAGCGATGTATCTCAAAATCTAATGAAGGTCTGTCAAGTACAGGTGGAGAAATGAACAGTTTGACAGTTAAGATCATAGTTAGTCTCTTGTCTTTGCCGCTAACTTATATTTACATACTAAATGTATGCTACCAGCCTGGAGCCCAAAAGATAGCAATTAATGATTAAGTGACCAACAGGCATCTGATTTTTTGTTTAATTTTTTTGTTATGGTTCTGTTCATATATTTAATCTAAATTAGTCAGAGCATCATCTGATCTGGCGTTCCTATTGTCAGAGATCAGAGCAGGTGAAGTTAGAGAACCATAGGTGAACAACAGCACTGTGAAAATACTAATGAAAAAAAAGTCCTGCACTTAGTTTTATACTGGAAAATGGTGAGTGAAAGACTATTTTCTTTTGCTGTAATAATGTTTCACACTGTCATAACAAAACTGGAATGGATGATAGTGATGAATTCAAAACAATGCCATTGCACTGTCTTTAAAGTGAATATTAATTGAATATTAATAAAACATGCACCAAATAGAATGAAAAAGCAAAACAATTTTTTTTTGTTCTCAATTTTAACTGTAATCCACAAATGTGAGGCTAACATTTATGTGTCTTCATAGTTTAATTAAACTTAAAAGGATTGCAATTTGTAAATATTCCAAGAAAATGATGATCATCCTTGTTTTTTGGCAAACTCTACAGGTTCTTTGAATTTTGAGAGAAACTTGGTGTAATGACAAATTGTCAACATGGTGTAACCAAATGATGAAACCTGCTGAAATTCTCAGTGAAGCACTTGGCTATAATCTAATTACATTAAAAGTATTTAATAGTAAAACTAAGCCTTGTCAGCTTAGAGCTGGTGTAATGTGGGTATACTATTAGACATCTTTAGGTGCATTTACTTTTACTTTTGATCAAGATACGGCAAAGCAAGTTTATTTGAAGAGCATACCTACATATTTCACATATTTCATATATAACGCCAATTCACTGTGAACAATTTTTTAAAAAAAGTCAACCAACCACGTTAAAATAATTCAGATCTTTCCACTGGATAAATACTACAGCAATTAATATATTTTAGCTGCATGCCCCGTTGGCTTCCATTATAACCACGTTTTTTAAACTCACTGCTCTTACACTTTATAACTGCAATTTCTCTAATGTCAACATTTTATTTAGAAGAGAGCTAGTGATATTTGACATTTTTACTATATTCCACCAGTTTCAATCATTTTCCCGTTGAAGGCTGATACATGACATTTAAAAAAAAAAAAAAAATCTGTTATATTATGGGGCCATATGACCACCATAGCGGGGGCTGAATGGGATTTGTTTGTGTCTGTGTGTGGAAAATACTTTTTAAATCAACATCTGATTCATCAGTGTGAACATTTTTTGTTCAAACTGTAACATCTTTGAAAGCTTCAACAACAAAAGAGACACAACAGAACATATGAAATATGAATGAACGAGAAACAGAAACATACAGGCTTTGAATATGTGATGTATGTAGAGCAGATAAATGGATTGAGAGGGTGTATGTGCATGCGTGCGCGCACATCTGCATATATGTGTGTGTGTGTGTGTGTGTGTGTGTGTGTGTGTGTGTTTGTTTGAGGTTGACCCCTAGGCGTCCTCTTGTCGTCATCTTCATTTGCTTCAGTGTCCTTCAGTGTTTTGGTTCTGTTCTCTGTGGATCCTTCTGAAACCAGCAGAAAACACACAGATGGAGGTTGTTCTTCCAGGAGCTGTTGAAATCCATGGTGACCCCAGAGGTCATCCAGAGACAGAACCCCCCCCACACACATCCATCAGCTGCTGCTGCCATGGTGGTGCAGTTCCAGACCACTGGTACTGCCTTCACAGAAACCACAGGGGTTCTGTCTCTGTGTGACCTCTGGGGTCACCATGGATTTCAACAGCTCCTGGAAGAACAACCTCCATCTGTGTGTTTTCTGTTGGTTCCAGAAGGATCCACAGAGAACAGAACCAAAGTACTGAAGGACATTAATGCAACTGAAGAAGAGGGCAAGAGGATGTAGAGGGGTCGACCTCCTACAGCTGGAGGTGCTGCAGGAAATGAACTAAACACACACACATATGCACACACACACACACACACACACACACACACACATATATCCTCTTAATCCATTTATCTGCCACATACGTCACAAATTCAAAGCCTGTATGTTTCTGTTTCATATGTACATATTTCATATGTTCTGTTGTATCTCTTTTGTTGCTGAAGCTTTCAAAGATGTTACAGTTTGCACAATAAATGTTCACAGTAATGAATCAGATGTTGATTTAAAAATAATTTTACATACACACACAAACACACACACAAACACACACACACACACAGACACACACACACACACACAAACAAATCACATTTGAGCCCTCTCTCGTGGTCATATGTCCCCATGATACACCAGAATAATTTTCATGAATTTCATTTATCAGTTTTAAATGGGGAAATGGTTGAAACTGATGGAATTATGTTATTCTGTCAAACCATGTAATACTGCATTTTGAAGACACAGAGATACACTCTGGATGCATCTACAAATCACAATATTTAAGGGAATTGATTACCTTAATTATTCAAATATTAAATTCAACATTGTGTCAAACCATTTGTGAGACACTGCAATTTAAACCTACTGGAGACCAGCTGATATACATCCAACACTGGGGCAACTTAAAAAAAAAAAAAAATGTTTTTACTGCAGTATTAAGTTACTTGTTAGTAATATCATCATCAAGCACTATGATTTACTGCTGAGGTTTCAAAATTTGGTATTAAACCATACATTGCATTTTAGAGTTTGGTACACAACTCTAGTAACAGACTATAGAAGCTGCTCGACCTTGTATACCTTTTGCTAACATGCAGTTTTGCATTGTTTTTTGTTCTTTTAATTAATACATTCCCAAAGACATTAATCTGGTGTGACATGTTTACTACATATAAATAAGAAACACTCATCTCAGCAGGAAATAGACTAGAAATGTGCACAACATTAGCATCAGTAGTTGTGCAAATGAACTATGTAGCTTCCCCGGGTTGACTTTCCTGTGGAATTTTCAACAGGCTTCATGAGATTCATGGGAATTGGAAGGACTGTTTGGTATTATTATGAAGTCCAATAACCTGGCAGAAAAACAGGGTTAAGTGTGAACCCAATCACATCTGAAGTGGTTGTTGAACTGCATGGACTTCTATTATGTTTGCTTGTCTGATGTTAAAATATTATTCCATTGTTTGTTTGTTACCTCTGCCAGGAGGTATTGTGATCACTTTGCTTTGTGTGCATGTGTGCGTGTTTGTTTGTTTGTTTGTTTGTTAGCAAGATAACTCAAAAAGTTATGGACGGATTTTAATTAAATTTTCAAAAATCGTCCATAACTTTTCGAGTTATCTTGCTAACAGCCTGACAAACAAACAGACAGACAAACCCCGATGAAAACATAACCTCCTTTGTGGTGGTAAAAAATGAACAGATTCACTTGGCATAGGGATGCACCGATTCCAATACCAGTATCAGGTATCGGCTCTGATACTCAGTGTGTGTACTCGTATTCGTACTCATAAAAGTAATCCGATACAATTGCACCGATACCACTTAAGGCCGTGTAACATTCACAGTTCAGTGCAGCAGGTACGTGGTGGTGGAATAATGTGTGTGGAGATTTTTCAAAATAAATGACGGTGATAAAAGTAACGCTGACTGCAAGTAACGTTAAAGACACAGACAGATACGGACGCAGCGTTCTGTCTGTCCTCTGCGTACATTACATCCGTTTTCCAGGTGCTGGCGGATGCATACCCAGACGGAGAGGGGTACGGAGCAGTGCAGACCGCCGCCAGCAGAAGTGAAAACAAAACTTATCACTCATTTCTCTTTTCTCTACCTGCTGAAGCTAAGCTTTTAAACCTCACCAGCAAAAACACTGCAATATTAGTATCACATTAGTGTTGCCTCTGTCATCTCCATGTGAGTTATTACTGACTTTCTTCTTCTTCTTCTCAAAAAACTTTACTCTTCTTCATGGCATTTGTCCAGTATGGTTAATTCAGAGTGGCACCCCCTGGTGGATTGAGAAACGCTCATTCTAACACATTAAATGTCAGTAGCAGTACCTTGTTCCAGTCAGACAAATGACAACGACAATAAAGCACATTTACAAAAGGAACTAACAACTGGAATGGGATTATTAAGTACTTGTATTGGTACTCGGTATCGGCAAGTACTCAAATGTAAGTACTCGTACTCGTACTCAGTCTGGAAAAAAGTGGTATAATAATAATAATAATAATAATAATAATAATAATAATAATAATAATAATAATAATAAACTTTATTTGTATAGCACCTTTCATACAGAAATTGTAGCCCAAAGTGCTTCACATTGATTGAAAAAATACAATATTAAAATACATTAAGATTTGATTATACATCAAGAAATAAAATGAAATTTGAGAGAAATACAATAAAATAAAAATAAATACAAAAACAGCGCACATTAAAATATTTGATTATGCATAGAATTTTTGAAGTGCAAGAAATAAGATGAAATTTGAGAGAAATACAATCAAATAAAAATAAAAGCAGCGCACATTAAAATATTTGATTATGCGTAGGTATCGGTGCATCCCTAACTTGATATGTAGAAAAGGAAACCGATGTAAGGCCAATATTAATAAACAAGTCGAAACAATAAAATCTAGATCACATTTGTGAGACAAACTATCAGATACTCTGTTAACTTTTCACATGGTTCAGTTTGTTCACACTGAAAGCATGAGCCAAGAAGAAATGATGTGTGCTTTTACCGTTGACACTAATAAACCACAAAATAATCTCTGGTGCCTTTTGTCATTCAGACAGACACATTGAGTCCTAGGGCCATTTTATCCCAGAGGGAGGATGTTGTTGACCATCCAGAACACTGCATTAGCAGCATTAGCTGTATTTCACTTTCACTTTCCCATTAGCGTTGGTCCCTGCTGTGGTGCCTCTGCTCCATGAAAGCCAGGCAATATGCAGAACATGATCCCTGTCATTATTTGGTCTGCGGTCTAATAGCAGTTAAGAAATGACAGTTCTTTAAAAATGTGACAGTGTAAAAGTAAACTTTGACTATTATCGGAGCCATTATCCAATTATTGTTTTTTGTTTTTAAAAGGGCCCCATTATGGGCAGTGTTTTTCGGTCCGTAGTTCCATTTTGTCATTATCACACTCCAAAGTATTATAAAAATGTTGACAAGATAATAGCAAAGACAAATCTATTATATCTGAAAAAAACAAAACATATTCATCTCTGAGGCAGGGGAAAAAAATAGTTGTATCCAGTTATGGAAGTGAGGGTTACTTAAAAACCTCACATTCTTTCTCTTCTTCTTCCTATTCAAGAGCTGTTTGAAATGCCTATGATAGAGCACATAGTTTCCATTATTTTCCTGATCCATTGTGTTTTAAAGGGACTATAGTGACATTATGGATTCCATGGTAGTTTATAGAACATGGGCCACAACTTTAAAGCCTCTGGAACCCGAAATACAGACTAGGCAATAATGCGTTTTTTGTGGTTATATAATATAAAACTATAAGTAAAAAAATAAGTATTTGGATTCTTATTCCAAATTAGAATTGTTTTTTTTTTCCCCTAAATTTTAAGATATTGGGCTTGAAGTAAAGTTTGTTTGAGTTGGATGGAGATGGAGATTTATTATTCCATGAACCAATCATAAAAAAAAAAAAAAAAAAAGTGTGTGCTGTGGGTGTGTATTTTGACATTACCTACTTCAAAATGTTTAAATGTTAATTAGAAGGAAAACTTCCCAAAATGTGCAAAAACACCTTTTTTCTGAATACATTCTGAGGTAGTGAACATTAAATTCATCCGATTGTGACTTGTTGCATACCTGTCATAATCACGTTACTTCTTTAATTTTACTTTCTACTTGACTTTAGATGCAAAACAACAGAAAACTCTACTTCTTCTACTCTGTTCGATGAACTTACGTACATCTACAAAGTAATGTTGAAGAAAATCCAAATAACATGATCAAGCATGAACAACCTGAAGAAAAATAAATGCAGTTTTCACAATGTTGTCTCAGATCGCAGTGGATCTACAAATGCACAAAACATTTAGGAACATACACAATATTGTTAAAATTGCACTTAAGTCTCTTAAGACATTTCACGTTGTTCATATTTGTTCTGGTTATTCATATTTTTCATGAAATGGTAGTATGTACGTGTAAACATTTTCATGTAATTTTACTTTTTACACTAAAAACAGATACATTTGGAGTTGCTGTTTTTTATAGGTTATAAAGGTAGTATTTTACTGGTCTGACCCACTTGAACTGTGCTACATGTGACCCCTAAACTAAAAGGAGTTTGACATCCTTGATTAATATCTTCAGTGCAATTTTTGCATTTCACAAATTCATCCTACGGGATTGGACCCTTTGGGGGGGCCGGTTTTGACCCAAGGGCCGTATGTTAGAAATCCCTGATATAGACCCAATGATAAACTTTAAGGCACTGAAGAGGAAGCTGAATTGTTGCAAATATAGGTTTGTTTTTAAGAAAACATTCCTGGACTCGAGCAGCAAAAAGCATATGCTATTTTCTATTTTTGTTGAGGTAAAATTAAAATAGCTGCACTTTCTGTAGCTACCCTGCACCATTGTTTGTTTGAAGAAGTAGGACACTATTGTTTCACAGGAGTCTGGTTATGAAGATGTGTAGAAGGTTAATTATATGGACGTTTCTTTGACTTCTACAAACATATTTAGCTATGTCCAGCTGCATTTGAACCTGATGACAGTATGCGGGTTTATGTCCTTCAAACAGTAATAACTGTGTGGATGGGAGACGTACTCTGCTGTAAACTGAGACACTGAGGTAATTGTGATGTTGTGATGGTGATGGATGATATCAGGTCCCTGGATGCTCATCAGAGGAAGAGTTTGGAGTTTTTTTAGCACCTCATTGTGACAGAATATGTATTCTGCCTAGAGCATTCCAACAGTATTCTCACCAAATAATGAAACTGACGGGATTTTCACATGCCATTATGACATGCAAATTACCTGATTTTAAGTTTTAGCTGTAGCTGAAACTGGTGTTTTTTTTACATGTTTTACAGTTGCTATATGCTCCTCGCAAGTTTTTTGTTTTGTTTTTTGTTGCTCATTAACTACCACATTTGGAATATTAAAAACCAGACCACTACTTCTGAACCATTTAAAGCATTCCCAAAGTGATTATATGAACCCAGTCATGACACCGGACACTAAATTGTTTCTAATAATGTAGCCCAGTAGATTGTCAGAAACAGTGGTAGAAATAAAACACTTAATGGTACTCAAGAGGACTCAAAATGGAGCTGACGCAAGCATCTACTATTATTGTTTACAAAAACTGAAGTAGCTGTACTTTCCCTTGGTCACTGCATGTTTGAAGAATTATGTTGTTGCACAGATTAATTGGGGTGAGAACTTTATTAGACTCATCTTGCTGCATTTTTTATGTTAATTTCATGTCAGGTGAAATGATATTTTAAAAAATTTTATTCTCTTTCAGTATGATTTCATGTACTTTTCTCTTAGGTATATGTATATTATAATCATATACACGTAGTATTTCATTGGACTCATCTTTAGCTTTTATTATGAGACTGATTTGCTGTTGCATTCTTTATGCCACACAGTGATTATGCAGTGTCATAATAAATGTCACAACAATTTATGTCCATAGTTGCATTAATTTTCAACTTTATTTTTTTTTTTTTATTGAACAATACTGCCACAGAAAAATACATGTTCCAGTTGTTACATTTGTTTTTGTTTTTTACATTCTGCTAGATGAAGGGTCTGCAACCTTTATTGTCAAAAGAGCCATTTTGCCCCCTCTTCCACCAAAAAAAAAAAAAAAAAAAAAAAAATAGTCTGGAGCCACTAAAAATAACAGAGCTTATAAACTTTTAAAAGTTTTCATCTTTTTTTACATTTTATCTGTTACAACCACTGAATACAACAAACAGAAGTGCAGTGTGGAATGGATTCTGGAGTACGATTACTCTAGAAGTACACAGTAAAAGTATTTCATAGTATTTGTGCTAATAGTATATGAAGTACTAATACCAAAAATACCAAATTCACAAGGTACTTATTGGAAAATAATTTTATTACCTCCGCCAAGGAGGTTATGTTTTTGCCAGGGTTTGTTTGTTTGTCTGTTTGTTTGTTGTTTGTTTGTTTGTTTGTTTGTTTGTTTGTCTGTCCGTTAGTGTGCAACATCACTCAAAAAGTTATGGACAGATTTGGATGAAATTGTCAGGGTTTGTTGGAAATGGGATAAGGAAGAAATGATTAAATTTTGGTGGTGATCGGGGGTGGGGGGGGCCCACGGGGGGTGCCACTGATCAGCCTTGGCGGAGGTCTGCGCTCTCTGAGTGCTTCTAGTTCATCGTTGAATTTAGTCTTAAAGCCCATTTCAGACAAAAAAAAAAAAAAACACTTTTGGAGCTAGGAAGGGATTTTTGAGTATGATTACTCCAAAAGTACGCAGTAAAAGTAGTTCATAGTATTTGTGCTAATAGTATATGAAGTACTAATACCAAATATACCAAATTCATGAGGTACTTATTGGAAGAAATCATTTTATTCATCATTGAATTTAGTCTTAAAGCCTATTTCAGACCAAAAAAAAAAAAAAAACACTTTTGGAGCTAGGAAGGGATTTTTGAGTATGATTAGTCCAAAAGCACACAGTAAAAGTAGTTCATAGTATTTGTGCTAATAGTATATGAAGTACTAATACCAAATATACCAAATTCATGAGGTACTTATTGGAAAAATAATTTTATTCATCATTGAATTTAGTCTTAAAGCCTATTTCAGACAAAAAAACACATGTACCTTGGAAGGGAATCTGTTGTGGGATTACCCCAAAAGTACACAGTACTCATACTCATACAGTCGCTCTATGAAAAGTATCGCTATTTATGGAAATCATTCTCTTCAAAACTCAACACTGCCTCCACAGTTCCCAGTTGTACTGCTGCATATTCTCCATCTGGGTTCACATCCACAAGCTCCCGGAAAACGGACAGAATTATGTGAGTAATATACAAAGGACGGACAGAACCCTCTGTCTGTATCCGTCTGCATCTTTAACGTAGAGCATAAATGAGCCCTTACTTTTGTTAGCACATTCGCTCCATTCAGCTCATTTACTGTAACTGCTGAATGAGTAGCGCACAAGTAAAATGCTAGCGGCTGGCTTGACCATGCAGAGGAGAATCGCAGCTGGCTTGACCGCAGTAAATGGAGCCACGACAAGGAGGATGAAGAGCCACATGCGGCTCCAGAGCCACAGGTTGCCGACCCCTGTGCTAGATCCTAAAAAAGAGACAACAATGGCAATGTAGAAGAAACAATTTTCACAGTTCCTAGCCCAAATATACAGATTGATAGACTTCATGGTTTTCCACCCTCACCTAACCCCATTCCTCACCCACCACCTCCAGCCATGGTGCCCATCAGTCTGCAAATTGTGTGTTTTGGAGTCTCAACATAAAAATTATCTTTTCCATTATGAATATTCTCCTAACTACTTACTGCTGTGTATCAAATGTTTACAGTTATTGCTTTCCTAGCTGCTGTAAGTAGTATAAGCTGCATTCATTTTTAGCCAGGACATAGACCTGACCATCTAAACCAACCCTAGATCAAAACACTGCCCCCACAGGCTTGTACTTGAGACACTAGGCACGATGGGAAATCACTTCTTCACTCTGGAGCAGGGTCAATGTGGACTCAGACCACATGAACTTCATCTATTGAAACAGTCCGAACTTGATGCCTCTATCAAACTGATGGATGCTTCAAAAGTGAGAAGGCACTGCATCAGTAAAAAGGTTAAAGAACTGACACATGTTAATCAGTACAATAATTATCCCATAGAAGGATCTGGATTATTTGCTGAGTTAAATCCAGATGGGGACTGCTCTTTTTTTTTTTTTTTTTTTTGGCGAGGCTGTGTAGAAACAATGGATTAAATATAACTTTTAACCATCAGTAAACTCTTCTGTGCATTTTTCTTTTTTATCAAACATCTATTAAACATCTTCAGCCTTATAAACAGACTCGTGAAGGTCTCAAAAATATAAGTAAAGTAATACAAATGTAAATTCTATACAAGTAGTAGGTGAGTAATACTAGCTAAGTGTGTGAAAACAGGTGCATTACTGTCATTTTGAAGGTCACACCTACACACAGCAGTTTTACATGATGAGCTCAAAACTTCATTCATATAATAAATAATAATAATAATAATCTTTATTTATATAGTACTTTTCATACATTAAAAACTGTAGCACAAAGTGCTTTACATATCAGTTTAAAAATCAGTACCGCCCCCCACCCACACCCACCCACTCACACACACACACACACACACACACACACATATATATGCAAACCCACAAGCTCACACATACTTAAGAAGACTGACTGAGCATGGGTAGACCAGAACAAAAATGTAAAAGTAAAAGTAAAAGAGGAGGCGCTGTCTCAGGGAGCCATCCGCACCAGGAGGCAGCCGCCGACCCCGGCAACCAGGCACCAGCGACACAGCCCCGCATCCCAACCAGTGGGAGAGGGCCAACTGGGACCCCCACCCACCAGAAAGGAGCGGACCCCAATGAGAGAAGGCGCCACAGCCCCCGGAGTCCGCAGCCGCCCCCCGGCACGGAGGGCTCCCTCTGATGAAACACCGGAGAATAAGAAACATTAAAAAGATATAAAAGAATTGATTAAAAGAAGCTAAATTTAAGACATATATGAAAATAATACAAATATTTAACATTAAAATGATAAAACAGAAGCACTGGTTAAAAGAATCTTAAGATATATATATTAAATATAACTATAAAACCTTTGAGCAGATAAAACAGAAGCATCAGTTAAAAGCCAAATTAAAAAGGTGGGTCTTGAGCCTGGTTTTAAAACTTTCTACATTCTCTGCGGCCCTGAGGTTCCCTGGCAGGCTGTTCCAAAGGCGAGGAGCATAATGCTGAAAAGCTGCCTCGCCATGGGTTTTTGTGTTGGCTTTTGGAACTGTTAAAAGGCCAGTGCCAGAGGACCTCAGGGTCCGCGAGGGTTCATAGGGTAAAAGCAAGTCTAAAAGATAAGAAGGCGCAAGACCATTAAGACATTTAAAGACTATTAAAAGGACCTTAAAATCAATCCTGAAACACACGGGGAGCCAATGCAGTGATTTTAAAACCGGTGTAATGTGAGCCCGCCTTCTGGTCTTCGTCAGCACTCAAGCGGCTGAATTTTGAATATAGCACCACATTACATGATTATCATCTCAGATCAGTTGGGGCTACATCATAATATCAAATCAGAGTATTTGCAGACTTGTAGTATGTATCGCCTCAGAAGCCAAGTATTGAATTAGGAGCAAAATGTTTTGTTCCAGCTGTTGTATATAGGCCTAATTACATTTTCTTTTTTTTAAATGGTACTGAAACTATGGTACAATATTGGTATCAGTACCAACAATGACCATTTGATCAGGTACACTTTTGATCAGAATATTTACACATATTCTCCCTCATGCTGGTGAATTATATGATATAAGACCTGAAACCTCAGTTTAGTCTATAAATGTGCATTGCGGTGCAGTTTTATGTAGTATAGGCCTATTACTGTGTATCTAACAAATGAGAGCCCACAATATTACAGCATTAAGGGATATCAGAGTCTGTAAATGCATTGGCCTGCTTTTTCCTGATAGGCTTTTTTTCCCTAATAAATCGAGTGTACTGATTCAGCGATTGACCAAAGACATTATTACATTATTGTCTTTGTTCTTTTCAGAGGGGGTGGTTATCAAAAAGAACAAAAATAACAAAACTGTTTCATCTCTGAGCGTAGCAGTAGCTAATGAAAAAAGCTTGGCCAGTAAATTAAAGTTTGTGCTATAGTTAAGCATTTTAATATCCCAAAAGGATCTCCTGTTGTGCCTCTTATTCCTTTCTCTGAAATTATGTTGTTTGTAAAAGGCTGCTGAATGCAATTACTGGCTATTTATTTTAGATTGTAAACACAGATAAGCCCTAGGCACCCAATGTAACCCATAGAGGATCTGCTCAAAGATACTGACGTTTCACAAGTGTGGGGAAAAGGGACATGGAAGCACAAATATAACCCAAAAGTAGACAAAAGGAGAGACAAAAAACAGCAGGTAGTTGGTAGATGTAGAATTTTACACCACAGTCCTTTTTTTTTTTTTTTTTGTGGTTTACCACAGAAGCACATGAGGGAATGGTTGAGCATTGTAGTTCTAATGTTCAGTCACAGTTTTCACTTGTTTTGTGTAAACAGACAATTGGAAGTCTCAAAGGAAGATGGTGATAGTCCTGGGAGACAGAATGAGGAGAGGGAGTTGAAATAGTGAGAATGAAACGACCCGCAAAGCGTTATCTTCTGAATGTTTGACAGACAAAACAAATAAATACTCAAAATATAAGCAGAAGTTGTGTTGTGAGGAAATGCAGTCAAAAAGACTGTGCAACATGTGCATTTGTGTTCATTTATCCCTCGGTGTTGTCTTGCAAACAGACACATTTATTCAGCCATAAGGAGGCAGCCTGGGCTGCCATGATAATGAAACTGTTGCTGACATGTAATTGTCAAACAAATAATTACAGCTTAATTGTCTTAGTGTTCGCCTAACAACAGTTTGTTTAGCAGTGCCTCCAGAAAAAACGTGATCATGGAATTGTGTAATTCAATGCATAATCAAGCAAATCGCGCACATTATGCGGGGTCCGCATTTTTTCAAAAAGGATGCATATTCACTATAATAGCATATTTTTATGCAAAATACGTGAAATATGCAGCGCTTGTGCGATTTAATAATTTTTCCACATAAAGTCGAAAGAAATGATTCAACAGCAGCATCTTGAAACATTTCCACTGCTTCTCCCAGGTTTCTGGTTTGTCCTTTTGGATCTTGTATTTTTACATAACAAATCAAAACATCACTCGGTTTTTTTCAGAAATTTTGTCGCAAAGTGCATTGTGGTAATGGGAATTCCATGCAGCAGCAATTTTGCTGTCTCTTCGTGAGTGTTGAACCCAAATGTCACCTTTACTTCCATCCACCGACTAGACTCATTGTTTAAAACAACCCTGGTGGACTGGATAATTTTACATTGTAGTGATCTGGCTTGTTTTCTTGCTGAATCTGTGAAAAATTGGTTTTGCATGGTCGTCATTCCCACAATGCACTTAGCAACAAAATTTCCGAAAAGGCCCGAGTGACGTTTCGGTTTGTTATGTAAACAAGCAGACTGTGTTTATGATGGAGTGATCTTCGAAGTTGTTCACTGTGAAGGAAGTGATTCAGGTGTATAAGCACAGAAAGACTAATGGATTAGTGACAATTAGGATATCACTCGGGTTTTACAAATTTGGAAAAAAAAAAAAATTGTGATGAAAGTCATACGCTGCTTTAAGGAAAAAACAAACCAAAAAAAAAAAAAAAAAACTCCACACGGGAGTCTTTTTTTGGTCTTTTTCCTGGCCCCAATCCCAGATAAAGGAGGAGGGTTAGACGTAGACTGTGGTGTAGTGGTCCCTGGAGAAGTGAGTAGACTCAATTTTGGGTTCTTTTTTTTGTTTGTTTTGTTTTTTTGTTTTTTTTTTTTGAGTCCAGAAAAACGCCATTTTAGAAACAGTGACATATAAAGACTACTCTGTTTACTTTACCCAAAAATCCATCAGTAGTATTTGCTCACTATTATAAAATTATCATGCCTTGATCAGGAGCAGTTTGTAGGTATTACTGGCCACACAAGCAGCTGCATGAATGTAAATGTATTTAACATAAGGCAAAAATAGGATAACATTAGCCTTTCATAACGTTGGCCTACTCACAGTTGAACTGTTAGCGACAAAATCTCTTCTGTAATGTGTAATCATATTGCCAGAAGTTTAAAACAGTGACTCATTTGGAAACCACCTTGAAACTTACCTCAGAAAGTAGGTTCTCTTGATATATGTCACTTGAAAGATGTTTATTCTGCCTTTCTCATTTGTATTTCCAATAATCACGCATCTTTCAAAGAGATGTGCAGTGACCTGTCAGTCAACTGGGGTGGCACTGGCACCTGAGGTGTCCAATCAGGTTCCAGAGGTGGCCGGTGCTAGTTATCAATAGTTTCCTCGGCATGACCCACCCTACTCTGTCTCTGATTGGCTCATCAGTCCTCATGCCTAAAGTTAACCAATCTAATCAGTGAAGGCAACGCATACTAGCCAATTAGAGGCAGAGTAGGGTGGGTCATGGGTTCACCATCCATGGGGAAAAAATGGGCAATTTGGCTGCAGATACTATTGAATGATGCACATCAGGAGGATTTGGAAGTGGGTATACGCAATGCTGACTGAATAATAAGTGGGTATACTCCGTACACTGCCGTATACCCTGGACTACACCACTAGACGCAGACCTAGCAATTCCACCCCACATAAACTTATGATTAAATTTGATATTCTAACATTTAACAATACAGGAAAAAATGTATTTATGTAATGTGGGTCAAAACCAGGGGTCACCAACACGGTGCCCGCAGGCACCAGGTCGCCCGCTGGGCCCACGCGAGTCGCCCGCAGGCCTGCTCTAAAGATAGACCTAGTTCAGGGTTCTCCAACACGTTGCTCGCGATCTACCGGTGGTTCGCCATTGGTCACTAATATAAGAACACAAAGTTGATTCGTCATTTGGTAGAACAGGTCTAAATTTCCACCCAATCAAAATTACAAGTGTTACCCTCCCAAGATGAAACAGTCAACTAGCTGTCAATCAAACTTTAGCGCTGGTTTGCTGCCTGTCATTGGAGAGGGGTGGGGCCCAGGATGAGCCAGATGCCAGGCAGGTAGTGGGTTTAGCCCCGCAACGATGTCGGCCAAATATAATCAGGGAGTTATTTTCACCAACGATGAGGCACGGACTTCTGTTTGACAAATGTGAAAGACGAGTGTGTGTGTGTCTGATCTGTGGCGCGTTCTGGAAGTCAGTAAAAGATGCAATGTGGAGCGGAATTTCACCAAAGTTCACAGCAACTTTTCTGGAGATTCTCCAGTGGGAATCAGCCTCCGTGAAGAGAAGGTAAAAGAGCTGAAAACTAAAGTCCAAAAACAACAGTCCATGTTCACTAAACTGACCAAGGCCAGCGCTTCAGCAGAGGCATCAGTGAAGTGGTTCACATCCTGGACCAGCGCAAACATATGTACACTATCTGCGCATGCGCTCAGACAGCTGGAGTCGGACCTGAACAGGTGCCTCTGCGTTTGACTCCAGTGTGATGACTCTGTAGAGGTGACGGGGATGGTGGATTTATGTGCACAAAGTTCTGGTTTTAATTAATATGTTTTGACAGCATATGTGGATTTAGAAAAGGTAAAATCCTTCAGAAATACAGCAACACATGCTAGTGAAGTTTTATTGTGTGTGACGACGTTCCTTTTCACAGTTTCAAAGTATTAAAAATGCACATACAGGTGTGTATTATTTGTTTTTAGTAATTCTATAAAAATATGCAGGATTGTTCCATTTCATAATTTTTGACATAGTATTAAAATATTTAGGAATACAGCATGCAAATGCTTGTATTTGTTTTTTTATACTTTTGATTTTCTTAATTAAAGTAAAATAATAGTTTCATATTAACACTTTTTAAGTATTGTAAATGTTAAAACAAAGATATATAAATAAATAAAATAAATGAAGAGCACAATGTTACAAACGTATGATACAAAATATGTGTATGTATGAAAAATAGCTATGTAAATAAATGTTGCTAAATTAGAGTAGCCCTCCGGCAACTTCATTAGGTAAAAGTAGCCCACAGAAGAGAAAAGGTTGGTGACCCCTGGTCTAAACAAAGCATTACTCAAAAAGTTATTTTGAGAAATGATATGATGCAGTGTACGCTTACTTATCATAGGATGTGATTACTCATTTTTCATTTAGTAGTATTTGTATTTATTTGTATTTGTATTTATTTATTTAGCACAATAAAAACAGTGCAGGGAGGGAACGAAGCCCAAAGGGCTTGTACAGAGTTCCACTCCCATCATCTATTGTAAAATAAAAAACAGAAGGTACAAACATAAGAAAACAATAATTAAACAACAATTAACAATATAGAAAACACTGAAAAAACCAGGACAGGAGATGTTTTTTCAGTGAGTTTTTGAAAGATGTAAATGACAATATAGACTTTAGAGACATGTCTAGATTGTTCCACAATTTAGGACCTCTAAATAAAATATTAAATTGATGACCAGATGTTCGACAGAAGGGTAAATGAAGATTGTCGCTATGTCTAGTTGAGTATAAATGTAAATCGGATGAAAAACTAAAAAAATTATGAAAAGTGTCCGGAAGATCTTGCTTATTATTGATAAACTTGTGCACAAATAAACATGAGTGATAAACACTGAGTTCATGAATGGGTAGTATTGAATATTTCCTAAAACTTGGTGCAGATGGTTTGTATCTACTAGACCGTGAGATTGTTCTCAGGAATCTCTTCTGGATTATGAAGAGTTTGCTAAGATAAATTGGATAAGTTCCTGACGAGACAATATTGCAGTAATTCATATATGGAAACAGAAAACAATAATACAAAGTCAAGTGAGCAGAGTGATGAATCAGGGGACAGACTTTTCTCAGTATACCAAGCATCTTCATTGATCTTTTGCATACATGATTGATATGGCTATTCCAATTAAGACCTTCATCCAGAACACCCAAAAATGTGGTGTGAGGTACTTGACAGATTTCAGTTCCGTTAATTAATATTTTAGTTTCTTCTTTTGTGTAGGATTTATTTTTGTTGCAGAAGATCATGAAGTTACATTGTTTTAAACTGAGTGTTAATGTATTAATCTAGTAGCCCAGTTAGAACAGGGTGTGGGAGAAGAATCTTTTTTTTTTTTTTTCATCAAAACACATGTTTTTCCAGTTCCCGTATATTTTCACAACTTTGTGCATTTTTTTTTTGCAAATTTCTGCAATTTCACTGCATTAAATCACATAAAAACCCTGCTTATTTCTTTGCATAATCAAGATTTTTTGCACGCATTTTTCTGGAGGGACTCATTTATACACATACATTCCCTCTAATGAAGAAGAGGCACTTGTTAGCACTGAAAACTGGAACACATATAGACATTGTAATTCTCTTTGGCTGTCGGGCATGGTGTTCCATACATAATAACATACACACATACATACAGAGCCTATTGGTGAAATACACAAAGAAATTACTCATAATGACAGGTAACAATTGAAGTGAAGTATCCAACATGGCAAGGTGAGCTCATTAAAAGGGCACCAGTCAAATCTCAAATGGTGGAAAATGATGTGGAAATAATGATGGAGATTTGACCTTCCTGTGACTTTCATTCAGTTACATACAGGAGAAATGATCATGGTTAGATCCAGTCACTGAGATAAGAGATGAGACTAGAAGTGAGCATTTTGTCGTGGTTTTGCTCCTGGTTTTGTTCTGCTGTGATTGGCTTCATGCTCGCCATCAAAGATCGGATCTGAAAGATCCTGAACACAGCAAAACAAAAGGAAAATAAGAAAACACAGGGATGCACAGGGTCTCTGAGTAGGATTTGACTGTCTATACATCCATGTGTTTTAGGGTTAAAGTAACTTGTAAGACATTTAGTTCATACTGTACATCTCTATAGGAAAATTGTTGTTTGTTTTTTTTTTTTTTTTTTCAATCAAAATTGTGTAAATGGCCTTGACCACAATATATCAATGGTTCAGTTGCTGTGTTTCCCTTAAATGTCAAGCAACTCTCAGGGGACCCCAGCGGTAGAACACATCCCACATGGCCCAGACCCAATCACAGTGACCTGGGTTCAATCCCCAACCCAGATCTACTTGTCAACCCCCACTTACCCCAAAAAAGGCTATCATTTTGTACTGTAAAATTAGAAAATTCACATTAAATAGCGGAAATGCACCTACTGTGTGATGTTTAGGGAGTGGTGAAGTTGCAGATTGCCAACCCTGACTCACAACGGCTGCAGAATCCAGAATCAGAGTTTGTTTTGTCTGTTTCAACCTTTATATTAACCATAGTCCACAATCAAACATAAAAGGCGACAGTAATGCATCTTAAATCTGTAAAACAGAAAACCACATGAAGGAAACATGGCAGTACAACACGGTGGAGTCACACAATGATTCTTCTTTTGACATGTTCACTAATGAAAGCATAATTCTGAATAATAGATTCCATTTTGACAGGTATATCTTCCCCTCCTCCACTAAATCCTATTGAATCACACTGGACCTTTAATTCACATTTGCACATATATTGATCTGTATTTTCTTATTTCTTCTACAAGGTTAACTCTGATGATAAATCAAGTAGCGTAAAAGAATAAAAAATGTTTTATCATCCATGAGCTCACCATCATTACTACACATATCAAGTGTTTACTAAGCTCTAATTGAAGTCAAGACTTGAGAGTAATAATCCAGTGTCAAGCATCTGATGGCTAATGTGACATCATTGATGAGAAATGGCTGCCAGCTTGGCACAGTAAAGCTAGCTCAGGGTAATGTTTTGATTAATACTGAATCAGGCTTGTCATCCCTCCCCGTGACAAATAGATGGGAGTTAATTACAAAGACTTCCCATTATTGCCTCTGCCCTTATCCATGGAAAGCTTTAAAGCTGTGTGCTGTCAATGGCGGCAATTTGATGGGAATAATACAGAGCACGAAGAGCATTGCATGAAGAATCACATAGGCTGCAATGCAGAAACTATCCAGTGTGCATCCATTATACGTCCACTAAATTGGCATTTTTTAGAAGCACATAATAAAAGTCTAACCTTTCCTGGTCAGTGCAGTGTGAAAGCAGCTACTGTCAGTTTCATCAATCACTGTGCAGGCATTCTCCAATTCCTTTGTGCTTTTCCAGGGAGTTGGAAAGGATCACAAAATGAGCCGCCTCTCCGAGCTCTGCACAGCAGCTGATCAGGGATTAGAAAATAGAAGAGAAGCATAAAATAAGTGGGGAAGAACAAAACAAAAAGGACCTAACAGATTCTAAGACCAAGCTGAGAAATGAGACCTTAGTAATCTGAGCTAACATGAGGTCCTTCTCAGAGACACAGACGGAAAAAAAAATAGGCAGACTACTAGAAATGGGTTTGTAAGCATGGAGGCCACAGCTAATCAATACATGTGGGTCGATTGCATGCCAACTCATGAGCCATTTTTATGAGGTTGTTTTGAAGTGTGGTTTTGGCCGTTCACCCACATGCAATGGTCAATACATTGCCAATATCATCTGTGCTGCTGTATTCTAAGTACTACTTCTTCTTTTAATCATTCTAGTTTTTATGCTTTAACTGTTTGTTGACAGTGTCTTAAAGGCTCTGACACTCCCTCTTCTAACCAGACCATAAGGATATAGCAGTACTGTATACCCCCAGTCACCAACTGTAGTTAAACTATGGGGCAAGGAAACTGTCAAAAAGATTTGTGTGTCTAAGACAGAAATGCATGCATATTATTCTATAGTTGTGCAAAAAATAAATATTTGTAAACTCTTGAATGAGTTCAATCGTATATAAAATATATTGTGTGTATTTTATCTGTCAGAATACGAATGAAAAAGTTTTGACATCAAGAATTGCAAACGTGAAATGCAACTTCACGACTGCGCTTTCTCCATCACGAATACAAATTCACCAATGTGACTCTACTGTCAAAAATATATTATATCACCACTTCACAGGCATTATTTGTGGAGCAGAAGATACATTGATTCCACAGACTGCACATGAGTTGAGGGACAGCGGACGCATATCGAGGCACTGGCATGGATTCCCATGCACCCAGGGCACGAAGCCTTTGTGCCCTGGGTGCCATGGCTATGTGCCACGGGTGCCGCGGCACTGCATGCATGATCCAAAGCGCTGAGCCGAACAAGGTGCTTCCTTAGCTATCAGTCCAATGTAACTGATCGGAAATAGGAGCACGAACGGTACGTAAAACACACTATGTAGCAGCATATTAGTCAGCTACACTGGAAACTAGAATACACCACAGCTCCAACAAGCACCTCACATGTATTTTACTGGCACAGTGGACAAAGCCAGTCATAGGCTACACAGGAATACACCTGGGGCTCGTTTCTGGGTTAAATAGTGAACGCAGCCGTTTGCGCACCCTTGAACGCAAATAGTGAGCGAACGGTGGGTCGGTGAATGCAGAGGCTTAACGAACGCAAAATCCGTTTCTGCACTCGCTGCGTTTGCTAAACCATCGTTAGCTCACTATTAGCGCTGAAGGCTGCGCTAAACAGGTGCGTTCACTATTTAACCCAGAATGAACGCCTCCACTCCCGCTGTTTCCAGTCATCTGACAGCATTATGGTTAGAATGAAGAACTATCTGAAGGACTCATCTGACTATAGATGTACCTCCTCAGCTGTCTGTATGCCCCCCACTTACTGAACTGAACTGAATTATTTACACATATATATCGTGTGTCCGGCTGGACATTCTTAGGATGACTCGAGTTATTCTGCACTGTTGACTTTGACAGAACTCTAAATGGTCACTGTTGGTCGTAACCATGCCGAACAACAAGACTAACAGATTGTACAGAAAAACTGAACACTGTTCCTCTCACCCATGCGCTCATATCTCATCATGTGCACGCACAGACACACACACCCCCGCTGGTGTGTGTGTCACCAGTTCACTAGCTCTGCCCCCATACGGTTCTCATTCATTCATTCATTCATTCATCCATCTCTCAAAGCCACACACACTTTGTCCTGAACTAATCTATATTTATCCATAAATTGATTACAGTGAATAAAATTCAGAGAGCAGATCAGTCCTCACTCTGTAAATTCATTTTTGTCGGCACAAAATGTCCATGGAAAAAAATCTGATATCATTAAAGATATTGTCAAACTTGAGATAAAAATCTTCATTTTCAAATGTAAATAATATTTCAAAGGAAATACATGACAGAACTGAAGTGAAATGAAGCTACAAGAATACATCCTCATTCTAATGCGGACCTCCGGGGTCCACGTTAAAATCAGCCCTGGAACGCAGAACTGGGCGAGCACACACTTTTAACGAACTAGCCCAGAAACGGGATAGCGCATTTTGCGTTGCGTTGGGGTGAACGAACTAACGCACAAACGCATTTTGCGTTGTGTTAGTTGTTAACGAACAAAGAGCGAGCCCAGACATGGGATAGCGCAAAATACGTTAAATGGACGCATTTTGCGTTGCGCTGGGCTTAACGATTAAACGAGCTAGTGCAGAAATGAGCCCCTGGTCAGTTGAAATATGCTACTAATATTGCTGGCAAATAGCGAGGCACCCGGGGTACTCAGGGCGGCTGCCGCAGAATCCATGACAGTGGCTCAATATGTGCCCACTGTCTCTCAAAAGCAGTCTGTGAAATAAATGTATCCTCTGCTCGATTAATAATGCTTGTGAAGTGGTGATATATTTTTGACAGTAGAGTCACACTGGTGAATTTATTATTCATGATAGAGAAAGCCCAATCGTAAAGTTACATTTCGTGTTTGTAATTCTTGATGTCAAAACTTTTTCATTCCTATTCTGACAGATAAAATACACACAATACATTTTATGTACAGGGGTTGGACAAAATAATGGAAACACCTTCACCTCAAGATGATAATGCCCCAATCCATACTGCTAGAATTGTTAAAGAATGGCATGAGGAACATTCTAATGAAGTTGAGCATCTCGTATGGCCGGCACAGTCCCCAGACCTCAACATTAGTGAGCATTTATGGTCAGTTTTAGAGATTCAAGTAAGACGTCGATTTCCACCGCCATCGTCTCTAAAAGAGTTGGAGGGTATTCTAACTGAAGAATGGCTTAAAATTCCTTTGGAAACAATTCACAAGTTGTATGAATCAATACCTCGGAGAATTGAGGCTGTAATTGCCGCAAAAGGCGGACCTACACCATATTAAATTATATTTTGTTGATTTTTTAAGATGTTTCCATTATTTTGTCCAACCCCTGTACAACTGAACTCATTCAAGGGTTTACAAATATTTGTTTTTTGCACAACTATAGAATAATATGCACGCATTTCTGTCTTATGCACACAAATCTATTTGACAGTTTCCTTACCCCATCCTAAAGTCAGTCTACAGTATTTACCTGTGCAAGTGTTGGATTTACTACAACAGAACTAATTAGACTGAGATCCATTAAAAGTGCCAATGGGAATGGGGGTTCTGTGGGTACGTTCTGTGAGCTACTGACAAGGTGCAAATATACGATCACTGATTATTTCAATTAGGATTTTTGCAATTCAACAAGAACAGTGCAAATTAGTGCAAGGGCAGATCATGCATAGACACACTTAACCTGAGGGAGATGCAAATATTCATTGACAACACAATTGCTCTCTGTGGCAGAACTAGAGGAATTAGTACCTAAAACAGTTATAAATGACAATACCCAAAACTATTCAGGATGAGAAATGAACAAGGACTGAATACCGCTGTGGTACCTGAAGTAAACGCAAAATAAGGAGTGTTCCACAGAGGAAATGAAAGAATATGAAAGGTCTCATTTGTAGCTGACATAATGCTGAATACTGACTTCTAGTTCAGTTGACTCATTCTTATTTGGGTTAGGGAAGAATTATGAGACACACAGCTAATGTTTGTGGCACTTTTTATGTCAATGATGCCTATGTTAAGTCTGAAAACACGTTTAACCCATAAAGACCTAAAGGCATCTGCAACACCTACATGATCACTAAAATAAATTATAGGAAAATATCTAGGTTATATGTGCTTCTTACTGAAAAAAATGCTTGGATTATATTATAATAAATGGTAATAAATCATGTAATAATGGTTAAATGTAGGGAGAAATTTATTTGGACGTCACCACATGTCATCTATATAGGTCACAGCCCATACATCCATTGTTACTCTTTATATGTCCTATTGTTTTCTATGGTTCTGTTTGCAGAATCATAGAAACCTTAATACTCTTAAGATGCGTTGCTGAACATCAAGCTCCCCTGTATGGTACTGTCCCATTTTAGGGTTGATTGTGTTTTTCCTAAAAATTATGCGTCTGTCTCTTTTAATTTTATTCAGTTTCTCAGTGTGGAATCAAAGACAATTTTCCAGCCTAAGCAAACATAACCTAAATTTGAACATCATTAAACTGAAGTTTTTTTTTGGAATGAGACTAAACCCCTGCCTGGCTTCATGGAGAGTCTCTTATTCATTCGGTATTGTCATATTCAGTATCATTACTGAAATGCAATACATATAACTTCAGTAAAAATCAGGACAAAAACCTGTATACTTCCTCTTTATTCTCTATCTAACACAGCCAGGTCAGGTGCAAAAAACAGATCTGAAATAAAATAAAGAAATAAAATAGTATAATTACAATGTAAACTGACTTAGTTAACAACATTGTGTGAATCACTTAAATACTGTCCTCCCCAAATGTTGCACTAAACTTAAACTCCTATGAATACCAATGCTATAAGGGCAGCCACACTACCTTAGTAAATCATGACCTTAGTTCTTTTACCACTAAATCATGGTTTCTGCTGGTTCAAGGCATTTGTAATTATGTTCCTTAGGCTTTTAAATCTTATGCAGAACATTGTGGTGTTCTCCAGGACAGAATCTAGAGGTGCAGCTGTGCTCCTCTATGTAGCGCTGGTCAAGTTGCAGTTATAAGAAATCACTGCTACCATATTAAATGAACTAGATTGTTTCTGGGTGTGATGAATTATCCTAGGGTGTGATAAATTGGAACCCTATCCTAATTATATTTGCATAATGTCTTTTCTGCTTCATTTCCGCTCTTATGCATGCTGGGAAATTCCCAACACTAGAGCAAGATCTGGAAATAATTTTTAATATTTGTTGTCGCCTTTGAAATCTGTCAAAAGTTAAACATAGTCTTTGCCATGAAAGCATTCATCATTGTCTGTGTGCACGGTTGAATCTCTGTAACAGCCTCAGAAGTGCTGTAAAGTGTCATTAATAGTCATAATTAAACTGGGAAACACAATCAGACTTTAATTTAACAAGTTAATGATAATGATAGATACATGCACATTTTTAATGTGCAAGATAAAGTTGTCAGACAAAACTTAACTCCACATTACTCCCCAGAGCTATTTCAACTGTTGAAAAATTATTATTACCATTACCATTTTCTCTTTGCATTGTATTAAACTAATTCAATGCCAGTCTGTAGAACAAGCTCTATTTTTTTTCCCTTTTTTTCCTTAACTGAGTCTGAGAACTTCATTACCTGTGCATCCTATTAAAGGTGGGGTATCAGATCTTCGAAAAACGGTTCAAGCTAGCTACATTTTGAAAATACTCAATTCAGAAGTCCAAACCCCTTTCTTCAGACGTCCCTCCGAAGCCACGCCTCCAGAGTAGTGGCACATGCAATGCTTGTTTCCGATGGTTCACGAGCTCTGCACAGCAACAATTCCCAGTGAGGCTCTGCTCCGTCCCTGCCTCCATCCCCGGCTTTACTCCGACACCATCTACGGTCCGGCCCGGCCTTAGCCACAGCTCCGTCTCCTACACGGGCTGTGGCTCCCTCACCGGCTATGGCCCCAGTTGAGCCTTCGGCTTGCGTATCCATGCATACCTCATTCAGTTTCCTCCAACACCCCCACTCTTACAGAACAGCCCCAGTTCAGCCCCAGTTCAGACCTACAGGGGTTGGACAAAATAATGGAAACACCTTCACCTCAAGATGATAATGCCCCAATCCATACAGCTAGAATTGTTAAAGAATGGCATGAGGAACATTCTAATGAAGTTGAGCATCTCGTATGGCCGGCACAGTCCCCAGACCTCAACATTATTGAGCATTTATGGTCAATTTTAGAGATTCAAGTAAGACGTCGATTTCCACCGCCATCGTCTCTAAAAGAGTTGGAGGGTATTCTAACTGAAGAATGGCTTAAAATTCCTTTGGAAACAATTCACAAGTTGTATGAATCAATACCTCGGAGAACTGAGGCTGTAATTGCCGCAAAAGACGGACCTACACCATATTAAATTATATTTTGTTGATTTTTTAAGGTGTTTCCATTATTTTGTCCAACCCCTGTATGTGACTAATGTTACGTTTACTACTGATTTATGTTAGTGACAAACAGTTTGCCGGTGAACTTTCCATTCTAATATAACTAATATAACCAGGTTCTGGCTTCGCCTCCTGTACAAGTGCTTCCAGCCTCTGGGAACGCACAGTTCATGCTCGAAGAGGGGTATGCACAGAGGGGGGAAGGGGGGAGGGGTGAATGGCAGTCGAGTTTGATAGACATATCACCGTTCAATCCTTTTGAGTGGGCGCTCAAAATGATTGGATGGTGTTTTTTCAGTCCTTTCTGTTCCACAGATGACTGATTTTTTTAATTTTTGTGTTAGAGCATTTAATTAATTAGTTGTAATCAGGGTGTGAAGGGGATTTTAAAGAATATAGTAACAAATGCTCCAGAAAAAACATCTCAGACCCCACCTTTAAGTTGATAGTCCAATGACCCTTTGACCAAAGATCACATTCCTTTAATTGGTTTTGTTTCCTTTTTCTGCTTGAGCTTATTCAAAGATAACAAATGGTTGCATTAGATTTGGATTTGATCTTGACTCTGACAAACGCCTATGAATGCACGGGATCACTTACACAGACAGTAACTCTTGCACATATTTAAGTCATCTGATTGAAGAGTTGTGTCTTCTGATATGAGTGTAATCCCTGCACCCACAACAGAGCACCGCCTTTACCAGGAAGCTTTCATTATGAGTAAAATGTAAAAATGTATGGTAAAAAGCGTGGCTCCAACAGTGACTTCTAACAACTGTTCTGCCTTTTGCAATCTTTATGAGAAGAATATTGCTTACAGGCTTTGCAGTAAGTGTTTTCAGGTGTTTCCTGCCAAAAGTAGGCTGCACATCAGTGTGGCAGGTCACTCATTAAAAATTTACCTGCAGAATAATTCATGCATACATTTTAGGTCACTGTATTCCAAAGTGTCACACACGTAAAAAATGTTAAATATTCTTTTATGTCGGATCCCATGCTTCAATCTAAATGGCCTCAACTAATCTGTGTTGGTTTGTCAGGAGCTTCAGTCTGTCTGGAGCAGTTAGAGGTCACATCTTGGTCTGCAATGTTCAGCTGGCGCAGCATAGAGCGACACATCCATATTTTATTCTGGCCGATGGCAAGAGGCGAGCTATAGATAGCACCTTATTCTTGCTTCTCTGCAAACAGCAAATGTCTTAAAATATACAAGTCGCGGCAAAAGCTAGCAGAAAGGAAAAGTGTGCGACTCTAAGATGAGACATTACATGCTATCCACTCGCTGGAAATGACAAGGCATGAGACAGTAAATGTTTAAATCCTTAAGAGATGGGAGGAGAGAGTGGAGGGTATTGGAGTGCAATTTCTATCTGTTCCTATCACAGTCGGCATTTGTTATAAGTGATCCAGATGGCAGATGTGTTGTAGTTTCCTGTCCTGACAATCACAATAAAGTTAAGGCAGAGTGTGACCTTTGTCTATTTTTTTACCATAATGATGGTAGTATTAGGTGACAAATTAAAAGAAAAACCTACATGTGTCTCAAGGCCCTTTCATGCTTACTTAGGCTACGTTCAGACTGCAGGCAAATGTGGCCCAAATCTGATTTTTTTTTTTTGTCCATATGTGACCTGTATCTGTTAAAGACAGTTTGAACTACACAAATCAGATTTTTTTCAAATCCAACCCAGGCCACTTTCATATGTGGTCCTAAGTCCAATATGCATCTGATATTTTGCAATGTGACTTATGGACCCATAGAAACATGGGCTTGTTACCCCGCCCCCAGAAGGGGAGGCAAGGTGTATTGTTTTTGGTTCGGTTTGTTTGTTTCTTTGTTTCTTTGTTTGTGAACACTCTAGCAGCAAAACTATTGGTTGAATTCATACCAAATTGGGTTTATAGATTGCCAGTGACCTGGAATAGATGTGGTTACATTTTGGGAAAAGTAGGTCAAAGTTATAATTTTTTATGAATTTTTAAAATCTTTTTTTCCCCCATTTACTTATAATGGGTTAAATTTCAAATGTCTGTAGCAGCAAAACTATTGGTTGAATTCATACCAAATTGGGTTTATAGATTTTCAGTGACCCATAATAGATCTGATTAAATTTTAGGGAAAGTAGGTGGAAGTTGAAGTTTTTTATGAATTTTAAATGTTTTTTTTTTTTTTTTTTTTTTTTTCCCATTTACTTATAATGGGCTAAATTTCAAATGTCTGTAGCAGCAAAACGATTAGCTGAATTCATACCAAATTTGGTTTATAGATTTTCAGTGACCCATAAAAGATCTGATTAAATTTTAGGGAAAGTAGGTGAAAGCTGAAATTTTTTATGAATTTTTATTTTTTATGTTTTTCCCTATTTACTTGTAGTGGGCTAAATTTCAAATGCCTGTAGCAGCAAAACTATTAGTTGAATTCGTACCAAATTGGGTTTATAGATTTTCAGTGACCCATATTAGATCTGATTAAATTTTGGAGAAAGTAAGTGAAGGTTGACATTTTTTATGTGGTTACATTTTGGGAAAAGTAGGTCAAAGTTAAAAATTTTTATGACTTTTTTTTTTCCTCCCATTTACTTATAATGGCCAAAATTTCAAATGTCTATAAAATATCGCATTTGGTTTCAATTCACTTCAAATTTCCTACATATATAGAAGCAATTGATATGCTAACACCACACGCATAGACATGACATCAGCTGGATTGATGCCAAAATGTCCTACAATACTTGCAAGGGTTTGTTGTGCTTGGCACCACTTGTTCCTGAATGTAACTGGTTTATGAACTTTTTTGCAGAAAAAGCCTGTCAAAAGATTTGGATTTGGACTTTGGTATTATACAGAACGTTACACAAAACTTCCATTGCTGATTACATGAAAATAATTAAAAAAAAAAAAAAAAAAAAAAAAAATAATAATAATAATAATAATAATAATAATAGAAGATGGCTATAAATAAGCTAGTAACAAGTAACTACTTACTAATGTTTGAGCAATCCATGTCAAGTACAAGGAGACACAGCACATGTAGATGATGACAACAGGACCTTCAGAACAGCAATTAGAAATAAGGAAATAAGTCAAAATCAGCTTTATTTATTTGTACTTTTGCCATATATACAGCATATACAGAAGACTGAAATTCCATAATGCTAAGGCCCACAGAGCAGCAGGGAACATAGGAAAAAAAAAATAATATAACTATAAACATAGAATATAATGATAAACAACAACGGTCTGAAGGAATGCAAATGAATTATTCCATAACATATTCCATAACACAATTGGTTCAAAAGATATTCCATCATTAAGTGTTTTGAAGGTGAGTGTGATGGAGAGTGCTGTCCAGAATGTCCCATAGGTTTTCAGTTTGGTTCAGATATAGTGACTGTGAAGGCCATAGTGTATAATTTACGTTCCTCTCCTTCCCCATCATTCAGTGATGTGTTGTACCCTATGGAAAAGGGTGCTGTCACCTTGGAAAAGACCACTGCCATCAGATTTTTTCTTTAAAGGTCCATTGTTTGATATTTACAACTAGTGATTTAGTTGCACATGAATACCCCCCTATTCTTACGTATGGTTGTGGAAATAAACTCCCTTGTTATATGCCAGTGCAACCATGACCCCTACTGTAAATCCAATCAGCTCATTCTAAAATAATGGAAGCATGCGTCTCATTTTTGTATGGTTATACACAAGTAAAAATCTACACTGTAAAAAATGACTGTAGAATTAACAACAAAAAGTTGTAAAATTGCAACATAAAAAAACTGTAAGTGACAATACAATGCAAAGTTGTTTATTTGGAAAGATTTTTGTGTTAACGATTGAATCAAATATAGCTGTAGTTTTTACAGGAAGAACATGTGAACAAAACCAGATTTGTATGTAGAAATGATGTATTTCTATTGTTTTAAGAAAATAAAACTGTAAATTGAAATACAATATGGTGGCTTTTAAATTGCAAGACCATAATGTTGAAATAACGGCACATTTGCTTTGATTTTATATATATATATATATATATATATATATATATATATATATATATATATATATATATATATATATATATATATATACAGGGTGGGGAAGCAAAATTTACAATGAACATTTAGTTGTTTTTTATCAGCAGGCACTACGTCAATTGTTTTGAAACCAAACATATATTGATGTCATAATCATACCTAACACTATTATCCATACCTTTTCAGAAACTTTTGCCCATATGAGTAATCAGGAAAGCAAACGTCAAAGAGTGTGTGATTTGCTGAATGCACTCGTCACACCAAAGGAGATTTCAAAAATAGTTGGAGTGTCCATAAAGACTGTTTATAATGGAAAGAAGAGAATGACTATGAGCAAAACTATTACGAGAAAGTCTGGAAAATACTATTAAAGAAGAATGGGAGAAGTTGTCACCTGAATATTTGAGGAACACTTGCGCAAGTTTCAGGAAGTGTGTGAAGGCAGTTATTGAGAAAGAAGGAGGACACATAGAATAAAAACATTTTCTATTATGGAAATTTTCTTGTGGCAAATAAATTCTCATGACTTTCAATAAACTAATTGGTCATACACTGTCTTTCAATCCCTGCCTCAAATATTGTAAATTTTGCTTCCCCACCCTGTATATATATATATATATATATATATATATATATATATATATACTATACTATACTATACTACACATTTGTATATATATGTATGTGTATATATATATATATATATATATATATATATAGAGAGAGAGAGAGAGAGAGAGATAGATAGATAGATAGATAGATAGATAGATAGATAGATAGATAGATAGATAGATAGATAGATAGATAGATAGATAGATAGATAGATAGATAGATAGATAGATAGATAGATAGATATAAAAATTATTAAAAAGTAAACATTGAACAATGTAACATTTTAAATTTGTAAATGAATGGGTTGGTACAGTTGGTAGAGTAACTTGTCCAGTAACCAAAGGGTTGGTGGTTCTAATCCTGGCTCTGACTGTCTATATGTCCAAGTGTCCATGGAAGACACTGAACCCTGAATTGTTCCCAGTTGGACCTGGTGGTTTTGGAAAGTGCTTTGGACACCATGAAGGTGGAGAAAATGTGCTAAATAAGCACAGCCCATTTACCATTTAAATCCAGTGTTAAATCTACATGTTTAAAATGTTAAATCTACATGTTACTCTGTAAATATGTTTACAGTTGGATGTGTTTTTTACGGTATTGTTCTGGAAACCACAGCTGCCATTTTTTTTCCGTAAAAACAACAGGATTTTTTTTACAGTGTAATTAAGAATATTATCTCATCTATTTCTTTAAAGAACATCGTCCATCCCCCCAGATCTTACACATTGGGCCTTTAATTTGTCACTCATCTACATATTAGTGGAATAAAAAAAAAAAGCTGTACCACTGATTTGGGGCGAATTCTAAATGTCATAATTCACACGACAGCCTTGCGTCAGTTTTGCAGTCTTGCGTAGCGTCTGCTGTCGACCCATTGTCTCCCTCCTGCTTCTCTCATCCACTTTCCATTCATCTCTGGATGCCTTGTTTCCTCACACACTTCTGTCTTTTCTTTTGTATCTGTCTAACCTCTTACTCCTTCCTCATGTACCTGTCACACTTGTGGAAGTGGTGCTGTCAAAGCGTTCCCTTGGAGCCAGACTGGACTCCTGCTTTTGAAATAATGGCAGATTTAATAAATCACAGAGGGAATCAGAGCTGGGGTGAACCCTTGTTTCCTCTCCATTGATCTCCGTGGCACTCATTTGCTCCTGAATCCATGAAGGCAAGAGCAAAGAAAATAAGCAAATAGAGCTGTGACTGGGGCGCGTACGTGTTTGTGCAAATGTGTCGATAACACATCCAGAGACAGGGGTTAGGGTGTGATAAAGTCATTAATAATACAAATTGTAATGCAAAATAGATATCTAAAGGAATGTCATTTCTTTGGTTCTCGCTTTCTTTTCTTCCTGCAGATTCGCTCTAAATTAAAACAGCAGGGGTTTGAGGGTTCAAAGATCTACAAAAATGTTCCTATTGCTTCCCTTGTGGATATGCCTGAATATGAATGTCTGTTTCTGCTCTTGGGCAGCCAGGCAAAGAGAAGAAAAAGTTTGTAAGCGATACCCAGTGGTTTGAATATATATATGTCGAAGCGGTGACACTATGTAGGAAAAAAAAAAAAAAAACCCTAAGGCATTTGGCAATTCATTTTGGCTGATATTTCAAATGGCAGTAGCAAGGATTGGCTATTTTTCAATGCATCTACACATCTGTGCAAGAACTTTATCCATCCATGGGTTGGTTAGTGTCCTGTTTAAAGTCCTCATGTTCTGCTACTGGGTCTTGAGGTCTTGATGTTTTTTTTGTCAACACCCAGAGTATCCCTATAGTGCCGATTTTTGACACATGGTGCCAAATAAAAATCCTTACATGTCAGAAATTGAGGGCATGCGCTAGGCGATGTCATGAAATAGCAAAGCCTTAGAAGGATGTCTTTGGCGTTTTTATGGCTGTACACCAAACTTCATGGACTTTGTGGATGCAGACCAGGATTTGTATATGGTTTCATAAGGTTTTCCTGCCCCATCAATTGAGAAATGTCACTCTGGGGATATCTAAGCATCC
Source organism: Sphaeramia orbicularis (assembly GCF_902148855.1). Taxonomy (NCBI): domain Eukaryota; kingdom Metazoa; phylum Chordata; class Actinopteri; order Kurtiformes; family Apogonidae; genus Sphaeramia; species Sphaeramia orbicularis. The sequence goes on along the minus strand of NC_043968.1, from coordinate 69,600,110 downwards.
AGATGGGATGCCCTCACCAAGCGTTTGTGAGCAGTTGTTTGTAGTGTGGAGGTAAAATGTCATAACTCAGACAGAATGTCTCAAAAACCGTCATCTGGACTCAAGGATGAAGTAAAAGATTTTGATGGCCAATCATTAAAGGTCAAGGACAGTGTGTCCGTTCATTTTTATTAATGTGAGGAATTCTGCAAGGGAATTCAGATGGAATCACATCCGATTTTATCAGAGTTTGGTGACCAAAGGTTACATTTGGTGATGTGACAATATTAAACTAGTGCAGAAGTAGTTGGAATACCACTGACAACCATTAGACGGGTCTTAGGAAAAAAAAAAAACAAAAAAAAAAAACTCTGATTCCCATAGACGTACTGTGAAAATCTTTTTAAAAATGTCAGGTCAATATGTATGTATATATTAGGCCTGTAATGATACACATACTGAACTGAACCATTTCAGTATGCACCTGTTTGGTTCGGTACACAGCTGTACCGGAACGGCACAGTATGATGAGAAAAAGAAAAAGGAGTAAAAGACGTTGTTCAATGTGGAACTTTAAATCCACGCAAGTTCCACACGGACATACTGAAGGAGGCACATTGACCCGAAATATGAAATAGCAGCTGATATAAGGTAAAAAAAAAACAACAAATATGATGTGAACCTGGAAGGAAGAGACTGAAGACCCTCCACCATCATTACAGTCCTGTTTGGATCAGTTCAGGTCCCAGTGAAAGACAACAACGAGGAAAGAGATACTGATAAGACAAACGTTGTTTGCCGTCTATGAACTACAGTAGTTCTAAAACACTTACACTAGCTCTGTCTGTCTGTCCGTCTGTGTCTCTCTGTCTCGCACACTGTATAATAGAGGAATAGAATCTGGAGCTGGACGTTGAAAGTATATAAATTTTCACTTTCGTTTCACGCCAGCATTAGTTACGTTAGTTATGGACCACATCCTCAGGTATATAACTGTGCACCCCCCCCCCCCCCCCCCCCCGAAAACAAAACAAAAAAAGACACACACCCCCCGTGTTTTTTAACAAATCGCCTGCACACACAGACACAAGTACACACAGTGGTTTAAACAGTTTGTTGTCTGTCCTAAAGTAAATAATTTGATTAATTTTGTTTTCAATATTGCTCTTCAATTTGTTTAAACAGAATACCAGTTTGCCCTCTTGTTAATGTTGCACTTCATGTGGATTTTTTTTGTTGTTATTTTTATGCAGAATGAGAACTGACAGAAATGTGATTTGATTTTTGTTGTTTGTTCAAAACTCCCTTTCAGGGAAAAGTGCAATACTAATGTTTAAAATACATTTAGTAATATTTTATTTATTTTATTTTCTATTTGATTTATAGCAGCAAAATTATATTTTTCCTGTTTTTCTATATTCTGTTGTGTCCTAAAATTGGGGGAAAAATGTTCAAAAACTCATAAATGTATTAAAGACATTTTGAGGGGTTTTCTTTCTTCCGTACTGGACTGAAAAAAAATTAACTTTAACTAACTAACTAATTAACTAATTAATTTTCAAAACTGAAAACGTACCAAACTGAAAATTTTGTGTAACGTTACATCCTTAGTATATATATATATATATATATATATATATATATATATATATATATATATATATATGTATATATATATATATATATATATATATATATATATATATATTTATACATATATATATATATATATATATATATATATATATATATATATATATATATATATATATATATACACACAGGGTGGGGAAGCAAAATTTACAATATTTTGAGCCAGGGATTGAAAGACAGTGTATGACCAATTAGTTTATTGAAAGTCATGAGAATTTATTTGCCACAAGAAAATTTACACAATAGAAAATGTTTTTATTCTATGTGTCCTCCTTTCTCAATAACTGCCTTCACACGCTTCCTGAAACTTCTGCAAGTGTTCCTCAAATATTGGGGTGACAACTTCTCCCATAATTCTTTAATAGTATCTTCCAGACTTTCTCGTAATAGTTTTGCTCATAGTCATTCTCTTCTTTCCATTATAAACAGTCTTTATGGACACTCCAACTATTTTTGAAATCTCCTTTGGTGTGACGAGTGCATTCAGCAAATCACACACTCTTTGACGTTTGCTTTCCTGATTACTCATATGGGCAAAAGTTTCTGAAAAGGTATGGATAATAGTGTTAGGTATGATTATGACATCAATATATGTTTGGTTTCAAAACAATTGACGTAGTGCCTGCTGAGAAAAAAACAACTAAATGTTCATTGTAAATTTTGCTTCCCCACCCTGTACATATATATATATATATATATATATATATATATATATATATATATATATATATATATATATATATATATATGTATATTTTTTTTTTTTTTTTTTTCCTAGCACTATGGTCTGGTTTGGTCAATCCTTTAATTTTTCCTCTGTTAATCAGATCTCAGGTCAAAAACAAGCTTTCATATCTGATATGTTGCACTCTGATTAACAGGTCTGTACAACAGCTTGCTGGCTCAGTTTGACATTCGAAGATTAATTTTCTTAAATAAGACACATTTGCTTCCTGACAGCTACGCTGTAGTTGTGATTAATAGGTTCCACTAACAAGACTGTAAAGCGAATTATGTTACTTAATAATAATAATGTACTTCGTAACACGTTTTACATTTTAAGTCAGTAAGCCAGCATTTAGCATTGCTTCATCTCTGACTCCTTCAGCTTCTTTTCTTCCAACCCTTTTGTCCAAATATGATCACCTCTGGCTCCACGATGCCAACATGGTGACAGCCAAATCACAAACTAGTGGCTTCAAAACAGCATTTCAGAAACCCATGGTTGACATTATGGTTCCTCAATTCACTAATTATGTACAATCTATGATTTCAGGTGATGCGGATTTCCCAAAACCAAAAAATACAATCTTATATAATTGTTTTGACCAAGGTTTACTATTGAGTTCAGGTCAGAAAACAATTGCTTGTATAAATGGGCAAACAGGGCATTAGCAATAAGTGCCTGACCATGACATGTCATAAAAAATAACATTTATTTGCCAACCTACCAACCTCGATATTCCCAAGTTGTCACATAGTGGTGCCTGGTCAGAGTCCCATTTCAACCCAATAACATAAAATTTAGGAGAAAAAAGTGCAATTTGAACAATAGTCTGCCTGTTACTAATATATGTTGTGTATTTGTAGATCTACTGTGATCTGTAAGTTGAAATAAACATCTGTAAATAATAGGCATAATATTGTTAAATTTGCACTTATTTTTCTTAATGAATTTCTGGTTGTTCATGATGTTTACATTTTTTAAAAGATAGTTTTTGGATGTCAACAATTTTATAATGTAATTTTACTTTTTCACTCTAAAACAGAGAAAAGTTCAGAGTTATAATATATAATAGTTATTTAGAGGTAATCATGGTGTTAGTTTACTGGTCCAACCCATTTGGGATCATATTGGGTTGAATGTAGCCCTTGAATGTGGCCTCTGTAGTCCAAGAAACATCTGTGGTTACAGTGTAGGTTTAGGGAAGAGCTAAAATAAGACAAACACAGCATGAGACAGGACATGAACCCTTGTATTCTTGTGTTTGGTGTTCTTCCATAACCACCACAACCACCTCCTACTAGGGCACAGGTGTCAAACATGCGGCTCGTGGGCCAAAACTGGCCCTCCAAAGGGTCCAATCCGACCCGCGGCATGATTTTATGGAGTGCAAAAATGACACTGAAGATATGACCACTCAGAGGTGTTGAACTGGTTTTAGCCCAATGTGATCTGAAGTCAAATACTAGTCTAATAATCCTTGCAATAAAATGTGAACAACCTGAAAATTAAGTACAATTTCAACAATATTCTGTCTGTTACTAAATGTTTTGTGGATTTGTAGATCCAATATGTAAGTTGTGTTAATAACACATAATATTGTAGACACTCTTATTTTAATTACACATTCCGAACTTCAAAATTTCAACAATATTATGTTTGTGTAACATTGTGTGTAAATGCACATGTACAAGTGATAACTTGAGGCGGAATATTGTTAAAATTGAGCTTATTTTTCTGAAGAAATTCAAATTTTTTCTGGTTATTCACATCTTTTTTGTAAAAAAAAAAAAAAGTTTGGAAATGTGAACATTTTCATAATTTAATGTTTTTTATTGCTCTAAAATGAAGAGAAAAACTGGGAGTTGTCGTTATTTATAGGTTTTTATGCTATAATTTTAATGGTTTGGTCCGCTTGAGACTGAATTAGGCTGAATGTGGAACCTGACAGAAAATGAGTTTGACACCCCTGTACTAGGGGTTTTACTTATTCATTCATTCATTCATTCATTCACATATTTATTTCAAACATGCTACCATAGTTAAACACTTAACAGACGACAACTGGACAGCCGATACACAGGTTTTGAAAAGGGGATTAAAAAAGGATTGCTTTTAAAATTCCAATCCCTCACACCACACAACCCATCACAACATTTCCCTACACCAATACAAAACAATACAGAACATTACAAAACATTATAGAACAATACAGAACATTACAATAACACATCCTCACAGGACAGGAACATAAACAGGCCTACACTGACCATCACCATGATCCATGTCATTAAACCCTGACATTGATGTGGGATTCAGACTTTCTGGTATGCTGTATATCAAAAAATTATACTACATGGGATATCATGAATAGCTGCCAAGGACTCATGACCAACAGGGTCTATGACAGGGGTCTCAAACATGCGGCCCGGGGGCCAAATGCGGCCCGCCAAAGATTCCAATGCGGCCCGTGGGATTTTCAAAGTGCAAAAACTCCACTGTCAAGTTCCAGTTCCACATACAGACCAATATGATCTACAGTAAAATAACAGCGTAGAAACCTACACAAAAATAATGACTCCATATTTTCTTCTCAGTTTGATGTGAAAAAAATATTACATTATGTCTATAAATAATGACAACTTCAAATTTTTGTCTTTGTTTTAGTGCAAAAAATAACATTAAATTATGAAAATATTTGCATTCACAAACTATCCTGTAACAATAAAATGTGAATAACCTGAACAAATACAAACAACCTGAAATGTCTAAAGAAAATTAAACACAAGTTGAACTATTTTCTGCCTGTTACTAAGTGTTTAGTGTCTTTGTAGATCCGATCCATAATGCATAAATGATAAATTGAGGCATAATGTTGTTAAAATTGCACTTATTTTTCTTAAGAAATTTCAGTTTTTCAGGTTATTCACATCTTTTTTGTTTGAATAGTTTATAAAGGTAAGCATTTTCATAATTTAATAGGGTTTTTTTTCACTAAAACAAAGACAAAAAATTGGAGTTGTCATTATTTATAGATTATTATACTATTATTTTACTGGTCCAGCCCACTGGAGATCAAATCGGGCTGAATGTGGCCCCTGAAAGAAAATGAGTTTGAGACCCCTGGTCTATGATGACGATGAAAACCAGTGTATATTAACCCAAAAAGACCTGAACAGCCACTGGCAACCGAAACAATCTACAGATCTAAAATCTTTAATACCTGTTGATCCATTAATTCTATCAATCCATGTAAATAATTGGTGTAGAATGCAGTTTGTCATCTTTTTATGGTCATCAGATATGACCCATTTGGACGTTCAGAGACTCCATAAGTGAACGTGGAAACACCATCATCTTCTACAACATTGATTCACCAGTAAAACCCATGGAGTTTGATCAATGACAAGGATGGAGATGCTTGTTTTTATATTCAGTTATTGATATCTTTGCTGAAAAAGTCACTTTTTCTTCAACTTTCTCTGTTTCTGATTGCTGTTTTGAATAACCCTCAACTTTAATCTGAGCTTTAATGAACGTCTACATGATCAGTGAATTAAATACAGGAAAATATATTATTTACAGTGAAAAAGTGCAAAATACAGAGGATAATATTATAATAAATGGTGATTATCACTTAAGAAATGTTAAATAGAGAGAAAAAATTAATTAGGAGCTGCCAAAAAAGTAGCACCGGGTCTTTATGGGTTAAATTCATTAAAAATCATAGTATGCTTGAACATAGCAAACAAGAAACAGAAAAGCCTGTGTACGCAGAGATGCAGTAAATAAAAGATACACTATGTGAAAGCTTAATACATAGAATGTAGTTCATAATCTGCCTTAGTGACACACATTGGCACTTCTATATGCACTTACTGATCCACCCCTCATTCACAATCTTCAACTTAAATCAAATACCTATTGCATTCTGCAGTTGATACTTACTCTTTACTGGAAAGTGGTGCTCATTTGCATAATGCCAGTAACTGAGAAAAGTGCAGGAACAAATTGTGGATGCATCTTGTTTTATCTTTCAGCAAGTACATGTCGTGACCGAGTCGTTCACATGAAAGATTTAAAGTAAAACATTAACACAAAGTAGAAAAAAACCACTAGACCTTAAACATTATGTGATTAAAGAGCAATGTTAACTGAAGGCATTAGATAAGATGTAGTGCTGTTCTTTTGTGTTACACTCTAATTGCTGTACTCACTTTTCACCTTGATATCCTCACTTTTATTTTCTTTAGCCAAAAGAACATCGCGTTAATTACAGTGTTGTACAGTGACACCTTTAAGAAGAAAAGCAAATACAGAAGTACAGTCACAGAAAAAGTTATTAGACCATCAAAAGTCATCAAAAACAATGGTTATGCAATCAAGCACTAACTCCTGTGTGTATCATGTAACTAAAACAGACAGAGTAGAAAACGTAGCACTGTTTTTGGCAGTACAATGCCATAGCTCAGGGGTGTCAAACTCATTTTCTTTCAGGGGCCACATTCAGCGGGCCGGACCAGTAAAATAATAGCAGAATAACCTATAAATAATGACAACTCCAGTTTTTTTAGTGCAAAAAATAACATTAGATGATGAAAGTATTTCTATCCAAAACAAAAAAGATGTGAATAACTGGAAAAAACTGAAATTTCTGAAGAAAAATAAGTACAATTTTATCAGTATTCTGCCTCAACTTATGGTTTCTACATGTGCATTACAGATCAGATCTACCAAGACATGAAACAGGCAGAATGTTGTTAAAATTACACTTATTTTTCTTTAGACATTTCAGGTTGTTCATATTTGTTCAGGTTATTGACATTTTATTGTTAAAGGATATCAGAATTTAATGTTCTTTGCAATAAATGAAAGAGAAAAAATTGGTGTTGCCATTATTTATAGGCATAATATCATATTATTTTTTTCACATTAAACCAAGAAGAAAATTTGGAGTCATTATTTCTTGGTTATTATGCTGTTATTTTTGATGCTCTTGACTATTGATATCTTCAGGGTAATTTTTGCATTTTGCACTTTGTAAATTTATCTCGCAGACCGGATTAGAACCTTTGGCGGGCCGGTTTTGGCCCCCGGGCCACATGTTTGACACCTGTGCCATAGCTATTGATGTAAGAACTTAAGTGATTTTGGTTATTATCAAGAAAACATGGAAAATTACAATGGTGTATTAGGGTGTTATGGAAAAATAATACTCTACTAATTCGTCTTCAATAAAGAAGGATAAGTTCAAGCATTCAATGTCAAAGAAATCACTTTATTTGGAGCTCCATAGAAAGAGATATCACTCAGACAAGAGACTGAGACGGTCTGAACCCAAAAATACTAATCACTAAGATAAGATAAATTATTTTTCCATAACAAGGGCCACATAAGAAAATAAAAATGCTTGTCACTATGACAATAAAGTCGTTATATTTCGAGAATAAAGTTAAAATATAATGAGAATAAAGTTGTAGTTTTAAAAAACTCATTATTTAATGAGATTAAAGTCATAATATTTTGAGAATAAAGTCATAATGTAATGAGAATAAAGTTGTACCCACTCATTGAATGATGGAGAACTTGGAACATTTTGTGAAGTTCAACTTTCATTGGGGTTTACGCACAAAGGCCAAATACTGAGCCTATCCCCCCATCAACACATTATCATCGGTCTAAGGACTTTGAAGCGAGTTTGCACATGTTTGGATTTATTGTAAGAACCGAACGGATTTGTAATAAATTGCCTCTTTTGTGGAGGAGAAACTGACAAAGTGGTTGTCTGCAGGGTTACACCACAGAACTATAGGGTTTGTTGTTTCTCAAGAAACTGAGGATTCTGCTCTGAGTTTTGGAGTCCAACAGAAGTGAAAGCACTGGTCTACAAGGAAAATACTTCCAGAATAAAAGTAATGAAATTTTACCAACTTTCCAAGATACAGCCTTGGGTCAAAATGTGAAATTCAAGAATTAACGCGAGAATGGGTTTGACTCAAAAGGAATATTTGTCTCAGAGCTACAAGATCTACTTCAAAACACTGTCTGCACATTAGAATACATTCACTTTACAGGTTCTATTTAATGGAAGATTTATAAAACTATTATATAAATGTACATAAATCAATATATACAGGGTGGGGAAGCAAAATGTACAATATTTTGAGGCAGGGATTGAAAGACAGTGTATGATCAATTAGTTTATTGAAAGTCATGAGAATTTATTTGCCACAAGAAAATTGACATAATAGAAAATGTTTTTATTCTATGTGTCCTCCTTCTTTCTCAATAACTGCCTTCACACGCTTCCTGAAACTTGCGCAAGTGTTCCTCAAATATTCGGGTGACAACTTCTCCCATTCTTCTTTAATAGTATCTTCCAGACTTTGTCGTAATAGTTTTGCTCATAGTCATTCTCTTCTTTCCATTATAAACAGTCTTTATGGACACTCCAACTATTTTTGAAATCTCCTTTGGTGTGACGAGTGCATTCAGCAAATCACACACTCTTTGACGTTTGCTTTCCTGATTACTCATATGGGCAAAAGTTTCTGAAAAGGTATGGATAATAGTGTTAGGTATGATTATGACATCAATATATGTTTGGTTTCAAAACAATTGACGTAGTGCCTGCTGAGAAAAACAACTAAATGTTCATTGTAAACTTTGCTTCCCCACCATGTACCTTGAAAACATCAGCAAACCAGGACTTTTGTCATTCATTTTCCAATTAATCTTATTAAAATACGTAACATTTAGCACATTTAATCTCTGAAGCAAATCATTTCTAAAAATTGTAGACCAGTGAAGTTGCTGCTTTGCTTGTTGCGTTCACTGTAAAACCAGAAACTCTGTTGAATTTTCAAACTATTACGACTTTAATCTCATAAAAATACAACTTTATTCTCGTTAAATAATGTGTTTTTTAAACTACGACTTGATTCTCATTATATAATGACTTTATTCTTGAAATATAACGACTTTATTCGCATAGTGACAAGTGTTTTTATTTTCTTGTGGACCTAATACGCCGTCATAGAAAATGGCTAGAATCAACTCTTAAATTAAACTCTTATGAGCTATTTTTGTTATTATCATTATATTTGTCCAAAAAAATGTACCTTTAGATTTTACCAGGCATTAAAATGAACAAGAAATTGAAGAAAACAAAGGGTGGTCTAATAATTTTTTTCCGCAACTGTATGTCATTGGCTGAAGAGAAAAAGTGGTGACTTAATTCTCGTGGTGGCGCTTGTCTCGGCCTCTTATCCCTTCTCCGAGCCCTGAAACAGGCGCTTTCACGTGAAATGCGGCATGATACGGAATAACTTTCACAGTCAGGATCCAGAGAAGTCCGATCCGTCTTCCAAGCTGAAACACCTGCCTGAGGGCACAGGGCATATTGTTGAAGAAGAGGCTGTGTTGAATGCTGCCTAACGTCCTCCCTGTTTTTCAGCACAGAGAGGAAATATCCCCTAGATTCGAAGCGAAATAAGGGTCAAGTGCTATTTATGGACAGAGAGTCATGGTCAAAGGTTTCAGTTTCTGACAGACAGTAATTCCCATCGGCTGTATCAGCGATTTGGTGGAAGCCAGCCTCGACTTGTTCATTGGGCTTTTTTTTTTTTCTAAGTAGCTAGTCCTTCAGTGTATTTTCTGCTGACAGGACCACTGCTGCCCTTCCTGGTGCTGGGTATCATTTTCTGTGAAGGTACACCCATCACAGATACAGGCATCATTGTATCAAATTTTGTCGTGATGCCCAAAAATACTTTTTTAGGGACATTTTTCCTATCTATATCTATTCTATGGGAACACACAGAGACATTATTCAGCTCCTGTATGTTCGGTGAGGATGGTGTTTTTAAGTTTTTATTCCATCCACATACTTTACTCTTTCATGTTTTTTGTTTTGATTCATCTCCTTGTGGTCAGTTACAGTTTAGATCGATTTGACGCAACTCTTCGAACAGAGTTTTATTCCCATTTCACAGTTTGTATTTATCTACAGATAACATTCTCAACATGTATTCTGCTCAATCATTTCTAGATTTTTTTTTTTTTTTTTTTTTTAACTTCAGACGCTTTCATTCCTATCACTTGTTATTGAGATTTTTGTTTGTTTTTTAATTTGTAGAACAGTTATTTTGTGTCTCATTTTGACAGATTTGAACTTATTCAGCTTTTTGTCTCAGCTGCAAATACAAATAATTAAAAAAGACAGTTTCCAGTTTCAGCCAATTGTTAGAATCAGTCTTATTAACAACAGCACTCTTCGTAATGAGATGTGTTAAAAAAAAAAAAAAAAAAAAAATCCTTTTTCCACACAAGGAGACTGAGTGTGTCTGTTGGGGCATCACCTCTTCTTTTGCTGTTCACAAGTGACTAGCTGTGACAAAATAAATTGGGTGCTGCCAGTGAATTCAGGTTCACCTTTAATGAGTGCTTGTTAGCATCTTAAATAAGAACTTTCAGTGCTATTTCTACTCCTATATAGCTCTGAATACTTTGACTGTAACAATTTGTTTGTGTTTTGTTTTGTTTTTTTACAAATTGCCCCACTTCCCTTATAAAAACTAAACAACGATCAGGCATGAAATCATTAAAAAAGGGGTTAAAGTGATGTTTCATAGTCTGACACTGAGGAGCTTGTTAATACCGTGTGTGTTTCCTGGCTAATGCTGCTTTCCTGTCAGCTTAGTAGACCTCTAAGTAAGCACACCGAGTGCATGTCCATTACCAAGCAAATGACAACACATTCTAAGTGTGTGTGAGAAGCATTGTTCACCAATGAGGTCCCACGGGACGCCGAAGGATGAGACATGGAGCGAGAAATGGTGGAGGGTAAACACAGGGAGACAGAGGGCTCCAGGCTCATGGAATACACTCAGGACACATTTAAGGATGCGTTCGGAGGTAGTCTGGGATGCATTTGCCCTCATAGAGACGTAAAGGTTGGGATTACTGTGTTTTACAGTCGATGCTGAGAGACGAGTAATTTGTAGTTTGAAGTAGTTTGAATTATGCATCACTTACACAAATGATTATAAAACAATATAGATATTTCTAATTTGTTGCAAAAATATCAAAGTATCAGACTGTGAAATAACAAATGCAAAAGCTTCACCCCCACAGTGACAGAGGTGATGTCATTGGAACTGTCTCTACAATCTGTTCAGAGTCTGTAAATGTCTCTACTAGAGCTACAACTATTGATCATTTTTTTAATTGATTAATCTATTATTTTCTTCAAATCGATTCAATTAAATGTTTATTTGAAAAGGTGAAAAAAAAACTAAATATGTGAAAAGACTTGACTGAAAATGACAGAACCTGAAACAACAACCACACAGGGGCGTAGAATTGCGTAGGGATGCTAGGGACAATATGCATCCACTACTGTCACTATCAATCCAACCGCTGTCCATAGTGTTTAGTCACTGATTCTGGCACACAAAGGGTTAACAGTCGGTCTCTGCTAGAAGTCCCGCCTCTGACGTAAATATCGCTCTCCGATTGGCTCTTTGGCTTTGCTAACGTACATGTGATTGGCTGTCCCCGCTTGTCACTCCATCTACTTGTAAAAGGAACCTGCTAGTTGGACTGCTAACGTAAGTTTTCAACATGTTTGCATTTGTTCTGCCTGGGTCACGTTAGCTAGACGGATTTGAATATCAGCGGAGTCATTTACATTTGTACGTGTGTGTTTGCGTGCGTTCGTTCGTGCATGCGTGCGCACCCATGCGTGTGTGCTTGGTAATTAGCAGGGTTATTATCGTTAACGAAAACGAACGAAATGACGAAAACTAAAATTGTAAAAAACATTTTCTTTAACTGAAATAAATAAAAACTCAAATTAAAAGAAAAAAACGATAACTAACTGAAACTGTATTGTGTGATTAAAAAACAAACTAAAACATATTAAAATTATGTATAAAATTCCCTTAGTTTTCGTCTTTGTCAATGTTGATATAGGATAGAACGTGAAAATTTCATCTCAGATCAGCGGTATAACAGAGGTATAGAAGTCAGGAGGCCAACGGTGAAAGTATGGAAAGTTTCAGTTTCGTTTTCATGTAAGGGATGTTGTGTATGGATCGCACCCCCACCTACATTACCTCCTCCGACCTGCTATAGGAAATTTATCCATGGTACTGTACATATGTTTGTGTCTGTGCTCAGTCAGAGCCACTCTAACCCCACCCCCAAATATAGTGTCCAGGGTAACCTCACTTATTTCTTTGAATAGGATGGAAGATAAAATATATGAAAAAACTGAAACTAATACTAAACTAAACTAAACTAAAACTAAGCATTCAGAAAAAAAACGGCAACTAATAAAAACTAGCAAACCTGCTCTAAAAACGAATTAAAACCAACTGAATGAGAGGAAAAAAAAGTCAAAACTAAATAAAACTAAACTATAATTAAAAATCGAAAACTATTATAACCTTGGTAATTAGGATGTGAAGAACATCAAAGAAAAGAAAACTGATCATAAGACACTTCTTTAGGAGTCAAAGTGTAAATTAGTTCAGGGGTATAGAACTGCAGAGGCTCAACACAGATATTGAATAAAAGACACTATTTAATGCCAAACACTTTTTAAAAGTTTTTTTACTTATTATTTTAATGCATTTCTATGGAAGAGCAACTGTTTAAAAAACACAAGTAAAGAAAATTTGTGTGGAAAATACAATAAAAACTCAGATTCTAAATGTGATTCTAGATGTGATTTTATCCATATTTTTGGGGAGTAAATTACATGTAATATTTGAAAGTAAAAGCCTTTTTTGCTCAGGTAATAACTGTACCATCAAACTCTATGATCACTGTATCCCTAATCTGTTCATATGTCATGCACCAACGTATTTATGTCAGGTGACAGACAGTAGGAGGAGGGAGGAGGTAGAGGAGGAGAGGCTGGAAATTCACAGGTGAGGTTCAATAATGATGGATATGTTAATCATGAGAACAACACTGCAGAATCATTCAATTCTTGTATTGTCCTTAAATATTCAGATATGCATTATAAACATGTCAATTGCTGAATTTTTTTTCTGACTATGATTGTTTGCTTATTTGATCAGCTCTACATGACATGAAATTATGATCGCAAATTCAAAAAAACATCAACTTTCAGGAGTGCTGCCTTCGAGCACTTTTGTGTCCCCACCAATGTCAGAATCAAACCTACTCCCTTGCAACCACACACATTATAAATGTAAAAAGATATATAAAAAATATAGAAATGTGTGTGAGTGCACGTGCAGATCTTTTGATCTTTTATTCATCAAAGAGAAGTACCGTACGTTCCGTCAGTTGTTTAAAATAACGTTAACTGTTATAGCAAAACAGGTATTAAAGTAATGGAGCAACATGTAGTTTTTCTTGAGTTAAAGTTAATGACATAACTAACGACCACTGCTCTGCGTGTTCACTGCACTAACATATTAGCATTAGCACTGACTTTAATATTGCCTTGTGTGGGCCCCGCTCTTAGGACTCATGCAGACTGGGTGTTTCTGCTGCAAGTAATGCATCATTGAAGTCCAGCTCTTGTGATAAACAAGGTCTGTGCCACTTTTTTTTTTTTTTTTTTTTTTAAGTGTTCCCACACTTTAAACAGTTTCTGCCTTTTTTTCCTCTTCTGTCTACGGTCCATGTTGTTTGTGTGGATCCTGACATCATGTGCGTCACTATAAATATCCATGTGAAACACAACAGTGGAACCAATGTTTAGCAGCAGCGAAATGAAGGATGCAAAGCTTCAATTTAAGAAAAAAGTAATATTTTTTCTTTCTTTATGTGTATATATATCAAATCAAATCAAAGTTTATTTCCATAGCACTTTACAACAACATAACGAAGCCCAAAGTGCTTTACATCTAAAAGCATGATTAAATTATAAGATAAAAAACAGGTTAATCAAGTACCATAAATATGCATAAAACAATAGGACACAACACACATTGATAGAAGAGACCACAGGTTCAAACCTAATAGTGTCTCAGTGCTAAGGGTTTCAAGCCAGTCTAAACAGGTGAGTCTTTAACCTGGACTTGAACAGGGGCAGGTCAGTGAGGACTCGCAGAGACAACGAGTTCCACAGTTTTGGAGCAGCAACAGCAAATGAACGATCACCCCACTGTTTATATCGGGACCTATAGGGACATCCAAAACCACCTGAGAGGATGATTGGAGGACTCTGCGGGGGGGGGGGGGGGCTGAACTGTTAAAATCTCAGATAAATAGGGAGGAGCTAGACCATTTAAAGCTTTAAAAACAAACATCAAAATTTTAAAATCAATGCGATGGCAGACTGGGAGCCAGTGGAGAGACGAGAGGATGGGGCTGATGTGGTTGAATCTGCAGGAGTTGGTCAAGAAATGGGCTGCTGCATTTTGTACCAGTTGTAAGCGATGGAGTGAGGACTAAGTGAGACCATAACAAAGTGCATCACAGTAGTCCAGACGGGAACTGATAGAAGAATGGATCGCTCTCTCCAGATCTCTGCAAGAGAGGAATCGCTTCAGTTTGGCCAAAAGACGAAGCTGGAAAAAACTTGTTTTAACAACTGCATTAATCTGTTCATCATATATATATATATATATATATATATATATATATATATATATATATATATATATATATATATATATATATATTATATATATATATATATATATATATATATATATATATATATATATATATATATTGTAGCCGGATGACGGTGGAGTGAGTGAACAGACTCAAAAACAGAAGTATAAATTATATTATCTTCCTCTCCGTGTCAAACCAAATTCCTGAACAACCATGCTGATTGGTCCGTCACCAGGTCAAAGCTGGGACATCCTCTACAAATGACATTTACAAAGACAGATGATCTTAAAGAATGAGCCTAATGGACTTGTTTTGACACTAAGCTGACTTTTGCCTCTCAACATCTGTGTCCCATTATTGTTGCTTATCCAGAGGTGAAGATGAACCCAGAAACGAACAAAGGACTGAATGACAAAATCACTCTATGTGCCATGTTAATAATGTATTACATTATGTGTTAATGTTGATTAACTCAGCACGTTAACTCTTTTATGCATGTAATACTTAAGCCATTTGCCTGACCTGTGGTTTCACATGTGTGTGTCCTGATCATGTTCAGGGTGAATTATGTGAAAGTAAGAGTATCACTGCTTATAGCATGTCTGAATAATCATGCTATTATTTTACTGATGCTTAAGTGAGGTTACAGGTGATGTATAAAGTTTAAGAGGATCTTATTTGAGGATGCAAAGTTTTCTTACAAGGCTAAGCCACAGTCCTCTCCCCCTCTGTCTTCCCAAGAGGGAAGAGAAACGTGATATTTTTGAATATTCACGAGGAGGCGTTTTCCCGCCGAAAACAGACAAAGAAGGCAACGCCCCAAGGCATCGATAACTCATCTATATGCACGAGGAAGGCGTGGCAAGCTGGTTTTTGGACAAACTATAAAAGTAAATGAAACCAACTTTTCAGCAGAGCTTTTTCCACCCTTGCTGCTCTCACCTACAAGAAGAGCTTTTTCCACCCTCGCTGCTCTCACCTAAGCAAAGAGTTTTTTCCACCCTTGCTGCTCTCACCTACGCAAAGAGAAGAGCTTTTTCCACCCTCGCTGCTCTCACCTAAGCAAAGAGAAGAGCTATCTCCACCTCTTCTGAGCTCTCACCTACGCAAAGAGCTTTCTCCAAGGAGTCTTGACCATCTCCTTGGCTCTCAGAGCTGTTCCATCTTCTCCTGGCGAGCTTTCCAGAACCAGCCGCCAGAGCCAGCTGTGAACCTCCTCCAGCCAGCAGAACTTCAGAACTCCAGACCTTCAGGCCTCCAGCGCAAGCACGTCGCTTCACAGCCTGTTCCTGCTTCGAACTACGTCAGAAGACTTCATCCATCCGCCGTCAAGGCCGTGCCAGTTGCTGCATCCGCACCGCAACAACTTGTAAGAAAACTTGCTCCTGATTTATCTGAGTTGGTGTTATTCCAAGTTAAGTAGGTTTACCTCAACGTAACCTCACTAACATTATAATCTCTTGAATATAGCTGTCTGCCAGCTTAATCTACATATTCTCCTGTCCATAATCTCCTGCTCCTTTGGTTGTATTTGTCGCTTGTCTTTATGTTATTAGTGTGTCTTAGTTTAGTTAATAAAGTATTTATATGTATATAAATCCATTGCCTCAGTTGTGCTTTGTGTACTGTTATTCACACATGGGTTCATCTGTGCAGTCAACGAACTATCAACCTATGCAAGATTTCCAAATTACTGTTTTGAGTTGATTTAAGTTTAAGTTTGGTTATAAATCTATAATTAAATTAATCAATAAATCAACACTCAATTAATAAATAATTTGGTATCCAATTCTTGTTACAATATATATATATATATATATATATATATATATATATATATATATATATATATTAGGGATGTAATGATATGAAAATTTCACATCACGGTTATTGTGACCAAAATTATCACAGTTATCAATATTATCACGGTATTGTTGAAATTGTGCTCAGAATGTTCAAAAAGTACTTATACACACACTGAAATAATTTCACCAAGTTGTATTTTGAAAAACAAAACAAAAAAATTAATAATAATAATAATAAAATAAAATAATTGGCACAATGTACTTTCTCTTGGCAGAAACATTCAAATATTAACCCTTAGTGGTCTGAGCCTATTTTGTCTGTTTTTCCATACTTTTGATTTTGCCTTTATATACTATATAAACAAATGTTTACTATAGCCATGTTTGGTATCTTTGTTTTCAGCACAACTTCATCTATATCATGTGTCTATTATTTTTTCACTTTAACCTACGATAAAAACACAAAAGGACAGAACACACACACACAAAAAATATATAAAATCTGATTTGAAAAATATATATAATTTGTTGCATAAATAACACAAAGATGCTTAACGAACCTTTTCAAAGACTTTAAAAGTTGAATATTGGTTCCAAATATTAGGTATTTACAATTAAAATTGTAATAATTTAAAGCTATACTCAAATATTTGACATAAAAGCAGATCTTTACATAGGCATTTTTTTATCTGGAAAAGTGCTGTAATCAAACACGGTTATCATGATAATTAGAATTTAAATGGCAATACTAACCGTCTGCAATTTTACTGTGGTTTATCATTATACTGGTAAGCATTACATCCCTAATACACACACACACACACACACACACACACACATATATATATATATATATATATATATATATATATATATATATATATATATATATATATATATATATATATATATATATGCTTCTCTGTGAGGAAATACAGTATTTGCAGTCCACACAATGCAGTAGAAATTCATAAACATGCACTTGAACATTGAGTCATGACTAAAGTATATGTCAAACAAGAGAGCTGACAAAAATAAAGAGAATGGTCAAACTTCAAATATTGATATTTTAGGTGTATTGATTGCTTAACGGCGCCGTGCAGTGAGTACCAGACAGAAAACACTCCACCTTAAAAGTAGCCGGCAGTCACCTTTGGGCAGATACACTCAATTACATCTACAGAAAAACATTAAAGTCCAGTGCGTTCGACTTCAGGTGAATGTGTGTTGGGTTTTAGGCCTGCTATTTTATTACAATGACCAACTGCAAAAATCCACAGCCTACACACAGGAAAACATGTTATTTCTTAGTAGGTCAGCTTATGGTTATGGTTGTGAATCTGAAATTGTTTTCTTTTTTTTATAGCTGTGCAATTTCATAAATGCACAAAGCATTGCATTACATAATACAAATGCAAAGTTAAAGGACCAGTAATCACAGACATGCTACCATTTGGTTCCCACATAGATATAAAATGTAGAGAAGGTTAAATAACATTTTGTGGCTACAGAGGGATTTTTTTCTCTTCCTGATCAAAAATGGTTCTTTAGATTGTAAAGGTCACTGAGCCTTGTTTTATGCGAAAGATGAGCGTCTTTATTTCCATATTAAGTGTGACTTTCAGATGTGATCAGAAGTGGTCACTCACACTCTGGACAGTTGTAAAAAAGGACTAATATTTAACCTTTTCATTACTCATTTCTTTTATTAAGCTTCTCATTTACATCATGAACAGTGAAAAAAATGCCTGACTTCCAACTCTGACTCAGTTTGTGCTGCATATATTTTGCTAGAAGGCAGTTTTAATAGGAAAACATGGGAACTAGAATCTTAATTCTGCATTATGCGAAGGGCTGTGGAAGTCATAACGATAGAAAGAAGGCAATTAAAGGCGAAATGAAAATTACAAAGTGTCAGCATTTACATACTGTATGCACACTGACACAACCATTTTCTTACACATAAATACGCACAACCCTGTGTAGTTAAGGAAAAAAAAAAAAAAAAAAAAACCTTTATCTCGTCTTTCATACTGACCACCAGGAATACTCTGACTGATCCAGAAAGCTGTTGACATCCATGCTTATGAGACACTGTTAACACACATTCAGCACTGATAAGGGAGTAACTGCAGATAAGGGAGATGAAAAGAAGGAAATAAAGGCACCAGAGCTTTTGCTGACATTGAACTCAAAATTAGAAGCGGGTATAGAGTCAGGGTCTGGGGAAAAACAAATGTCAGGATAAAAAATATTTTCCAGGCCGTGTCTGACAGAAGTGAGAAATGGGGAATATAATAACAAAAAAGGGAGAGGCCTATAAGAGAAAGAATGGAAAAATATGGGCTTTTTTTTTTTTTTGTGACAGACAAGTGTATACTGTTGAGGAAAACATGAATAATTGGTTTAACTGATGTAAACGATATCTTATATTAAATATTACTTTGGGTGTACGTTGGCATAGATTACCCTTGCATTGGTAATTAAGTCAAATGATTGCTTTGTGTATTAGAGCGAGGGTTGACACTGTAGGAACTCCCACTGCATGTGGATATAAACAAAACATAATTAACTTAGATGATAGCTATTTTAATGAACTTAAACACTGGCATTCATCGCATTTGATAAAGGGTGTGAATGAATAGTCAAGAGAATTATAAGAAAACTGTTTGTGAAACTCAAATATTTGATGGATTTTTTACACGAAGACCTGAAAATGGCGATATATTGGCTTCCATTTGGTTTGTGTGCATTTGTGTGTCTCACAGAGAGAAAAGTGAGCTCCAACTGCCAAATATTAATAACACATAATACATTATGTGATTCATGACCTTCCACAATTCATAAGTCTGCACGTTTCACACAGACAGTGTTTGTCATGAGAACTGTCCATTCATATACTATATAATAAAACAGCCCATTCACTATTATAAAGCTTGAAAATGTTGTATGTTGGGGTATTGTGTTTCACACTGTAGATACTTTGCTGAACAAATCTTTTTTTTCAATAGGCTTTAACTTTTCATTCCCACACAAACATCATCTTAGGTCCTGAAACTGATTTTTTCTTACTACACTTTCCAAAGTGAAGATATTTTATAACTCCAGTTTGTATATATCCAAATATTCTGATGTATATTTTTATGTATAAATGATGATACTCATTGGTACTTTATGTCCTGAATGTACAGTTTCAGTCTAAAGTTTGTTTGAAGTCTATGTCTGAAAAACAACAACAATGCATGTATGGTATCATAGTGGAAATTCACAGCCTGTCCGAAAAGAATCTGAGCTGGATTTAACTGAGCCAATAGTCCAGATCCTTCCACTGGATAATAACTGTACAGCCTGATCACGATCAAGGGTACCAGAAAGGGTGCACTTATAGATAAAAAATAATAATGATCTATCAAAAAATCAGACAGGCCATTTTATTTGTCTGATATTTCTCTTTTAAAGTCCAAAATATTTTGGTATTATGGTGTCTACTGAAAATTTCACAGGCTTGTACCCCTGTCAAATCAGAATTATTGGGTGTACGGACACTCCAGCCTAATAGCCTCTATATTTAATGCCTACGAAGATATCCAAATGTTTCAGCACTCAGGATAATCATGCATTGTTTATTGCATAGATGTCATGTCCAAAGCATGCGTGCTGAAAAATTCCATATATTGACAGAAACAATAAAATTAGACCCACATATTTTGATATGGTGTACGGACACCACTTGGTGTACGGACTCTACAAGATTGGAATGGAAATCTGGTTTACCACATGGTTGCATTTCTGTTAGATCTTTAACTAAGTCTTCCTGGTACAGGAGGAAATAAACATTTGTGAACAAGTTATAACAATATATCTATAAGGCATATACGCCATATTATTGATGGAAGTATATTGGTGTACGGACACTACATGAATTTTGGTGAACAACGCACCATTGAAAACATGCGGTTCGACGTAAACATCCGTTTGCCACATTGTTACCAAATTTTCTGCAGCCAGGGAGCAGACCAAAATCTGTCTAGTTGTGCATATTTAGTCATAATAATACTTAATTAACAGGTTCCCATTCTATTATTACAATGAAAGGGCTGTAAAAGAAGGGTTTTCAGAACAAAATGGTTGATTGTCTTCATACTGAAAATAAGAATTGATAATCAAACAGCTGTTCAACAAATATGATCAACAAATGAAAAGCAATGTGATTTGTGTATTTTGTAATAAAAAAAGACACAGGAGTTGAGTAGTAATTATTTATTGAGTTGCAAAACATTATGTACAATAATTTTGCTCTCTTATAACAATAAAATTGTGCACGTTTTCACGCTCATTGGGTCGCCATTTTATCAGTTTTTATCCGATTTTCTTCAAATTTGGAAGATCTAGTAATCTAGTAATAAGATGGCCAAAGAAGCATTTTGGGAATGGTTTTGGGGGTATCTTTTTGCAATATTGATTAATAACTGATGCAAATATACTTGTACACCTTGATTGTGACCAGGTTGTGTAGTGATTCATATGTTTTAGATGAAACAGGTTCTTTAACCCTTTAACTGATGCAGTAGATTCTCATTTCTGAAACATTCAACAGTTTGATAGAAGCATAAAGACTGGACTGTGTTTCAGTAGAAAAGGGTCATGTGGTCTGATGAGTCCAGACTGACCCTATGCCAGAGTGATGAAGTGATTACCCATCACGCCTAGTGCCTGTGGGGGCAGTGTTATGATCTGGGGTTAATTCAGTTGGTCACGTCTAGGTTCAACAACATTGTGTGTACTTATTTTTCATTTTTAATGGAGGGAGGAAACTTGAAAGTATCTATATTAGTTTGGACATAGGCATAGGGTGTTAGAGTATTCAACTTGGTTTTTGCTATTAATCCACACTAGATGCAATATTACATAAATGCTATATTACAGGTTTGACACAACTGAGCAAGTGCTTCTGAATGGAACACAATCAGATTTCTCTGAAATAATCAGAGATGACAAAAGTACTCACATTCTGTACTTAAGTAGAAGTACAGCTACTCGTGTGAAAAAATACTCTTGTAAAAGTAGAAGTGCTGATTCAACTCCTTTACTTAAGTAAAAGTAAAAAAGTACAACTTCTCAAATGTAATAAAGTACAAAAGTAAAACATAATACTGCATTTTTTGTCATGAATGAATTTGTCATATAAGTTTCCATTTTCTGCTTCCACAGTGAATGGTACTGACCAGAGTCCTGCACCGGGTCTGGTACCTGAATGTAACCTGCAAAAACATGCAGGGACGGATTAAAAAATAAAATTATAAGAATTTGCACGGGCATGGATAAAATTAAACAAAATGTAGGCAGGTAGCGGGCAAGATGGTGAAAATAAAAGAAGATTCATGGATGAAAATAATTTGCAGGACATTTAATGATGATGATCATCTAATTTGACCGTGGTTGATCCACAGCTGGTTTATTTTATTTTGAAGTGAGCTTCACCTCTGTTTACATCTGGCCAAAGACGTCACTGAGCAGCACATATTTGACACTTACTGATGGTGTGTGTTTTAGCCAAAAATAAAGCCCTTAAAAGTGAGTTACTGTGCAGACAATGTGTTTAATCACGGGTCAGGTCGCAGTACTCAGCTTTGTGGGTCCAGGCGGAAAAGTTTGAAAAAAGTGGACCCGTGCAGGACTGGTACCGACCCTGAGCAGGACTCTGGTACCGACCCTGTACAGGACTCTGATACTGGCCCTGTGCAGGACTCTGGTACCGACCCTGAGCAGGACTCTGGTACCAACCCTGTACAGGACTCTGGTACTGACCCTGTGCAGGACTCTGGTGCCGACCCTGTGCAAGACTCTGGTACTGACCCTGTGCAGGACTATGGTTTGGACTCTGTGCAGGACTCTGGGACTGGCCCTGTGCAGGACTCTGGTACCGACCCGTGCAGGATTCTGGTACTGACCCTGTACAGGACTCTGGTACTGACCCTGTGCAGGACTCTGGTGCCGACCCTGTGCAAGACTCTGGTACTGACCCTGTGCAGGACTATGGTTTGGACTCTGTGCAGGACTCTGGGACTGGCCCTGTGCAGGACTCTGGTACCGACCCGTGCAGGATTCTGGTACTGACCCTGTACAGGACTCTGGTACTGACCCTGTGCAGGACTCTGGTGCCGACCCTGTGCAAGACTCTGGTACTGACCCTGTGCAGGACTATGGTTTGGACTCTGTGCAGGACTCTGGGACTGGCCCTGTGCAGGACTCTGGTACCGACCCGTGCAGGATTCTGGTACTGACCCTGTGCAGGACTCTGGTACCGACCCTGTGCAGGACTCTGGTACCGACCCTGTGCAGGACTCTGGTACTGACCCTGTGCAGGACTCTGGTACCGACCCTGTGCAGGACCCTGTGCAGGACTCTGGTACTGACCCTGTGCAGGACTATGGTATGGACTCTGTGCAGGACTCTGGGACTGGCCCTGTGCAGGCCTCTAGTACTGACCCTGTGCAGGACTCTGGTAAAGACCCTGTGCGGGACTCTGGTACTGACGCTGTGCAGGACTCTGGTAAAGACCCTGTGCGGGACTCTGGTACTGACGCTGTGCAGGACTCTGGTAAAGACCCTGCGCAGGCCTCTGGTACTGACCCTGTGCAGGACTCTGATACTGACCCTGTACAGGACTCTGGTACTGATCCTGGTCACAGCCTGTGCTCCTGTCTCTCCTCCACACTGACTTTCCCTCTAAAGTGATGTATTTGACGTACTATTCCATCTGTTTAGTTTGAAAAAGTAACAAGCCTATTCTGAGAATGTAAGGAGTATAAAGTACAGATATTCATGCAAAAATGTAGGGAGTAAAAGTAAAAAGTAGCCAGAAAAATAAATACTCAAGTAACACACTAATACTCAAGTAATACTCAAGTAAAGTACAGATTGTTACTTCCCACCTCTGGAAATAATAACAGTTATAATAAAATAATCATTGTCACCATAGTCGTAACAACAATATTTAAGTAAGTAATAAGTAATATAAGTATGTAATAAAAAAAAAAAGAATAAATAAGAATAAGAAATAAGAAAACTAAATTAACAACAAACACTGCACAACGGAAACTGCGCAGTCCCACTGGTTTCACAGACATTCACCATTTTCACCATTTACAGTGACAGATGGCTGAAACACACACACACACACATACATACACACAAGTTAATTCTCAACCCGTTGTCTCAATGGAGACAGAATCACACAAACAGGAGTAAAACAACTGTGACATCCGTATTTGTTTCAAGGGGAATGACTGTAGGCGCCTTTGCTTGACCTGGCATCTCCCCTCTCAATATAGAACAAAGAAAGAGAGATAAAGAGACTTCCAGGAAGTCATGAAATATGTATGCTAGCAGTTAACCTCAAACATGCTGTCAGTGACTGCACTCAGTCAAGGCAGGTCAAAGCTTGACAGCCACACATCCGTCGTGTTTGTTTCTTCACCTCGAGTACCAAAATTAGCCTTAAAATGCCCACGGGGGAATAGAGCACATTTAACCAGTTTCCCACTCAAGTTGTTTCCACACTCACATTCCATTTCAAGGTTACAGTATTAAACCACCACAACAGGACCAGAAGTAAAATATGGTGGGATAAAAAAAAAAAAAAAAAAACAGACGGGAAAATTGGTTGAATTGGCAGTAAATCGAGGTGGGTTTGAATATGTATAAGCCAATGCATTTATCTGCTTTTTTACAAACATATTCAGTATCTACAAAGACTCCATGACATTACCTTATACCTAATGGAGAAAACAGTTCCATTATAGCCTTCAAACATGTTTGTTTTTCAAAGGACACCCAGATTATGTTAATGCACATGAAGAGCAAAGAAAACATGCTTTTTTTATCTATTGGTGAGCATAAAATACATGTTTTCCAGGCCTCAGTGTTATAACACAGACTCTTTCTCTCTCTTAAGATATAGTCCTAAGGTTTACCACTAATGCATACTAATAGACACAGGCTAATGTAAAAAAAAAAAAAAAAAAAAGGTTGTACTTTTTTTTTTCTCTTTCATCTGGATACACAATTAGCATAACCCATGTCATTTATATCTATATACTTTGAGGAGAGCAAACTTCAGGATGATGTTGTCCTCGAGGGAGGCCACACAGTCATGGGTGAACAGGGTGTAGAGGATGGGACTGAGGACACACCAGTGTGGTGAGCTGATGTTTGTGGTGATGGATGGAAGGAAGGAAGGAAGGAAGGAAGGAAGGAAGGAAGGAAGGAAGGAAGAAAGAAAGAAAGAAAGAAAGAAAGAAAGAAAGAAAGAAAGAAAGAAAGAAAGAAAGAAAGAAAGAAAGAAAGAAAGAAATTGTCATTAATTTAAGTCTTAAACCACAGGTGTCAAACATGTGGCCTGGGGGCCAGATCCGGCCCGCCAAATGGTCCAGTGGGATGAATTTGTGAAATGCAAAAATTACACTAAGATATTAACAATCCTTTTAGTCCATCTTCCACATTCAGACCAATTCAATCTCAAGTGGGCAGGACCAGTAAAATACTATCATAATAACATATAAATAATGACAACTCCAAATTTTTCTCTTTGTAAATGTAAATATTTGCATGTATTTACACTAAAACAAAGATTAAGTTCACAAAAAATGTGAATAACCTGAAAAATATGAACAACCTGAAATGTCTTAAGAGAAGTTAGTACAATTTTAACAAGATTCCACTTGTTACTAAATGTTTTGTGTATTTGTAGATCCACTGTGATTGCAAGGTGTAAATAATGAATGTGGGTAAATGATAAACTGAGGCTTAATATTATTAAAATTACGCTTATTTTTTCAGTTTGTTTATGTAATTCACATCTTTTGAAAGGATAGTTTGTAGATGTAAACCTTTTCATAATGTAAATTTACTTTTTTCACTCTAAAACATAGAGAAAAGTTTGGAGTTTACATATAATAACATAATAATATATAAATTTTACTGGTTCGGAATGCTTCAGATCAAATTTAGTTGAATGTGGCCCCTGAACCAAAATGAGTTTGACACCCCTGTCTTAAACTGTTACTAAAATTTGCTTTTAAATAGCTCTTATAGTTTATGTATTAACAAAAATATATATCTTCTATAAGGAGCTAAGAGACTATTTGGTGTTACATGGGTGTAATTTGAGTTACATAAGCAGTTTGGGCATAGTGCTGGAGTACCGTGTCAACTTGTGCTGTCAGTGATTTATAGTTAAATCTAAAGTAGAATGAAGCAGTGGTTGTGAAAACAGTAACAAGGTTCGTTGTTATTTAACTGTTAACTGATGCACATACTTGACTCATAAAGAGAGGTTAAAGGTCAGACTACCTGAAAACAAAAATGTTATGAACCCATTTATAAAAGGTGATGCACTTTACATTTTACAATAATGCTCTTTTTTGCAGTAAGATCTGAGATTGAACAAAATTAACACTGATACATAGTGATTCTGAATCAATATAGGAATACTGTTATAATTATGCATTTATTAATGACTTATAAAATGTTTGCATACTGATGGATAAACTAATTATGAACCATTTATCTATCCTTCATAAGGATACTCCTACTATACTATGATAGCCAACCCACAGTTACACTAACAAGTGTATCTAAATAATGGAAAAACTATTTTCTGGCATGATGATTGAGTTCCAATATTACTATTTTTGCAATTACAAATTCGGTATCAGAATTTTGGTTTCAGATTGAGGCTGTAATTTGCTGCCAAAGGTGCATCAACAAAGTATTGAGCAAATGTTGTGAATACTTATGCACTAGGGATGTAATCATATGAAAATTTCATATCACGGTTATTGGGATCAAAATTATCACGGTTATCATTATTATCGTGGTATTGTTGAAACTGTGCTCAAAATATCCAAAAAGTAAAATAAAAAAAATAAAAATGAATAATATGTAATAATAATAATGAAAAATAAAATGAAATAATTTAACCAAGTTGTATTTTGAAAAAATAATTAAATAAATAAATAATTGGCAAAATGCACTTTCTCTTGGCATAAACATTTAAGTATTAACCCTTAGTGGTCTGAGCCTATTTTGTCCATTTTTCAGTCCTTTTGATTTTGCCTTTATATATTATATAAGCAAATGTTTACTATACCCTGGTATCTTTTTTTTTAGCACAACTTCATTTATATCAACTTCCTATTATTTTTTTCACTTCAGCCTACGATATTAAAATAAAAGACCAGAAAACACAAAAAAATATATAAAATCCGATTTGAAAAATGTACATACTTTATTGCATAAATAACACACAGATGCTTAACAAACCTTTTCAAAGACTTTAAAAGTGAGTATTGGTTCCAAATATTAGGTATATAAGATTAAAATTGTAATAAATTAAAAGTATACTCAAATATTTGACATAAAAGCAGATCTTTGCATAGACCTTTTCTCTGGAAAAGTGTGTTAATCAAACACGGTTATCATGATAATTAGAATTTAAACGGTAATACTAACCGTATGCAATTCTACCGTGGTTTATTGTTATACCGGTAATCGTTACATCCCTATTATGCACATATTATATATTTGTTTTTTTAAATTTTTAATATGTTTGCAAAATGACAAGAACAACCTTTTTTGACTTTGTCATTATGAGGTATTGTATGTAGAATATGAATTTAATCTATCTTGGAATAAGGCTCTAACAAAAGAAAATGTCAAAGAAAAAATAGAATCAAATAAATAAAAGGTGTTGTGCTGTAAATACTTTCTGGATGCACTATAGCTTATTAAACCAAAATGAGAAAAGAAGAAAAAATATTCATGGAGCAGATATTATTTATAGTCTTCTCAAATATGTATGAAAACTCACAATAAATTCTCTTATTCCATTCTAAACTTTCACACCAACATTTCGATTTTTACTGCAAATGTACGGTGTATCAGTTCCAAATAATGGTCACGAGTCTCCTTGACTCGTCACAATCAGTATTGGCTCAGAAGTCGAATATTCAATGCAACGGCCTCAAGTCAAAACTGTTTGACTAAACAGCAGTGTGGAAGATAAATGGAGACAGGCTTGGTTGGTTAGAAGGAAAAGTGGCGGCAGGAAATCCTTTGTAACTTTGTGCCAGATATTGCACAAAGTTTCAGTTTGTGTGTTCACAGTCCTCCAATACGGCGTGAAGAAAACGCTCCTTCAGCAGAAGGCAGAACCCACTCACAGCCCAGGGTTAGTGTATACATTCACCTCAGTATACAACACTGCCAGAAGAAACAGCTACTGTACGTTCTTCAATAACAAAGCCAGTGTGCAGTCAGGTCAGAGGGATTTTTGTACATTAATGGGAAATACAATTGGCTTTGGCATAATGGCTCTGGACTAAGCTCTTCATGTGTCCAACAAAACAGCTTTCTCTGTAAAAGAGAGAGAGAAAAAAGAAAGAATTGAAAAAAAGCATCTCTGTTTGGTGAATGTGAAAAGAGCCAGACAATTTATTGGTGTTGAGTGAAAATAATAGCTTGTGACTACACTGCTCACTGCTTACTATAAATTAATACCAAGTAAAAAAAAAAAACAAAAAAAAAAAACAATATAGATGCAGCTTGCAGTGTACCGAATGCAACTGCTCATAGAATACGTTAGTTCTAAGCAGGAATAACATCTCATCAGTTTCTTAAATTTTAGCACCAAAAACGTCCTCATTTTTATTTATACCAATAAATAATCTATGCTCTGTGTTATCTTAAAACTTACCCCAGTCCTGAGCAGTTGTCAGCCGGAGCTGCTGCTCTTTTTCCATTTAGTAATGTTACTGCCTCACGGGCATTTCAGATCTATTTACACTGTGATT
The DNA here is from genome assembly GCF_902148855.1 of Sphaeramia orbicularis. NCBI lineage: Eukaryota > Metazoa > Chordata > Actinopteri > Kurtiformes > Apogonidae > Sphaeramia > Sphaeramia orbicularis. The sequence goes on along the minus strand of NC_043968.1, from coordinate 69,571,488 downwards.
GTTACGTTGTGAATTTTACCGCTACAGTGAATTTATTTACATGAGGAGCACGTTCAGTCCCATTGTTATAGAGAGGTTGGCACAGATAGCTGGAAAAAGAAAAACAAAAAAATCCACCTCAACTGCTTCTTCAATCATATGGATCGACGTCTGCTGTCAGCTCTCTGATAGTCGCTCTGTGGACAGTAGATACTGAGCCTAAAGCCAAGACACACAGACAATATTTGAATTTTTACTGCGGCTGGAGTTTTTTTCTGGTCCCGAACATATTTAGGTTTGTTTTTTCTCTTCATAAAGGTTTCATGAAGTTTAGGGAAGAAAGAAAACCTGCCTGCAGGGTTACAACCTGAGCCAAAATATGCAACAACCATTTCACTAGGAATGATTCTGGCTGTAATGGGCGTCCATGACTGTGTTTACACTCATCACTGTTTGATCATATTTCAGATATGGCATTTAGATGGCACAGAGGGAATTCTGGATACTTATGTCCCTGGGTACATGGAAACTAGTAGTAAACACTTATTACTGCCACTGTTTGCAACTGTACAAGTGATGTTGACAACATACTGTTAAACTGCATAATTACACACATCTATAGGTTGCTCCTTACAGTGGGTAACTGCTATTCCTGTATATTTCTTTTACTTATATTTTTTTTAATAACTTTTGTCAAGTATTTATCCCAAACTAGGAGATTACAGTACACTTTGTACAGTACACATTGCCCACATTTTCTCTAGTCCCACCTTCAGCCCTTGGTATTTCTTGAGCTTCTCGTATTCCTTCATCCTGATGTTACTATCACTTCGGATTGCTGCTTCTATCACTACCACTGTCTTCTGATGTTTATCAACCACCATTATATCAGGCTGATTGGCTATCACCGTTTTGTCAGCCTGAATCTGGAGGTCCCACAGGATCTTGGCTTGTTTGTTCTCAGTCACCTTCTGGGGTGTCTCCCATCTTGACCAGGGAACTCCAGTCCATACTCGGCACAGATGTTCCTGCACACTTCACCCGCTACCTGGTTATGCTGTTCCATGTATGCCTTTCCTTCTTACACCCTGTGATGTGCTGGACTGTCTCAAGGGCTTCTCTACACAGCCTGCACCTGGGGTCTTGTCTGGTGTGGTAGATCTACACCTGGGGTCTTACTTGGTGTGGTCTACCCAGGCTTCTATTGCTCTGATGTGCAGGGTCTGTTCTTGTGCAGTGATGAGTAATGCCTCTGTGCTGTCTTTCAGTCCAACCTTTTCCATCCACTGGTATGTTTTCTCATTATCAGCCACTCCCTCAGTTTGCTGGTGGTACATGCCATGCAGGGGCTTGTCCTTCCATGATAGCCCCATCAAGCTCCTCCTCCTTACTGGGCTTCTGTTGCCTGAGGAATTTATTCAGCACTTCGTCATCGGGGGTCATCTTCTTGATATATTCCTGGAGGTTTGTTGTTTCCTCCTGGACAGTAGTTCTGACACTTACTAGTCCACAGCCTCCCAGCTTTCACTTTGTGATGATGGACTTAGGGTGAAACCCTCAATGGATGGTAAGGAGCTTCCTTGTCTTGATATCAATGACTTGCATCTATTCCGGCAGCCAGGATGTTATGTCAGCGGGTATCTGATTAGTGGCAGAGCATAGGGGTAAATGGCCTGAATCTTATTCTTGCCGTTCAGTGGACTTTTCAAGATCTGCCTTACCTCCTGCAGGTATTTGGCTGTGACTGACCTCCAAGTTGCCTCTTCACGATTTCCATTTGCCTGGGGGATTCCTCTTTTAGATACCATCCGTTCACATTTATCTAGTCCGAATTAACTCCCAATGTCTTTGCAATAGATCCAAGTTATTTGAATCAGGGAGTCAATGTCACACACATTCTTGGCATACAGCTTGATGTCAGAGGTGGCTGATCCACTTCAGAATTGGCACCCAAAGCCACTCTTTGTAATGATCTGGCTGTTGGGGTTTAGGCCTATGCAGAACAGCAGGGGGGACAGAGCATCTCCTTGGTATATACCATATTTGATGCTCACCCATTCAACTGGCTTTGAGCTGGTCTCCAGAATCATGTTCCATAGCATCAGTGAGTTCTGGATGAACTCTCTTAGTGTCCTGTTGATGTTATACAGCTTTAGTCTCTCCGGTATCCATGTGTGTGGCATTGAGTCATAGGCTTTCTTGTAGTTAATCCAGGCAGTGCACACGTTGGTGTTCCTGGTCTTACAGTCTTGAGCGATTGCCCTGTCAACCAGTAGCTGGTGTTTGGTTCCTCTGGTGGTGTTGCCTATTCCTTTCTGTGCTCTGCTCATGTATTGCTCCATGTGCCTACTCATCTTAGCAGCTCCAGTATGATGCCTGACAGGAGCATCCATGTTGTACTGAGGCAGGTTATAGGCCGATGTCCAGCTCTTCATTTTGGACACTCTTGTTTGGATGTCTGCCGGGGTGATGACTACTGGATCTTATTCTGGGAGGTTACTGTGCTCTGCATGTAAATCTATCAACCATTGGACGTTGGTGTTATCCAGTACTGCTCAGTCTCAGCCCAGGGTGGGTCTGTTCAGAGTAGACCTTAGCTGGGTTGGTGGAGAACATCTTGTTTATTTGCCTTGCCTGTTCTTCTCTTGTGTACCTCTTCAGCCAGATACACTATATTGCCAAAAGTATTTGCTCACCTGTCTTGACTCGCATATGAATTTAAGTGACATCCCATTCCTAGTCTATGGGGTTCAATATGACGTCGGTCCACCCTTTGCAGCTATAACAGCTTCAACTCTTCTGGGAAGGCTGTCCACAAGGTTTAGGAGTGTGTTCATGGGAATTTTTAACCATTCTTCCAGAAGCGCATTTGTGAGGTCACACACTGATGTTGGACAGAAGGCCTGGCTCTCAGTCTCCGCTCTAATTCATCCCAAAGCTGTTCTATCGGGTTGAAGTCAGGACTCTGTGCAGGCCAGTCAAGTTCATCCACACCAGACTCTGTCATCCATGTCTTTATGGACCTTGCTTTGTGCACTGGTGCACAGTCATGTCGGAAGAGGAAGGGGCCAGCTCCAAACTGTTCCCACAAATTTGGTAGCATGGAATTGTCCAAAATGTTTTGGTATGCTGAAGCATTCCCAGTTCCTTTCACTGGAACTAAGGGGCCAAGCCCAGCTCCTGAAAAACAACCCCACGCCATAATCCCCCCTCCACCAAACTTTACACTTGGCACAATGCAGTCCGACAAGTATCGTTCTCCTGGCGACCGCCAAACCCAGACCCCTCCATCAGATTGCCAGATGGAGAAGTGCGATTCGTCACTCCAGAAAAGGCGCCTCCACTGTCCAGTGGCGGCGTGCTTTACACCACTGCATCTGGCGCTTTGCATTGCACTTGGTGATGTATGGTTGGATGCAGCTGCTCGGCCATGGAAACCCATTCCATGAAGCTCTCTGTGCACTGTTCTGGAGCTAATCTGAAGGCCACATGAAGATTGGAGGTCTGTAGCGATTGACTCTGCAGAAAGTTGGCGACCTCTTCGCACTATGCGACTCAGCATCCGCTGACCCCGCTCCGTCAGTTTACGTGGCCTACCACTTCATGGCTGAGTTGCTGTCGTTCCCAAACACTTCCACTTTCTTATAATACAGCTGACAGCTGACTGTGGAATATTTAGGAGTGAGGAAATTTCACGACTGGATTTGTTGCACAGGTGGGATCCTATCACAGTTCCACGCTGGAATTCACTGAGCTCCTGAGAGCGACCCATTCTGTCACAAATGTTTGTAAAAGCAGTCTGCATGCCTAGGTGCTTGATTTTATACACCTGTGGCCATGGAAGTGATTGGAACACCTGATTCTGATTATTTGGATGGATGAGCCAATACTTTTGGCAATATAGTGTATCTAGGACTGTGAGCCTTTGCTTAGCAATTTCCAGTGCCTCAGCTGTGGTATTTTTCAGGTATGTGTACATTCGGGAGTATTCGTTTGCCTGGAAAATGTTTTCTTTCACTCCCAAGATTTTAACACAAATACCAGTATAGGGTGTCTCAAAAATCACTTTTCTCTTCCGATCATGGTGTTATTTAAACCAGTTAATCTCCAACATGATAACGGCCCCCCAAAAACATTTCAGCAAAATCTGTCAGTGTTTGACCCCCCCTACCGCAAACTTTGAAGGGCCCGTCAAAAAACATGAACAACGCTCGCTCATTTTAACCCAGAAAATCACATATAATGAGCTCTTAAGTGTCCACAAATTGCTTTTTCTAGTATTTTACAGTGTCCCTGTAATATCAGCTTCATAGGTTATTGTATCAGGTGATATAGAAGTGAAAATAAGGTGATTTTAAGATAAAATAACTCAATTATAGGCTAAAAACTTGAAATAGAAAGAAGTTCAGAACAGTAAATCTAGTTGAACACAATGTCTATTTTCTTAACCCCCTTTTCAGCAAAATACAGGTTTTAGCTAAAGACAAATATAGCTGAACACTTAAATAATAAGGCTAAATACAAGATTTAGGGTTGCATAAATCAAAGACTTTAATGATGACATGGTTCTGATAATCTGGACATACTTTTATACATGTGCATTGCACAATTTATTCAGATATTACTCACTCTATAGTTTCTCTTCCATTTCATTCTTGAGAAACTCTGGTAGCTTGATTCTGTGGGAACCAGACAATAAGATGATGTTCCCTCTATGGGCACCATCCATGGCTGCATTCTCATATTCACGGGGAGAACATGCAAACTCCACACAGAAATGTCCTATTCCCATGGACTGGTGTTGGAGTCAAACCCAGGACCTTCTTGCTGTGAGGCACCAGTGCTTTCCACTGCACCACTGTGTCGCCCAAGACAATAGCCCTCATTTCTCTGTACTGTTGCTCTTCCTCCCACTGCTCTGGGGGTGCTTCCAGCCATGCCCCATCCATGCCTAGAAGGTCAAATATCAGCCAGGACTGGACTGGGGTCCCACAAGATCCTCCAGGTCAGGCTGCTGTCCATGCAGGAACTTCTGTGTGGGAAAGGTGGGCTTTCCTCTAGTGAATCCTGCAGGTTTGGGCTTGGCCTGCAGTTGTCTTGCCATGACTGCTTTGGTTTCTATTGGTACTTCTTTATCAAAGAGCCTTAGTACCACAAGAGACTCAGTCAGGTACCACATGTGACGCAGTATGGATGTCTTTACTTTAGGCATTTTAGTATCCATTTAGTATCCATTAAGCATGGTAATGCATTTAAAAACAGCATTTTTTGGCGTTCTTTGACGTTTTTTTGATGGGCCCTTCATACTTTGCAGGGGGGGTTAAACATTGACGGATTTTGCTGAAATTTTTTGGGGAGGCCATCATCATGTTGGAGATTAACTGGTTTCAATAACACCTTGATCGGAAGAGAAAAGTGATTTTTGAGATGCCCTATACCAGTACTTTCTTCTCCTTACGTTATCAAAGTAGCCTCATTACTTTAGTTTTAATGCAACTAAAACCTGAAGAAATATGTATTCACTCCATTTTTACCTTTTCAACATCAAGTGATATTTTTAACCCATATGAATGCAACAGAAACACATAGTAAAAATTATTATATATATATTATTGTATACATAACACATGTAACAAGATTTAAAAATAATGTAACTGAGTAAAAAACATAGACCGTAAAAGGAGATAGAAAATGCATGTTCACGTTTCAAGGTCTGGTGTTGAAGTTAATGTTAGTGTAATTGTTTTTAGACATGTGTTTATTGCACATCTTGTGGATTAACTCTAGAAAGGGTTCATAGAAACAGAAATATATATAAAAAGGTGTATTTCCCACGGAGTCCTATGGGAAAAATGTCACAGTTTGCTGAAAAAACAACTATGTGAAAACTAATGGTTCAATAGGTGGAAGTTTAAATTGTCATCATATAGATAGATGGCTTTTGGATGCTGTTTCTATATGTTCCTATAACATGGATATAACAAGAAAAAGGTCTCATGAAACAGAAGAAAAACGTGGGTGGAATAGAAAGTTAAAAACATCATTATAAATATGGGAACTGAATCATGTTCCTGTGATGATGCTGACATTACAGATAGATAGAAAAAGCACTCTATAAAGGGATTTTTGTGCATCATGACAAAATTTGATCCAATGATTGTCACAGAAAATAATACTTAGCACCCTGCATGTAGAAAATTAAAGCAGTCGAGGTTCCCCAGGTGTTGAAAATGGACACCAGGGACTCCTGACCAAGCAACAGAATATGAGTGAGAATGAAAAGGAAAGATAACTCAACACACAGATACTGTTTGTTCTAAAATTAGAGTGACAGTATCTGTTTTGAGACTCACGCATCAGATACAATGTGGATTCTTCTGCTTCTCCACTTTCACCCTTGTCCTCTTCATCCCACTCTTCCTCTGCTCTCACTTGCTCATTGACATGCATGATGAGCATCCACTGGGAGCAACACATCACCATTATTCATAGAAGGAGCACACCTCAGAACCAGAGTGACACATCAAAAGATGCTGATGATAGGTGGGTCGGTCTGGGTGGTGGTGGTGGTGGTAGTGGGGGGGGGGGGGGGGGGGGGGGGGGGGGGTGGGGGTAGTAGTAGTGCTTGCTGTGTGATGAATGACCCCATCTTTTGAGGACGGCTTTACCGCTGCAAATTTCAGGGCAGAGCTTTTTTTCATAGTGTTTGTTTCTTTTGACAACCAGCCAAACACCGACTGTATATCGGCTGTTTGCCAACATGAAAACCTATATCTGAGCAGAACCCCTCGAGCATAAACTGAAGGTCTTAGCACCTTATTCTCATTAAGATAATTATATTTCTCAAACAAATTTAAGGGTTTAGAGATGGGATCTTTACTGATGTCAGACTTTCACTTTTGCATATGTTAGAGACACTGAACCTGTTCACATCCACACTAAAACTCTGATCTTTATCCACCTTCTGGATTAATCAGATTATTGGTGATCATGTAAACCAAGGGCGTCAAACTCATTTGAGTTCAGGGGCCACACTCAGCCCAACAGGATCTCAGGTGGGCCAGACCAGTAAAATAATAACAGTGAAAAAAGTAAAATTACATAATGAAAATGTTTACATCTACAAATTTATCTTAAAAATGAGAGTAACTGGAACAACCTGAAATGTCTTAAGAAAAATAAGTGCAATTTTAACAACATTATGCCTCAGTTTATCATTACATATACATGTCCACAGAGTGTGGTTTGTCAAAAAAAATGGGGGGGGAGGGGGTTAACCATGAAAAAACAAGCAATCAACAGGCCTAATTCTTTTTTGAGTTAACAATAGGCCCTATTATATGTTTAACAGTTGAACATTCATCAGTAATGCAAACTAAAAATACATGAAACATTTAATTTTCTGCAGTGGCCACACCTGCGATGCGGGAGTGGCCTAACGAAGTTTCAGGACCATGGATAAGGGCCGATCACGTGAACATGGGAGAGGATTTATGACCAATGGGAAAGTCAGTCAGACTGTAAAACACAACATGAAACCTAATGAATAAGATGCAGTTGAACATGTACATTGGTGCCTGCAGGTGTACGTCCGTACTAGTGATGAGCAGATCAGCAGGTTACCTGGGGGTGAGTTTGGGGTGGGTCAAAAAAAATGTTATTTTCAGACACAGAGAGAGAGAGACACTGATATATAGGCAACAGAGAGAGATAGGTAAGGTGTACAGTGTATTTAAGTGCATAGGGACGTTCACGAATTCCTAGACTGCTGACAGTTTGGTTCAGGTGAAAGTCCCACAGAGTCGGGCGCACTGTGTGTGTACTGTGAGGGGTCTGCTTTGGATCTGCAATGAGTACTGTTACAACCTGAAAGTGAAACATATTTACTATTTACAAAGGACACCGGAGTCAACAGAGTGTAATTCAAAAGAACACATTTTATTGTATTTGGTTTATTTTGTTTCGTTCTTTGTCGGTTTGCTTCTTTTCCTTGTTGAAAACAAGCTGCTTTTAATTAAGCAGAAAAAAAAAAAAACCCTTAGAACCCTGTGCCCAAAGTAACAAAAGAAAAGACCAGAGTGGACCGGCAAACTAAACATAAGGACGGTGCGCTGGACAGGCCAACCCTATACAGGGCTGTATGAGCTGCCAGTGCACCACTACCCTGTCAAAAAAACTAACCACAAAATAAGTCCTTACGAAACAAAAAGCGAAAACAGGACATCCAGATCCACCTGGCCAAACAAAAAGAAAAGCTAACAAAAGGCTAACAAAAAGCTATGCTGGCATTCAGCAATTTGTGTGGAGTGGAACGGATGTGCACCTCAACGTGTGCAGTCTGGATGCTGGCATTGCGGGAGGAGGAGAGAGAGAGAGAGAGAGAGAGAGCTGCCTCACGGGTGCTCGACTATATAGCGCCAGTGGCACCAAACCAATCAAGTCTAAACATAAAAATGGGAGAAATACAACAAAGACTAGAAAAAATAGTGCACAGCACCTAACAAGTACACATGGACGTCCGTAGAGTCAAGTACGCTCGACTCTGTGGGGCTTTTAGTGCCAGCAATGTAGGCTGTAGGTGTAAGAAAAGTCAGTCACAACCTGCCTGTTATTTCAGTTGGTTTTTAATCACTGATGGGGTTGCCCCCCCCAAGGATGAAATTCATTCAGTGGAAGTAGGGATGTAAAAACCAGAGGGTTGATCCCCCCCACCTCCCCAACAAATCGCATCCTGCATGTCCATTACAACTTACAGATCAGAGTGGATCTACAAATACACAAAACATTTAGTACCAGGCAGAATATTGTTAAAATTGCACTTCAACTTTTTTTTACAGTAAAAGAAAGACAACAATTTGGGCTTGTCATTATTATTATGATAGGATTTTACTGGTCCGACTCTCTTGGGAACATAATGGTCTGTATGTAACCCCTATAACGATGACTAAAATTATTTTGACCCCTCTGATAGTTCATATCAACTGTAATTTTTGCATTTCACAAATTCTTCCCACGGGCTGGATTGGAACCTTTGGCAGGCCTGTTTTGGCCTCCAAGCCGTATGTTTGACACCTGTGGTGTCAACAGTATAATCTGATATGTTTTATCAGATAACAGGAGTAATCTGATTATTAGAAATCAGATTAACACATCTGGATTCCTCCCCAATACTCTAATGTCTGGATACAGGATAACTTATTCAATTCTTTTACATCTGCACATGTGTAAAACTATTGTAGAGAACAGAAGTGGACATGAGTAGAAGATAATAACAGGAAATTTGAGTCTATTACCATATACCCTGAAAGGAATCCAATAATGGGCTGAAACATGGAAAACAGGGCTTTTTATCGCAAGATCTGATTATTACAATTATCTGATTACTCCCAGTTATCAGATTTTTGTGGTCATGTAAACAGGTTCAGTGATGTAAGTGATTCTGTCTTTGTAATGGGCCTTTTCTGTCAAACACATCAATAGTCAAGGAGTATTGTTCACTGTCCTGTCCTGTAACTCTAATAAAAACCAAATTCTCTATCAACCCATTTTCCAGCTGGTTGTTTTGGAGTCATTCATCAGGAAGTGCAAGGCTGAGCCATCAGGGGAAGTGTTGGCAGGATCCCTGTAGAGATGAGGCAATATTGAATTGATGGAATCATTTAAAGAGCAGGACAAAAAAAGAGAAAAGAATACAGGAAATATTGCATGGCTGCTTTTGTTTCTGTTAAAGACTAAAATGCAACAGCCCAGTGGTTTGTGATATACTCTAGATTTTATATATATGTATATTTCATATCCTTCCCAAAAATTGGAAAAGTGAAACCACTTCTTTATGCATCTGTTTTATTTTTTCCACACTGTAGCTTCAGAGTCACTCATCACAGCTTTATCGTCAGTGTGAAGCCTTGTGACATGCCTGCCACTTTCACTTTACGTCTTCTTTTCTAGCCATTGACCCAAACAAGGAGTCAGTCGAGGATTTGATGCAGAGGTTCCAGGACGGGTTCCGTGTTCCCAACACGCCAACGGACATGTCGCACTACCAGCATGTCATGCACAGTTCGTCGACAAGTCGCCGGAGGGTCCCCAGTCACACCAGAGGTGAGGTGAAATATCAGCCTGGAGGAAATATCACAACTTGGCCGTTAAACCACTGCCAAGTGTTTCACAAAAGGCAAAGCTGTAGATTACTCAGAAAAGCTGGCAGAATTAGTCCATTCATTTTAGGATCTCTCTGTCTCTGTGTATCAATGACACTCTGTACACATTTGGTTTTTTTTAGATTTATCTGTTTATTTTGCACCTTGCAGTCAAATTATTCTTTTTTTTTTTTTTAAACCAGGTCTGTTTTTATCTATCTACGTATCTAGTCTACAAGTCAAATGTGCTATTTTTACCTTGAATAAATAACTGAAAAAGACTGTACATCTTCATCATACTGAACATTACAGTTTTACATTACATCTGTCTGTATCCACTGAATATCAATTAATTCATTTATATTTCAGAAAATCAAAGGTAGCATAAGTGACATGAAGTGAAAGCTTCACATGAAATTACGAGATCAATGAGAACATTTTTCTGAGTAATGAACAAACGCAGCGTGTCTCTTCATGGATCTTAAGGAAAATATGTAAACCAAAGCCACATGGTGTATAAACAAGTGACCTGCTAATACCAGACATATACTCCAGATGTGTCCTCATTTTCCTGTGCAAGTAAATTGTGAAGTGCAGAACATTATGCTCAATGAATGTTTGCTGCTGAAATGGTCTTATAATAGAAAATATTTCATATTCATGTTTATATTTATTATGTTTATTTACCAGTTGTATGATGAACGTTAGGTTCCAAATGTCTGTTTTGCATCTCAAACTGAAAAGGTTTACCCACTATTGCTTTATATAAATCAGTTTCTTCAGTTTATTCTTCAGTTTAGTTTATTTTGAATATGCAACAAAAGTAATCCTACTTTGAAATAAAATATTTCCACCATAAATGGATATTGAAAAGACCTTAATAGATACATAGACATCAGCAGAATGTGGGAAATTAAATGTTTAACCTCCTAAGACCCAGCTATGGGTTTTCTGGCCACATTTGTGGACAAGAGTTTCACAACGTTATACAAAAACAAAAAAAAAAAAGAAAGAAAAGAAAACTAAAAATTTTAAAAACTGCATCTGAAAAAACAGTTGCATCATGATGTTTCCAATAAAAGCACTTATTTAATTAAAAAAAAAAAAAGCATATACTTTGCTGACATTTCCTGGGTCTTAGGAGGTTAATGGGCACAATGTCCCCAGTACCCTCTGCTAAACATGAACCCTCAATGTAAAAACAAAACTCATGCCCATGATAGTATATTTATGTTTCCCTGATAGAAAAACAGGTTTCTGACCTCAAAAAGTACTTATACCATTGTACTTCTGAAGAGCTGCTAAAAATAATATTGCTAAATTCCGGGGGCAAAAAAAGGCTCCAGAAGGTGTAATCATTAAAATAACACACAGCATAACTGTGTTCCAAACATGTTTTTAAGTGTAATATTACTGTAAAGGGTGGACACAGACAGAAATGCAGTTTTCATAGAAGGACCCATGTGTGTCTGCATCTAACATGGAAGATAAAACAAACAAAAAATACGAATAAAACAGATGCAAATAGAGCACAGACAGGAAAACTTCACACAGAGATGTGGATGTGTGACCTCTACATGACCACACAATCCTGTGAGGCACTGAGCCACCTTAAAGAACAGCCAAATTCCTTTTGATTGTGTATGTGTGTAGTTTTTCTTTTTATTGTCCTAAAACTAATAGAGCCACCTGACATACTGCCAGGGTTCATGGCACATGATAAACACTGCAGCGTACAAAGTGATCTTTTGTCAGAGCCAGGATTTATAATTTGGGAGTGAATGTGCATTCATTTACATATTCATCAGTCACAATCACGTCTTGTTTGGAGTCTACATATCACCGTGTCAGTTAATGCGACTGACATAGCTGAGGGCATAAAGATTTAAGTATTGTTGTGCATAACTCCAAATAAAAAAATTCTTCATGAAGATAAATTTAATTTACCTGAAATACAAACATAAATCTCTGTCAGGCCTCTGTATATGGTGCATCGCCAACCTTTGTCATGTAGTGTCTACATAATTATTGTGATTACTGTAAACTTACTCTGTTTCATTAACCCTTTCATGCATGAATAATGCGAATCTTAATCAAGATATTTTTTTTCCTGAGTGTTTTTTGTTTCTCTTAAGGCATGGAGAAAAAAAAGGAAAAAAAATTATAAACCTGGAGTTCATGGAGTTACAAAAATGTCCACTCAGCTAAAGAAGCAAAGAAACATGTATTTACTGATATACTGTGTGAAAACTATGAAATAAAAACATGTTTAATGCTGCTAATCTGATGTTTTCTCACATTTTAACATATCTGCACGGAGATAATGTGCAAAAAAAACAACTTTTTGTAGAAAAAACCAAAAAACAGTTAATTGCAGTCCAATAACAAATAGCATTTTGTTTTACATTTAAACATGTTAATGCAGATCAGGTTTATCTAGAACAGCAAATTTACAGTAATGGTATGAATTACAGTGTATGGGATGATGCATAAGCGTATCCACTTTATTGGCTGATATGGAACTAAACCAACGAAATCCATAAATATACAAGAGAACAACACCTTTGAACAGCTGTCCACTGTAGTGACCGCTATGCATGAAAGGGTTAATCATAGGTGCACGTATAATTTGCACATATATGCAGGGTGGGGAAGCAAAATTTACAATGAACATTTAGTTGTTTTTTCTCAGCAGGCACTACGTCAACTGTTTTGAAACCAAACATATATTGATGTCATAATCATACCTAACACTATTATCCATACCTTTTCAGAAACTTTTGCCCATATGAGTAATCAGGAAAGCAAACGTCAAAGAGTGTGTGATTTGCTGAATGCACTCGTCACACCAAAGGAGATTTCAAAAATAGTTGGAGTGTCCATAAAGACTGTTTATAATGGAAAGAAGAGAATGACTATGAGCAAAACTATTACGAGAAAGTCTGGAAGATACTATTAAAGAATTATGGGAGAAGTTGTCACCGGAATATTTGAGGAACACTTGTGCAAGTTTCAGGAAGCGTGTGAAGGCAGTTATTGAAAAACAAGGAGGACACATAGAATAAAAACATTTTCTATTATGTCAATTTTCTTGTGGCAAATAAATTCTCATGACTTTCAATAAACTAATTGGTCATACACTGTCTTTCAATCCCTGCCTCAAAATATTATAAATTTTGCTTCCCCACCCTGTATATCAAACCATTGAAATGTAAAACACTTGTAAAATATGTGCAACCTGTGTCAATCACTGTGCTTATATTCCATTAATAGTACAATTAGAATAAAAATATAAACACATCATGGAGCCATTTGGCCTGATTAGAATGACAGGCAGTGCAAACCTTTGATAATCCGCTCAATAAGATGATTTTAGCAGCATAAATACCTGATGTGATCATTTCTCTCTGCTCTTTTTTTTTACCCATGTAGAGCAAACATCAGGTCACATGACATGTATCTGGGAGTGATGGAAACATGGCAATAAAACTGGTCTGTGGCAGATACAGTTTTTTTTTTTTTCTTTTCTTTTTTTCCCTTAATGCCTCAACAGTTGAAAGGCTCCTAATAATAAAAAAAAAAGGTAGATAATTTTTTCTAAGCACTTGGTGGGTCCATAGCAACAGTCTAGAAAACAGCTTCTTCTTTTCCCGTCATGTTATATATGCAGCAGAATCAGGAAAATGACATGAAAATCTGATTGAATGGACTGAGCGTCTAATTGGATTATACTATACTTCAAAACATGTCTTGTGAGCAGTAAACATAAAAAAAAATATGACTGCATTGAAATGAAACCCATCAATTCTGGTAACAATGCAGATTAAAAAATATTAATATGAAAAAAAAAAATCTGTATTTTAAAGGTGAAAACAGCTCAACTTGCCATTTCTTTCACACCCTTTTCATGATGAAGAGCCAGACTCTTAATGTTGTTTTAGTGTGACTTAATATTATGGAATCTGCATGAAAAAATAAAAATAAAATCAATCTCACTGCAAGTAAAGTGGCTTTTCTCTCTAAAACCACCACCTTGATTTGGTTTTTGCTTTCAGTCTGAAGTACAGTAACATTAAAATACCTAAGTGACCCAGAAACACGATACATTATGCCACATTTTCTGTCACGGAACTGCTGTACGTGGTAAGAAAAGACTGCATGTATGACTGAAAAAAAAAAAGGCAAAAATATGTAAATGGATATTTATTTTTAGGTAGGCTTTTATCAGGTGGTAAAACCAGTACAAAACCTTAGAGTAACCCTTTTACAGCCTTCTATGGTGTATTTCTCATAAAATCAGAGGTATGAAGTTATATTTGTTCACAAAAAAGGCCTAATAGTTCAAGAATGAGGTAATAACATTTTCTGTTTTTTTTGTTTTTTGTTTTTGTTTTATGAGGACACAACATGAAAATAAAAATAACCGGTTCATTACATTACATTACATTACATTACATTAGATAGAAGTTTATCTCTTGGACAGACACTCTTGGGAAATTAAGGTTCCAGTAGCAGCACAACACTGAATGGAATACACAAATACTAATACAATTAAAATGAAGTGATAATAGTAATAGTAGTTGTAACAATGATATAGAAGTAAGTTATAAGTAATATAAGTAATTAAGTTATTAAGTAATTAAGCAAGTAAGTAATACCACTACTACTACTACTACTACTAGTAGTAATAGTAGTTGTAACAATGATATATAAGTAAGTTATAAGTAATATAAGTAATTAAGTTATTAAGTAATCAAGTAAGTAAGTAAGTAAGTAATACCACTAGTACTACTAGTAGTAGTAGTAGTAATAGTAGTTGTAACAATGATATATAAGTAAGTAATAAGTAGTATAAGTAATTAAGTTATTAAGTAATTAAGTAAGTAATACCACTACTACTACTACTACTACTACTACTAGTAACAGTAGTTGTAACAATGATATATAAGTAAGTTATAAGTAATATAAGTAATTAAGTAAGTAATACCACTACTACTACTACTACTACTACTACTAGTAACAGTACTTGTAACAATGATATATAAGTAAGTTAAAAGTAATATAAGTAATTAAGTTATTTAGTAATTAAGTAAGTAATACCACCACCACTGCTACTACTACTGGTAGTAATAGTAGTTGTAACAATGATATATAAGTAAGTTATAAGTAATATAAGTAATTAAGTAAGTAAGTAAGTAATACCACTACTACTACTACTACTACTACTACTACTACTAATAATAATAATAATACATTTAATATATATAATGGTATATAACAGAAATACTAATAACAATTATGATAAAGTGATAATAGTAATAGTAGTCGTAACAATGATATGTAAGTAAGTTATAAGTGATCTAAGTAAGTAAATAATAATAATAATAATAATAATAATAATAATAATAATAATAATAATAATAATAATAATGTTATATACAGTATAATAGTATATAACAGAAATACTAATAATTATAATAAAGTTATAATAGCAATTGTAGTTGAAACGATATATAAGTAAGTAAGAAGAAGAAAAAGAAGATCAAAATAATAACAACAAATAAATTCCCACTGGTTCAGCATTAAACATTCTTCTTTATCTCAGCCTCATCTCACCATCACATTTCATCTTTCTAATAGTATTACTTTACTCTTTAAATATAATATACCTCTGTGTCCCTAATCCTGCCTTTTTAAAGTACAGCATGACCCACAGTCAGTTAAAATGCTTCAACACCTTCGTGATGAATGAATTCACTGCACACCAAATACAACATTATTATATTGTATATTACACAAACTTCCTGATATGAGCGTTATTAATCTTCCCAATCACCACCACCTGACAAAGTCTATATTCTGTGTAATGGAGGATCCTTCAGCGTGGTTTGTGTGAGTCTTATTTGTGGACTTAACTGTAATTTTAAACGGCATCGTGTCTCAACATGTGAGGGAATGTTGAAATTAAATCCGTTCTGTGCAGGTCAATGTACTCAGATGTCTGTGAAGGACACTGCTGAGAGTTGTCCTCTCAGGGGTCAATAGTCAACAAGGCCTCGATGTTGGATGATAAGTTTGTGTGAAAGAGTACGCAAGAGTGTAAACCAATACTACAAACAAACAAAGGAGCAGATTCTGAGTTTGAGTGAGTTTAAAGGTAAAAGTAGTCAGATCCAGTGCAGTCAGTACTTAAAGAAAGACATTAATGTGTTACTGACCTTCCTGAGAGCAGCATCAGGGACATATAGAACCATGGTCAGTGAATATCAGCGGGGATTCTTTTACTGTGGTGGTCAGAGGAGCTGTTTGACATGAATTAGCAGCCACGCTTCCATCAGTCTGCCCCAGGGCAGCTGGGGATACAAACATAGTTTACCACCATCTGCGTGGACGTGAGAGCGAATAAATAATGGATCAATAATGTAAAGTGCTTTGGGTACCTTGAAAAGAAATCTAATCCATTATTATTATTATTATTATTATTATTATTATTATTATTATTATTATTACTTCATGTTATTGACAGTATTAATGATGTAGAAGAGCTGCTTGGTTTCTTAGAAGTAGAAGTAAAAGCACAGCTACGATCTCCTAAAGGCCTCCCTCCAAGAATATCTCTAACACTTTAAATAATACACAAAAACAATGAAACAATGAAAAAGCATGGAGGTCCACTTCAAGCATGATACATTGCAGTGATACTTTACTGTCAGGGTCAGACTTTAAACGTCTTCTATAAACCCCAATTTTCAAGCAAAACCTGAAAATCACATCACATTTAAAAAACAGACCACGTGCACTACTGCATTTGTAAGGTTTATTGACCGTTTGGTATCCTTGGTGAGCATATCATGTGCACTTTTTTTGTTTTGTTGTGTTTTTTTTAGTCAAGAAAGGAAAAAAATATATGTGATGCATTTTAGATACATTGTCTTGAATAATTTTTCTTAGTTTATCTAACCGAATCCCCTCCCTTCCACCCTTCCCACATACATACATACATACATACATACATACATACAAACTACTACTAAACATGGAACAAAACCAAAAAACAAAACCAAAAAACAAACTAATTAAATAAAGAAATACATAAATATCATTCACACTTTGCATGTTATAAAATTATTTGTCACGATTTGTATTAGGTCAGAATTCAAAAGTTGTTCATTTTTGCATGATTTTTAATTATCTGACCCGGCCACTAAACATTGCACATTTTTAACAATGTTAAATTACTACACTAACACCCTTCTCCAAAGTGACTAAAAATGCACAATGACACATTTTAGCCTTTAACTTTTGACCTAGCACAAAAAATAACAATGCATATTAACCAATGTTGCTGTTAATCTTTGACATATGCCAGGCTCCAAAAAACATACAACAGTAGTATATTCTAGCCCTGTTCCTGTTCAGTAAACATGACAATATAGTAACTTTATACCTTAATAAACTTCACTAAAAAAACAAAAAAACAAACCTGAAACTGAAATGATTAATTGAGTAATCAACTTGATTAAAAAAATATATTCAATTACAATTTTTTTGACTTGAAGGATTGTTTCCTTAATTCCGCCGCTAAACTTTAGTTCCATTGTGGTGTTTCACACAGACGCTTATTATGACGCACATGATGTCAGGATCAACACAAAGTTGTATGTTAGTTCCATCTTGAGTTGTTGATAAATTGGATACAAATGTGTTGAAGACTGCAGTACACATATTGTTTGTAAATGTCATTTGACTTGTTTGTTGTTTATATCCATAGATATTTTATAGATTACTTTTATTTATATATACTTTTATATACTTTTATTATTACTGTATAGATGTTTTTTCTGTGTCCTTTTACTTTTATAGTTTTTTTATGGTTGTTTCAGCTGGTTCTGGAATGAATAACAAGTTGTTGTTTTTTTTTGTCATTTTCAGACATGTCTTTTTTTTAACCTATTCAAATAATCATTTAATCAAATTGAATCAAAGAGAATAATCAATAAATTAATTGATAATGAAAATAATCGACAGCTATCCAGTGTCCACTGGTGAAAACAACAATGGTGCTAATTATATAGGAACAGAGATTGGGGATAGGAGTATATAAGTTTTTACTTCTTCCTACTCCTTTTTGAGCATGTTTAATTTTATTTATTTTAATTTTATTTTATTTTTTTATTGTTTTCTCTTTTCTCTTTTGTTTACTTCTCAGCCTTTTATGTATCATTACTGATATTTTGTTGGTTGGTTTTATTTTGATTTCACTGTCTATATGTTTGAAATAAAGATTTCAAAAACAAAAAACTAAAATATATCACAGTAAAAGGTTAACCCTGCATTTAACCCATCCTAATACAAACACAGTAACTAGCATTAGCATTGGCTCTTATTATTAGCACACATTAGGAACAGTAAACTGCCCCTGGGGCCAACAACAGATCTTAATCAACATTGTGGTCAGGGGCATCGATAGGAGGATTAACCTGAATGTACTGGGCTTTAATGGTGGGGGAAACCTGTACACCATGGATAAAATGGGTAGACCTAACAGAAAGGTTCTGGTCTGACTGGGTGAGACGGAGAAGCTAACCACTACACTGTCTCTGCCTTTGACTGTGACAGTTGGTTCTTATCAGTTCTCATCCTGAACTCGTTCTCAGCAGCAGTTTTCAATGCCATAGATACCAGTAGAGTGACTCACTACACCCTCTAGTGGTCACAAACAATCGCAATGATATGTCAGGCAGTAACGGTGAGTAAATTCAATTAAGATAAGGTAAGATATGACTTTATTTATCCCACCGTGGGGATAATTCACAGTTAACAGAAGCAACATACAACAAGCCAGTACAGAGAAAAAGACAGGTAGAGAAAACCACAAACAAGTGAAAAATACAATATAAAGAGGAAAAATAAGAAATGTATTTAAGTATTTATACAAATATGCAATTAGAAGTAATATTAAAAGTAAATATTATCTACATATTTACATTGTGGTTGCACATGCACATGGTGTGATATGAATGGTGGGGGGGTTTACTGATAAAAACAAAACTGCACATGTCAGAATTCTTTATTGTAAACATATTGGGCCAGATCTACTAAAGGTTTGCGTGTATTAAACTTGTGCAAACTCATCGCACACGCAAAAAAAATGTGCAAACTGATTTACTAACAGTGCGCACTAAGGGTTGCGTCTTTCAAAGGTGCAAAATAGCGCGTCTGTATCCAGTTAGTACATTTGACACAATGGATATGCAAAATGGGGCGTTTACATGCAATTGTGCGTGTGCTGCGAGGAGAAAATGTAAATATATTAATTTAGCACACGCAAAGAGATTTATCAAACTAGAAAGCGATTTTGCTCATAGAAACTGCGTCTATATTTAACACATCTCAAAAGGAGGAGCAAACGGGTTGGATGCGTAATAGCGCACATATGGCTGTGGTTAGGAGACATCGAAATGATGAAATGAGATGCAGAGAACACATTTTTCACCTTTGTGTGAAAAATATATTGAGACCTATGCGTCCCCCCCACACACACACACACACACACACACACACACACACTCTTTTCCACTCCACTTAAAAATATGCACCAACATAGGTTACAGTGGGACTAAATTATGTGAACCTGACAGTCATTCAACCCCCCCCCCACACACACAACACACACACACACACTTTAAAATGCAAAATAAAATGATGAATGAATGAGTCATAACTCCAACATTACATTTCTGTGCGTCTGGATCATTCATTCATTCATTCATTCATTATCTGAACCCGCTTTATCCTCTAGGGTCACGGGGGTCGCTTGGAGCCTATCCCAGCTACATAGGGGCGAAGGCGGGGTACACCCTGGACAAGTCACCAGTTCATCGCAGGGCTGAACATATAGAGACAAACAATCACTCTCACATTCACACCTATGGGCAATTTGGATTAACCGATTAACCTATCAGTGCATGTCTTTGGATGGTGGGAGGAAGCCGGAGTACCCGGAGAGAACCCATGCAGACACGGGGAGAACATGCAAACTCCACCCAGAAAGGTCCCACCCCCATCGACTGGTGTTGGAATCGAACCCAGGACCTTCTTGCTGTGAGGCACGAGTGCTAACCACTGCACCACCGTGTCGCCCTGTTCGCCCTGGATCATTCAGTGCACTGTTAATGATGGCGTATCCCAGAGCAGTTTAGCACATGAAAAACCCTCATTTAAATAGAGCAGTCTGCAAGACTTTGCACCTGTTGACATTTGTGCAAGCAATCGGAGTAAATCACCTGCAAACAGCGGTTCAACCCCACCCACAAAATTCTAGATTGCGCACACAAATTAGTACACGCAAGTCGGGATCTTAGTAGATCTGGCCAATTGAGTCTTTTAAATCATTTGTAATATTTTGAAGTAGAAATACATCATGTAAGGTCATTATAATTTCATGGAAGTGACCTCAGGGCTGTTAATTGGTTGCTTATGTTGCTTAAAATCAGCATTTCAGTGCAGTGTTGCCAATATATTTGTCCAAGTACTAAACAACTTCTCCATGTGTTTAACAAAAGTCAAACTCCACAGTCTGTAGCATCAGTGTAGCCCTCCCACACACACACACACACACACGCACACACACACACACACGCACACACACACACACACACACACACACACACACACACACACACACATTCTGAGTGGGAGGAGTAACAAGAGGCACTGCAAGGATTCAGTGCTGTGGATTCAGTAATAGGGGTGTACGAAAATATCAGTTCTGCAATATATCGCGATATTTCATTTCATGATACTGTATCGATATTAAAAAGTACTGTATCATTATTTTTATGTATTTATTCAAATGCAGATATGGTGGATTTTCATTTTTGTTGTTTTGTTTTTCTTAATTGTTTCTATCTTATTTATTATAATTTAACCCTGTTTTATTAAATAATAGTTATTTGAAGCATCCTAAAAGCACTTTTTACTGTTTTTACTGAGAATGGCAGATGGTAGTTCCTTTGGAAACTAGGCGAAGTACGAAAAATGTGTGATGTAGCATTAGATCCTGTTGTGATCAATTAAAAATGTGTTTAGTATTTGTACATATTTCTGGTGTAATTCAATTCTTCAAGGAAATAATCTTTAAAAAAAAAAAAAAAGAGAAAACAAACATAAAAATTGTCTTTTTAACAGTATCATGATATATTGTGATATATCATGTCGTGATCCTAGTATTGTGATTTGTATCGTATTGCCAGATTCTTGCCGATACACAGCCCTATTCAGTATCCAGCATCACACCTAATACTTCAAATAAAAAAAAAAACTTTATTTTTTTCCTTGAACTCTAGAAATAGAAGAAAAAGAAAGGCACGAACAACCAATGTCTGAATAACATGCACTGAAAAGTTCCTCAAATATGCTGAGAGGTGGGATCATGAGGAGGCACAGGAGCAGCAGGAAAACATTACAGTTGTGTCTCCTTTGTCAGTTACTACACAAAACACAGAGACGACTTTCCTGAATCTGTAGTTGGTCGTAAGACTACAGTAGCAGTTGTGTTTACTCAGCTAAACCCTGCAGCTGTTCATCTACACTTTCACTGATGTCCACAACATGCATATTGAATTTTTTTTTTTTTTTTTTTTTTTATGCTTTGTGGCAACTTTCCTTAGTTCCCTGTCAGCATGTCCTGCCCTAGTTTCTTGTAGTGCTACTGTATGTATACCTGGGCTCTTTCGAAATGTTGGCTCAACTATACATCAGCTTATAACTCTGTGACTATTTTCACTTTCTTCAAGAGTCTGATCTAGAGGATATACAGGGTGGGGAAGCAAAATTTACAATATTTTGAGGCAGGGATTGAAAGACAGTGTATGACCAATTAGTTTATTGAAAGTCATGAGAATTTATTTGCCACAAAAAAATTGACATAATAGAAAATGTTTTTATTCTATGTGTCCTCCTTCTTTCTCAATAACTGCCTTCACACGCTTCCTGAAACTTGCGCAAGTGTTCCTCAAATATTCGGGTAACAACTTCTCCCATTCTTCTTTAATAGTATCTTCCAGACTTTGTCGTAATAGTTTTGCTCATAGTCATTCTCTTCTTTCCATTATAAACAGTCTTTATGGACACTCCAACTATTTTTGAAATCTCCTTTGGTGTGACGAGTGCATTCAGCAAATCACACACTCTTTGACGTTTGCTTTCCTGATTACTCATATGGGCAAAAGTTTCTGAAAAGGTATGGATAATAGTGTTAGGTATGATTATGACATCAATATATGTTTGGTTTCAAAACAATTGACTTAGTGCCTGCTGAGAAAAAACAACTAAACCCCCACCCTGTACAAGGCATCATAAGACAGCTAATCAAATCATAATATATTAGAAATAGTTTTCATCCTATTCTATTTTATGATTCATATTTTTAAGAGATTGAAATTCTCCCTGGCATTTTTTTTATTGCACATTAGGTGATGCTATATCCTCTCACAGCAGTAGCTATCAGTTGTACACTTTTGGCCTTTTCGAGTGTTTAGCAAGCGGCAAGCTAACTAAATTGTTTTTAAAATACCACCCAGAGGCATAATGCGCAAAGAGAATACTCTAAACATGATCCCAGAGCTGGCTTCCTCTCTCAATGCTGCCTAGTTTCCATAAGTGCGAGGACGTTGACCCTCTGAACTACACATTCAGCGGTATCTCTCGTGCTGCAGGGCATTTACTTCACTCACAAATTAAAGCATATATGGGTTTTCTTTTGGGTCTGTAGAGATCAAAGACAGGTTGTTGTTCTTTATCAAGTGCAGTGCGTATTTGAAGTACAGCGACACAATTGGATGCACACAGGGGTGGGCTATTTTCTACTACCTACTACTCATCTGTGCTTTTTTACAACACTGTATGTATTTGGTCTCTTGACTCTAGGTTGGTTTGAGATACAGTTGGCTTTTTCTTCCCTCAGGAGTTTAGATAAGTGTTCATCATCATGGACTCGGTTTTTGTATGTCTTGCTCTTTGCTCAGGGCTTTGATATGACTTGTGAGATATGGCCATGCATTTTCTTACCTGGGCCTCAGTGGTGGCTGCTCGTCTTTCAGAGAGGGGAAGCTCATTGTCAGCTTACATTAAAAAAAAAGTCAAGTTATTTAAACATAAATTCGGCCCTCCGTTCCTTTTTAAGAAAATGGTCAGTGACCTTATCGTACCAAGTAAACAAGAAAACGTTGAAATTATATTAAATTGAAACAAGGAAGTACAATGAGTGTGTTTTATTTACAGTGCAAGAAATGAACAAGTCATTTCGTAGTGGTTTCTCTCTCGATTTCACAGCAGAATGCACGACGGTATTAAACTGAACTCTGTCAAGTGAAGGAGTAGATCTCAAAATAGCTGTCAATCAAACGGGATTCAGCCTTTCGACTGATCATCCAATCAGCACGTGGAAGCCTGGCGTCCAGCCCGGCCGAGGCCCGCCCACAGCTCCATTCACTCCCAGAGACGCCAGGTGTCCGGTGGCGGAACAACATCGTGGCATTTATTCAATTACCGTCCAGTTTTGAGGCAATGAAAAAAACTGTTCCACTCAGTCCCATTGAAGTGCATGGACGCCGGGCGAGTAGAGATCGAATGAGAAAACAGCGCAACGGGAATGTATGAGAAGTGAACAACATCTAGTCTGTTGATTTGTGATGAAGCTGATTCTGAACAAACTCGTCTTTGAGATGAACATGTTCTAACACATTTGTAGTCAATGAAATGTCAACACAATCGTACATATTTAACCATTTAATTTTCATAATTTTAGGGGAAGCTGAGCTCTGAGAAATCACCTCTGCTGGGCCTTCAGTGGGGACGTACTCGACTTAATCCACCTCTTGCTACCACAAGTATTACATCACAATTAGAGAAACCGTCAATACTATACAAAAAAACACAAAAGAACAAGATGTTGGATTACAGAGAAAGATTTGGTGTATTGAGGGTGAATATCACTATTACTAAAGCTAGAAACCCAGTTCAGACAACTCCAAATCTCTGCAATACAACTACAACTGTACATGTATATCAGGGGTGTCAAACTCATTTTAGTTCAGGGACCACATTCAGCCCAATCTGATCTCAAGTGGGCCAGACCTGTAAAATAATAACAGTGAAAAAAGCAAAATTAAATTCTGATAATGTTAACATCTACAAAAATCTGAATAACGTGAACAACTGGAAACGTCTTAAGAAAAACAAGTGCAATTTTAACAATATTATGCCTCAGATTATCAGTTTATCTTTTACACATGTGCATTACAACTTACATTACAATTACAAATACACAAAACATTTAATAACAGGCAGAATATTGGTAAAATTACATTTACTTATCTTGAGACCTTTCAAGTTTTTCACATTGTTTGTAAAGCAATCATTTTTTTAAATAAACATTTTCATGTAATTTTACTCTTTTACACTAAAACACAGGTGTCAAACATGCAGCCCGGGGGCCAAATCTGGCTCGCCACAGGGTACAATTTGGCCCCTGGGATGAATGTGTGAAATGCAAAAATTACATTGAAGACAGTATCAATCAAGGATGTGAAAATCATTTTAGGTCAGCTCAATCTAAAGTGGGTCAGACCAGTAAAATCCAATCATAATAACCTATAAATAATGAAAACTGCAATTATTTTTCTATTTTAGAGTAAAAAAAAAAAGGAAAATTACATAAAATTACATTTACAGACTAGCCTTTTACAAATAATGTGAATAACCTGAACAAATATGAACAACCTGAAAAGTCTTTAGAGTAGTGTGTAGAATTGTACCAATATTCTGCCTGTTATTAAATATTTTGTGCGTTTTTGTTTCACTGTGATCTGTAAGTTATAATGCACATGTATTAATAATAAACTGAGATATAATATTGTTAACATTGCACCTATTTTTTGTGAGAATTTTTAGGTTGTTCATATTTGTTCATGATATGTTCCAGTACAGTTCATAGATGTAAACATTTTTATTAAGGAATTTAACTTTTTTCACTCAAAAGCACAGGAAACTTTGAAGGTGACACTTATCCTATTATTTATATTATTTTACCGGTCCGGCCCACTTTATATCATAGTGGGCTGAATGTGGCCCCTGAACTAAAATGAGTTTGACACCCCTGCACTAAAACAAAGATAAAATTAGCTGTTTTCATTATTTATAGGTTTAATATGATAATATTTTACTGGTCTGACCCACTTGAGATCTAATTGGTCTGTATGTGGGATCTGAATTAAAATGATTTTGACACCCTCGATTGTTAATATCTTCAGTGTAATTTTTGTATTTCACAAATCCATCCTACGGGCCAGATCCTGATCCTGATCCAGATGGATCCTTTGGCCCCTGGTCCGCATGTTTGACACATATGTGATGTGTATCATCTGGAGCAGTTCACAATCAGTTTCAGTTCCATTAAGTCCTTTGTTATGTCCATGAAGTTCAAGGCTGAGAGTTTCTTCTGTCCAGTTGCATTTCTGGCATAAGTTTCCATTCTCTTAAGAGTGTCTGCTGGACCAGCTAGCTATTGTTGGGGTTGGCCGACCTCTCCTCATGATGTCCAGCTTTTCTGGAAAAGTCTGCCTTGAAAATGGATTTTAGTGTCTGAGACCAAATCATTTTCCTCTCCTGTCAGAAACTGTGGCCATAAAAAAACCTACCTCAAATGTATTAATAGTTCAATTCAATTAAATGAGCTTTATTGGCATGAATCAAACGCATATTACCATAGAATTATCAAATAATAGTTTTGCGCTGACCATCCAATGAGAGGAGGGATAAATGCTGATGACATTAGGGGCCAGCTAGCTGATCTTGTGAGGTGGAACAGAAATGTGATTGGTTAAAGCACAGGTGTCCAACACACGGCCAAATCTGGCCGGCCAAAGGGTCCAATCTGGCCCCTGGGATGAATTTGTGAAATGTAAAAATTACACTGAAGATTTTATCAGTCAAGGATGTTCAATCTAAAGTGGGTCAGACCAGTAAAATACTATCATATTAGCCTATATATAATGAAAAATAGCTTTTTTTTTTCTTTTTGTTTTAGTGTCAAAAGAAAAATTACACAAAAATGTTTACATTTACAGACTGAGTTTTTTCACAAAAAATATGAACAACCTGAAATGTCTTAAGAGAAGTATGTAGTATTTTAACAATACTCTGCCTATTATCAGATGTTTTGTGTATTTGTAGATCCACTGTAATCTGTAAATTGTGATGCACATGTATAAATGATAAACTGAGGTGTAATATTGTTAAAATTACACTTATTTTTCTTAAGAATTTTCAGGTTGTTCATATTTGTTCATGTTACGTTCAAGTACGGTTCGTAGATGTAAACATTTTAATTTCAGAATTTTACTTTTTCACTCAAAAACATAGAGAAATCTTTGGAGTTGATATTATTTCTAAGTTCTTATCCTATTATTTACGTTATTTTACTGGTCCGGCCCACTTTATTTCATATTAGGCTGAATGTGGACCCTGAACTAAAATGAGTTTGACACCCCTGGGTTAAAGAAACAGTCCAGATGCTATACAGTTTAAGTTACATGGGCCATTACTACTCATTTTGAAGGCACAGGGCAGATTAGATTAACCCTGGCAACACATAGAGACTGAAATCTGATTGGACAAAATATATTATAGCCACATACACGTACTGGAAACAGTTCAGCCGAGAGAATCGCTAAGGGAATAAATTATTACAATTTCATGGAACAAATATTAGAATTTAGGTTGCATATGTAGGTCAGTGTTTTTGATGATGTTTAGGCCAGCAGAGAAGGCCTTGTTGGCCCTGACGGCCCACCACTGTATATGGGCGGTGGGAGTGGTAGTGTATTTTATCAGCGTGGAGGCAGGTTTCTCTCCTCTCTTGGGAGTCCACAGAGCTCAGAGACCAGTAGGTGTGAGAAGCTTTTCATGTGATGTTGCAGCTCCTCGACACTGTTCTTATCACAGGGGAGCAAGCAAGCCCATTAGAACCTGAATATGTTATTGACATGATAGTACAGTATGTAACTATTATTGTTCTGCTGTAGACACCAGTTCAGAAAACTTTGAAGATATCACATGTGGTTTTGTCAAATATTAAGATTTGTCCTCAGAAACTCGCTACCTTATTTGCACACCCGTGTGTGTGTGCTATTCCCTGCTGCGGTGTTAATGCATTTCCATGTGCTGGCTAGAAGCTGTGGTAGTGTTTTGATGTGTCACAACAAATACTTTGGCTCATTACGATGAGGATAACCTTATGGTTATTATCTAGCTTTTCTCCTGTTTAATTGATGCTTTGAAGTAGCACATGAAAGTAATTCAGGGTTGTCTTGTGTGTGTGTGTGTGTGTGTGTGTGTGTGTGTGTGGGGTGTGTGTGTGTGGGTATGTGTGTGTGTGTGTGTGTGTGTGTGTGTGTGTCACGGTGGTTGAATTTATTTCGTGCTCAGCTCCACTTTCAGCAGTCTTCAATCTTTACTGCAGACAAAACACAGTGATTACAGCTATGGGTCTGCAGCTCTGAGCCTTCTATACAACAGGCCATATCCACTGCCAAGTCAGATTCTGTTTGACTATAAAAAAAAAAAAAAACAGAAAGACTCTGAAAAGAATCACACAGACATGCCAGTCCATCTGATCAAACCTCTGTGTCCTGATTAATATTCAGTTTATGGACTTGAGCTCGGGGCTTATTAAGTCGAGAATGAACCTCTCAATCACCATGACCAGGTATGTTTCTCTACTGCACATAATCAAATTATAATGTCTTAATCACCATAATCTTAAAATGTTATGTAACATTTAGCTAAAATGAACATTCTCCTACATATTTGCATAAGTGAATGATGCCTCTAAGCCTTATATTCCAATTCACTCTTTCTTAATCAAATTAAAAGCAGTCACTGGGATATGCTTTTTTTTTCTAATCCTAAACATTCATCCTACTTTGCACATCTCCATCCAAATGTCTTTGCATTTACCCATGCTTTCTCCATAGTCTACTGCGGCGTTTGCTGTTGTCATACTGCCTGACATCCCTGAGTATATGCAGATGAGGGGATGATTGGTCAGAGTAGTACACCCAAGATGAACTTTCAAAAAATTATTTCAGTGTGCACAACACTTTCCTTAAAAGAACGGCTTAGTGCCAGGATGCAGGCTGTTGTGCGTAAGCTGTCTTTCTTGGGAACACTGTCGAGGTTCAGTGGAGAGTGTAGTAATTTTGCTCAGTTAATGACAAGGAACAATATTTATTAGTTTGTTCAGAGCGGTGTGGCGGAGGGGTGGAAGAGGTGGAATGCTGCTGCTGTTGACTTAAGGAACAGACATTGATCAAAGAGTCACTTTACCTGGAAGTGCAGCAGTACCCCATAACATGACTGACCACATCCTTTATGCTAGAGACTCTTTATCTTTTATCTCTACTTCCATTCACATTAATAAATCAGGTTGTGGTGTTTTGGTCATTTTATTGCTAGGGCCATTTTAAAGACCTATTCATAAAAGATTTTTGCCCTGGTTTTGCATCAGTGTTTCAGGGTTTCCTTTACATTTTGGAAAAAAAAAACAACAAAAAACTAGCATCCACGAGGGGAAAACAGTCACTTTCACTGCTTTTAACCCAGTTAAATTAGCAGTAATGCACACAGACTTGTCCAACAATCATAAATCCACTTTGATTTATTTAGCTTCACAAGTATTTCAGGTCTGTAACCCACTCTACTGAAATGTCTGTCAAAATATGGTACAGCTATTAATGTGACACAGGCAGGTCTGAGAGGTGTTCCATTAATGTGTGAATCTTAAAATAAACTTGTTTACACATCATGGAATGTATCCAGGATTTCATTGACACACTGGTCGTGATGTTCTGTTTTGTGTTCACAGCTGACAGCAGTGTCATATCGCAGCTGAATTCACATTCACACACAGCAGCAGAGGCTTCATTAATATCAGATCAGTCACAATATGGCATCATGTGACACATCGTTCTAGCTCTTCCAGGTTTATAATGTACAGTCTTTGTAATAAAGCAGCCTGGTCTCCATCAGCGCTATCAGGACAGTTTTAAATTATTTCAATGTCTGACTGAGGATTTTAATCGAAATATTAAACAATGATTTGTATCATTCGAGCTGTGATTTGAAGAAAAAGAGAGAGACAAAGTGAGTGAGGAGTGTTCAGTTGACACCAGTCTAAGGGGGTTTTCACACGGCGTACTCGAGTTTGTACCGTACTTGAATACGTTCGATCAAATCAATCAAATTTTATTTATATAGTGCCAAATCAAAACAAAAGTTACCTCATGACACTTTACATATCGAGTTGGTCGAAACCAGACTCTAAGCCAGTTTACAGAAACCCAACAGAATCCTCCAGGAGCAAACACTTGTGACTGGTGACAGTGGCGAGGAAAAACTTCCTTTTAACAGGCAGAAACCTCAAGCAGACCCAGACTCCTGGAGGATGGACGTCTGCCTTGACCAGTTGGGGTTAGAGATAGAGGGTAAAGAAGGAGAAAAAGAGAGAGCGATAGAGACTGGGGAAGAGGGGGAGAAGGGGGGAAGTAGGGGGAGACACATGGATGCAGTTGATGCACAGATAACTGAACTAGAACTGTCAAAAGTAGATCAGCGGGTGAAACCAGAACAAAGGTCCATGACTGTTAATACTGCTACTACAAATACAAGTACTAACAATGGATATACTACTATTACAACAGATAGTACAAATAATAGAAACCTCTACCATCTATGGAACTATATAATAAACACTATCATAACTATATGGATAAGTGAGTGATGACGATGAAGGAAGGAGAGAGGATGGACCACAGCAGCAGGTCCAGAGATGATCCTGGGAAAACCTGTGATGATCCTGGGAAAACCTGTGAGGCGATAAAGCACAGAGACTCCAGGGAAGAAGTCAAGTCAGTAGCATGTATTCACTGGGGTGTAAATAGAAGAGAAAATTAGGAGAGAAAAGGTCATGGGGAAGGAGGAGCAGAGAGGAGGTCAGAGTGGAGAAGGAGCAGAGAAGAGCTCAGTGTATCAAGTTCACACCTTTCCCGCAGATGTTGCGTTCACAAGCACGTTCCGCGGCCCGTGACCGAGTACAAATGGGTGTTACAGGACCAAAACAGTAGGTGGCGGTGTGGATGGAATTCTGTCGCTATCCAACAAACGTGGAAGTCAGAATAAGAAAAACCTTTTCCTATCTGTTAGCCAAGTGGTTCGGTCAATAAGGCGAGCCCGTACCACATGGATCTGAGGCTTTTTCAGGAGAAAACAGGAGCACCGTCTATGGTCGCATGGTGATTAACCCACTCCATTGTCGGAATGGTGATTAGGTCACTTCTGGTCTAGGGCACAGATCGCATTCACACAGCAACACACCATGCTGGAGTCCGGCAGTCCGTATCCAGGACAACCTTCTCAACTGGACTCGGGTATGGTACTCGAGGACAGAAAGTTTGCATCCACATTGATCAAATTAAGTGGACATTGGGGTCCAGCGTACTCAGATACGGACTTGAATATGCTGTGTGAAAACGCCCTAAGTGCATGGTTTTTGTTTATTTATTTAGAAAGGTTCAGATCCATGTAAATTGGTACAGGGCAGCGGTTCTCAATCTTTTTCTGTGGGGCCCCCCTTTGAACCCCCCCAACCCCAGCAACATTGTAACAGTGGTGCAATTATAAGTTTTTTTGAAAGAAACGTCAATATTGTAACAATACCTTTTTGCTTTTCCTTGAATAATTTGTTGTTTAAATTGAAAATAACTTAACTTTTTGCTTGAATAATGGAAATAAACTCAACAAGACTGCTCTGAGACAATATTTTTCTAAATAAAAATTGGAAATGCACAATAATCTTACAACTATGACAATAAAGTTACTTTTTTTAGAACAACAAACAAATTTTAATAATAAAGATGAACATTTTAACAATATCATTGGGTCAATGAGCCCGTTTCCATTGCACATCTCAAAACATTAAAGTGTAAACTGTACAAACTGTGCAAAAACAGAAACATTCCACATTTTTCTTTTCCAGTCCAGTCCTTGTCCATTGTCCAAACCTAAACTCTTTGTCTAGTCTAGTGACAGATCACCATGGCAGTAGATTTGTTTGTTGTACATCCCTAAAATTAGTCCAGGGTGCTCCAACACTAAAATATTAGTGCCACCTGCTACATGTTCTAACCTGAAGGAGAAAAACAAAAAACAACCACCCAGGAGAGATCCCATGCCCCCCTTGGCATGCCTTCGCGCCCCCCCTGGGGGGCCCGCCCCACACTTTGAGAAACACCGGCATAGGGGGACCATAATATTTTTCCTATGCAGCACAGTCTGTAGATTCTTGTGAATTACATGCTATATTTTTGTTCCATTTGCACCGATCCATTGATGGATTCTCCTCTAACTGTTTCGATCGTATTATATCACTAATAAATTAAACACTGGCCATGTCTGTTATACTCAGATACTTTAATTTAATCAAAGAACAGACAGCCAAGGGTTTAAATGGTTTAAATTGCCTGATATTGGCTTCAGAGTGAGTATTTTAGCCCACCTTTGAGTATAATTTGTTGAAACTCTAGCTTGGTCCGTACCTGTGATACTTTGACTCAAAGAGTTGGAGGATATTCTTTGATGCAGCCTGCAGCGGTAGAATCACTATTCAGGATGCAGCTGATTTTGTGCCTTGAATGTTTTATTTAGTACATTCTTTGGTAGTATTTTGTTGAGGGGAAAAAAAAAAAGGAAAATGGTTACTAGCTGTCATACAAATGATATCATATTTTATGTGTACACTCACAGTCTTACTTTCAATGATCTTGTACTTGTACATCTTTGCTGGTGTACTTTTACATTAACATGGTGATGCAACATTACAGTGCGGCTGAAGAAAGCTGTGTGTTCAGCATTTCATTCAATTTTTTAGATGGATGCCTGTGTTTTACAACCTGATAGGAGGTCTGACTCAGTGAATAGCATGAAAATATTTAACAGAAATAGCCACTGAAAATGTTCTTTGACGTTGGAATAATTCTCAACTATGCAGCCAGGTTAGACACCCATTTTATAAATCGCATTGTTTTACAGTTACTTCATCTCTCAGTCCCTTTAATGTGGGCCAAACTATTTCATATGTTGCTAAATAGGGCTGTATATTGTTTTCCATTTATCATTATTTTTTTTGATAAGTTATTTATTTTATTTTATTTATAAAGTTTATTTGATAGGGACAATGCAAATTATATGATATGAATTCAACCTGTTACAAACAAGCTGTAGTATGTGGTGATTCACATAAAGAGATTAAAGCTTTACTATTTTCCATCTCCAGTCCCTAGTCAGGCTTTTAGTAGAGAAAGAAAGAAAGAAAGAAAGAAAGAAAGAAAGAAAGAAAGAAAGAAAGAAAGAAAGAAAGAAAGAAAGAAAGAAAGAAAGAAAGAAAGAAAGAAAGAAAGAAAGAAAGAAAGAAAGAAAGAAAGAATATATATACAGCATATGATAAATATTTACATCAAAGTTACATAAAATTACAGTATATTTAGAATCATTAAAACAGCGTGCATCTCTGATTTGAATTTGCTTTAGCCAGCCTTTGACGCCTTTGTTAAAAGTTTTCATATCAGTTAATTAACAGTTATTTTAATATTCCCTTGAACTTTTATTCTTATTCAGACAGACTTTAAGATAAACATTTGTCATAAAACCCCTCAGTTTCAGCTGCATGCTTTTGTTTTCTCACATATTTCTGTAAACTATTTTCTGCTGAGTTTTCTCATCTAAACCTTCAGCAAGATTGCATTATGATTGCATTTTTAGAACTACAATCACTGCATTCCTTAATGTTCTTTCTCTTTTTACTGTATTCATTTACATAGTTAATAAATTAAGTTAATCTGTAACTTAGCAGTGGGGTGAAATGAAAAGAGAAAACATCGAGCAAACAGCGATAACAAGCCTTTTTGATTAAATAAATAATTACCAGGCTGCATAATGTAGTTATTAGAGCATGCACTCACAATTTGAAGGACGAAACTACTTTGCCGGATGAAATGAAGCATTTATATGCGTATTTTTGTCTCATAAACAAGATAAAAACTCAATTCAACTCAGCTCATAGCTCACTAGACCAGAATTTGGTGGTCAAGGTCCAAATCCTTATGACTGCACAAAACCATTCATAACTGCATGTATTTGAGGGAACTGCAAGACAAGATTATGACGTGAGTATCATGGACACTCCTGAGCCAATTTATGGCACTTGTTTCTCAACAGATAGTTGTTGTAATTCAGGTTATTAAGTTACACTATCCAGGCCGTCAGTTGACTTTTACACAAATGTTTGATATTACATATTGTTTTACTGTGTCACTGAGTCAGCATTTAGCATTAGTCACACCCAGGGGCACCACTACCAATTGTGGATCCCATGAAAGCTAAAAGTAAAAAAGTATCTTGTCGATCTGTTGGAGTGGGGGGGGCACACATAACGTCATTTGCGCTAGCGTGAAAACAAAACTGAAAGTTAACTTTGAGCAGATCTTACAGGACATTTTCACAACTTCGAGCCTGTATCCACTGGACCCCCTCCTCTGCTCAGTGGGCCCCCCATAAATGCAGGGCCCCATAAATTTGTCATGTCAACCCCCCCTTATCAGGTCACACTAACTCCACCATATTGTCCAAATATGGCAAGGCAAGGCAAGTTCTATTTGTATAGAACATTTCAGCAACAAGGCAATTCAAGGTGCTTCACACAGGACATTGAAATACAAGGGAAAAAGAAACACATTTAAAACCTTATAAAAGAAATATGTAAAAGGTGATTAAAAACAGCAAGTAAGAAAACAACACATAAAACCCAAAAATATAAAAACACACATATTAAAGTAAGAGTTGCAGTGCAGAGTTTCGATGGAGAGTATAACATTTAAAAAGTCAAAGGCCTTTTAGTCGAAGGCAGCAGTGAACAGGTGAGTCTTTAACCTTGACTTAAAAGAACTCAAACTCTCAGCAGACCTGATATTTTCTGGTAGTTTGTTCCAGATATACAGAGCATAGAAACTGAACGCTGATTCTCCATGTTTAGTTCTGAAAAAAAAAAAAAAAAAAAAAGGCTAAAAAAAAAAGCCATTGTCAGGAAATAATTTACAGTCAAATATTCATATGCTATGTGTTGTTTTGGGAGTCATTGTTCGTCAATCTATAGTTTCATGGACGTGTGAGGGATAGGTATATTGATTGCTTAACTCTTACACCAGGCCATCTGCAGGAGCTACCTTTTCATTTTGGGATTGCCTTTAAGATTTAATTTTCATCAGGATATAGGATGAATTATCCATTACTACGGCTACATTGCCCTGACCCTTTAACTCCCAGGCTTCCTGTACCAGACTGTATAAAGCAAGAGCCACTATCTTTTTTTCCACTTTCTGAAATGTTGAGCACAGAGAGTGAGGAGTCTGAACTCCTCAGATGGATGAATTATAATGTATATGTAATACTGTGAAACCCAGCCTCACCTTAAGGGGTTATAAATATGACCTGTCCAGTTTTCTCCTTTTTAACATTGTCTTGCTGCAGAGTCAGCTTACCCGCAGAGAGGAAAGTGGTAGACTGTGCATGTGGTTTCTTCACTGCCTGCTGAGTGAGAATGGAGTGATAGTGAACAATTCTACCCACACTGACAAGCTGTTAGTCTCTGTAGAAAAACCTGTTAACATTAACCATACCACTGTACAATAATAGTATCCCTATAGGAGATTTAAAAATGGTTTAGAATTAGATTAGTATTAAGTTGTGAACACTTTATGAGTCACTAAAATTGAATAATGGCAGATACTGATGGTGTTTTATTCATTTATTTTGTTTAACCTGTATTTAACCAGGTAGGTCAACTGAGAACCAGTTCCCATTCACAATGACGATCTACCGAGAGGCCAATGAGTGATCATGCGAGTGCAATAGCATTAGTAGTAGGCTATAGTATGGCATCACCCACACTTCATTTGACTGGTTTAAATCATACCTCTCTGGCCGCACTCAGTTTATCCAGATCAAATCCTTCACATCCCACCATTTCCCCGTCACTTCAGGTGTGCCCCAGGGATCTGTACTGGCACCCCTCCTCTTTATCATCTACCTCCTTCCCCTTGGCAATATATTCCGGAAATACAATTCTCAATTTTCACTGTTACGCAGATGACACCCAGCTCTACCTCACCTGCAAACCCACTTCCATCCTCCCACCATCCTCCCTCACTGACTGCTTGGCAGACATAAAATCCTGGTTCACTTCTAATTTTCTCAAACTAAACAGTGACAAAACCGAGGTTCTCCTCATTGGCTCAAAATCAACTTTATCCAAAACCAACAGTTTTTCCCTCACCATTGACAACTCCACGGTCTCCCCTTCCCCACAGGTTAAGAGTCTGGGTGTCATCCTCCACAGTACTCTATCTTTTCAATCTCACATCAATAACATCACTCGGCCTGCATACTTCCACCCACGTAACATTAATCGCCTCCGTCCCTCCCTCACCCCCCATACCACGGCTATCCTTGTTCACAGCCTTGTCACCTCTCGTCTAGATTACTGTAACTCTCTCCTCTTTGGTCTCACACACAAATCCCTCCATAAACTTCAATTAGTTCAGAACTCTGCTGCTCGCATCATCACCAAGACCCCCTCCACTCACCTCACTCCACTCACTCACTGTTGGGTTTGAAGAAACAAGCATACTGTGAGCACAGCTTAGCAGAAAATAGAATTGTTCCAAGGCTGGTGATGTAACTTAAATCACACTGTAAATAAGGTGCATCTGTTGTCATATTACACAAATAATAATAGCAATTTCACAGCTTACGTACATAGCTTGACGACATTGTTTTACCTACCACACTAATATCAATTTTCCACCGGTGGAAGCACTTAATTCACAGCTTTATTTGTATGTCTACCAACAGCTACTATCAGATGCTATTCCTAGTATCACCTTTATTGCAGTTCCAAGTGAGCTAAAGGGATACTAAATGAGATGCAAAATCATGCAGATCATGGGTTGGTGATAGATTGTGCACAAAATCTCCAAAGATATCTGAGCAGATTTTCAAGTTGGCT
Organism: Sphaeramia orbicularis; assembly: GCF_902148855.1. Classification (NCBI taxonomy): domain Eukaryota; kingdom Metazoa; phylum Chordata; class Actinopteri; order Kurtiformes; family Apogonidae; genus Sphaeramia; species Sphaeramia orbicularis. The sequence continues at coordinate 69,535,191 of NC_043968.1, read as the reverse complement.
CTACCTTGATAAATTTACCACAGACTTGAAGCCTGAACATATTTCCACTTGAAAAAATTTCAGCAAAACTAAGATGAGCTAATACTGTCAGTGCAAAAGCCATGGGAAACTACTAGCATGCTAGCCATTAAGACTCTTTGTACATCTTTTCTTATCAAACCTAACATATTCTCAGGGACACACAGTTCAGTCCACAATATAAACCACTGACGATTAAGTGTTTCAGATTCAGACTGAAACACTACTTGTGAACTGACCTCACATAAAACTAATGGGAAAACCTAAATGCACCATGTGATCAGAAAGTGCACCTTTCATATAATGTGTAAATCAGCGGATTTGGAAGGTCAAATTCTCATTTAGATGTTAAGTGTTAGGTCAAAGGTTAAGTTTTAAGGATAACTCACTTTATTATCTCCATAGGGAAATTCTGTTTCTGCATTTTATCAAACCTAATACACACAGCACCTAGCATTAGCATTAGCAATTAGCACATTAGGAGTAGGGTGTGGGTTCTCAGAGACCAACTCCAGATCTTCTTCACCACATTGATCATGTACTGATGGGAGAATTTATTTGCATATAGGGATGGAAATCAATAAGAATTTAATGATTCCAATTCCATTATCAATTTTGCTTATCGATCCAATTCCTTACTAATTCTCTTATTGATTCTCATTGGGTGAAGGAATAAAAGAGTACAAACAGGTGTGTTTGCGTTAGCTGTCTTTTATATTTCCATCTCTGCACAGAAAATATAACATATACAGTATACATACTCTACATGTACAGATAATGTACAGATGCAGTGAAAGTGAAACTAAAGACGCTTCACTAATTCCTCTATTGCTGCATTTCCACTACGTGGAACCAGTTCGACTTGGCTTGGCTCATCTCCCGTTGTTGTGCACCTCATTTCCTTTCCCCTACCTTCGGAAACTTGTATTTGAGGGGGTACAACATTTGTTGCCTGCACCAGAACCAGAACTGGGCCCAGCGTTCACTCTGCCGCTACATTCACAAGCGTCGCTAAGTGGCGTATCAAATTTCGTGACATTCCTGTAAATGAATCACATGCTGTGGATGAATGTTTGAACATACTGGAGGGATTTCACCCTTTTGAAGAAATGGAAGCTTTGACAGTGTTCCAGTGGACCTGGTGTCGTCTTTTTAGACCATTTCTGCCTCAACACCATGTTGGCTACGTTCTGACCAAAACAAGCGTACGTGTGACGTCATTGTGCATGCGCAACAACAGCAGGATCGATAAGCAGAATCGTTCAGCAGGCAGGCAAATGATTCCAAGGAATCAAGCTACTGGGATCCAGTTCTCAAAAAGAACCGGTTCTTGATTCCCGTTCCTATTTGCATATGCCCATTTTTGATGGTGGGGAAGACCAGAAGAAACCTCCACGGTGCAGAAAAAAACAGCAAAGTCATTACTAAAAGGTCCGCTCTGACTGGACATGGAACATAGAACGTTCTCTCTGTGTGCTACACTGCGCTGCCATGTTCGTAACTTATTGAATCATAGGAATGGCTGAAATATATAAATGTTAATGATGAATAATGAAGCTCAGGAACTGATGAGATGTAAGACTTAACAGTAATTAATGTTAATTAATCTTAAATTTATCATACTTTCTACCTAATTAACCTGAAAAGACCCAAACAACCAACCAGTGATAAAAAGCATCCTCTGATCTAAAATGTTTAACTTTTGATCCACAAATCATATTAATACATGTAAATAATTGGTGTAAAATGCAGTTTGTCATCTTTTCATGGTCATCAGATATGACCCACTTGGACTTTCAGAGGCTCCGTAGTGAATGTGGAAACACCATCACCCTTTACAACATTGATTCACCAGTAAAACCCATGGAGTTTAACAAATAACAGTGGTTGTAGACACTTGTTTTTACATTTAATTAATGATATATGATAATGATTTTGCTGAAAATGTCACATTTTCTTCTGTTTTTGGAGGTTTGATGTAATAACCTTTGAATTCACTCTCAGCTTTTATAGACATCTAAATGATCAGTGAATTGAAAATAGGAAAATGCATGAAAAATCACTTAGGGAAAACAAAAGAAATAATTTGGAAATTGTGACAAAAATCAATGTGGGCCTTTAGGGGTTAAACCTTTTTTGATGAATTGACAGCAACAGCAGCCAGTAAATTACTAAATGTAGTATTGAATATATGAACATACCTGAGTTTTGATGAAAATAGCAAAATTCAGAGAATAATGTTAATAATAAATGGTGATGAATCACTTGATAAAGGTTAAATGTGGAGAAAAAAAAAAATATTTGCAAGTCACCACAAAAAATAGTTTTAGGTCTTTAATAGGTCCAACCATTTCTTTTTTGAATATCTTTCTATTCTCTCACAGGTACATTTTGGGAAATTGAAGTAAATATTCATGGCACAGTGTTTCACAAAAATGATCACTGTAGCAAAATCACTGTTGATTTATTTGTGTTTAAATGGGCAGGTTCCACATGTAACACCAGTGGACACGATGGGTTCCACACCAAACCTGGAATGACACTGAGATTCACGAAAAACCCACATGTCTGGATTAGAAAAACCACTAGGATCGACACATATAACACATTATCTTTATTTATAGCGCTTTATAAGACCATTTACAGCCATGTTTTCAGAACTAATGCACTGACACTTAGGTCGCTTTTACCATCCATATTTGGGTCCTATTTTTGGGCCCAGTATTTGTTTATAAATTCATTAATTATGGGAAGGCTCAGAGCAAGAGTATCATTTTTTCTTTTTCCAACCATTTCTGCTTTGTAAGGTAAGTATAATGTATAACTATTAGTATAATGAAACTATACCACATTAACTTCTGCTAAAAGATACAAGGCTAAATGACTGATTTAAGAAGGTTAAAGCAGAACACGATTGTGTTGTTTGTCACACCATCATCCACAGTTTGTGATAGCTTTGGTGGTGGGGTAACACTTTTTTTCTGGACCGACAGCTGCCAACTCATGCCACCCTCTGAGACTTCACCGCTGGTTGGTAACAGGTGAGAAACCAATATCCAGCAGGAAACCAGAGACCGCAGCATCTGGAATGATCCTTATAACAGTCTGTCGCACCTTGTCAACATTTATACAACTCCAATCCTTGAGTGGCCTGCTTACACTTTGCCATTTACTTATTAGCTTCAAATCGAGGGTGATGCCACAGACGCGGAAAAAGATTCAATAAAACCTGTACAGATGAGTATACAAACACTAAAACCACTCGAGGAAAAGAGTGAAGTGGCACCTTGTTAAGCCTCCCAGCTTTTCGAGCCCCGTCTCTGACATATAACAGATAACAATACATAAATTTTGATTGTAAAATGTGTCAGCGGGGCTTATATAGAGATGTCCTCGGTAATAACTTTGAGGTGAGCCCATGTTCTTTTTATGTATATTAACATGGTGAGTTTGTTGCGGGAAGCTCTTAAAATGCAGCGTAGAGCCACAGAGTAAAACACTATTGATTGGGATTATTTTGGATAAGCAAACAGAACAGTCAGAGATGGAATAGAATAGAATAGAATAGAATAGAATAGAATAGAATAGAATAGAATAGAATAGGCTTTATTTCCATTGTGTGTAAAGTGAAATTAGGAGTGCTTCTCCAGTCAGTGCAAATATTAATAAAACACCAGCACTTCAGAAAATAAGAATAGAGCAAGTATAAAATTACAAAAGTAAAAATAAGATATGGAAATAGACTATAAAATTTTATAAAAGTAAGATAAGAATAGAGCTCAGTAGAAGTAAAAAAATAAACATAAAATATAAATGGACACAATATTTACAGCACAAACAGTATATGACAGTATGTATATCTCTGAATATTAATAATATTATTAGGGATGCACCAATACCACTTTTTTCCAGACCAAGTACAAGTACTTACATTTGAGTACTTGCCGATACCGAGTACCGATACGAGTACTTAATAATCCCATTCCAGTTGTTAGTTCCTTTTGTAAATGTGCTTTATTGTCGTTGTCATTAGTCTGACTGGAACAAGGTGCTGCTACTGACATTTAATGTGTTGGAAGGAGCGTTTCTCAATTAATCCACCATGGGGCGCCACTCTTAATTAACCATACTGAACAAATACCATGAAGAAAAGTAAAGTTTTTTGAGAAGAAGAAAGTCAGTAATAACAAAAAGGGAGACGACAGAGGCAACACTAATGTGGATACTAATGTTGCAGCGTTTTTGCTGGTGAGGTTTAAAAGCAAAGCTTCAGCAGGTAGAGAAAAGAGATATGAGCGATACGTTTCATTTTCACTTCCACTGGTGGCCCGACTTCTTACCCCCGTAATATTATAAGCAGGACGGAAACTGACCCAGCCCTGGGTAGTTTTCATAAACATATCAGTAGTTTTTCACTAACTCACACAGTCGCTCTTTGAAAAGATCTGCTATCTCCATGGTTCCTGGTGGTATTCTCCGTCTGGGTACGCATCCGCGAACACCTGAAAAATGGATGGAATGAACACAGAGGACGGACAGAACGCTGCATCCGTATCTGTCTGTCTTTAACGTTACTTGCAGTCAGCGTTACTTTTGTCACTGTCATTTATTTTGAAAAATCTCCACACTCTTCACACATTATTCCACCGCCGCATACCTGCTACACTTAACAGCGAATGTCACGTGGCCGTAAGTGATATCAGTGCAGTTGTATCAGAATACTTTTACGAGTACAAGTACAAGTACACACACTGAGAATCGGAACTGATGCCCGATACTGGTACCAAAATCGGTGCATCCCTAAATATTATACATATAGATACTGTTTTCGTAGGCGATACATTCTGTTGTATTGCCAATGAAAAAGTATGTATAGCTATGAACTCAAGTATTGCTAAAAATAGTGCGTTTATATTTTGATAAATATTAATTAAATATTGCATTGTTATTGCAGAGCAGATTATTGCATGACTTAATTGCACATAGTTCACATTTGGCAGAGTTGTTGCACATTATTGGGAGTGACTGAATGAGGATACATTGAGGAGAATAGATTCATTGGAATATGGATTCCTTAGAAATATAAATAAAACACAGACATGGAGAGCAGGAGCAGTGTCACCTTCATGTATTCATGTACCCTCAGAACCAAAGACAGACAAACCACTTTGATTTAAAACAAAAGAAAAGAAAAAGAACAACAGTTTAAGGAAGGTCTACCTGCCAGATTAGCTGTAATCTGCCTGATTTCCGGCTTTTGACTGTTGAATCCCTTTGTTTTCTGCTGCAGGGCCAGATGAAACAGCTCCCCTTCCACCTCAGCACAAAACCTGAAATCACTCAAATATGCCTTAAAATCTGGACAAGCATGATTTTCATTTCAATCCAATCCACATTATTTATATAAACAACAAGAACATTTTCAAAGTGCTGCACATCATACAAACAATAAAACAATTACATGAAATACTAAAAACAATAAATAAGTACATAAAACTACAGCAATAAATAGTAAAAGAAAAAATTAAAAATTAAAATTTATAAACTCAATAAAGATCAATAAATGAAAGACACAGAGGACCACACAACTCACACGGAGTTAAAAGCCAGAGAGTTTTTCTTGATAAATGAAGTAAAGCTAAAAACTCACACTCAGATGCAATTGACTCATATTCATTTTTAATGTATTTTTGCAAGTGTGACTCAGTGAATGCGTCTCTCAGCTGCCTTGTGCATTATAAATGGCATATTTGCATACTCATATGTTTGTATGAATATAGATGCCAGTTTGTGTTGAGTTTGAGTTGGAAATATTTAGCTCGCTGGTTGTCAGGAAGCTCGACTGCTGAATGCAGCTGTGCTTTAATGCGATTGCCGGTTGCTGTGCCATGTGGGGACGAGTGTTGCTGTCGGCTTAATTTACCCACAAACACGTTGCTGTGGACGTATGTACAGATACAGTAGAGTGTGACTGTGCACATTCAACAGCAAATTGACGGGGCGGTGTGCAGACATGAGCTGACGTGTAGTAGCTGTGAGTCAAGGAAATTTGGCTCCTTTAATGAGTTGCACAAATGGGTGAGATTAACATAGCAGTCGGTACGCACATAGAGTTACATTTACTTCTCATATATGTGTGAAATGGACTAAATGACACATGCACATATACAATTCAGAAACTTAACTCTCAAAGACCCAAAAGCATCTGCTGATCAAGGCTATTATCGTTAGCGGAAACTGAAGAAATGACGAAAACTAGAATTGAAAAAACATTTTCGTTAACTGAAATAAATAAAAACTATAATTAAAAGAAAAAACGATAGCTAACTGAAACTGTATTGTGTGCTCACAAAACTAAAACATGTAAAAATTGTAGATAAAATTCCATTCGTTTTTGTCTTTGTCAATGTCGAATTGATACAAAATAGATTTACACTCAACAAAAATATAAACGCACCACTTTTGTTTTTGCTCCCATTTTTCATGAGCTGAACTCAAAGATCTAAAACTTTTTCTATGTACACAAAAGGCCTATTTCTCTCAAATATTGTTCATAAATTTGTCTAAATCTGTGTTAGTGAGCACTTCTCCTTTGTCCTTTGCTGAGATAATCCATCCACCTCACAGGTGTGGCATATCAAGATGCTGATTAGACAGCAGGATTATTGCACAGGTGTGACTTAGGCTGGCCACAATAAAAGGCCACTCTAAAATGTGTAGTTTTACTGTATTGGGTGGTCCAGGGGGGTCAGAAAACCAGTCCGTATTTGGTTTGACCACCATTTTCCTCGCACAGTCTTCTTCATGAATTCTCTGAAACAGCTTTGGAGATGGCTTATGGCAGAGAAATGAACATGCAATTCACAGGCAAAAGCTCTGGTGGAGATTCCTGAAGTCAGCATGCCAATTTCATATTCCCTCAAAACTTGTGACATCTGTGGTATTGTGCTGCATGATAAAACTGCACATTTTGGAGTGGCCTTTTATTGTGGCCAGCCTAAGGCACACCTGTGCAAAAATCATGCTGTCTAATCAGCATCTTGATATGCCACACCTGTGAGGTGGATGGATTATCTCAGCAAAGAAGAAGTGTTCACTAACACAAATTTAGACAGATTTGTGAACAATATTTGAGAGAAATAAACCTTGTGTGTACATAGAAAAAGTTTTAGATCTTTGAGTTCAGCTCATGACAAATGGGAGCAAAAACAAAAGTGGTGCGTTTATATTTTTGTTGAGTGTATTTTGCTCTAGCAATTTTAGCTAGCGGCACCATACAACACTTCACGGTCCATCGCTTCTTGTTACTTGTCGTTTAGAGTCGTCTTCTGGTCCCCACTCTACCTGGAAACATGGAGACTAAAGTTGGGAGAAAGTAGCAGAGTCCTGTCTGAGATTTATTTGAATACGATGGTGAAGAAGATAAAAGATATGAAAAACTAAAACTAAACTAAAACGAAGCATTTAGAAAAAAATGAAAACTAATAAAAACTAGCAAACCTGCTCTAAAAATGAATTAAAATGAACTGAATTAGAGAAAAAAAAGTCAAAACTAAATAAAACTAAACTATAATGAAAAATCCAAAACTATTATAACCTTGCTGCTGATATTATGAGGATTAGGGATGCACCAATACCAATACCAGTATTGGGTATGGGTTCCGATACTCAGCGTGTGTTCTTGTGCTCGTACTCGTAAAAGTACTACGATATAACCACACCAATACCACTTACGGCAGCGTGACATTCGCAGTTAATTGCTGCAGGTACGTGGTGGAGGAGTAATGTCAGCAGTGTGGAGATTTTTTTAAATAAATGACAATGACAAAAGTAACGCTGACTGCAAGTAAGGTTAAAGACACAGATGGATACAGACAGAGCGTTCTGTCCGTCCTCTGCGTACATTCCATCCGTTTTCCAGGTGCTCGCAAATGCGTACCCAGACGGAGAATACCACCGTGGACTGTGGAGGTAGAGGATCTGTTCAAAGAGTGACTGTGTGAGTTAGAGAAAAACTACTGACAGATTTATGACAACTACTCTCATCAATATCAACATTAGTATCCACATTAGAATTACTTCTGTCGTCTCCATGTTTATTATTTTCTTCGTGGCATTTGGCTAGCAAGGTTAATCAAGAGCGGCACCCCCTGGTGGACCGACCAAGAAATGCTAATTCCAACACATTAAAGCTAAACCTACCGATGTGGCATTTCTCACAGCACTTAGTAAAAGTTTGAACATGAAGAACCCGCCTCCCTCCAAAGCCCCGCCCACTTCCCCATGCCTGATCTCTGATGCTCCCCTCCTTTCATCTGATGGTTGGAAGTGGAGGCAGAGGTCTGGTCCGCTTCGGCGTGTCCGTGGACCCCTCCCTCAGTAATCAGATACATCATCCACCTGCCACAGCTCCTGTTTCATCAGTAGACCCTGGATTTAAGGGTCTGGTCTGTGCAGTACTGGGTCAGTGTCTTCACATCGCCCAGGCAATGAACGTGCGCACTGTGAACGCGAGGCCTCCGCGAATTTTCCGTGGACATTTGAGGTTTCATAGCCCATACATTTATCATCCTACATCATCTTACACTGTGTGACACCAAGTACATGTACATGTATGAGTGCTGCGGTCATAAAAGCTGAGCTTTGTGCAGACCTGTCTGTTTAGTCCAGTACACCAGACTTCTGGACTTTTATCTCCATCCTTCATTCATCAGACTCCTGTTTGTTCCCTCAGTTGTTGTTTCTGTTCATAAATCTGTTTTTTCCCTTCCACATGTGCATTTGCCTTCCATCCATACACATCCTAGATAGTAGACTGTGGTCAGTGACAGCAGAAGCAGCGCAAGTGAAGCGTCAGATTCAGAGGTACCCATGTCAGATGCTAGACGGCCATAATGGATGATTTACAGGAGGCTCAGCCAGGTTCGGCCAATTATTTCATTCAGACCAATTAAAATGATTGGTCAGAATTTGACCAGAAATATGAGCAATATATGAGAATTAAATATTTTTGAGTTTCAATACCTGGTGGATTTCTTTTACATTTTAGTTTGACACATGCTTATTAGGAGCATTTGAAGATGACAAAAGAAAAGTGTAAAAATGCCACATCATACGGTATAGCTTTAAATGTCAGTAGCAGCACTTTTTTCCAGTCACACTAATGACAACGACAATAAAGCACATTTTCAAAAGTATATAAAAACTGTAATGGTATTAGTAAGTACTCATATTGGTACTCGGTATTGGCAAGTACTCAAATCTAAGTACTTGTACTTGCACTCAGTCTGAAAAAAAAGCGGTATAAGTGCATCCCTAATGAGGATACATATTAAGATGTTATTTTTTGTGTGTGTGCATATTTTATGGTAGTTTTTATTCTATCCTATTTGATATATATATATATATATATATATATATATATATATATATATATATATATATATATATATATATATATATTAGTGCTGGGCAGCGATTATAATTTTTAATCGCAATTAATCGCTAATAATAAGCATTTTTATAAAGAAATAACAATTCTATATTGTTATTTACTCTTAGTATGATGATAAACTAAACAATAACTAATTATGATCCTAGTTTTTGCACAGGGATCATTTGTGGAAACGGTGACATGGCTGCCGAGCATCAGTATGATGGGATCTGTAAAAACCATGTCACATCCGTCCACTGCCACATTTTGCGTTTTTGTGTCAGCTGTTATTGTGTTAGATCCACAATACTAACATTTATGAATAAGAGGATAATTAGCAATGGTAAGTATATAAATTTATTACTAATTAAGTACTGGTACTGACCAGATCATCATGGGTAATGTCGCGTCCATCCACCAGCAAAAGTTTTCACATACAGGTGCTATTCAAAATCCAATATTTCTGAAAATAGAGCTTCCACTGTCAAATAATATCAGTAGTTTGTGCACAAATGTATTAGCATTATTTTAACACAGTTCTATGCATTTCTGACAACTTTTTTTTTTTTTTTTAACAAAAATGGCCACTCATTTGACCCCCTAAGTAAATTTTAGCCGACAGGTATTTGTGTTAAAATCTTGGGAGTGACATTAACCAATTTCCAGGCAAATGAATACTCCATACTGTTCACACACCTGAAAACCACTCCTATATAATAATAGCAATAATGATGAGGTGTTTGTACTGCGTTATTTCCCACCTCCCACCTCTTTTCACTCATACACTGATTTGTGAAAATAATGCATATGAAATGCAACATGAAACCAACATCTATATATACATATATACTGTATATGAATATAACATATAGTCCTGGTAAATGGTGTGTTTATAAGTAATAAGGCTGGCCTTCCAATGAACAATGCAAGTTCAAGCTTCTGTGTCAACAAACTGACAGCTGAAGTGTGTTTGTGAAGGACCAGCAGCTCGGCTCCGTGGGTGTAGAACTGCGGGTAACCTCCATGTATCATTTATTGCACAACACATACATACACTATTCATTTCATCATTCTTTCTACATTCCTGCAGAGCAGACAGACACAGGCCACATATTTTAACTGTGTTATTGTTTGTTTGTTTGGCTGTTTACTTGTCTGCACCTCTAAACTAAACCGCATTCAGAGTCTAGTAACAGTGTGGTGGTTTTTTCTGACAGCTCAAAGTTTACTTCATCTTTTGCCAGCATGAGCACATCCAGTGAACTTTATTTTAATCACCAAATGGTATGCAGAGGCCAGAGTGGGGATAATTGTCTAAAAGTGTTCTGGTAAAAGTGGAACTATAGCCCTACAGGGTGGGGAAGCAAAATTTACAATGAACATTTAGTTGTTTTTTCTCAGCAGGCACTACGTCAATTGTGTTGAAACCAAACATATATTGATGTCATCATCATACCTAACACTATTATCCATACCTTTTCAGAAACTTTTGCCCATATGAGTAATCAGGAAAGCAAATGTCAGAGTGTGTGATTTGCTGAATGCACTCGTCACACCAAAGGAGATTTCAAAAATAGTTGGAGTGTCCATAAAGACTGTTTATAATGGAAAGAAGAGAATGACTATGAGCAAAACTATTACGAGAAAGTCTGGAAGATACTATTAAAGAAGAATGGGAGAAGTTGTATATTTGAGGAACACTTGCGCAAGTTTCAGGAAGCGTGTGAAGGCAGTTATTGAGAAAGAAGGAGGACACATAGAATAAAAACATTTTCTATTATGTAAATTTTCTTGTGGCAAATAAATTCTCATGACTTTCAATAAACTAACTGGTCATACACTGTCTTTCAATCCCTGCCTCAAAATATTGTAAATTTTGCTTCCCCACCCTGTATATTTTACTGTACATTATTTTTTACTGTATTTTAGTTACTGTGTTGAAGTGTGGGGGGATACATATAGAACCGATATACAAAAATATATATTACATGTAGAAAAAAGGTTATTAGACTGGTAAATACTGTAGGATATAGAGGCCATACAAATGAATTCTTGCTAAAAAATACAAGCTCTAAAATGTCTAAATTTGATGTAGTTTAACCCTTTCGTGCATGAATTATGAGAACCTTGATCAAGATATTTTTTTTCCTGTGTTTTTATTCCTCTGTAGACATGAAAAAAAAAAAAAAACAATGTGACTGAGTTTTTTCTATGAACCTATTTTTCATGGAGCGAGAAAATCATGCGTTTAATTTTAGAGGCAAAGAAACATGTATTTACTGATATACTGTGTGAAAACTATGAGATAAAAACACTTTTAATGCTGCTAATCTGATGTTTTGTCACATTTTAACAATACCTGCATGGAGTTAACATGCAAAAAAAAAAAAAAAGTTAATTACAATTTAATAACAATTAGCAATTTTTTTTTTTTTTTTACAGTCAAACATGTTACTGCAGATCGGGTTTATCTGGAACAGCAAATTTACAGTAATGGCATGAATTACAGTGTATGGGATAATGCATAAGCGTCCACTGTGTTGGGTGATTGAGAACTAAAACAACAAAATCCATGAATATATAAAAGAACACCTTTGAACAGCGGTCCATTGTAGGGACCACTATGCATGAAAGGGTTAAAACAGCACAATTAATAATTAAGAAATTAATATTATACAAGACATAAATTACCTTCCAAATAAAATACAGAAATTGTTCTCAGAGAGAGAAGGGGGATAGAATTTAAGAGGGAAACTGAATTTAAAATGCATTGTATCAGAACAACTTTAAAAAGGATGTGCTTTCTAATGGTAAGGGTTAAATTATAGAACAGTCTAACAGATAAATTAGAGCAAAGTAAAAACAAAAATCAGTTAAAAGGTTTGTTGGTTCGTTTTATTTTATTATTATTATTTATTTTTCTTTTTTTTAAGTGAAATGTTTTTTGCATGGAAGTATAAGAAAAAAGGAGCAACTGTAAGACACCATTTCTGAACCTGAATAATAACACAGATTTTTCTTTTCACCATAGTGCTCACTTACTTTGTGTGTAATATTACTGTATTGACATTTGTACACTGTTGACTGGTTGGCACCATGTACTGTGTGTGTATTTATTTATTTTTATAGTATTTTACAATAGTCAAAAAGGTGAAGGTGAAGACATACAAATAAACAGACCTTGATGCTCTGTTGAGTTTAGAGTGAAAAAAATAAAATTACGTTATGAAAATGTTTACATCTATAAACTATCCTTTCAAAGACCGTGAATAACATAAACAAACATGAAAAATAAGTGCAATTTTAACAAATACAGCTTATTATATACTCATGCTCAGTATTATGTTGTCAGTGTGTGCAAGGAGTGAATCTATGCAACTAAGTTCAGGTCAGAAATATAATACAACTCACTAACTTCATATTGATTCATATATTCCTTGGTTATATTCAATGAAATTATTATAACTTACAAATCACAGCAGATCTACAAACACACAAACATTTAATAATAAACAGAATGTTGTTAAAAAGACTCTTATTTTTCTAGAAGACATCAAGACATTTAAGATTATTCATATTTACCTCCACCAAGGAGGTTATGTTTTTGCGGCATTGGTTTGTCTGTCTGTCTGTTTGTCTATCTGTCTGTGTGCAAGATAACTCAAAAAGTTATGGACAGATTTGGATGAAAATTTCAGGAAATGTTGATACTGGCACAAGGAACAAATGATTAAATTTTGGTGGCGATCGAGGCGGGGGGCACTGATCTGCCTTGGCCGAGGTCTGCGCTCTCTGAGTGCTTTTCTAGTTCTTCATGTTATTCCCTTTTTTGTGAAAGGATAGTTTGTAAATGCAAACATTTTCATGTATTTTCCTTTTTTTAATACAAAAGCAAACAGAAAATTTTGGTGGAAATTTTATTGGTTATATTATTTTACTGCTCTGATCCATTTACGTTTGAAGTTGTCTGTATGTGGCCCCTGAGCTACAATGATTTTAATATCTTCACTTAGGGCTGTTCAGTTATAGAAAAAAACAATAATCACAATTATTTTAGCAATAATTGAAATCATGATTATTAAAAACGATTATTTGCTAACCTTAAAGTTGTTTTTTTTTTTTTCTTGCAAAACAATGTAAAATATACTCTCTAAACATAAATAAAGCTTTTAAACACTTTTGTACGAAACAAAAAAAGAAATCTTTGAATGCAAATAAGTATACTGTAAATTCAAGTATGTTTCCTTTTGTAAACAAATAGTGCACTGGAATTAAACTGTTATAGACTTGCCATAGAACTGTAGCAATAAAAAAAAAAAAAAAACGTAGCGTGTAGTAGCAGCTCGTGTAAAATGATGTCTTGAAGGTAAAACATAGTGTTTGTCCAGTGTATTCACCATTTGTCTGAAGCCCCAGTTGTCAGTGGTGTTAATGGAGCACATACCTTTAACCAGGTAATGGCCAATGGATTCTGTTATCTTTTGGTGTCTCTCCGATGTTGATGAGTAGGGAATTGCAGCGTAAAGAGATTCGGAGATTGAAGACTGCATTGCGGACGAACTTGTAGACAGAGTTGTTTTTTTTGTGTTTTAGTTTTTCATAAGATTATGATAAAGGTCGTGGTGGTTAAACTTCAGATGGTTAAAAAGGTTTGTTGTGTTACCGGTCGGTGCGGACACAACTACGAAACACTTTTTGCACGTGATGAGTTTTTGCTCTTCGTCTTTTTCATCAAACCCAAAGTGATTCCATACAATTGAATTTGACTTGCCTTTTTTGTTTGCCAAGCACTTCTGCTGTGATTCTCCTGCCATTTTTCAAGACTGCTAGGTACAACTTTCCTCTTGGGGTGGACCTCCCGGCTAGCTGGCAGCTGGAGCTTAGAGGGGGGTGGGGCTGAGCAGCTCATGGTAGCTTGCGTGCACGTGAATTAAAACAACTCCAAATTAATAATCGTTTTTCTCGATTACATAATTTTTGTAATCGGTGAGTGTAATAATCAAAATCGTAATTGAATTTCCATTAATTGCACAACCCTATCTTGAGTGTAAATTTTGTATTTCACATACTCACTCCACGGGCCGGATTGGACCCTTAGGTGGACCGATTTTGGCCCACAGTCCATATGTTTGACACACCTGCTCTGGGACAAATGTTTTCAGCTCAAGACTGAAAAAAACAGTTTTAGTTTGTCTGCTTGAAAACTTATTTTACAAAGACTTTATGAGACACGTTCAACAATATCATTTGGCTGTTATCAAGACTGTTGTACCAGACCACACATCGAAAGTGTATGTGTGACTTTTTCAACAAAACTGTCCTTTGTTGAAACTTCCAAGCAGGAAGACAATGCTTCTACAATAAATGCTCTCTCTCAAACAATGAATGGGTTCAATCCACTGAAACATTACATGGCTTTTAGTTTGTAATCAAAGGGAAGTGTTGTATTTGTAGAAAAGAGCAATGTAGTATTTTTTAACTGAAATGAGCAGAAACTAGGCTTTGCACGACCATTTCTACATGAAAACAGATATAAAGGCCTGCCTCTCATCCACCCTACTGCAAATAAAGGTAAAGAAAAACACACAACCGGGTTACTAACAGAGGAAACACGTTATACATGGTGTCCATAAAGTCTCTTCACAATTTAACAAATGTATTACAGAAGCAAATGAATAGACAAATCTGTGGGAATTACTACAAATTGAAAAGTATATATTGAAGATTTTTTGCCTCATTTAACACACCTCTATATGGGAACCATTAGTTGTATGAAGCACATCCAGACGGTGCTGGATTTCATGCTTTTGTCGCTGTTTCGTAGCCTCATCAATGGTATCAGTGGTATCGGTGATCTTTTACTTCAGGTCGTTGATCTTTGTTGGTCTTTTGTTGGTCTTTGTTCGATACACGATATCCTTTCCATATCATATTTGATACATGAGTTTTGAAGCCCTCTACATGATCAGTGTGGTATTTTTTTTCTTGAAAAACCTGATGTATACAATTAGATACATGCAATACACAGATAATCCACTAGGAGGAGGAATTTGTTCACCACAGGCCTTTCCAGTGTCACTACAAGATTGTCATTAATGAAGAAGGAGGCAGAACTTTGCCAATGTTGAAAAGGAATTACCAATTTGTTGGACAGGTTTTTGTTATATTATGTTTTTGTTTGTTAAAAAATAATAACATTTGAGCATTGAGTCCCAATGTATCAAATATGACACAAAATTGAAACTCATACATGGAAATTGATATTTGAAAAAACATTTTTTTTGGTTGTTCAGAAGGACCAATAAAGGCTCCAGTTTCAAAGAACTGGAATTTTCTGTCAACAATTTAATGGTTCAGGCTTTACAGAGTTAGCATAACCCCATAGAAAGAAATCCAGAGGGGTGATATCTGGTGAACGGGGTGTCCAGGATATTGGGTCATCCCTTCCAATGCACCGGTGTGGAAATGTTTGATTTAGGAACCCACAAACATGCAATCCCCAATGTGGTGGTGCACCATCTACTGGAAAATGACAGTTGGTTGAAGGTCATCCAGTTGTGGTGCCACATATTCAGTCAGAAGGTCAAAGGTAAACATTTGCACTAAGTGATCTGTTGTTGAAGAAAAATGAACTAATGATTCAATAGTACATGATCCCACAATGTGATTAAAACTTTGATAACCACTGCGGACATAGAACAAATCTGATTAACTTATCTCATTGGTTGCTTTTGTGGTAATTTTAAATTGTAAAAAGACTTTGTGGACACTCTATATATCATCATGATGTCCACTTATTTATTGAATCGTCTTCAGTTAAACCGAGGAATGTTAGAACCAGCGTTGGGCAAATGACTTTTAAAAAAAGTAATTTGTTATAGTTACTAGTTATTTTCCCAAAAAAGTAATTTTACTATTAATGGAATTCCTCCTTCATAAATGTAATTAGTTACCAGGGAAAGTAATTATTGCATTACTTTTTTGAAAAACTTTCAAATATGTAAAAGGAAACTGAAGTTTTGAGCGTGTTTCACGGGCCAGTTGCATAGAGTAGAACAGCAGACAGGTACTTCATTTAACATTTTATTTATTGGAGTATGAACAAAATTAAAGACATCCCTGAAATAATAAAGCCGTGTCATCTTTTGAGGGTTCTACTGCCTTTCTTTCTTATCCTTTGGCAAATTTTAGCTAAGGAAGACAAGTGATTGAATGTTTGCGTCTTGAGGCGACTTCTCTCTGATTATATTAGTGCTGTCTTAGAGAAAATACTCATTCAGATGGAACTGATGTTCCCACGGAATGGAGCTTCTATACCATGACTTTGGTGAGGCTGGGGTCCACCAGGGCCTGGCTTTTCCATCACATAAGGGGATCTGCATTTATAGGAAGAAGATGCTCCTCCAGTTAATCCAGCATCTCCACTTTTTTCAGTGGCTCCTCCCTGGTACAGCGGTAAATGTCTCCAGTCCAGTCAGTCGGACTCACTGATAACTCCTCCCCCTAAGTTAGCTGCGCACATAGCTGCGTTCAAGTGAATGGGGTGTGCTGCGGACAACTGAATTTCGGAGACGTCATTAGTCGTTCAGGTGAAGGCAGCGTGGACAACTCAGACTCATGGGGGACACAGGTGAAGCATGAAGGCAGTGTGGGCAATTTGAATATAAGAACGGCCCACAACGAATTGGTTCTTATCACTTAAAAGAGCCGTTCAAAAGACTCGACTCATCTGCGAACGTCACATCTCTAGTGCCTGGCTGAGCGAGCCAGGACGGATAACAGCTGATATCAGCGCAAAGTAATTTACCGCATTTTACTGTCGGTAATGTTAACGGGGTTGTAACATTTCAAATAGTAATTAATTAGATTGCCCATTACTGGAAAATAATAACGGCTTTAGTAACGCCATTATTCCCAACACTGGTTAGAACGTAAGTCATGAGAACAAAATATATCGTCAATTGCTTCTAAAATGTAATGTGCAATGTTACATGATCTTCTTTTGTGTCTTATTTTGTCTTGTACATCATTTTAGTCTCATTGTTTACATGCTTCAAAAGAACACTCTTCTTCTATGTTAATTCAAAAAATTAATGGACATATCTAGGGATGCGAATCGAGAATCGGTTCTTTTTGAGAACCGGATCCCAGTAGCTCGATTCCTCGGAATTGTTTGCCTGCCTGCTTAACAATTCTGCTTATCAAGTCCGCCTTTGTTGCACATGCGCGATAATGTCACGCGTACGCTGCATTGTTTTGGTCAGAGCGTGGCCAACATGGTGTTGAGGCAGAAATGGTCTAAAAAGACAACACCAGGTCCACTGGAACACTGGCAAAGTTTCCATGTCTTCAAAAGGGTGGTATATGTTCAAACATTTGTCCACAGCTTGTGATTCATTTACAGCACAGGTGTCAAACATGCGGCCCGGGGGCCAAAGCTGGCCTGCCGAAGGTTCCATTCCGGCCCGCGGGATGAAAGTGCAAAAATTAACCTGAACAGTCCAGGTTGTCCAAATCATTTTGGTTCAGGTTCCACATACAGACCAATTGTGATCTCAAGTAAAAATAATAACACAGTAACCTATAAATAATGACGACTACAAATTTTCTTTGTGAAAAATAATGTGGAAAAAATTTCAGTGGAAAAAAATAACATTCCACTGTGAAAATATTTACATTTACAAAACTATTCTTTCACAATAAAATGCAAATAAATATATAAATAAAAACAAAGATGAACAACCTGAAATGTGCAATTTTAACAATATTTTGCCTGTTACTAAATGTTTTGAGCATTTATGGATCCACTGTGATCTGTAGTTGTGTTAATAATAATAATAAGAGATGTAATATTGTAGAAATTGTTCAAATTTTAGTTCCAAACTCCAAAAATGTTATGTTTATGTTTATGTTTACGCATTTGGCAGACGCTTTTTTCCAAAGCGACTTACAGGGGAAAACCAATTAAATCACTCAATCAATCAAATTTTATTTATATAGCGCCAGATCACAAGAAAGTTATCTCTTGACATTTTATATATAGAGTTGGTCAAAACCAGACTCTAAGTCAATTCTACAGAAACCCAACAGAATCCTCCAGGAGCAAACACTTGTGACTGGTGACAGTGGCGAGGAAAAACTTCCCTTTAACAGGCAGAAACCTCGAGCAGGCCCAGACTCCTGGAGGATGGCCGTCTGCCTTGACCAGTTGGGGTTAAAGAGAGAGAGTAGAGAAGGGGAAAAAGAGAGAGCGATAGAGATAGGGACTGGGGGAGAGGGGGAGAAGGGGGGAGTAGGGGGAGACACATGGAGGCGGTTGAGGATAAGTGAGTGGTGATGATGAGGGCAGGGAAGAGGCCGGACCACCGCAGCAGGTCCAGAGATAATCGTGAAAGAATCTGTGGTTGTCCTGGGAAAAACCTTATTAGAATATTTAAAATGGAATGTTTGAAAGTGCTAGGACAGGAGGTGCTCTCGGAAGAGCTGGGTCTTCAGGAGCTTCTTGAAGATAGGCAGGGATGACTCTGTTCTTGTAGCACTTGGTAGAGCGTTCCACCAACGTGGAACGACCCATGAAAAGAGCCTGGATTGTCTTGTACAAGGTCTGGGGACCACCAGACTACGTTCCCCAGACGAGCGGAGTGGTCGTGGGGCGACATAAGCTTTTATTAGTGCACCTAAGTAGACAGGAGCAGACCCACGGAGAATTTTGTAGGCTAGGATTAAAGATTTGAATTTGATGCGGGCAGCTATGGGTAGCCAGTGTAACTCAATGAGTAAGGGGGTGACATGTGCCCTTTTAGGCTGATTGAAGACCAGACGCGCTGCTGCATTCTGTTATGTAACATTGTGTGTAATGTAGATGTAGAAATAATAAGTCGAGGCATAATATTGTTAAAACTGCACTAATTTTTCAAATGAAATTTCTGTTTTTTCAGGTTATTCAAATCTTTTTTGTAAAATGTAAATATTTTCATAATTTAATTGGGGCTTTTTTTGTACTAAAACAAAAAGAAAAACTTGGATTTGTCATTATTTATAGGTTATTAAGTCATTATTTTACTGGTCTGGCCTGCTTGAGATCAAATTGGGTTAAATATGGCCCCTGAACCAAAATGAGTTTGACACCCCTGATTTACAGGAATGTCATGTATTTGATTTGCTACTTTGTGACGCTTTGCGAATGTAGCGGCAGAGTGAACGCCGGGCCCAGTTCCAGTTCCGGTTAGGGCAACAAACGTCGTATCCCCTCAAATACAAGTTTCCGAAGGTAGGGGAAAGAAAGTGAGGTGCACAACAACGGGACATGAGCCGAGTCGAACTGGTTCGACGTAGTGGACATGCGGCAATAGAGGAATTAGTAAAGCGTCTTCAGTTTCACTTTCACTGCACGCTGACCCCCCCGCCCCCGAACCGGGCCCGGCGTCATCTGTTCTTATTATTTGTACATACTGTATATGGTATATTTTCTGTGCAGATGGAAATATAGAAGACAGTTAACGCAAACACACCCGTTAGTACTCTTTTATTCCCTCACCCAATGACAATCGATAAGAGAATCGATAAGGAATCAGATCGATAAGCAAAATCAGTAATGAAATCAGAATTGTTAAATTCTGAATGATTCCCTTCCCTACACCTATCTAACCAGTTCCTATGTATTTTACTGCCAGTTCTCAACTATAACTTTGGGAAAGGCAGTTCTAGTGGAACTCTTAGCACTGAAACATAAGTATATGTTGCACTTGCAGCTTTCTGGTGTGGATATCCTGGTGTACAACTTGAAAAGTCCACACACTGAAACTAGACATAACAAGTAGTACCACCTGCAACTGCACAGTCCTATGTATTTCTTTATGTTCCTGCACTCCACAGTCTCCGACAGTCCTTCTCCATTGTTTCTGAGTATAGATGGGGTCCATTAGAGCTACCAGTGCTGGTGTGAGTTGTTTCTGTACCGATATAAAAACAGTTCATCATAATATTGCTTGTGTGTGTGTGTGTGTGTGTGTGTGTGTGTGTGTGTGTGTGTGTTGCGCCCTCCCCTGTGCAGAACATGATTAGCTTTTACTCTTCAGGATGAACGCATCACCTCCCCAGCCTCCTTTAATATAACCTCAGTCATTACTGGAACAATTTGATAACAATAACATCCGTTTTCTCCGGCTCATACGTGTGCTTTTATTCTCACTTTAACAGAGATGCGTCACTGTTTGACTTAATCGCCCTCTTCTCTTTCAAATCCCTTTAACGCCACGTCATAGTTGCTTTGCTTCTGACATCTCATTCCCTTTTTCCTGTACATCCCCCACCCCCCTTATTTCTCTTCCCTGTTTTTGCGTTGTTTTCCACTAAACATTTAGTGATCTCTTTATTCTGCTCCCATTTCTCCCATTAGTCAAACCTTGGATTAAACATAACCATTGAATGAACCTAATGAACCGACTCAGAAACAATATGATAATAAAATAGTTAGAAACTCAATATCACGGTCTCAATTTGAGGGTTTTTTTTACTAAATATTTTATCAATGAAAAATAATGTGAGTCATTATGCGAGTTATTATTATATATTAAATATTCAATGGCAGAGTTGAGTGATTCTTTTACATTCATTGCTCAAGGATCATTACTGAAACATAATTAAAATGATTTAATGTCGTGCTGTAATCCTAAAATTTCAAATTCTTCCTCTAGTTGCCAATTATTTTTATGTTAAGACCAAATACCCTGACCCATAACTTTACAACATAATAAGCCACTTTCTCCAATTCTCTCATTTAGTCTCTGATTTCAATTTAATATTCTGAAAGCAAATTCATTTTTGCACCAAAAACACACACTGTTGTCATGACTAAGGATGAATATTGAATGTAACAGCAGGTGCCTGTTCCTTATCAGACCCAACACTCAATACTGATGGGAACATCAATGAATAATTCATTATTACGTAAAACTGATATTGATTGTGAGATATTGTGAAGTAAAATAATGAAGTAGGTTTCATAATAAAGCATCTGTAATTGTATGAAAAATACATTTATTTTCAAAGCCTAAAGTTAAAGAAATCAATCTATTCTTGGTTCTTGGAGTTGAGTGCACTCATTTTTCTCTGCTCAAAAATATTCAGTTTCAAAGAAAATGTGTTGAAACAGTAAAACATGTACAGATAAATAGATTTGTCTTTTTTTTTTTGACACTTTTCAGACATTTAGACACTGAAGACACCAAATGAAGAAGTCTTTCACATTTATTTTGTTTTATTCCCACTGTAAACATGTCTTAAGGTGTGTGTGTGTGTGTGTGTGTGCGTGTGTATGTGTGTGTGCGTGCGTGTGTGTGTGTGTGTGTGTGTGTGTGTACAGGGTCCACTTTGTTGCATTTTGTTTTTCAAGGTGCTCTGTGGATTCTCTGTGATGCCAGTTCTTTGTAATGTGTGTACAATGTGATTTTAAACACTGAAATGTTGAATATTCATGGACATTCTTGGAGAAGTTATTATGTGCAGCACATGTTGTTTCAAAATCTGACTGTATTTGTAGTGATAGTGACCTCTGACCCCAGACCCAGACTTCCAGTCTTGTTGGTAAAAGTCTGGATAGTCATTTCTGAGTCCTTTACATCTTCGGTCTGGAACACATGACAAAAACATGATGAAAACAACACGGACACTGATTATGTCTGAGCACAATCCAGATTTTCACTGAGTTCTGGTCCATCACAGATCCGAGTCCTGAGAGGTCACACAGTTCACAGAAGGCTTCTTTTGGATTCAGTAAACTCTGAACTGACAATAGTGTCTGTAAGTCTGTATTCTACAGCTGGACAGAGGTTCTCCACAGTACTCATGACCCATGTGGGTCTATGAGCTCTACATGAATAAATGGTTCTGGATGTGGTTTCAACTGAGGGATCAGAGATCACAGTGCTCAAGTTAAGGCTCTTTTATGCTCAATGTACACACAGAAACGGATGTGTACATTTCAATTAGTGTAACCATCCCTAAAAATAGGAAAAATGTGAAAAAGACATGTCTGAAAATAACCAACAACTTGTCCTTTATTCAGCTGAAACAACAACCACAAAAAATATAAAAGTAAAAGGATATAGAAAAATACACAATAACAACAGTACAGAATATTTATTAAAATATCTATATAGAAATATCTGTGCATGTGTGTGTGCATATATTTTCTTGAGATAAAGTTTATGACATAACAAGTGACCACTACATATGTTCTGAGCTTTTATTATGCTAACATATTAGCATTATATATATATATATATATATATATATATATATATATATATATATATATATATATATATATATATATATATATATATATATATATACACACACACACACATATATATGCCTTTGGAACCAATGTTTAGTGGAAGTGAAATTAAGGAAACAAAGCTTCAATTAAGGAAAAATGGAAATGAAATTTTTTTTTCATTGATTTAAGTTGATTAAGTGATTAATCATTTCAGTTCTACACTGTAAGCCCGGAATTTGTATTCACTAAAATGCTTTAATTACAATGCACTTAAATGATTTAAGTTTTATGATGTTACTATAAAATGTTAAGTATATTCTACTAATTTGTAGACATAGTTGAAAGTACGAAAAAGTTTAAGTTGAATGGAATTAAATCACTAAGTTTTAGTCATGACCACACCTTTTTATCTTCACATTGCATTGTGGGTATTGGGCATGTTGTTGAAAATGTGTTATTTTTATGTGCAGGGGTTCAGCGGGGTTGTGGTGTTAGTGTTAATTTGGATTTAATGTGTGTATGTCAGTGTTTATTGGCCTTTTTGTGTTTGTTTTTGTATTTTTGTAGAGCTGCACCATGAGTCAGAGCTAGAGGAAGAACAATGGCTTTACTGTTCATATGAGATTATTATTGTCAATTGGAAATCTTAATGTTATGTCAAATTCAAAGCACTTCCTGTACTGGCAAATGACAATGAGCTGACTTCCATTCATGCTACAATATATTAAGATGAGTAATTTCATAACTAATATGGTCAGGAATAGGATTTTGAGGTTGAATAACTTAAAAAAAAAGTTGTTTAATCAATGATAAATTAATCTGGCTGCAATTGAGAAAATTAGTCAGTGTAACCTAAAATGCTGAGTTGAATGGTTGGATAGTGGGGTTGATTTTACAACAGACTTAAAGTACAAATAACTTGTCTTTTAGTGTTTTCTACTTAATAGTTTAAGTTCAATACTTTTAGCATTAAAGTTAAACCTACTTAAACCAATTGATTAGTCGATCATTACTCAAATCATTTAAGTGCAATCACTTGCCTCAAATTTTTTGAGTAAACTCTACTTATCTGGGCTTACAGTGTAAACATCACTATATTTATCCTTACGTGCATCTACTACGCTGGAATAAGCGTTTGGCAGTCAGTCCACCAGAGGGCATTAACATGAACATACCGGCCAAAGACTAAAAAGAGGTTTGTCTTTTCTTTTTTTTTTTTTTTTCCATTATTTTTTTTTTTTTATGATTTGCTTCAAATCTCAGTACTGCCCCTACATTTTCTGGTGGTACTACAACATTTGCTCTGTTGAGTTACTCATCCCCAAGCATCCCAAAAATGAGCTGAAATAAGCACATGGGCAAACACACTCTGTGCATATAGGTATGTGTATCTGACACAGAGGATGAATGAGCCTTTAGGCTTATGCTCTTGGCCTTTTCACACTGAAATTCATCCAGGTTCCTTGAATCTTTTCATTCTGTTCTGCACCATTTAGAGTGAAATGTCCAAATCCCTATCTTTTCTTTGAGGAATAATGTTTTTAACCCATAAAGACCTAGTGCTACTTTTGTGTCAGTTCTCAAATTATTTTTTTCTCTCTATTTAACGTTTATAAAATGATTTATCACCTTTTATTATAATATTACTAGCACATTGACCCGTTGAGATCCACAGGTTTTTGATGTGATAGTTTTTATGCTGTTGCGTATTCGTGCATGCTGTACCGCATTTGTCCAGCCGTCGCAGCCAAGCGTTCTGGCCATAGCAATGTGATTGTAAGGCTATTGAATTCCAAAATTACTAACATCTCCCAAAATATTGGTCCTATCAACTTGCCATTTTCGTTAGTCTGCTCCTAGACCAAACATACATAAGTTTACAAAACTGCAGCAGTCAGCTCTCTATGGATTTTGTGTGAGTCACCAGACACACATACATGCACACAGAGGTCACATGGCTTTTACTATATACATCCTCTGTCTTTTGCTTTTTTCAGTGAAAATCAGGTATTATCCTATATTTAATTCACTCATTGTGTAGATGTTTATAAAAGCTCAGACTAGAGTTTAAGTTTTTTTTTTTTATCTGAAAAGGAGAAAACTGAAAAAAGTGACTTTTTCAGTAAAGATATCATTAACTGAACATAAACCCAGTGTCTCCATCCACTGTCATTGATTCAACTCCATGGGTTTTACAGGTGAATCAATGTTGTAGAAGATGATGGTGTTTCCATGTTCACTACGGAGCCTCTGAACATCTAAATGGGTCATATTTTATGACCATGAAAAGATGATGAACTCCATTTTACCTCAATTATTTCAACATATTGATAGGTTTAGTGGTTCAGAAGTTATTAAACATTTTAGATCAGTAGGTGATTTTGGTTGCTGGCGGCTGTTTGGGTCTTTGAGGGTTAAATGTTTCCATAACATTTCCTCAGATGATTCAGTAAGCTTTTTTCCTAGACCTTTCCTGGATGCTGCTTTTGCACCAAATCATGACCACAGACCCCTATCACCTAGTTTAAATCATATTATTATTATTATTATTATTATTTCAGAATTTTGACTCATTATTCACCCTATATTGGCCCTTTTCTAACTTTTTCTTGAATATGTTGCAGCCTTAATATGAGAAATGTCTGTTTTGAGCAGATAACACATGAAATATGTTGTTAAATTTGAATATCACGTCTTTATTTCTTTAATTTCCAATTTCCATACCATGCCAGCTTTTTCTGATTTGACTTTTTTAATAAGAACAAGTGTGAAACAAGCCTGGAGGACTCCAGACTTCCTAAAAACACTGACTTGGGTTATGTTGTAGTAAGTGAACTTTCTAGTATTGACATGCTGAAGTTTAATCTCTGTGTTTTGGGAAATGATGTTCAATGTTCTAGACTTAGCTGCTGAGGTGTTTCCTCTGTGGTGCAGAACAGGAAGATCAAGACCGAACAAAATGTACTAAACACGAGCAAAGTACCGTTACGGAGACAAAATCTCAAAGATGAATGAAATGAAAAAATTGAACAGATTGTAAGACCTGATGAGACAAATCTGTGATCTGTGTGAGCTCTAAAATAAAACTGAAGTGGAAAAAACAAGATACCAACAGCATCTTATTTATCAAACCTGTAACCAATAATCACTAACTGTGCTTTTAAAGGAGGATTATGCAAAAATACATGTACATTTGTGAGAAGATGCAATAAAAAGATGTAAAATTCACAGAAAAAGAAAAATACTTGATATGTTTATTTTCCACATTGGCTTCATACAGAGGCTGAGGGAAAAAATGCACAATGTAGCTCCACCAACCTTAGAGGAAATCAAAAGAACAGCAGCTTTGTGGAGAGAAAAATGAGGGCAATAAATAAAAGCAATATCAGAGCATTTTATAATATCAGACAAAGAGGGTAAAGGCAGTTGAGTGTGTTTGTGTGTGTGTGTGTGTGTGTGTGTGTGTGTGTGTGTGTGTGTGTGTGTGTGCGTGTGCGTATGTGTGGTTATTAAACTTGAAATTGATTTTGGTGTTCACTGAGCTGCTAATGCACTATGGCGATTGCTCTCTTTTCATAATAAGTTGCAGTTTTTATTACTTTTTTTTTTTGGTCATTTTTCATTACTTTTTCATTACTTCTGAAGTTCATATAATGATTTTTTATTTGATTTTGTATGGGCCTTTTGTACATTGTTTATGAAAAAAAAAAGATGTTTTGAATAATTGACATCTAATGCGTACATTTTAATGCCTTTACTCCATTTGGAATTTGTTTTCCTGAACTAATCAGGACTTTAACATCGTAGCATCATTAGACGGTTGTGTTCGCTCCCCGACAGATTGGTGTAATTAGCCGATGCCTTTACAAATCAGACACCAATCTGATGCAGGTTGCAGGTGTCAGTTTAATAAGAGGAAAACCTATGTTGTACTTTGATGCAAAGAACAAAGAAACTGTGTTTCTCCATCTGACCCGTGTGCATATTCCCTTCTATTTTTGTTGAAACCTTTTTGTGCTTCATACCTTTGAGGCAAAGGATGTTTTTTCAAACCGAGGACATTTTGGTTAATGCTCATTCTAACAGGGGTTTATATACAACAGGAATGATATCTTTATCCGCTAAAATTTGCTCAGAGGTCTTAGGTGGTGGTGGTGGAGGTGTTGGTAAATGTAAGTTATGCAAATTTACAGGATTTCAGTTTTGTTGCAACATGTTGATGATCTTATGAACTATGTTTTCAGGTCAAAAATGTCCAATTTCATCACAATTAATGCTATATTTTCATGTCACAAATGGCCAAGTTATATTTGAACTGAATTTACCTGAAAAACAAATATTCTATTCTTTTAAATTCCCCATTTTTTCTTACAAGATTATATACTACATATCACATTTTATTTTTACAGGTTGCAATATGGAGTATGGTGCTGATCCATCCTGCTTATGTTACGCCAATACATACATTAAGAATGTCACACGTCACTTTTTAAATCAACAGTTTTCTAATAATAAGCATTTTTATAAAGAAATAACAATTCTATATTATTATTTACTCTTTAGTATGATAATAAACTCTACAATAAATAATTCTGATACTAGTTTTTGCACAGGGATCATTTGTGGAAACGGTGACATGGCTGCCGAGCATCAGTATGATGGGATCTGTAACAACCATGTCACATCCGTCCACTGCCACATTTTGTGTTTTTGTGTCAGCTGTTATTGTTCTAGACCCACAATACTAACATTTATGAATAAGAGGTGAATTAGCAGTAGTAAGTATATAAGTTTATTACTAATAAATAATAATAATAATAATAATAATAATAATAATAATAATAATAACTTTATTTGTATAGCACCTTTAAAAACAAAGTTTACAAAGTGCTTTGACAGAGGGCACAACAGCAGGATACACGAAGAAAGTAAAAACACTAAAACAGAAGCAACACAATTAGAGAGATGTATGAACAAGTTAATTATCAAACAAGATCAAATTTAAAAATTAAAATTAAAAATTAAGGTTAAAAAGGGGACAGACATCGCATAAAAGCAAGTCTATAAAAATGTGTTTTAAGAAGTGATTTAAAAGATGTTACTGATTCCGCAAGCCTTATCTCCTCGGGCAGGCCGTTCCAAAGTCGAGGGGCCCTGATGGAAAATGCCCGGTCACCTTTTGATTTAAGCCTCGACTTTGGAACAACTAGGAGCCCTCTGCCCGAGGATCTAAGGCTGCGTGCTGGCTCGTAGTCAACTAGCATTTCTTCTATATAACTTGGGGCCAGGCCCATTCGAGCTTTAGAAGTGATCAGTAAAATCTTAAAATCAATTCTAAAACATACAGGGAGCCAGTGGAGGGATGCGAGGATGGGAGTGATATGATGTTGTCTGCTAAAACCAGTGAGAAGCCTAGCTGCTGCGTTCTGGACCAGTCGGAGGCGAGACAGTGATTTTTGGCTGATGCCGGACAGAAGTGAATTACAGTAGTCAAGTCTGGTGAATATGAATGAGTGAATAAAGTATTGGTACTGTCCAGATCATCATGGGTAATGTCATGTCCGTCCACCAGCAAAAGTTTTCACATACACGTGCTATTCAAAATCCAATATTTCTGAAAATATAGCTTCCACTGTCAAATAATATCAGTAGTCTGTGCACAAATGTATTAGCATTATTTCAACACAATTCTATGCATTTCTTACACCTTTATTTTTTGACAAAAATGGCCACTCATTTGACCCCCTAAGTAAATTTTAGTCGTTATATGCAGTCTACTCTCGTTAAACCGCCCGCCGTTATACCGCCATTTCCACCTATCGCCATCCGCCAGCCCAGTTCCATGCACAAACAACACTTATACCATTGATTTCCCGACCGTTATACTGCCAGCATGATTGCCATCGAGTACACATAAATTTTAACAATGCACTGAAACAAACGCGCCAGACGCTGATTGCGACAAGCTACGAGTAGGTCTACGGAACGGCCACCATTCATTTATCGCAAAACACTCAGTAGGTCAGGATGTCGGGAAGAGGACGTGGGATTAAGCCAAAGCCTCAAGATGATGGGGTGTCATTTCCCGACACGGTATAATAATGCTTAAAATGTTTCCCCACTTTAAATGATCCCTTACAACATAACAGAATCAAGATTTATTTAGAAATTAGAACGGGTTAACGGAGGCAGCATAGACATCATATAGTAAAGACATGCACATTATGGACGCAACCCGTTGTAACGCCATTTTCGCTATACCGCCAATTTGGCCGTGAACGGAAGTTGGCGGTATAACGAGAGTAGACTGTATTTCTATCTTCTCCTTATTTTTCAATTGTATTTGATGCCTGTTGTCTTATGCTGCTGTACATTTACATTTGCTGTACGTACCTTGTGTTTTTCTTGTGAGTTTGTCTGAGTTTGCATGTTTTTTTTTCTCATAAATATCGTGTTCCTGTTGCCAGGCTACACTGTAAAGAATAGATGTTCTTATATCTTCCATCGCCTTACATCTTGACATATTGGCACCCTGCTAACATTGATTGTAGCCTCAGATTATTGAGTGTGGCCTCGCTCGCTGTTTCAGCAGCACCCCTATTACTAAGAATGCCCCGGTCACTGGAGTCTCTGAAGTCATGGAACTCCTAATCACTGAAGTTCAGATAGATGTTAGGAATGCAAGCTTTAAAGTCACTACTTTCCTCTCATTTATGATGCATTTGTGTTCATCTACATTTGTATTCCAGTGTTTGCTTTAGGTCTGAGCCTTGGCCAGAAAATGGAATATAACTGCTTTAACTTTTTTTTTTTTTTTTTTTGGGCCAATTCATGA
The DNA here is from genome assembly GCF_902148855.1 of Sphaeramia orbicularis. Lineage (NCBI taxonomy): Eukaryota > Metazoa > Chordata > Actinopteri > Kurtiformes > Apogonidae > Sphaeramia > Sphaeramia orbicularis. The sequence continues at coordinate 69,505,623 of NC_043968.1, read as the reverse complement.
TTTTCCTTCCATCAACATGAACATGTTTAGTTTCCCGGACTGTCAGAGAGCTGAACATTTTTTTCAGTACAACCTCACCTGTGTAACTGCTTTTTTTTTGTTGTTTTTTTTTTCATTTGACATGCTGTATTAACCCATGAAGAGCTGAACATCCACTGTTGACCAAAAACATCTACTGATCTAAACTGTTAATCCACTAATCCTATCAATACATATAAATAATTGGTGTAAAATGTAGTTCGTCACCTTTTCATGATCATCAGATATGACCCATTTAGACGTTCAGAGGCTTTGTAGTGAACATGGAAACACTGTCATCTTCTACAACATCGATTCACCAGTAAAACCCATGGAGTTGGATCAATGACAGTGGATGGAGACACTGGGTTTATGTTCAGTTAATGCTATATTTTGCTGAAAAAGTCACCTTTACTTCAGTTTTTTTTTTTCTGTTTTGATACAATAACCTTTGACTTTACTCTAGGCTTTTATGAATATCTTCGTAATCAGTCAATTAAACGTAGGAAAATAGATGATTTTCACTGGAAAAAAAGGGCAAAATTCAGAGGATAACATTATAATACATGGTGATACATCACTTAGGAAAGGTTAAATAGAGAGAAAAATTCATTTGGGAACTGGCACCAAAGTCACACTGGGTGCTTATGGGTTAACACACTGAAACTAAAATCACACAAAAAACATGAAATCTGGGTAGGGAAATGTTAGATTCTTTACTGTTTTTCACCAAAACCATGTTGAATGAAACATTTTTATAACTTAGAATTTTTTTTTTTTGTCATTTATTTCGTTCATGGTTGTGCATTTCATCAGCAAACATTCAATAATCATCTAGTAAACAAACATGTACACACCCATGCTCAAAAAGGAGCAGGATGAAGACAATCTTATATTTCCTGCCCCCTTCTAAATAATAATAACCTTAATGGTTAGCCATACACAACTAGCTGTAAAATTATACTGTATAAAGTCAGACAAACCAAACTAAATACATCCAAAGATAGTACAAAATGAATACAAAACCAAGTGCAAAACTGCATGTCCAGAAAGTACAAAACATAGGTAAATATACAGTGTACCTGACAAAATGATGCAAAAACATTATACCAGACCAAAATAAGTAAATAAATATGTCACAAGATGCAGTACAAACACGAAGCAAAATGTAAAACTTATAACTGTTCATATAATCTCATTGTTCTTTCTTTATACACTTTTGTCAGTTGGAGTATGTTTTTATATGAACATACAGGGTGGGGAAGCAAAATTTACAATGAGCATTTAGTTGTTTTTTCTCAGCAGGCACTACGTCAATTGTTTTGAAACCAAACATATATTGATGTCATAATCATACCTAACACTATTATCCATACCTTTTCAGAAACTTTTGCCCATATGAGTAATCAGGAAAGCAAACGTCAAAGAGTGTGTGATTTGCTGAATGCACTCGTCCCACCAAAGGAGATTTCAAAAATAGTTGGAGTGTCCATAAAGACTGTTTCTAATGGAAAGAAGAGAATGACTATGAGCAAAACTATTACGAGAAAGTCTGGAAGATACTATTAAAGAAGAATGGGAGAAGTTATCACTCGAATATTTGAGGAACACTTGCGCAAGTTTCAGGAAGCGTGTGAAGGCAGTTATAGAAAAACAAGGAGGACACATAGAATAAAAACATTTTCTATTATGTAAATTTTCTTGTGGCAAATAAATTCTCATGACTTTCAATAAACTAATTGGTCATACACTGTCTTTCAATCCCTGCCTCAAAATATTGTAAATTTTACTTCCCCACCCTGTATAAATTGAAAACTTCAAAAAAATTATTACAAATTTAGCAAATAACAAAGTTGTATACAATTATTTACGTGAAAATGCAGGCAATGCCTCATACATTTGTAGGACAACTATATACTATTTATAAAACAAACTGGTGTCACGATTTGGTAGACAAACTTGTTCAATGAACCATTTTTACAACTCAGAAAACTATATACAACTATTTATAACAATAATCAGGTGTCATAAGATGCCTTACATCTGATTGGTTCATGTAGTTCACTTTTATACCAAACGCAGTGGCATGATTTTGTTTCATGCAGTTACTTCCCTTAGAAGCTCATTTTTACAGTTTCTTCCTGTACCAAACACACACCAAATGTGATGAATATTTTACTTGACGTGAAATATGAAATGATAAAACATGATTCAAAATTAGTTTTCTTAAGTAAAACTCAACATAGATTATTTGTTTTAAAATGAAGTACAAGACAAGTAAAGACAATCTAATCTAAATTATATCGCAGTAACTTTCAACAGAATCTTACACTATATTTGGCTGAGGGGTATTAAAAATGCACAGCACGTTCTGTTCTTTGGGGATCCAGAAACCTTCAGCACATCTCCACTGATCTGCAGCCCTCCCTTTCCTCCAGAACACCATGAGAATCTTCCATAAGTGGTGGAGAAGCATTGGGCAGTGCTTATATATGCTGTATGGAATCCCACTGGGTCCTGGAGCAGAGGCTGACCGAACGGCTTCCTTAGTTTGAACTTCTTTGATGGGGGTCAGGAACTATTAGGGCAGTGTTTTTCAACCTTGGGGTCAGGACCCCACGTGGGGTCACCTGGAATTCAAATGGGGTCACCTGAAATTTCTAGTAATGGATAAAAAATAAAATAAAATAAAATAAAATAAACGTTGTAATAAAAAATATATGGTGAGTTGACAGACAATCCCAATCCATAAAAGATATGACAAACTGTCAAGCTGAAATTGAAGCACTGTGGTACTGTTTATCTTTCAAATGTTCATTGTGGTCGGTTTCAGATGCTGCAGCTCTTTCATAATTCATAGTTTGAGTTCTTGTTTGTTCAGTATTAATTGTCAGCCTTGTAAATCCAAGCTGGACTGACTGTACATATCCTGACCAAGGAAAATAAAATTCTCACTTTGTGCAGTAATCTACACCTGGCTTTTCTGCCTCTGTCCATAATAATACACATTATATAGACTAAATTTCATCTAAAATTAATTTTTATTTGCAACATAGTATAGTAAACCATTACATCAGGGGTGTCAAACTCATTTTAGTTCAGGGGCCACATTCAGCTCAATTTGATCTGAAGTGGGCCGAACCAGTAAAATAATAACATAATAATATATAAATAATGTCAACTCCAAACTTATCTCTATGTTTTAAAGTGAAAAAAGTAAATTTACATTATGGAAAGGTTTACATCTACAAACTATCCTTTCAAAAGATCTGAATAACAGGAACAAACTGAAAAAATAAGTGTAATTTTAACAATATTCTGCCTCAGTTTATCATTTACACATGTACATTAGAACTTACAGATCACAATGGATCTATAAACACACAAAACATTTAGTAACAGGCAGAATCTTATTAAAATTGTATTTACTTCTCTTAAGACATTTCAGGTTGGTCATATTTGTTCAGGTTATTCACATTTTTTTTGGTGAAATTATACTTTGTTTTAGTGTAAATACATAAAAATCTTTACATTTACAAAGAGAAAAATGTGGAGTTGTCATTATTTCTATGTTATTATGATAGTATTTTACTGGTCCTGCCCACTTGAGATTGAACTGGTCTGAATGTGGAACCTGAACTAAAAGGATTGTTAATATCTTAGTGTAATTTTTGAAATTCACAAATTCATCCCAAGGGCCAGACTGGACCCTTTGGCGGGCCGGATTTGGCCCACGGGCCGCATGTTTGATACCTGTGCATTACATGATCAAAAACAAATGAATTCTAGCAAAAATAATGTCTCCGTTTTCAACGTCTGGAGTCGGCAGAAATTTGTGATGTTAAAATGAGGTCACGAGCCAAAAAAGGTTGGGAACCACTGTATTCGGCCCTTGTTGGGTCAAGCTCCTGTTCCCTGTCAGGGTCACCAAAGATGGTACACAGGTAGGTGTTGATCTCTGCAGCTCAGCACTCCAACTGACCACTCCTCTTCCCACCAAATAAGCTCTTGGTGAAGCCAAAGGCGTTCTTAATGAACAGTGCCCATTTTCTGACCCTTTCCCTTCCCCACCCCTTATCTCCTTCAGCTCTACAAAGGACCATGAGCTTCTTCATCAAGATATCTCTCAGCTCATCTAGTGGCTGTTGTTCCTGCTCCCTTTCCATAGATGGCGTTTCTTCATGGATCCCCTAATGAAACAAAAATATATGGCAATATATTGAAAAATATAATGCATTATATTAAAAAATATATTTCCATATATGGGAAAGTAGTGCATATATTTTCCAATATACTGCAATGTATGCTTTAATCATATATTGGTACCTATAAAACATATATTGCAATGAAGACAAAAACTGACCTATGTTTTATATATAGTTTTATTGAAACTCAGTTTCTTTCCATTGACACAAGTTTACATAAAGCAGATATTTATCAACACTTACATTACTTGGTATGCATAATAACAGATTTCATGAAAATATGCATCGTGATATGCATGAAAAAAGTGTTAACTGAAAAAAATGCTCAATAAGATGCCCTCTTAGTCATTTTGGCAACATAGGATGAAAAAGATGTACATATATATATATATATATATATATATATATATATATATATATATATATATATATATATATATATATATATATATACATACATATATTTTGAAGTGTATTACTAAATATATGACATATATTTACATATACATGTAAATATATTGTCATATGTTTCAATATATGGAAAGCGGCAATTCCTTATGTATTTTTCAATATATCGTAATATAATACAAAATATATTGACACAATATATTATTTTGTGTATTTTAAATATAAATATATATTATACAGTAATATATTTTTCAGTCAGTAATATACTGACAGTCAATATATAGAGAATTTTTTTTTTTTTTTTTTCATAAGGGTCTGCGGTTCATGGCGAAGGGCTTCTTTTTGGACCCCTGCTCCTGGTGACCATCTCTCTGCTGCTAGCTATAATCCGCTGCTACCTGTAATTCCCATGATGATAAATCTTTAGAAACCTACTGTAACTAGGGTGACCGAGTGCTTAGGAGCCACATGTGGGACAAGGAGTGTGTTTGTGTGGGACAATGTGGGACACGTAACCTAATGCTGGAACAAAGTCTAGGTTTTTAAACAATATGCATCTTAATGTCAAGCTTATAAATATGAATAAAAACAATTTGATTTGGTTGCACACAGTATGCATATTTCTGCACTGGGCATTTATTTTTCGCTTTTTTCGCACAAGTTTCAACAACTTTTTTTGCTTGTTCAAACCAAAAGAAATCTACTTTTAAAAGCTCAAAAAGAAACCTCAAGTTTCAAATATTGTAATTAAATACTTTTAGAAAATCTGCTTTTTTTATTTGAGTACATGTTCTCAACCCTCAAAGGTAAATTAATCTATGTGCAATAAAACAAAAAGGCATAACTGACAACATCCACTTCCAGTCAACCTAAAATTACTTGGACCAAAAACATTTATGCATCCAAACACAGAACAGTCAAACTTTTAACACTCTAACACAGTAATAAAAATAGAATAAGATAAAGTAAATATCCTGTGGAATTTTGTCAAAAAACAAATACCCACATACTTAACAAAAGCATATTGCGTCATTGCAAGTCTCTCAGTTCAAACTCCAAACTTGAAAATAGGCAAAAGAGAATATGGATCAAATCTACCCAAACATCACATACATACAGTGTGTCACTTCAGGTCATACTCGCTTCCATGTGTGATGGAGAAATACGTTTGACATAGTTCACGGAGTACCCTCTGTGAATCATCCCCCACTGCTTTCACCCATGTCTTTTCTTTAGCTGCATTTTTTTTTTTTTTTTTTTGCACAGAATTTCCATGATTTCTGCCAATATTTGCATATGTCGGTGTCTGAGGCTTTTCCCTGTGTTTTCTATGTGTCAGTGGGCGGAGCTCAGGAGGACACCGGTGACAGGTTAATGGACTCCTAACCCCACATGTATGTTGGTTGATTGACAGCAGACACAGCCAATGGTGATAGCACTGTCTCCGCTATAAAATGAAAGTCATGTTAGGAGAAAGGCGACTGTCCTGCACTTTGGAGAGCCAGAGCCAATCAAATGTGGGACATCGTCTCAATTTGCAGGACGTGGAAAAAATGGTCATGATGCTGTGTAGTCCTGCAAAAAGTGGGACACCTGGTCACCCTAACTGTGTATTTTGAAGTCCATACCACTTCTTTACGACCTGACAAACCACATATCATTATAATACATCTCCTGCCCCTTATTTCTGTTACCCTGAGTCACTTTATAACAGCAATATATGGAAGCAGAAACAGGAGAAGTTTATCTCTGTAACTTCTGTAAAATCAATCAGGAATTGACCTTTACTTGGGGGTAATTACATTATTTCCACAGTGAGAAATGTGGATTTTTTTTTTTTTTTTTCATTCCACCACAATAGGCCTGAATCAAATACATAATAGTACAGAGAACATGATGAATATTTCGTGTATTTATTTCAAGCTGCATTCAGAGTCAATATTTCCACTGCAGGTGTCCTCAGACCAGAACAAAACGCTGGCAGCACCTTCCATTTCAAGGACTGGAAACACAATTATTCCCAAGTACCCTTAGAAAATCATACACATAAAATGGTGGGGGGGGGGGCTTAATTGCCTGCAAATGTTAGCCTTTTTTTTTTTTTTTTTTTTTTGAATTATGTGTTCAATTGCGAGGAGGTGAAGGCGCCCTAATTGAAATAGAAGATGATGGAATTATACAGGTTTAAAAGAAAAGCTGAATCAAAAAAGCATTTCCAACAGGAGACTGAAGGTTAATGATTTCATTACATGTATCGTCCTGTGAAATATGGAACTGGAACTGGTAAAGTGGTTTTCATCTTCGCAGGTTAACGCTGGAAATCCAAACTCCTTCACCGGCAGTAATTTATGACACGCTTTAATGCACTCAAAATCGTTCACGATAACTTCATATTTTTCTCAATGTTAACTCACTCATCATTGAAGCTGTTTTATACATTAGTCCAACTCTTTCATTTTCTTGTTCATCTTCTCGCTTCGTCCTTGTCTCCGTCCACCGCCTCTTTGCATGTTCTATTCACGATGCATAAATTCCAAACCAATTTTACACCGCATTGCCTGGGCCTCGCTCTGCAAAAACAGCCATACTCTCCCACTCCAAATCCAACTCCTGCACTCTCAACTAGTTTAAGTACAGCCGCACCAATGGATACAGCGTTCATGCTTTTATTTTTTATTTTATTTTTATTTTTATTTTTAAAGCGAGTTTAATAGAAACCTTTAATCATGCCCAGAATCTTTATGGTGCAGGAATCATTTCACGATGCAGGACATATTATTTATGGGGTGAATAACAGAGGGTGTCTGACACGAAGCTGCTTCGCTTTATCAACGTCTCTGAGGAGGAAATGTGTTTCTGTTTTTGGAAATGTTTTCTGTGAGGAGGAGAGGGATGTAACACTGTTAGCCAGTATTCAGTATATACTCTGCAGTGTGTTGTTAATTTTGTAGTTATTTTAAGAGTTATTTGTTTTTCTGATCTCAGGGTGAGTTGTATAAACTACAGTAAAATGTTTGGTGATGCATTGGTGCAGGGGTGTCAAACTCATTTTCTTCCGGGGGCCACATTCAGCCCAATTTAATCTGAAGTGGGCCGGACCAGTAAAATAATAGCATGATAGCCAATAAATAATGACAACTCCAAACTGTTTTAGTGCAAAAAATGACATTAAATTATGCCAATATTCGACAGATGCAAGCAAGCCCCAGCAACAGTATACCACATGCTATGGTCCTGCTCCAAACTGACCCCTTTCTGGAACTCTTTTTTTGATTTTATTTCTAAGGCATATGGGTGTCGTATTCAGCCATCTCCTCTTACTGCTATTTTCAGTCTCATTTCATGCACAGATGACTCAGTTCCTTCAGTTAACCTACAAAAAGTTGTGGCCTTTGCATCTTTACTAGCGAGACGTACCATTCTCTTCAAATGGAAGGACTCATCACCACCAACACACAATCAATGGATTAGAGACATCATGCTTAATATAAAGTTAGAAAAAATTAGGTGCACCCTAAATAACTCTATCAATAAATTTTATAAAATATGGGAGACTCTTTTACACTGTGTGAATATGTTGCCTGGCCTGGAACTTTAAAAACATTTTAACTGTTTATATTGTTATTGACCTGTTTTGTTTTGTTTATTTACTTTCTCTCCTCCTTTAATGGTACCAGAATGCACTGTCTCGACTGTCTTTATGTGTGTCTTGTTTGTATTGCCCTTTTTTTTTGTTGTTGTTGTTTTGTTTTGTTTTGCCTTGGGTTCTGTTTGTTTATCATGTTTAGTGTCAATCTTTGTATTATAAATACATTGCTTGAAATTATAAATGTCATACTTCTGAAATGAAAAGTTTTATAAATGTTGAAAAGTTCTATAAATAAAGTTTAAAAAAAAAAAAAAAATTATGCCAATATTTATGTTTACAAACTATCCAAACAAAAAGGATGTGAATAACCTGAAAAACATGAAATTTGTAAAGAAATATAAGTACAATTTGATCAATATGATGCCTCTACTTATCATTTAAACATATGCATTATAGATTAGATCTACAAAAAACATTTAGTAACAAGTAGAATATTATTAAAATTGCACTTAATTTTCTTTAGACATTTCAGGTTGTTCATATTTGTTCAAGTCATTCACATTTTATTGTTAAAGGATAGTTTGTTAATGTAAACATTTTCATAATTTAATGTTTTTTGCACTAAATCAAAGAGAAAAAAATGGTGTTGTCATTGTATATAGGTTGTTATGATGTTATTTTTGAGTTTGATACCCTTACTTGCATTTTGTAAATTCATCCCGCGGGCCTGATTGGAATCTTTGGTGGGCCGGTTTAGGCCCCCAGGCTGCATGTTTGACACCTGTGCATTGGTGGATACAGGCAGTCATTTGACTGCCTGTATCCACCAATGCACAGGTGATGCATCACAATGTTTGATGTGCACAATAAACACATCGTCATCCTTTGCACTTACAGACTTGCAAAAGGCTGCTAATAATAGGTCGAGTGTATGCAGAGGACTACAGTGGCTATTATTAATTATGTTTAACAACTTTCAAACCACTGATCCTACTTATATGCTTTCAAAAGTCAGGTTTCCAGTGTTTTTGCAGGTTTCCACATGTGTTATTTCAACATTCAGAGGTTCCATAGTCAATGTGTGCAGCATTGACTCATTAGAATTTCTTAATTTGAGCCAATAAATGGCTGGATGTTGCTAAGTAAAGGTTACATGTACACAAAAGTTCATTTGGATGCATACAACATCTACATAAACCTAAAGTCTCTAAATGTTCAGTTTGAGTTACATATTAAAACATAAAGATGTTATGTTCTAAAATGTAGTTTTTTTTTGACATGACTACATTAGAATAGAACATGTCATAACTACATTCTAGAATAGAACATGACATCCCCACGTTCTATAATGGAACATAAGTTCATTCCCTTCTCTAACCCTCAGACTAAGCATTACGTCAGCTTCATAAGCATAACTGCCTAACTCATACACTATATGGACAAAAGTATTGGGACACATTGAATTCAGGTGTTTCTTTTCTCACAGGGATCTGGGATACAAAGCAATAATGACAAATGACATAAGATAGTTTTATACTGGGATAAATGTCATTGCATTGGTTTAATGCAATGAGTTGTCACTTACAATTTCGTTGTACATATGTATAATGACAATAAAGGCATTCTATTCTATTCTATTCTATTCTATTCTATTCTATTAAATTGTTATGTTTGCTTCCAAAATACCTCAGAGATGGTTTAAACTACATTTCTCATTCTCATCAACATTGATTTTTATTTTTTATTTATTTTTTTTTATCTTTGACTATGATTTTAAATGTTCTACTTAAAAATGTCTAAAATATTTTTCCTGCTCTGACTGTATATAATAATTTTCTACCACAACTAAACATCAACTTTATTCACATCTCACTTAGGAAGATAAATCTCCCATTTAACTTAAAGGAAATTTTGATGTTTATAAAGAATATGGACAAAAATATCGGGACACATCATGGATACAACTGTAAGATGTCCTGTTCATGATGATTTGAGAAATAAACATCAATATTAATTATCAATATGATATTTATCATGATATAAAACTATATTATGACATTTGTCATTATTGTTTTGTAGCCCAGACGCCTGTTAGGAAAGAAACACCTGAATCCAACGTGTCCCAAAACTTTTGTCCATATAGTGAAGAATTGTTACATAGTCAAATGTAAGCGGAAGACAATTACAGGAAGTGTAAGTCTACCATCACTATGTATGTACGTACTCCGAAAGAAATCTGATAATGAACTGGTGCATCTAAACTAGGGTTTTTCAATTAACACATTTCTTAAGTGCAAGGAAATGTGTTAGATCTGATTATTAAAATTATCTGATTATTCCCAGTTATCTGACTTTCATGGTCTTGTAAACAGGCTCATTGACTATGTAACCTCAGTTTGATTACCTCCGCCAAGGAGGTTATGTTTTTGTCGGCGCTGGTCTGTCTGTCTGTCTGTCTGTCTGTCTGTTTGTCTGTCTGTCTGTCTGTCTGTGTGCAAGATAACTCAAAACGTTACAGACAGATTTGGATGAAAATTTCAGGAAATGTTGATACTGGCACAAGGAACAAATGATTAAATTTTGGTGATGATCGGGGGGTGGGTGGGCACTAATCTGCCTTAGCGGAGGTCTGCGCTCTACGAGTGCTTTTCTAGAAAAGACAGTGCAGACCTCCGCCAAGGCAGATCAGTGCCCCCACCACCACCACCACCCCCGATCACCACCAAAATTTAATCAAAGTCAAATCTAGTCATTTCCAACACTTTGTAGAACCTATATCCTGCAGAACTGCAAATATTCTGATAAACTGCACTTCAACTTTGGAGACGTTGGACAGTGGTAATTTAAACATTATGTTGTATGAGATCCAGATAATGGCAGATATCTGCCATTCATTCCAATCCACTTGGCAGTGTTTTTCCGTTCAAATATTCAACTTTTTCTGAGATGAAGTCCCAAAAACACTATCATGATACCTGTCACTGATTATTCATAAAAAAAAACAAAAAAAAACAATGAACACCGTAAATTTCAACCTGTTTGAGCTACCTGTCAACTTTTTGATAATCCCACCAAAAATTGTAAAACACATTTTCTCTGGATAGGAATTCACTTCAAGGGGGTAGAGACTTAAAAACGAAATCTTAAAAAATAAGGACCACCCTAGTGTGAATGTATATTATAACTAAAGTCATTATAAATCATAATAAATAGACTACAAATAAATGAAGACAGTGTTTTTAACTCTGTGTGCCTGCTGATCTGTGACCAATGGTGGATAGTGTTACTTGCAGACTTTACGTTTCTCTCTTAGTGGAGCTTAAACTGCAATATGTCCATCAACTTGGGAGTAATTTATGTGATTCCGCCGTCAGGCATGGTCGTATAAGCAGCTGAGAGGAACATATGTTCAAGTATTTACATGCTTCAACGCATCTTGATTACTGGAGATCCATATGACACAGCAATGGCACTGCCTGAGCAGTTTACAGACTGGTCTTACAGAGTTAATTGTCATTTATAGTAAATCTGTGCATTGAAGAAATGATACTGTTTAAGATATGGGGGTTGTGCTTATTTCTGTCACTGAAGACCAGAAACATGTCTCACAAACTGACGGTGGTGCATTTATTGTAAATCTATCACTAACAGGAAGTGCTTTTAAGAGTGTGTTGAAGGGTAAAAAAATAAATATAAATATCACTCTTCCTTTGTATTTATTCCTTTTACATCTGACATAAATTTGCACTTTAACCCATAAAGACCCAATACTATTTTTTGGGTGATTTCCAAATGAATTTTTCCCAACATTTAGCCATTATCAAATGATTAATACATTATCCTTTGCATTTTTATTGTAAAAACTTTGTGTTTTTCTAAATAATTTTCTGATCATGTAGATGTTCAAAAAAACTTGGTAAATTCAAACTCTATTACATCAATACAGAGAAAACTAAAGAACACACTGTATTTTCAGTAAAATATAACATTATAACATTATATATAAATATAGCATTATTTCTACAAGCATCTTCAACCACTGTCATTTGTCAAACTTCATTGCTTTTATTAGTGAATCAATGTTGCAGAGGATGATGATGTCTCCATGTTCACTACTGACACTATGGATGCATCTGAGACAAAAAAAAAAAAAAAGAAAAAAAAAAAAAAAAAAAACTTCTGATGCTGTTGAAAAGCTGAGAAACTGAATTAGTTCACTGTCTCCAATAGGATTAGTGGATCAAAATGTATTACAAAAGTTAATACTTTAGATCAGTAGATGCTTTTGGGTCTTTGATGGTTAATTAATGATCAGTTTAATTAATTGCTGTGAATTGTGTGATTTTTTTTTTTCTCCACTGACAGCCTTAATTATAACATTAAATATATGCATTTGTATTTTATAGATCAACTAAATGTACCTTTCCTTTCCTTTTTTTTGTTCTACCGAACTCTGTGTGAAACTAATTCAGATCTAGGGGTAATTTCTAAAGGTTATAATCAGGGTTATTTTTAAGTAGTATTGGCCTTTGGAAGGGATGACGCTCTCATTACCCCTGAATATTTTGAGTTGATATTCTCAAACCACTTTAGAGTATTTTCCCTTGAACATGTTTTGTCCATAAATATTTCTGGACCTCGACATCATTGAAAATGATGGAAACGTCAATGTTTGGATTAAAATGTAATGAACTGATTAAGGCAAAGTGCAAAACACTTTGGGCCGGATCTACTAAAGCACAAGTGTCAAACATGCGGCCCAGGGGCCAAAACCAGCCCTTCAGAAGTTCCAATCCGGCCCACGAGATGAACTTACAAAGTGCAAAATGCAAAAATTACCCTGAAGATGTTAACAGTCAAGGGCATCAAACCCAAAAATAACAGCATAATAACCTAGAAATTATGACTCCAAATTTTCTTCTTGGTTTAATTTGAAAAAATAATATGACATCATGCCTATAAATAATGGCAACACCAGTTTTTCTCTTTGATTTATTGCAGAGAACATTAAATTCTGATATCCTTTAACAATAAAATGTCAATAACCTGACCAAATATGAACAACCTGGAATGTCTAAAGAAAAATAAGTGCAATTTTAACATTATTCTGCCTTTTTTGTGCCTTGGTAGATCTGATCTGTAATGCACATGTAGAAATTATAAGCTGAGGCATAATAGTGATAAAACTGTTTTTGTTTTTCTTCAGAAATTTCAATTTTTTTCCAGTTATTCACATCTTTTTTGTTTTGGATAGAAATAGTTTGATCATCTAATGTTATTTTTGCACTAAAAAATTTGGAGTTGCCATTATTTATAGGCTATTCTGCTATTATTTTACTGCTCCGGCCCACTGGAGATCAAATTGGACTGAATATGGCCCCTGAAAGAAAATGAGTTTGACACACCTGTACTAAAGGTTTGTGTGTATAAAAATGTGTGCAAACTCATTGCACACACAAAAAAAAAGTACAAACTGATTTACAAACAGTACGCACTAAGGGTTGCGTCTTTCAAAGATGCGAAATAGCGCGTCTGCATCCAGTTTGTACGTTTGCCACAATGAATATGCAATATGGGACGTGTACAACGAATTTTGCGTGTGCTGGGAGGAGAAAATGTATATATAATAATTTAGCAGGGGTGACACAGTGGTGCAGTGGATAGAACTTGTGCCTCACAACAAGAAGGTTCTGCTGGGTTCGATTCCAACACCAGTCAATGGGGATGGGACCTTTCTGTGCGGACTTTGCATGTTCTCTCTGGGTACTCCGGCTTCCTCCCACCATCCAAAGACAGGCACTGATAGGTTAATTGGTTAACCTAAATTGCCCATAGGTGAGAATGAGAGAGTGATTGTTTGTCTCTATATGTCAGCCCTGTGATGAACTGACGACATGTCCAGGGTGTACCACGCCTTCACCCATAAGTAGCTGGGATAGGCTCCAAGTGACCCTAGTGAGGATAAAGCGGGTTCAGAAAATGAATGTATGAATAATTTAGTACATGCAAAGTGATTTATCCAACCCAAAAGCAGTTTTACTCATAGAAACTGCATTTTTTTATTTATTTATTTATTTAAACCTTCTGTTTATCATTTTTTGTTATTTTTTAACTTATAAAAAAAGAACATTCCAACGTATGATACAAAAGTCCAACACACAGACAAACAACAAGCGGAACAAATCCCCTCTCCCCTGGCACACATCCCCTTCAAATCACAGGAAAGATAAAAATGAATAAATAAACAGTAAATAAATACAAAATAGAAGTGCAAAATTCCCACTTTAAATGTTACGAAAAAAGAAACCCAAACTGTATAACAAAATACTCAGTCAAGAGAAACATGACAGATCGCACTATTAACATAGACCAGAAAAGGAGTCCATGTCTTTTCAAAAGTGTTCGAGACTCCAGCTAACGTCAAATGAATTTTTTCCAGTTTGAGAAAATAAAGTACTTCCTTGATCCATTTTGAGAGGGTTGGTGGAGATGAGGATTTCCACTTTAACAATATAAGCCTCCTGGCCAATAAAGACGTAAATGCAGTCATGTCTTTGTTAGCAGAGGAAAATTTAAATGGAGCAGGTACAATGCCAAACAAAACAGTAAAAACATTAGAAACAATTTTCTTTCCTGTTATTGTTGATAAAACATCAAAGATTTCCGACCAGAATTATTTAAAGATGGGCAACCCCAAAACATATGAGTATAATCTGCTGTAGCCTGTTGACATCGATCATACAAAAGAAACTGCGTCTATATTTAACACGTCTCAAATGGTTTGTATGTGTAATTGTGCACACATGGAAGTGGTTATTGTCACAAGAAGTAGACATCAAAACAAAGAAACAAGACGTAGAGAACCCATTTTTCACCCTCATGTGAACATTTTTGGAATGAATGAGGAAACACTCATTAAAACCCATTGCCTATCCAGCCTTATCATTTTGGAGCTGTTGGAGGAACTCAGAGCAGATCTGGACCAGGTCACCTGCACCTGCACCTCAGTGCTGGTCATCTCATCCACTGTGCCCCCACCTGTTTTATTTGCTGACGTTCTATCACACGCCAATTTTTCTTTTGTTCTTCTGATGGTTTGATATCTTCTTTTCGCTTCATCTGTTTGCATTGTTTTACCAACAGCATTTACTTTTCTCAGATTTTCTCCCATATAGCGTTCCTTTGTGCAATTGTCAGATTTCTTTGTTGTAGCTCATTGAAGTGTTTATTTGCTTCATCTACAACACATCTAATTCTTTAGGGTCGAATTTAGCTTTGCTCTTTTGTCTCTCCAAACTCGCCATGCTGCAAACCAACAAAACACACACAAAACCCTCATTTAAATAGGCATATGTCCAACACGTTTGCACCTTTTGTCATTTACACATTCACTCTTAGTAAATCACCCACAAACCACGGTTCAACCCCACACGCAAAATTCTACATTGTGCACACAAAAATTTGCACACACAAATTGGGAACTTAGTAGATCTGGCATTTTTTCTTCATTTTAGTGGGTTTGGGTCCAGTATTAATCTATAAGTTCACCTGTGTATCTGATTTAACTTCAGTGCGATAACTTAAATTGCTCAATTTCTTTAAATCCATCTGTGGACACATTTAAAGGATGGACTATGAGGCCATCATTAACCCATAAAGACAAACGTCTGCTTTTGTGGCTGTTCCCAAATGATTTTTTAAAATATATATTTAACCTTTCTTAAGTGATTTGTCAGCATTTATTGTGATCTTGTCCTCTGTGTTTTGCTTTTTTGTGTGTGAAAATCTGGTATTTAATACATGATCCTGTAATAATAATAATAATAATAATAATAATAATAATAATAATAATGGATTGGATTTATATAGCGCCTTTCTAGACACCCAAAGCGCTTTACATTATTGACCCATTATTCATTCGCTCTCACATTCTCCCTCTGGTGGTGGTAAACTACATCTGTAGCCACAGCTGCCCTGGGGCAGCCTGACAGAAGCGTGGCTGCCATTTTGCGCCTACTGTCCCTCCGACCACCACCGAACATTCATACACCAGTGTGGGTGGCACTGGAGGCAAGGAGGGTGAAGTGTCTTGCCCAAGGACACAGCGGACTGACTAGGACAGAGCGGGATTCGAACCGCCAACCCTTCGGTTATTGGATGACCCGCTCTACCAACTGAGCCACGACCGCTGTAGATATTCATAAGAGCTCAGATTAAAGTTGAGGGTATATATCAGAAACAAAGAAACAGAGCAAAAATGACTCCTTCAACAAAATATCAATAACTAACCATCTAAACGAGTGTCTCTATTCACTGTCATTGATCAAACTCCATTGGTTTTACTGGTTAATCAATACTGTAGAAGATGGCAATGTTTCCATCGTAACTACCAGGGGCGTAGAATTGCGTAGGGATGCTAGGGACACGTCCCTACCAATATCCATCCACTACTGTGTAGTCACTATCAATCCAGCCGCTGTCTGTAGTTTTTAGTCAATGATTATGGCACACAAAGGGTTAACAGTCGGTCTCTGCTAGAAGTCCCGCCTCTAACGTAAATGTCGCTCTTCGATTGGCTCTTTGGTTTTCCTAACGTACATGTGATTGGCCGTCCCTGCTGTCACTCCATCTACTTGTAAAAGGAACCTGTTAGTTGGACCGCTAATAGAAGTTTTCAATATGTTTGGCATTTGTTCTGCCTGGGTCACATCAGCTAGACGGATTTGAATATCAGTGGTGTCATTTACATGTACATTTGTACATGTGTTTGTTTGCGTGCACGCGCACCCGTGCGTGTGTGCTCGATAATTAGGATGTAAAGGATGTCAAAGAAAAGAAAACTGGTCTTAAGACACTTCTTTAGGAGTCAAAGTGTAAGTTACTTAAAGGGTATAGAACTGCAGAGGCTCAACACTGATATTGAATAAAAGACATTATTTAATGCCAAACAAAAACTCTTTTTAAAAGTAATTTTACTTCTCATTTTAATTCATTTCTATGGAAGAGCAACTGTTTGAAAAACACAAATAAAGAAAATTTGTGGGGAAAATACAATAAAACCTCAGATTGTAAATGTGATTCTAGATGTGATTTTATCCATATTTTTGGGGAATAAATTACATGTAATAATTTAAACTAAAAGCCTTTTTTGCTCAGGCAATAACTGTACCATCAAACTCTATGATCATTGTATCCCTAATCTGTTCATATGTCATGCACCAACGTATTTATGTCAGGTGACAGACAGTAGAGAGGAGGGAGGAGGTAGAGGAGGAGAAGAAGGAGGAGGTAGAGGAGGAGAGGCTGGAAATTCACAGATGAGGTTAAATAATGATGGATATGTTAATCATGAGAACAACACTGCAGAATGCATTAAATTCTTGTATTGTCCTTAGATATTCAGATATGCATTATAAACATGTCAATTGCTGATTTTTTTTCCCGACTATGATTGTTTGCTCATTTGATAAGCTCTATATGACGTGAAATTATGATCGCAAATGCAAAAAAACCTTTGAGCACTTTTGTGTCCCCACCATTGTCAGAATCAAACCTACTCCCTTAGTAACTACGGAGCCTCTGAACATCCAAATGGGTCATATCTGATGACCATGAAAAGATGACAAATTGTATTTTATGCCAATTATTTACATGAATCGATAGAATTAGTGGATCAGTGGATGGTTTTGGCCGCCGGTAGCTGTTTGGGTCTTTATGGGTTAATGTCTGTCAAATTCTAAAAAGACTTTTCTTTACCCCTATGAATCGCTATTCACTGCAGCTGCTAAGCAGTTTTGTAATCATGCACCATGACAGCTACCATTACTAAGACCTTTTTAATGGACATTGGATTTAGAGAATACAGCAGCCGTGACCTGTACTGAATCTGTTCCTACGGGCAGAGAACCAACCATCATGTACAGTATAACATGGTGTTGTAAAGTTTCTGTATGTATCCTGTTTTTTCCGTGTTGTTAACAAGTGAATCATTAACATCCTTCCCTCACAACCAAGACAAAAACATTGATTTCCTTTCTCCCCATTTATCTGCTTCCTACTTTGGGAGATTAGAAAGTCTAATCACTGTGATCCAAGGGATTACAAAAGCAAAACACAGGTAAAACCATCAACAAATTAATGGGTTATTATCAGAGGCAGACCAATAGTGGATTCTTCAAGGACAATACAATGATAATCATCACATTGTCAGGAGAAATCAACAATTTTTGATTCTATTATAGTCTTTGTAACTGTTTAATTTAATATCTTAGGGCAGAGGTGTCAAAGTCATTGTAGTTCAGGGGCCATCTACAACCAATTTGATCTCCTGTGGACCGGAACAGTAAAATAGCAAAATAACTTAGAAATAATGACAACTCAATTTTTTCCTTCTTGTCTTTGGTGCAGAAGAGTAAAATGAAATTATGAAAATTTTTACAAACTATCCTTTCCCAAAAAACAAAACAAAACAAACAAACAAAAAAAAAAAAACAAAACCTGTAAAACAGAAATTTCTTTAGAAAAATAAGTGCAATTTTAACAATATTATGCCTCACATGTGCAGTCTAACACAGTGGATCTACACAATATTCAGAACAAGCAGAATATTGACACTGTTGACTGTTAATATCTTCAGTGTAATTTTTGCATTTCACAAATTCATCCCACAGGCTGGATTACAACCTCTGGCAGGCTGGTTTTAGCCCACAGGCTTTATGTTTGATACCCTTGTCCTAAAGCTTTTGAGTTTTCCACTTCAGTTTAAAACAAATGTACAGATAAGAATCCATCCCCTGGAACAAAGAACCAATCATAAGAGGTGTTCTCAGGTTTTAGATAGTCTAAACTGTCAGACCAATCACAGGATATTGTTGCAACACAGAAAATATGAAGCAGAAGATGAAGGAAGTTAAAAATCAAATCAACTTCACGCCAATGTCAAATGCACAGAACTAGAAAGGGAGATGCAAAACATGTAGATGATGATGCAGGATATCAAAGAAAGACTACCTGGACCGAATGTAGACAACGGAACAAAAACACAAGCCTTGGTTCAAAGTTTCAGGTGTGAAAATGCCTGAGGCTACTTAGGGAAACGCATCAAAAATATAAAATATCTGGAACAAAACATTACGTGACCTAGGTACACTTTTTAGGTGTGTTTTTTGTTTTGTTTTTAGATCTGTCCAATATGTGTTTGGTGGTCTGTTGTTCTTAGTGTTTAGCAGAATGTCGCAAAATTTGGCACATGCATTCATTTTTATTTCATTTAATTTCTTTATTTGTATCAGACATGTAAACAGTTACAGTCCATAGAGTATATTAGTACATTAAAAAAAATAATAATAAAAAGGGTTATAAATATAAAAACAACATGCATGCACACACCCTATCTTCAATAACAAGTATAAAGGTGCTGGTGCCAGTATTTAACTAGTGTAGAATCAGCATAAAAGTCAGAGTTAACAATTGTAAAAATCACAACATTTCTGGAGTGACTTAAACGCAGTATCATCTCATAATAAGAGCGAACATTATTAAAATAGAACATACCACTAGCACTACAGCTACGATAAAAACCATGTATAATACAGAATGCATTGTTAAAAGCAACTCTGACTGAGTGAGCAGTACAGAGTTTAAAATTAACCCATAAGTAACAGAGATAAATATTCGAGCAAAAAAAATATGAACAATTTATTCTTAACAGTAGTGGAACAAAAATAAAACCTGCGAGAGATAAAATTATTCCTGCCATAAAAACTCTTAACCTTAGTTCTAATGTCATTATCATCACTAAGATTATCAGATACAATATGGAAGGTTATTCAACTCAAGTTTAGTTTTTACATTGTAGCTATTTGTGTCAAACAGCATAATCTTTGACTTATCAGAGTTAAATAAAAAATCATGAGACTGACCATACTGGGAGCAAGTGTTGAGCAACTGCTGGACGCCCTTAGCAGATGGAGCAATTAACCCTCCAGTATCCGGGTGCACCTTTTAGGCACACTTCGTAAAAAACTTCATATTATTTTTCACAATTTAAATAAGGTTAGAATTCAAAAGTTGTTCATTTTTGCATGACCTTTAAAATTCTGGCCATCAACTAAAATTTGCACATTGTAAACAAAAGAAAATTACAAGACTAGCATCTGTCTCTCGAGTGTGCCTAAAACGCACTATTTCTTCCATTTGATATGTATGATTAAGGCTGACCTTGATTTACAAAAACAAAATCAAATTAGAACAGAAGAATAAATCAATATATAATATTTAATAGTTTGATTTATAGGTGTGCCTTTTTTGCACACTTGGTGACAGATGCTAGTATTTTTGAACATTTGACCTAGCGCCAAAAATAATTATGCAAATCAACCAATGTTACTGTTAAGCATTGACATATGCCAAGCTGCAAAAATCAAATGGTATGTGATCTGCTTTTTATGTAGTATATTGAAAAAAAACATATTTTTTGTGTTTTTTGCATCCAAAAAATGGTTTGTTTACATTACAAACAAGACATTTAAAGGGTTAAAAAATGTGACAATTATTGAGTATTTGGTGTTTTTATTTATGGCTCAAGTTGATGAAATAGAAAAAAGTGTAAAAGAATTAAAAACAAACTGTATGACATTTTTTTTTTTTTTTTACATCATTCCACAAGTGTGCCAAAAAGGCACACTTGGTGCTTAGTAAGGGCCTTTCTGGACGGGATACCGGAGGATTAAGACTATATGATCTGCATACATTAGATGATTCAAAACAATTCCCAAACAACAACAACCAACTGAAACATTATTGAGTTCAATACTCAACAATCTGGTATAAAAATTAAACGGGAGTGGGGAGAGTTTCCCACCCCGTTGGACACCATTTGTGACAGAGAAATCCTCAGATAGTGCTGAACCCCAGCGAACACAGTAAACCTGACTAGAGAACCAGTATACTATGACTCTGACAATATACACTGGAACTCCACCGTAGACCATTTTTGACAATAATTTCAAATGATTGAGTTGATCGAATGCTTTGGAAGCAGCGAGACAAGCTACGAACATCTGAGATTCACTTGGATACAAGGACAGAATGTAATGATTTTGTTATGATTTGTTATTATGACGACAATATCTTTGAAATGCCAGGAGAGAACGTTTTATAATTTCGCGTAGATGTTCACTTGGACTTAAGGATGAGTTGGTTTCATTTTAATGGCCTGAGGTCCAAGTGATTGTAACCTCACAAAACATGTTTTTGAATGCTAAGTAATTTGAGAGAACCTCATGGAGAAATTTGAAACTATTGAACTTGTATATTATTTCCCCCGCAAAGTCTGTAATTCCATTCCCAAAGGCTAATATTTGCCAACAACATTTAGAGCCAATACCTAATATGGATCAGATGAAGTTATTAACCCTTTAACCCCTGACGTGTCTGTGCTGCTCGTTCAGAATGTATGATTTATTTTGAATATTCATGAAAATTCAAATGCTCGCACAATACCAAACATTTCAAAATGTGTTGATAGAATAGACCTTGTTCTTCCCATAGACATCTGAGCATGCTCAGTTCACCCCCTGCCACCTCTGGAATGCGGGGCAAAACACAGAGTAGTGAGTGAGACTGACTTGATATAAAAATAGATGGTTAGAGCTTTTTTTACCTCCACCAAGGAGGTTATGTTTTTGTCAGCATTAGTCTGTCTGTCTGTGTGCAAGATAACTCAAAAAGTTATGGACGGATTTGGATGAAAATTTCAGGAAATGTTGATACTGGCACATGGAACAAATGATTAAATTTTGGTGGTGATCGGGGTGGGGGGGGCACTGATCTGCCTTGGCGGAGGTCTGCGCTCTACGAGTGCAAGACAGCGCAGGCCTCCGCCAAGGCAGATCAGTGCCCCACCCCACCCCCAATCACCACCAAAATGTAATCATTTGTTCCTTGTGCCAGTATCAACATTTCCTGAAATTTTCATCCAAATCTGGGGCACTGATCTGCCTTGGCGGTGGTCTGTGCTCCAAGTGCTTCTAGTTTTTATACTGTTTTTCTTGTGTTTTTTGTTTTGCTGTTGTTTGCAGTGTTGTTGTAATTTTACTTTTTTTTTTTTTTTTTAACCATGTTTTTACTTAGATTAGACCGTGTAACTGCTTTTTGGAGTTCAACCAGGTGCGAAAAACCAGCTGGACTGATACAGAAAAAAAAAGAGCCCCAAAACTAAAACTACTGGGACAAAATTCAAATACTTGTTCAGTGTGTTCCAGTTCACAGTTCATGTTCAACATCTTAAATCTCTTATTGATGCACATTCTGAGTGCCTTATTTAGTAAAAACCTGTAAAATTTCAAGTCCTGTTTTTGTCTTTTTTTGTTATTCCACTCTGTTATTCCACAATCACATACTCACAGCAGCTTTTATGACACTGAAACAGATGCAGATTCACAGCAGCCCATTTCATTAAAATAACGTCCCAGGGGTCAAAGGGTTAAACATCTATATAAGTCATTTTTAAGCCAATTAATATGTTTTTAGAAATCCGGTGCAGTTTGAAGAGGTGCCAGCCTTTTTTATTTTTTGTAGCAGCTGACTTTCAACATTACTACAGATTCTTTCTTTTCCCCCTCAGTGGTTCAACACTTTGCAAATCCCTGAAATTATCACTTTGATGCAGCCCATATGCATTTGGTGGCACTGTGTGTTTTCATGTCACAGTGGCAAAGCAGGACAAACAAAAGCCTTAACTCACAGTCCCTTTGGTTCAGACCCCGACTTAAAACACACTCATGCACACACTCTGGGGATATGACCCAATTTGATTAGCAAATTGAGCTCCTGAGACCTAACAGTAGCACTGGACAAATTACTAACAGCAGCCAACAGATCAAACAAGCAGTTACCAGCTCAAAAACGAAAAGATAAAGGGAGTGGAAAAATTCACTTCAGCAACATGTGCTTAGTTCAGTTAAATCCTCCTGGAGGTAGATTTGTACTAGACTAGTACTCACAGTGAGGATGGAGAGCTGCCGTTTATGAACACTAGCTGTTATTGTCAGTTCATCAAAAAAGGTTTAACCCTTAAAGACCCACAATGAGTTCTGTCACAACTTCAAAATGTAAGTGATTTATCACCATTTATTATAATATTGTCCTCTGAAGTTTGCGTTTTTCACAGTAAATCATCTATTTTCCTATATTTATTTCACTGATCATGTAAATGTGCATACAATCTTAGAGTAAATTCAAAGGTTGAAGTTAATTCAGGGATTAACCTGTCCCACTTACCTCAGTAAGATTTTCCTAATTCAAAAGAATATTTTAACAATGATCATCTTTTTGAAGAGACTCGACTCATCTGCTCCTCTTTTCAAAAAATTCAAACTTCTCTCAGTTTTTGATGTAAATGTTTACCAGATCTGTGTCTTCATGTACAAATATGTTCACTTAACTCATGTTCCAGAACTTTTTTATGTTCTCTTCTGTTATTCACAATTATCCTACAAGATACTCTAGCAAATTTTATCTTCCTGACTTCCAAACTTCTGTCAGTCAGTATCCCCTAAAATATCCTGGACCACATCTTTGGAATAATCTATGACTTGAACTTCAATCAACATCAATCAATATCCTCTCTTGCACAATGGTATTACTTGCATGAAAAATGTTTTTTTTTTATTTTTTCTCCTGTTGTCTATGATGTGCAAATAAATAAAATTTAAAAAAAAAAGATAAAAATTAAAACAGAAAAAAAGAGCAAAAGTGACTTTTTCAAAACAATGTATCATTAACTGAATGTGAAACAAGTGTCTCCATCCCCTGTCATTTATTAAATTCCATTGGTTTTACTGGTGAATCAATGTTGTAGAAGATGACAGTGTTTCCACGTTCATTATGGAGCTTCTGAACATCCAAATAGGTCATATCTGACGACCATGAAAAGATGACAAACTGTATTTTACACCAATCATTTACATGGATTGATAAGATTAGTGGATCAACAGGTATTAAACAGTTTTGATCAGTAGATGGTTTTGTTTGATGGTGGATGTTTGGGTCTTTATGGGTTAAACAAATACACAACATACAGTGACAGGATAAATCAGTTCTTTCACTTCATGTATAATATGTTAAAGTAGTAGAGAATTTCCATTCCATCAGGAGTGATGAAATAGAAATGCACAGTCATACCCATTATTATTATTATTATTATTATTATTATTATTATTATTATTATTATTATTATTATTATTATTATTGTTGTTGTTGTTGTTATTAGTAGTAGTAGCAGTAGTAGTAGTAGTTGTTGTTATTGTAGTAGAATTATTATTATTATTATTATTATTATTATTATTATTATTATTATTATTGTTGTTGTTATTAGTAGTAGTAGCAGTAGTAGTAGTTGTTGTTATTGTAGTAGAATTATTATTATTATTATTATTATTATTATTATTATTATTATTATTATTATTGTTGTTGCTGTTGTTGTTATTAGTAGTAGTAGCAGTAGTAGTAGTTGTTGTTATTGTAGTAGAATTATTATTATTATTATTATTATTATTATTATTATTATTATTATTATTGTTGTTGTTGTTGTCGTTGTTGTTGTTGTTGTTGTTGTTAGACTAACTCAAAAAATAACCTAAGTTTTCACCCCATAGAAATAAGACCAGAGGGACAAAGCTACTCTGTCACACAGACCATTGATTAAAATATTGATGCCAAACTTATACAGAATTTGTTTTTGCCGTGCTGTGTTATAAGGGTCATGACTAGTCTGTGCTAAACCTTGTCTTATACAGTATTGGAAATAGAGGTCAATCAGTAAAGGATTTTTTTTAAAGCCTGGTACATTAATGATAGTTTGAGGAAAAAGCAGATCACTATCCCCTGAAAGAACAAAATCAACACTGTTAAAATTTACTGCCAGGACTTTATTAGTTAACACTTGAACTGAATATATAAGTCAAAGTAATAAATACTTAAACTAATAAATCTCTGAACATCAAACTCAAAGTAATGAATCCATAAATCTGCAAATGAACATCAAACTATTCATCACAAAATCCATGGTCATGGCCAAAGGTTTTGGCAGTGACACAAATGGACACTTTGCATTTAGGTGATTTATTTGCCCATAAAAGTATTTGAAACTTATAAAATACTTATAATTGTTCCTCACTGGACCTCAGAACAGGGGCTGAAATCAGTAAATTTTTGCAGAAATAACATTTGCGTCCCTGCCAAAACTTTTGGATTTAACTGTAGGTGATTCCGGAGCCGTTCCTCTTTCTGTGGCCATTATTTTCACTCAAAGTTCAACTGTAAAATAACCTGTTTGTGCAGATACATTTTACCTTGTATTTTAACTCACAAAATTGGCTTTAAATAAGCATGGATTACCTGAAAAAGTTATATTTAATCCTTGAAGACCCACAACGGTTTTTGTAACAACTTCCAAATTATTTTTTTGTTGTTCCAGATATTTTTTCAAACGAAATGATGAAGGACTGCTGGCATTATGATCAAATAGCTGTGAAAGATGCAAAGAGAAAACACCTGTCGGATATTATTCTGTTAAACTGACACAAGCCTTGTGTTTTATTTGAGACTATAAACTCTGTTCTTTTTTTTTTTTTTTTTTAATTAGCAATTGTTAACAAGACAATGTGGAGAGAAAAACAACAAGAACAACACGTAAAGGAGAAATCAAACAAATAAACAAACAAACCAAAAACAGCAACAATGACAGAGTATTGACAAACAACAACAACAACATCATATTACAAT
This sequence comes from Sphaeramia orbicularis, assembly GCF_902148855.1. NCBI lineage: Eukaryota > Metazoa > Chordata > Actinopteri > Kurtiformes > Apogonidae > Sphaeramia > Sphaeramia orbicularis. Next base: position 69,479,616 of record NC_043968.1, on the reverse strand, counting down.
GAAAAGGATCATAAATATAAATAGCAACTAAACACTATAGCTTGGTTAGGAGCGATAGGGAAAAGGGGAAGGGGGGGTGTGTGTGAATGAAAGTGAGAAAGAGTGGGGGAAAATAATAATTATTGTAATAATACAAAAATATATAATAATAATAATACCAGTAGCCTAATTTGCTGGTATTGTTGTGGCGGCGGTAGCAGCGGAGGCAGTCACAATACAACGAGTTAAATAATTTAATATTTGTAATAATGTGTTTGTATCAGTTACTATCAGTTTTGAGTTTATATGAATTAATTTAAATTAATATGGCTATATTATGGGGGGGGCAGCACGCAGAGCCCAAGGAGGGGAGGACACTATCAACCCCCCACAACCTCCAGCCCCCCCAGCAACACAGTCACAGCCCAAGGACCAGACCAGTCATGGCCAATCAAAGCGTATTCCTCCTACTCCCTTTTCTTTTCTTTCTTTTCTTTTTTTTTTTTTTTTAACTCTGTTCTTAAAGCCCTCCGTTTTATGGAGGTCTCTTCTGCTGTATGTGAAAACTTTCTTCATTATTTTAAAGACAAAGTCACCCTCCACAGGGCTCAGATCTCACTGCTTGGCTATGATCCTTCAGTCGCTGTCACCTCCTCTGTTTTCTTTGATCAGTTTGGGCCTGTGACTCTGTCCTTTTTATAAGAGATTGTTGGTCTTTTGAAACCCTCAGGTTCTTTAAATGATGCTGCCCCTCCCTGATTCTTAAAAAGACCTTTCCAACTGTAGATCCATCTGTTCTCACTGTCATCAATCGCAGTTTGGCCTCTGGTGTTGTCCCAGGAAATTTTAAACATGCTGTAGTTCAACCGCTGGTTAAAAACCCTGATGTAGATCCCTCAGCGTGTATAAATTATAGGCTCATTTCCAAACTGCATTTTCTCTCAAAAGTTCTAGAAAATATAGTTTATACTCAACTGCTGGCCTTTCTGAAGGAGCACAGTATTCAAGAGATTTTTCAGTCTGGTTTTGAAACTCTACATAGCACAGAATCAGGTTTTCTGAGAGTAATAATATTTTATTAGTTACTGACTCTGGGGCCTCTGTTGTTCTTGTACTTCTTGATTTATCTGCAGCTTTTGATACCATGGATCATGAAATTCTGATGGATCGTCTGGAGCACTGGGTGGGCAACAGAGGCACAGCTCTACAATGGTTCAGGTCTTACCTTGCTGACAGGACATTTGGTGTCAGCCTTGGTGATGCCATGTCCTCTTCTGTCCCTTTCTTATACGGGGTCCCACAACATTTGGATTTGGGTCCTCTACTCTTTTCTCTATACATGCTCCTATACTCAGGAAACATGGTATTTCATTTCACTTTTATGCAGATGACAGTCAACTTTATATACCTTTAAAAAAAAAAAAAAACCTTTCTCTGTCAGACCGCTACTTCAATGTCTCCATGACATAAAGGCATGGATGGCTTGTAACTTTTTACATTTTAATGAACATAACACTGAGGTTATGGTTTGTGGTGGTACAACTAGGTTATCCCCAGTAGATCTGGGTTATCTGGCTCAGTACAAGAAGCCAGTCATCAAAAATCTGCATGTTAAAATGAACTCTGACTTTAAGCTTGATAGTCAAGTAAAGGCAGTCGTGAAGTCGAGCATTTTTCACTTAAGGCAGCTGGCTTAAATGAAGCCAATCACTCCAAAGCAGCATTCCGAGACTGTAATCCATACCTTTATCACTACTTGGATGGACTACTGCAGGGGTGTCAAACATGTGGCCCGGGGGCCAAATTTGGCCCGCCAAAGGGTCCAGTCTGGCCCTTGGGATGAATTTGTGAAATGTCAAAATTACCCACACTAAGATATTAACCCTTTCACGCATAGTGGTCACTACAGTGGACAGCTATTCTACAGCTGTTCTCTTGTATATTCATGGATTTTGTTGTTTTGGTTCCATATCAACCAATACACTGGACACTTATGCATCTTCTCATAAACTGCAATTCATGCCATTACTGTAACTTTGCTGTTCTTGATTGGTTCTTGAGTGGAAATCAATTGTTAATTGTTATTTTTTGCATATTATCTCCATGAAGTGAGTAATAACTAGTATTAGAATATGTTAAAATGTGAGAAAACATCAGATTAGCTGCATTAAACATGGTTTCATTTCACTGTTTTCATATCGCTTTATGATATTGGGTTTTAAATACATGTTTCTTTGCTTCAAGAATAAAATTCATGGTGTAGCTGAGTGGACATTTTTGTAAATCTATGAAAAAAAAACCTCAATCTCATTGTTTTTTTCATGCCTAAGGAAGAATAAAAACACTCAAAAAAAAAAAAAAAAACTCAACTAAGGTTCTCATAATTCATGCATGAAAGGGTTAATAATCATTTTTGTTCAGGGGCCACACTCAGACTAATTAAATTTCAAGTGGGTCAAATCAGTAAAATACTACCATAATATCCAATAAATACTCACAACTCCAAAATTTTCACCTTGAAAATGTAAACACTCATGTATTTACACCAAAACAACATTTAATTTCAAAAAAATGACAATAACCTGAACAAAGTACAACCTGAAATGTCTTAAGAGAAGTGCAATTTTAAAAATATTCTGTCAATTACCAAATTTTTTGTGTATTTGTAGATCCATTGTGATCTATAAGTTATAATGTACCCGTGTAAATGATAAACTGAAGCAGAACATTGTTAAAATTACACTTTTTTCAGTTTGTTCATGTTATTCACATTGTTTTAAAGAATAGTTTGTAGATGTAAACATTTTCATAATGGAATTTTAGAAAATTAAGCACAATTTTAACAGTTTTTTGCCTGTTACTCAGTGTTTAGTGTCTTTGTAGATCTGATCCATAATGCACATGTAGAAATGATAAGTTTAGCCATAATACAGTTAAAATTGCACTTAATTTTCTTAAGAAATTTCCGTTTTTTCAGGTAATTCACATCTTTTTTGTTTGGATAGTTTATAAAAGTAAGTATTTTTATAATTTAATGGGGGTTTTTTTTTGCTCTAAAACATAGAGAAAACTTTGGAGTTGACATTATTTATATATTATTATGTTATTATTTTACTGGTCCGGTCCCCTACAGACCAAATTTGGCTGAATCTGGCCCTTGAACTAAAATGAGTTTGACACCCCTGGACTACTGTAATGCATTGTATTCAGGGGTTAGTGAGTCTTCCATTACTCGTCTCCAAATGGTTTCAAAAGGCTGCTGCGCCTCTTTTAACTGGCACTTGTAAACATGAACACATTCCTCCGGTTGTAGCACCGCTCCATTGGCTGCCTGTTCATTTTAGAATCCAGTGTAAAATAATTTCATTTGTGGTCTTGCACCACCTTACCTCTCTGAGCTCCTACACACTTACACACCGACTCATTCTCTAAGATCAGTTAATCAGCTGCTCTTGGCGGTGCTGAGAACAAAGCGTAAGCTCTGAGGAGATCGGCCCTCTGTCTTGCTGGTCCCAGATAGTGGGATGACCTGCCTCTGCATATCAGACAGGCCTCCTCGTTGCCTGTTTTTAAATCTCTTCTTAAAACCCATCTATTCTCGTTGGCTTTTTGACAGTCCTGCAATGTTGACATTTTGCTTATGTTTTAGTATTTTAAATAGTTTAATTTATTGGATGTTATTATTTCTTAATGCTTTGGTTGATTTTATTTTCTGTGCTTTTAGTCTTCTATACTTTGGTCCACTGTGTGTTTTTTTTTTTAAGTGCTTTATAAATAAAGTTAGATTGGATTGGATTGTTCCTAACTGATTCAACATCATTTATTGGGGGAAGTGGCTCAGGAGGTAGTCCAAAGGGGTCCAATGACCAAAGGGTTGGCAGTTCGAATCCCACTCTGTCCTAGTCAGTCCATTGTATCCTTTGGCAAGACACTTCACCCTCCTTACCTCCAGTGCCACCCACACTGGTGTATGAATGCGTATGAATGTTTGGTGGTGGTCAGTAGGCATGAATTGGCAGTTATGCTTCTGTCAGCCTGCCCCAGGGCAGCTGTGAATACAGATGTAGTTTACCACCACCAGAGGGAGAATGTGAGAGTGAATGAATAATGGGTCAATAATGTAAACCACTCTGGGTGCCTAGAAAAGCGCTATAGAAATCTAATCCATTATTACCTCCGCCAAGGAGGTTATGTTTTTGCCAGGGTTTGTTTGTTTGTCTGTCTGTCTGTCTGTCTGTCTGTCTGTTTGTTTGTTTGTTTGTTTGTTTGTTTGTTTGTTTGTTTGTTTGTTTGTTTGTTTGTCTGTCCGTTAGTGTGCAACATAACTCAAAAAGTTATGGACAGATTTGGATGACATTTTCAGGGTTTGTTGGAAATGGGATAAGGAAGAAATGATTAAATTTTGGTGGTGATTGGGAGTGGGGGGGCCCACGGGGGGGGGGGCCACGTTTGTCTGTCCGTTAGTGTGCAACATAACTCAAAAAGTTATGGACAGATTTGGATGACATTTTCAGGGTTTGTTGGAAATGGGATAAGGAAGAAATGATTAAATTTTGGTGGTGATTGGGGGTGGGGGGGGCCCACGGGGGGGGGGCCACTGATCAGCCTTGGCAGAGGTCTGCGCTCTCCGAGTGCTTCTAGTTATTATTGTAATATTAGCCTCTGAATTTTGCATTTTTCAGTGGAAATCATGTATTTTCCAATATTTTATTTGCTGATCATGTTCATAAAATTTCATCCATCCATTGTCTGCCGCTTATCCGGGGCCGGGTCGCAGGGGCAACAGTCTAAGCAGGGATGCCCAGACTTTCCTCTCCCCAGACACCTCCTCCAGCTCATAAAATTTCTGAAGAAATTGAAAGATTTTCAGACCAAATCAGAAGAAAAGGGGCAACATGGTGGTGCAGTGGTTAGCACTCGTGCCTCACAGCAAGAAGGTCCTGGGTTCGATTCCAACATCAGTCAATGGGGGTGGGACCTTTCTGTGTGGAGTTTGCATGTTCTCCCCTTTGTCTGCATGGGTTCTCTCCGGGTACTCCGGCTTCCTCCCACCATCCAAAGACATGCACTGATAGGTTAATTGGTTAATCTAAATCGCCCATAGGTGTGAATGTGAGAGTGATTGTTTGTCTGTATATGTCAGCCCTGCGATGAACTGGCGACTTGTCCAGGGTGTACCCCACCTTCACCCCTATGTAGCTGGGATAGGCTCCAAGCGACCCCCGTGACCCTAGTGAGGATAAAGCAGGTTCAGAAAATGAATGAATGAATCAGAAAAAAAGGAAAAAGTGAATGTTTCAGCAAAATAAATCATTAAATGAACATGAAAACAAGAGTCTCCATCCAGTGTCAGATAGATAGATAGATAGATAGACTGTAACTGTAATGTTCAGTTGATGAAGGTGTACAGTAGTTTTTTGGGGTTTTTTTCAGTTTTTTAATTCAAGGTAAAAATAGCACATTTGACTTGTAGACTAGATAGGTTGAAAAAACTGAATTCAACTGTAAGGTGGAAAATGTAAGGTTAAAGGTTAAAACCTCTGTAGCATCTTGTGTCTTCATTCATTGAAATTGATTGACTGTGAATTTCTTTTTATATTTCTCTTGTTTGTTTTCTATCAGTGACTGGCGGTGTGTTTGGTCCTCAAGGAGAATCGGGGTCAGAGCCTGAAGATGACAACCAAATGAAGTTTTACACAGAGCAGCACAGAGGGCGAAGGCGCAGCAAAGGTACATTTTTAGTGTATTTCCTGCATTATGATGGTAAATATAATACATTTGAACACATTACCCCACTCAGGAGGGGACTTGTTATTATCCACCATATTGTGCTGAGAACAGAATAAAGTGGAAAAGTAGGAGAAGAAAACCACTACAGAATTTTGAAAAAAACAAATGAATTCCAGCCTTACTCTGAGTGAATATGAGTGCGAATAATGGAAGTTCAGCCTATAGCTGAGTGAAATGAGCCTAGGCTTTTCTGGAATTGTCAGCATAGCTGGAAGTAGGAGGGAGTCGTGCCCATTCCCGGGGGTTTAAAGTGCTGCTCCATGGTGCTGCTCAATGACACTCAAAGCAGATATATGAGCTGATGCAAATGGAGGTTCAGCCACGAACAGAGCTGAGTCAAATAGTTTCTACGAGAGGCCTGATTTTCACACAGTGATATGTGATAGTGAGCCTTACATGGGTTATGCATATGTGGCTAATTGACCCAGAGGAAATAAAACACACATTGAATCTGTGAGTATCCGCTTGGATGTCCACGTAATGACTGAAAATTAGTTTTTTTTTAAAAAAGTGGTTCAATGTGCCTTGGAAAATGAAAATCATGCCTCACACACTGTGACTAGTCATACAAGTGAAATGTCTTTTGAATTGAAAACCTCAGCATGCTACTGTTAATAAAAGCACTTGGGCAAATTCTATCAGTGTTGTGCAGTGGAGATGACTGAATGTTGTTCTTGCAATGCGCCAAATTATAACCTCAGAAACAAAAAGTCCTTTGTGCATTTATATTTGTGTCTATATTATTATATATGAAGAAAAGGGAATATTCGGTTGATTAGAAGGATAGCATAATAAACATAAAATGCTCCATTATGCTCGGTCTAGGGGTTACCGGGGTGCAAACATGATGTGAGACTCCCCTCCTTCCATGTTCCTTTACAAAAGGGAACAAGTTAAAAAAAGAAATGGCCAGCAATCAACCCAACTGCAATTTGAGGTGTTTATTTATACAGCATAAAAAAGGTGACATCAGAAATGGAATCAAAGTAAAGAAAATAACAAATAAAATACTTCAGCCCACTATGATTACCTACCAACATAAACCAAGAAAAAAAGTACCGTACTTTCCGGACTATTAGCTGCTACTTTTTTCTCATGCTTCAAACCCTGCGGCTTATACAACGATGCGGCTCGAGTATAGATTTTTACGGACTAACGGCCTCCAGGGGGTGCTCTAGCAGGATGTGCAAAAGTGGGACAGACGGGTGGAAGAGGTGATGATGCAAAAAGGAGAAGTTTTAAGCTTAACTTTTAACAATCATTTTGTGTGTCATGCACAAACCCTCATCATGGAAAACACACGAAGAAATGCAAATGATGCAGCTTTGAAGTTAAAAGCAACCGATCTGGCTGTCCAAGAAGGAAATAGAGCTGCTGCACGAAAGTGCCATTTAGAGTGACAACGGAAGAGAGACTGAGAAGGTGTGTGATGGAGCCTTTCTGAGGCTGTTCAACTCTGACACTGAAGAAGACGACTGCAGTGATTTCAGTGCACAGAAGGAAGATGGAGATAGTGATCAATGACTTTTCTGGGTTTTTTAACCAGCTGTGTTACAGGCACTGTTTGGAAAAAATGCAGTTAAGGTATGTAAATAAATATTTAAATAATCTTTCTGTTTACCATCTTTCTGTGTAGATATATCATGTTACAGTGTGGACACCTGTGGCTTATAGTCAGGTGCAGCCTATATATGTACAAATATTTTTTTTATTTCAAAATTTGGTGGGTGCGGCTCAGTGGTGGCTGCTCATCCTTCAGAGAGGGGAAGCTCATTGTCGGCTTACATCAAAAAAATTGTCAAGTTATTTAAACATAAATTCAGCCCTCCGTTCCATTAGCATTGTCTCCCATCATGTGCACCTTGCTAGATAGCTAGTTCACTCCGACCTAGCCAACAGTATGATTGATTTAACTATCTACAAAATGATATTGAACTCGAACAAGAAATGATTAAATTATGTACCTGACACAAGAAAAGTTACAATTATTTTAAAATGAAACAAGGAAGTACAATAAGTGTGTTGTATTTACAGTGCAAGAAATTAATTTTCTAGTGGTTTTTCTCTTGACTTCACAGCAGAATGCGCGATGGTATTAAACTGAACTGTGTCAGTGAAGGAGTAGATCTCAAAATAGCTGTCAATCAAACAGGATTCAGCCTTTTGACTGATCCTCCAATCAGCACATGGAAGCCCAGCGTCCAGCCCAGCCGAGGTCCATCCACAGCTCCATTCACCCCCAGAGACGCCGAGCGTCCAGGGGCGGGACAACATTGTGGCATTTATTCAATTACCGTCCAGTTTTGAGGCAATGAAAAAAACTGTTCCACTCAGTCCCACTGAAGTGCATGGACGCTGAGCGTCTTCGGGCAAATGCACTGAGCAGAGATCGTATGAGAAAACAGCGCAATGGGAATGTATGAGAAGTGAACAACATCGAGTCCGTTGATTTGTGATAAAGCTGATTCTGAATGAACTCGTCTGTGAGATGAACGTGTTCTAACACATTTGTAGTCAATGAAATGCCAACACAACCGTACATATTTGACCATTTAATTTTCATAACTTTAGGGGAAGCTGAGCTTCCCTTGCAGTCTCTCTATAGCCCGGAAAGTACAGTACATTAGTCACATGTAGACTCCTAACCAAGAAACAGGAGAAAACTTATTGGAAAGATTCCCGCCTTTCAATTCCAATCACAAACAGAAAGAGCTCACCAAACAAAATTACAGGCTGCTGGTCAACCAAGGGGAATGGGAAGAGAGGAGTCCACAGGAAGTAGTGTGCATCAACTTTAGATTTTCCCGCTCACCGCTGAGGAACCAATCATCAAAGATCACTCGAGCACTACACCTGCAACTCATCCTCAACGCAACCTACTGAGAGAGAGAGAGGGAAAGAGAAAAACATACCTAAACCTAGAAGAGGAAGAAAAAAAAAAAAAATACAACAGAATATCTCTAACCATTAACAGCTAATTTTACCATCGGCTGAAGATGGTTTTGTCATTGTCTAATGTTTTGACTTTTATCTAAAGTTTCAGTATGTTTTCATCGTATTTTAACCACTGATATCCAGATGACTTCAAGGACGCACAAAAACAGGATGTTCACATGTAGCAATGGATCAGTACGTAAGATACATAAGACCGGAATTATCCCAAATTTTTGTCTCATTTTATTTATGAGAAATCATCATATACTAAGATATTCTCACAAATAAAAGTCAAAACCAAGGTCTGACGCAAATTTCTTACCAAGTTGTTTATTTTTTTTTTTTTTTTTTTAATATTGTATACATTTGGTCCAGTTCATTTTGTGGACCAGTCAATCTCACCATCATCTTTTTTGCTGAGTCTCCCTTAGTAGATGACATACATCTGACATCAGCATGTTGTTAATTTGCCTAATTTTTAACTTCTTGTGTTCTGCACTTTTTGTTTTCAGTAATGATAACCTGTTTAATTTCCTGTTCTTGGTCAGACAGAACCATCCTCACCAATCAACCAAATCACTGGTCAGTTCCATGTGGACTGAGACCACCAAAGACCCTCAGTTTGGTCCACACCATGGTCCGTGCAATGTCCAAAATGTGGGACTGCCTCATGTCTTTAAAAACGATTTTGCTTTGGGGTCTTTTAGAATTCAGTATGTATAGTCATGAGGATGATTTCTTTCACTTAACGCTATAAAATCTGACCCATCAAAAACTGGCCACAAAATTAGAATTTTTAAAAATTTTTATTACATCTTATAACCAAATCCAAACAACAAATGTTGCCATATCATTTTATGATATATTTTTGTATTACTTTTGACACATTGGACATTTTTATAAAGCACCTTATACACCTGCAGTATCAAATTTGATGCACACATTGTTAATACAATTTAAGTGTACTATAAAGAATCAATTATCAAGTAAATATCAACTGAAAGAAAAATCCAAGGCACTCTCTTTAAACATTAAAATGCCTTTATTGACATGGCATGGTCATATCTAAATCCAAAAACACTAGGTTTTGACTTCCTGATGAAGGTTTGAAGCCAAAACACGTTTAAGTGTTTTTGGGTCTAGATATGATCGTGCCATGTCAATAAAGGCCTTTTAATGTTTAAAGAGAATGCCTTGGATTTTTCTTTCAGTTGATTTCTATTTTTTTTTAATCCCTTTTTCCAAAGAGCACCTCAAACAAACTCTTTTTTTGGTCCGAGAGGCATTCCTTCTTATTAATTTTTTTCAGTTATCAAGTAACTATGGATCTTTTCAGTGCACAAAGTACTTATTTAAAAAAAAATTATAACAATATAAATGTTCTTCTTGATGTAAAGTTTTGAAAATGACTAAAGACTTTGCTGCAAAAAGTAGGTGGACGATTTAACAATAGTGGCCATATTGAACAAGGAAAAAAAAAATGCCCATCCACTGACTGCAGTGGGATGGTTATCCACCAGAGAAAAGAAAACACATATCGGGTAATGTACAACAGGCTTTTAAGGAAATTGATAAGATAGAGGTCTCAGAGCCTGGTGTAGCAAATATGATACAAATGGTTTCATAGGGTTAAATATCCTAAAAACCCATACACTCCTTTGTTCTGAGTGAATGTTGTGCATAAATGTTAGTAGTCACAGTGTTGGCTGGTTTTTCGGTCATCATTAGCATTCAGAGCTGCAGACTTCACCCTAGTACTTCCAGCCAAATATTTCAGGAGAAGCAACTTTTTTTGGGAGGGGGCAGAAGTTTTGACCCGAATGGTCCATTGAAAACAAACAAGAATTAAAGCATGTAAGTGTTAGTGCTACAGTTCTTCTGCCTTTGTGGAAAAAGCACAAAATCTTTGTTAGTAAAGCATTGTGGGATTGCAAATGGGAAATAAATAAAAAGCCATGGTCATGATCTGAGTTGAAGTTAAAGCGTGTCTTAAACGATCACACTTTCTTTAGGCGATGAACTGGGCTGAACTGATCTGGAAATGAACTCAAGAAGAAGGAGAAGAAGAAAGCTTAAGCTGATACTCTTTTAGATTCTTTGGCCTGGATATTTGCATCTGTCTACAAAACTAAAATTTGTAAATGTGTTTCAGCTTGTGCATGATTGCATAGTTGCATGATTCGTAGTCATACTCTTAAGTGTTTGCTGTCGTGAGTGTTCATGCTTTTGTCTACTCAGTAGGCTTTTAGAATAATTGAGGGGCTCCTTCACAAGCATACTGACATCACCCACACCTCCGACAGGATTAGCTGCTTTGGCATTTTCGCCACAGACGGTTATTGTTCCTTGTCTTTCGTGCAATATCATGACTCCGGTCGACGTGATTCAGTTCTGTTGAATTGATTATCCTAACTTTGTCTCCCTGATTTCGACCTTGAGCTGCCTCTCGCTACTCAACGATTTATTTCGGCTCTCCTACACCTCTGTGTTTTGGATTGTGTCCTGTTTCGGTTCACTCCATTTGATGCTTTTACACAGTAAATAGGTGTTCAACTGCCTAGAACCTGAGTGCATCATTGCCTATAAACCCACAGAGTCCACAGTGGGGTGCACATGCTGTTTGTTTTTGTGTTTTCCTGGGATCTGGTCACACATTTTGTGAAACCAGTGGCTTGAGAGATGTTGTATGAAACATTTCTCTGGTGTGGGTAGAATGACAGTTACACTCCTTAACCCTTTTTGGTATTAGCAGTGGCTTTGGTAGTTTTGGATTATAGCTAGATTTTGTGTGTGTAAGGTTCGGGGAATGTGTTGCTTTGCATTAGAATTCCAAGTAAGGTAAGTAGAGAGCTATAATAGAAGAAGAGCTGAAATGATTATTAGAGTAATCAACTCAAAGCAACTAAAAAACTGGTCTGTTCTATTGTTGAAACTTCAGTAAATGAACTTTTGTTTCAGGTTTGTTTTCCTTCAGAAACAATTTCCTGACACCGTTAAGGGTTGACATTTTATGTCTCCATGGAGACTAGGGATGGTTTTTAAGGGTTAAGTCTAGGGATTATGCACTCTGTCAATGAAACTAACCCCACAGCGATAGTAGCCCATATAAAGATAAGATAAGATAAGATAAGATATGACTTTATTTATCCCAAAGTGGAAAAATTAACAGCAACATACAACAAGCAAGTGCAAAGAAAAAAACAGGTAGAAAAACCACAAAAAAGTGAAAAATTAAATATAGAGAGAAAAGTAAGAATTATGGTATTTAAATAAATATTTATATAAGTATAGAATTCAAATTCAAATTAAATATTATTTACATATTTACATTGTGGTTGCACATGCACATGATATGATATGGGGGGGTGACTGAGAAAGATGAAGATGAAACAATCGATTAAATGACTCATTTCATTTACAAAAACATATTCAATTACAATTTTCCTGAATCAAAGCTTCATTTCCTTAATTTAGTTTCACACGGATGCTTACTGTGATGCACATGGTACCAGGATCAACACTAACAACATGGAGCGTAGCTCATAAGAGACGAGGACACAAATGCAGAAATTGTCTATACGCTCAGTTTTCCTTTAAACTTTTAAACTTTCACACAAACATTACAGATATTTATTTTATATATTTTATCTTTATTTTTTTCTGTTGTATTTTAGTTCCATCTTAATTTGTTAGTAAGTTTGAGCCAAATGTGTTGAAGACTACAGTACACATATTGTTTGTAGATGGACTGGTTTATCATTGTTTATACCTATAGATATTTTTATATATACTTTTATATCATCAAATCAAAATTTATTTATATACCGCCACATCATAACAAAAGTTATCTTATGACACTTTACATATAGAGCTGGTTGAGACCAGACTCTCAGTACTGTTGTTATTGCTATATAGATATTTTTTAGATATCCTTTTACTTTTATACTTTTTGTGATTGTTGTTTCATTTGGTTCTGGAATAAAGCACAGGTTGTTTGTCATTTTCAGACATGTCTGTTTCATATTTTTACTTTTTTTTTGCCAATTCAAGTACTACTTTAATAGAATTAAATCAAAGAAAAGAATTAATAGAGTAATCGATTACCAAAATAATCAATAGTGGCAGCTCCAAATAGAAGCATAAGGCCAATATACACCGTCCCCAGCTGGACTTAACTGCAGTAATTAATATGTTTCTGTTACAACAAGGTCTTTAACTGATGCAGTAACAACCATCAGTTTGATAGAAGCATAAAGACTGGACTGTGGAAAAAGGTCATCTGATCTGATGAGTCTAGGCTGATCCTGTCCCAGAGTTATGAGCGTATCAGGATGAGAATAGAGGTGGATGAAGTGATTACCCATCATGCCTAGTGCCTAGAGTACAAGTCTGTGGGAGCAGTGTTATGATTTGGGGTTGCACTCTAAGAAATAAAATGTTGGAATTAATTACAAATGTTGGTTTGGATTTACACACATTTGGTTGTAAATAGTGATGGGAAATCTATTTTTTTTTTTTTTAACTGACTTGATTCTTTCACTTCGCTCATCTGTTGGAAATCAGTTAATTAAAAAAAAAACCCACATCCTGCGGGTGTAAGTCATGAGTGCCAAGTGTATGTTTAAGTCACTGCACCACTTGACATGCCTAAGTAGCAACAGGTCTAACCCTTTACAGTTCTCTTTTCTGTTCATCTATCTATCTATCTATCTATCTATCTATCTATCTATCTATCTATCTATCTATCTATCTATCTATCTATCTATCTATCTATCTATCTATGTGCACTTAAATGTCATCTTGCACCTTCATCATGCTGAACATTACAGTTTATTTTTACACCTTACAGTTTAATCATACAGGTTTTTATCCAGGTCTGTTTTTATACTTCCACTTTATTATGCATAGTGTGCTTGCACTTATATTCTGTTTTGTTTTGTTTTTTTTACTGTGTCCAACTATTTTATGCTACTAAGTCATACTATTTTTTTAACCTTACAGACTATCTATCTATCTATCTATCTATCTATCTATCTATCTATCTATCTATCTATCTATCTATCTATCTATCTATCTATCTATCTATCTATCTATCTATCTATCTATCTATCTATCTATCTATCTATCTATCTATCTATCTATCCATGATGTTGCAATTAACTGCAGCATCTTTTTACATTTAGATAACCATGTTTCGTGGAACAAGTTGCGAAACATTTTTAATTTATTCCCAACATTTTATTTCTTAGTGTGGTTCAATTGGTCAGGTCCAGATTCAGCAGACTTATGTGTAAAAAAAAAAATAAATAAATAAATAAATAAATAAATATTAAAAACACATCTAATAATGTGCAATATGTTTTAAAAGGGATCAGTGCAATATTGGAATGTACGCTTGTGTGTGACTGATGGGTTTTTGCTTGTTTTATACCTGCTTTTTTAGCTGCTTTTATTTGTACGTTTTATATTGAATTTTATGTATGATGAACAGATTGGATGGCTCTTTTAAATCTTGTTGTACTTGTTACAGTGACAATAAAAATATTCTATTCTATTCTATTCTATTCTATTCTATTCTATTCTATAAGCATTGCTTGTTATAAACAACTCCGCAGCAAACGCATACTGGAATCAAAGCTAAAGACAGACCAATGAATATATTGGGTTTTTTTTTTTTCGTTTTAGCTGGGCAATGTCCATGTTATATGCTTCATATGCAAGGGAACACCATCTATTTTCTGAGTTAACATCTTACAGAAACACAACTGAAGCTATGTGACGCAAATGTAACCCTGGCCCTAGCTTACGGTTAGCGTTCCATAAAAAGAATGGAAAGTTTCCAAACCAGCATTGTTATTAAACCGTTACCCCTCCCATATCCTACCTTTTCATGCTGACGTTTCTCCTGTGATAAATATCAGCAGACAGAGGTTAAGCAGCTAATTTCACTCTCTATATCCTGGCTTGGAAATGGGAGTCCTGTCAGAGCCAAAAGGCAACCAAAATAACCAATCTATAACCCTGTCAGTGGTGATAAGATCATATATCACGCCAAGAAATGATTCGAGACTGGGGTGGGCTGCTATCTGTTTTTTTTTGTTTTTTTTCCAGCCAAGCATGAATCTGGGTTAAATTAATAAACCGGGTATACAATTACCTGCATTTTCAAGGATTTAGAGGATTTATTTTTAGTAAAGGAGATTGCAGAGGGCTGCGGTGCATGTCAGTTTGCATTGTGTTCTGGGGTGCAGAAGTAGGAATATCTGCCATTTCTTATTAAGGATGCTCCCAGTCATTTGTTTCAGAGCCAGATGACAACAAAAGGGCTTCATTCAAATTGTTTGCCTTTTGTCTTCTTTCTCTACCTCCAGGCCACCCACACAGTCCACTGAACAAGGTCACCCTGACGTTGATTACCATCAGCACATGTGTCATTGCCATTGTCTATGCGACGCAGGATTCCTGCCCCCTCACTGTCAAGGTTACCCTCCATGTGCCGGAGCATTTGTTGCAGATGGTAAGTTCAACACATTCGTTAGACCTTGGCAGAATATTTAACTATGAATATCTGAAAAAAGATTAATGTTCTTCCCAGTTAGACTTTTACCTGTTTTCCTTATGAGAGTGCATTTGCACATTTTGTTGTGTTCTGCTATCGCAAAAGCTCAGAGGCACAATATTCTCTGTACTTCCTTCTACCTTTCTGCACCTTTTGCCAGTGATAAAACAGAGAAGATATAATATTCATTTGAAATTCAGCAAAAAAGGATATTGTTTTATTAGTTTCCAGCCACATTCAGCCGCATGCTCTAGAGATGACTATCAAGTAGGTGCTGTTATGAAATGAAGTAATTGCAGATATTTTTCTTATTACAGCAGAACAGAGGTGTCAAACTCATTTTAGTTTGGGGGCCTCATACAACCCAATTTGATCTCAAGTGGGCCAGACCAATAAAATAATTGGCAAATTAACCAATAATAATACTTTGAGTGAAAAACAAGTAAAATTACATAATGAAAATATGAATTACCTGAGCTACCATGTACAACCTGAAATTTCATCAAAAAATAAGTGCAATTTCAACAATATTATGTCTGAGCTTATTATTAACACAACATCATACATCATAGTGGATCTACAAATGCACAAAACATTTAGTAACAGGCAGAATATTGTTAAAACTGCATTGATTCTTCTTTGGAAATTTCAGGTTGTTCATATTTGTTCATCTTAGTCACATTTTATTGTGAAAAAGGTAAATGTTTTAATAATGTCATTTTATAATTTTTGTTTAGGTTTTTTTTTTCTGTGTTTGCAAATGCTTTTGTTATTGTAAAACTGTGGCTGTATCACTGTCGTCTTGACCAGGTCTCTCTTGAAAAAGAGATCCCCCATCTCAATGAGACCAAATTATAGCCAACTTAAATAAAGGTTAAATAAAATAAATAAAGTGCTATTATTTTACTTGACATCACATCAGGCCCCTGAACTAAAAATAGTTCCACACCCTCAGTGTTTAATGTGGTCAGTAGGGCTGGGTTAAAAAAAAGATTTGATCGATTTTAGATCAATTTCGTTTTAATTTTACATAATCGATTAATAGTGGATTAGATCGATTTTTCAGAGCAGGACCCCACAAGTACCTGACCCAGATACCGCTGACACAGAGGCGCGGCCGGCTCCATTTTGCGAGCCCCTGGGGGCGATCTCGCTCATGACAGTATCACTAATACAATTAATACTGAATCAAATTCATATCAGATCGAATTTAATCAAATTGTGATTAATTGATTCAGAACCTTATGAATCAAAATCAAATCGATGAAGGAAATTGGTCATGATACCCAGCCCTAGTGGTCAGTGTAATTTTTTGCACAAATTCATCTTGTGGGCCAGATTGGAGCATTTGGGTGGCTTGGTTTTGGCCCATGGGCCATACGTTTGACACCCCTGCAGTAAAAGAACAAATAATGGACCAGAGACATGACTGTGCATAATCTTTTCTTCTTCTTCTTCTTTTTTTTTTCGCAATTAGATGCTAAATCTTAGTCTCCACCCACCCACCAGTGATTTGTGTTTTTTCATTTTCAAAGGAAGTCAATGTCAAAGCCCCACTCTGCAAGACTGATGAAGTACAAAAGGCACATATTCGACAAAAAGTAAATCAAGTACCAGTCCAAATATAGGAGACAGTCAGGACAATAATGCCCCCACACTGACAGAAAATTGTGATTTATTTTCACTATGAATGAATGAAAGACATTCGGAGCCCTTCCTCTGATGAAAGCCAGTGTGTCGTAAACATAACTGCAGTTTCTTTTTCAGTTTTTCAGTTTCTTTTCTTTTTCTTTTGGACTGAAGTCCTGACTGCACAGACTTAGACTGCTTTACAATTTGTACTTTTTCAAACAATGGCATTCTTTTGACCTAATATGGCAAAATTACTCTCTTTATTATCAATAAAACAAGTCACTGAGATACAGAATATGCACAAAAAACATATTTTGACCGTAATTAAATATCACCTGGTTTAGTCATACATCCATGAATAAAAGCAACTCATCAGCTCTAAACTACAATCAGTACCACCCCAAATGAGGAATGTATCACTGTTTCTCACCTAATAAGTGCTAAATACAATGTGTGCAAAACATTCCAAAAAAGTTGGGACAGTATAGTATTTATCACTTGGGACATGATGGGTTTCAAGTGTCATTAATTCTTACTCATCTCCCAAACAAACCTTTAGACCCCTTCCTGTTTTTTTTTTTTCTTTGAAGAACACTGGTTTAAAACATTTCAATTATTTTCTCTTGAATTTATTCATAAACTGGCTTTCTTTTCTACAGAAGTACTAGACATGTCTCATTATTACAGTCATGTGTTTCAAAAGTCATGGTTATTTAATTATTCTAATTCATTACCTGTAACTGTCCCAAATTTTAGAATACAACAGCAGATTTACCTACCACCACCCTCAGTGCTGCACATATTATAGTTCAATATTATTTATTGAAAATAATATAGCTGCTCTTGCCGGTGTATCAGGCCACAGTGTACCCCGAGACAGGAATATGCCCGGGGTTAAAGCGATTTAGGGCAGAATATACCCCCCTGGGCCAGATTATACCCCATGATATCAGTAGTGTTGAGTGATATACACAAGAATTACTTAATTTTTGAAGATTTGAAAATCCTGAAGGCCAAAATATACCCCCAGTCCAGAATGTACCCCTACAGACCAAAGTATACCCCCGGTCCAGAATGTACCCCCACAGACCAAAGTATACCCCAGTCCAGAATGTACCCCCACAGACCAAAGTATACCCCAGTCCAGAATGTACCCCTACAGACCAAAGTATACCCCAGTCCAGAATGTACCCCCTACAGACCAAAGTATACCCCAGTCCAGAATGTACCCCACTAGACCAAAGTATACCCCCGGTCCAGAATGTACCCCTACAGGCCAAAGTATACCCCAGTCCAGAATGTACCCCCACAGACCAAAGTATACCCCAGTCCAGAATGTACCCCCACAGATCAAAGTATACCCCCGGTCCAGAATGTACCCCTACAGACCAAAGTATACCCCCGGTCCAGAATGTACCCCTACAGGCCAAAGTATACCCCGGTCCAGGATGTACCCCTACATACCAAAGTATACCCCAGTCCAGAATGTACCCCTACAGACCAAAGTATACCCCAGTCCAGAATGTACCCCTACAGACCAAAGTATACCCCAGTCCAGAATGTACCCCTACAGACCAAAGTATACCCCCGGTCCAGAATGTACCCCTACAGGCCAAAGTATACCCGAGTCCAGAATATACCCCCACCGACCAAAGTATACCCCAGTCCAGAATGTACCCCCACAGACCAAAGTATACCCAGTCCAGAATGTACCCCTATAGACCAAAGTATACCCGAGTCCAGAATGTACCCCCTGCAGACCAAAGTATACCCCGGTCCAGAATGTACCCCTGCAGACCAAAGTATACCCCGTCCAGAATGTACCCCTGCAGACCAAAGTATACCCCGTCCAGAATGTACCCCTGCAGACCAAAGTATAACCCCGGTCCTAGAGTATCATTTTGATAGTTGAATTGAATTGAACTGAAAAATCTTTAATGTCCCAGAAGGACATTTGATTTACAACAGAAGTGTATATATCTCACATATCCCTAAAACATCAGTCTCACATAATATAATAAATTCAATAAATACAGTAAAGAAAGAAAGAAAGAGACAGAAAAGAAAGAAGAGAAAGAAAGAAAGAAAGAAAGAAGAAGAAAGTAAAGTCATCATAGTTATGGTGCATTGTTCCCAACAGGCTCGTCTACAGGCTATTTAAAAACTTAATGGCAGATGAGATAAATGATTTGAGATATCGGTTTGATTTGGCTCTACAGGGAAAGTGTACCTTCTCTTAGATGGAAGAAGATGAAACTCTGCATGAAGAGGATGAAGAGGGTTTGCCAAAATGGCCTTTGTCCTCTGAGTGGCTCTGACTCGATACAAATGATCAAGATCATTCAAGCCAGTGCCAGTTGTTTTTTGGCAGATTTTGACAACATTCCTCAGCTTGTTTTTGTTTAAAACACTGAGGTTACCAAACCAGCAAATCAAAGAAAAAGTTAAAATGGACTCAATAAAAGATGAATAAAACATTTTAAGAAGCTTTTTATCAACATTAAAACAGATTCCTCAGATTAAACAGCCTCTGACTTGCCTTCCAGCAGATGCCATCTGAGTTGGTCTCAAGGGTCAGTTTAGTTTGGCCCAGGCCACAGTATACCCCGGGGATAAACTGTCCCAGGCCAAACTATACCCTGGGGGGTAAAATAGCCCAGGCCAGACTGTACCCCACCAGGTCAGAATATACCCCAAATGCCAAATGTTTTATCTCTTTGTACATAAAAAATTTAGTAAATATACTGTGTAAATACAATCAAATCCTCTTTACACAAGGGGGGTATATTCTGGCCTGTTGGAGTATAGTCTGGTCTGGAGGGGTATAATCTGGACTGGGGGTAAACTTTGACCTGTTACATCAGATCAGAGATACATGCACACACAGTCTTTCATAACACTCCTACATGAGTGCATGACCTGGAAAACAATCACTATCATTTTGATGTTTTTTTTTTTTGTTTGTTTGTTTTTTTTGTTTTTTATATGATGCACAGATTTGGTGGCACTTTTAATGTTGTTGT
This sequence comes from Sphaeramia orbicularis, assembly GCF_902148855.1. NCBI lineage: Eukaryota > Metazoa > Chordata > Actinopteri > Kurtiformes > Apogonidae > Sphaeramia > Sphaeramia orbicularis. The sequence continues at coordinate 69,459,699 of NC_043968.1, read as the reverse complement.
ACTGGTTACAATATCATTAAGATGTAGTATTCTATTCTATGTTGTCATCATTTTTTATTTTGTAGCGAGGATGAGCCTTAGAAATTGAAGATTCAGGATTTTTATTGTATTATGAACTGTCAAATTAATTGAATAATATGTTCCAATTTAATTATAATGTTTTGTTTTCATGTGCTTTTATTTTAATGTGTAAACAATACTGAGAAGTGTGGCAGTAACGTTAGATCTTTGTGGAAGTTTGAATTTTTTATTGATGAAGGTTTTTTTGGTTGAAGTAATCAAGAAAATTAGAGTTTCAAGATTAAAGTCATTTAGTTTTCTCAGTTAACTTACCTGACAAAGCTGAACCTAAATAAAATGTTGGACTAGAAAAGCACTCAGAGAGCGCAGACCAGTGTCGCCATTCCTTTGCGGAGGTAATAAAAAATAAGTAATTCTTGTGTATATGACTCAACACTGCTGATATAATGGGGGCATAATCTGGCCCACGGGGGTATATTCTGAACTAGGCCGCTTTAACCCTGGGTATATTCCGGTCAGGGGTACATTGGCACCTTACGCTGGGATTCAAACCCTGACCTCCTGCATCGTAGCCCGTAGCGTTAAGTGCTGAGCTATCCATCCACATGTACCTCACACTGCAAATTTATGCTGAAGGCTCTTCTATCTCTTGTATTGGAGGGGGGGGGGGGGGGGGGGCTCTGCTGTGCATTCACTATTTATGATGAGAGTCTATATGGTAAAGGGACTTAAATCAGACTAAAGTCTAATCATGAAGAGGCAACTGTCTATTCTAGCAGCATTTGGGTCTGCATGAAAAACCCTGAAGGTATGTAATGTATTATTATACAGTGGGAACAATAGAACTGTATGGACTGAATATTAAATATCTTTGAGTTGCCGTGGAACACAGCCAGTGACTGAGTGAATCAGATAAAGTTATCAAACATAGGCCTATACCTCTACTGTATCCTGTTGTTTCTCATTTTAACCCTTTCATGCATGAATTATGAGAACCTTAGTTGAGGGTTTTTTTTTTGTTTGTTTTTGTTTTTTTGAGTGTTTTTATTCCACCTTAGGCATGAAAAAACAATGAGATTGAGTTGTTTTTTTTCATAGATTTACAAAAATGTCCACTCAGCTACACCATGAATTTTGTTCTTGAAGCAAAGAAACATGTATTTAAACCCAATATCGTAAAGTGATATGAAAACAGTGAAATGAAACCATGTTTTAATGCAGCTAATGCTGATGTTTTCTCACATTTTAACATATTCTAATACTAGTTATTACTCACTTCATGGAGATAATATGCAAAAAAAATAACAATTAACAATAGATTTCCACTCAAGAACCAATCAAGAACAGCAAACTTACAGCAATGGTATGAATTGCAGTTTATGAGATGATGCATAAGCGTCCACTGTGTTGGCTGATATGGAACTAAAACAACTAAACCCATGAATATACAAGAGAAACAGCTGTAGAATAGCTGTCCACTGGAGTGACCACTATGCATGAAAGGGTTAAATTATTTGGAGTACAATAGAATTCAATACCATAAACAAGGACAACTTTATTAAAGCCGAGTCTTTTCTTTGGTTCCAAAAGGGGTTACATTAAAGGTGCTGGAGACTTTCGTGACCAATTTTTACTCAAATCTGTAAAACCTGTATGTTATTTATATGTATGTATGTATGTATGTATGTATGTATATTATCATTATTTATTTATTTTTTTTTTTTGTCATTCATGTTTCATTTGTAATTAATTGTAATCAATATCTACTGTAGATACAGATTTTTTTTTTTTTTTTCATGTGTGCCATATGGGGATGTGGGATTATATATGTCAATGTATGTAAAATGTCTTCTATTTGGATGAGCAAAACCAAACAAAAATTAAGTTAAAATAAAATCTGTAAAACCTCAGTCATAGCCTAAGTATCACAAATCTGTAAGTCTTTTTGTGATTACTCACCTGATTTGCTTCCCTCACGGTGAACAGTTTCCAAGTGCCGTCCACCACAAACAGTCCATGTGTTTACAAACGAGCCAGGAGGTCACTCGGGCATCTCTGGAATTTTGTCGTGACGTGCATTGTGGGAAGGAAAGGCTCGCGCAGCCACTTTACAGCAGCAGCTGGACCAGACATGATCGGAAACGGCAGGAACTCCCTTCCTTCTATGCATATTCCTCCAGCCATTTCCATGTGTTTGTTTCATCCATGTAATACCATATGGTCGCGCTGCCGCTGTCAGGTGGCTGCACGGACCTCCGTTTCCCACAATGCATGTCGCGACAAAATTCCAAAGATGCCCAAGTGACATCCCGGGTTGGTTTGTAAACATGTTTGTTTATGGTGGATGGCACTTCGAAATTGTTCACCGTAATGCAAGAGATTCAGGTGAGTAATCACAGAAAGACTTACAGATTCATGATACTGTACTTAGGCTATGACTGAGGTTTTACAGATCTGATGAAAAATTGGTCACGAAAGTCTCCAGCACCTTTAATGAGGTTCAATTGTATTCATTTTATTAGTGTATGATTATAAAAAAAAAAATAGTTTTATGTGACTTGAAACATTTCAAATGTTAATTTTGCTTTGCTTCTCCTCCTTGAACCCCCACCCGGGACCCTACCATTCTCCTGTGCCCTGCCTTGATTTTTTTCTGGATCCACCATTGGAATATGTTGCCTGTTGACTCTCTGGAAGAATAGTTGCAAATGAAATTAAATGACTGAAATAAACAAATGCAATATGTTGTGTTCATACTGTCTGCAATGAAATACAAGCTATTTAAAGTTTGTATTTTCCACACCATCCCGGTTCTTCTAAAGTGGGGCTGTAAAACCGCTGCTACATTTGTTACATAAAGGAGAGAATAGAAAATCTATAAATAAATAAGTAAATGCATACCTAGAATCATTCCGCTAACTCTGCTTTAAATCCCTCATTGCTAATTGTGAACCAGGTTTGTGTGTGTAATGTTGGCAGAATATTATAACATAAAGCTCTAAAGAGACACCGGCCAAAATGGAATATGTGGAAGGAGTTAAGTGAAGTAAGAGGGAGTGAAGAGCTGAGGCAATTTAACTAATGATTGCTGGATCTCTGAAAGCTGTGCACTCACATATCAGTCGATCAGGTGCTTTTGCCACCAGGGCCTCATTTCCAGTCCGCCCACACTCCTGCATTTTGTATGTGCATGGACACCTAATGGAAGGAGGCATGAAAGCGGTACACAAAACTTTAACTTTACAGGTCTACACATAAATATATGACAGATACTGTGAAATTCTGCCAAAAAAAAAAAAAAAAAGATTGATGTATTAAATGTTTAATGCTTTTTAGCGATAGGAGATGTCATTTTCTTCCCACTGCTGCCATCAGCACAAATGGTCAGTGGACAGTGTATTCTTCTGTCAGTTAACCTTTAAGGGAATGAGTGCATTAGTCCATCTGTCAGTAAAACACTACTGCTCCACTGCAGGAAACCAAACAGCGTCTTTTCAGCACACAATTAAGTCTAATATTAATATGAATAGATGACTTCCTGACCTTTCCTCTTCTATCGCCATCTGACCGAAATTTATGCCTGAACAGAAGTGTAACTTCATTTGCTTCTCTGCATTAACCCTTTAAATTCCAGGTACTCCTCACACTGTCCTCTGACCTTTTGTACAGTTCTTTAAATGCCATATACTGTACAGTTACTGGTTCTAGTTTCATTAAAATATATAATGGATGGATATTCATGGTCAGCAGAGAATTGTGATTTTATCATTCTGTGACCTTTCCTTTTGTACACCATTTACATTTTAGCTCCGCGGCAGCTGCTATGTGTGTTCTCTCCAGCAGCTTCTTTATTCTTTGCCGGACATGAGCAGCGCTGCAGAAGCTGTGAACAGCACTTTAGACTTTCACCTTTTTATAGTTTGGTTGTTTTTCTCCCAACTCTGTAACTCGTGTGTTCTGGAATCAGACTCAGAAAAGCGGCCACCTGAGGCAGAGCAGATGTGATAAAAGGCGGCTTAACCCAGTAGTCTGGCAGGCACGCCGTCAACAGCGAGGCAGCCAGAACAAGCAAACAAACAAACAAATCCAACAGATAAACAAACAGAGCAAATCCAAACTAGCACGCCATGTATAGCTATAAGGTAGGTCACAGCAGGAAACAGCAGGTAGGGAAGATACGAGGCAAAACATATGATCTGACACACAAGATGGGAACTTAGCTATACACTGAAGGACTCTGGCATGACTGTGATTTCCAGGACATGAGAAAGACTGATAGAAGGCAGCAGAGTAGACAGGTGTAGCAGTATAAACACTACTGTCAACACCATGGGAATGAGTGGCTGACAGAGGATGGTTCACAAACACAGGAAGAACATGAGCATCAGGAGGAAGAAAAGGGTTGATCTGTGAAAATATGGCAAAGCCAGATCTAAATAGGAGGTAAATCCATGTTGTTCGGCTCATAGCAAGTCATACACTATATGGACAAAAGTACTGGGACACACTGAATTCAGGTGTTTCTTTTCTAACAGGGGTCTGGGACACAAAACAATAATGACAAATGTCATAATATAGTTTTATATTCATTCATTCATTTTCTGAACCCGCTTTATCTTCACTAGGGTCACGGGGGTCGCTTGGAGCCTATCCCAGCTACATAGGGGCGAAGGCGGGGTACACCCTGGACAAGTCGGCAGTTCATCGCAGGGCTAACATATAGAGACAAACAATCACTCTCACATTCACACCTATGGGCAATTTGGATTAACCGATTAACCTATTAGTGCATGTCTTTGGATGGTGGGAGGAAGCCGGAGTACCCGGAGAGAACCCACGCAGACACGGGGAGAGCATGCAAACTCCACACAGAAAGGTCCCACCCCCCGTCGACTGGTGTTGGAATCGAACCCAGGACCTTCTTGCTGTGAGGCGCGAGTGCTAACCACTGCACCACCGTGTCGCCCAATATAGTTATAGTTTTATATTGTGATAAATATCAAATTGATTATTAATATTGACGTTTATGTGTCAGATCAGCATGAACAGGATATCTTACAGCTGCATCCATGATGTGTCCCAATATTTTTGTCCATATAGTTTATAAACATTAATATTTCCCTTAACCTTCTAAGACCCCTGTCCATATTTGTGGACAAGAGTTTCACAACTTTATGGAAGAAAAAAAAAAAGAAAAGAAAACTGTCCACCACAAAGGACATTCCATAAAAATTTTAAAAACTGTATCTGAAAAAACTGTTGCATCATGATGTTTCCAATATAGGCACTTCTTTAATAAAAAAACAAAAAAAAAGCTTGTACTTTGCTGACATGTCCTGGGTCTTAGGAGGTTAAAGTTTAATGGGAGATTTTTCTTGCTAAGTGAGATGTGAAGAAAGTAGATGTTTAGTTGTGGTAGAAAAATATTACTTACAGTCAGAGCACATAAAGTATTTTAGAAATTTAGAGGTAGAGCATTTAAAATCAATAGTCATGGATCAAAAACAAAATCAATATTGAGAGAAATGGAGTAAAAAAAACATCTATGTAGTATTTTGGAAGGAACGTTAACAATTTAAACAAAACTAACCAATGCAATGATATTTATCACAATATAAAATAATAATATGACATTTTTCATATTGTTTTTTATCCCAGACGCCTGTTAGAAAAGAGACACATGAATTCAACATGTCCCAATAGTTTTGTCTATATAGTGTATGACTTAGGCGATTATGCGATGAGGCTAACGATATGTTTCTTTCACTTCTGAGTGCTTGATGTCAGTGGTCAAGTCACAGCCCATTTTTATAGGAGTACGACCACCTCAAAAGACAACAAACATGAACCATGAGTGCAATCGGATGCGTCCACTATCTTTAAAATCAGTACATGCCATTCTCTAAGGTAACTAGCAGTTATAGCACAAAAAAAAAAAAAAAAAAAAAAAAAAAAATATATATATATTATATAATATATATATATATATTATATATATAATATGATATATGTTATATATATATATATATATTTTTTTTTTTTTTTTTTTTTTCCCTCAGTAACTATTCACTCCATAGTCCAACTTCTGTGACAGATTACAATTACAAACATTTCTTCAAGGTATTGCTAAGATTTTTGCATTAGCAACTGCTACCTTTTGACCACCAAACTCTTTTTAGCGCATATGATTGTACAAATCACATCAATCTCTCAAACCTTAAAAGTCACAGTGTAAGGATAGATTCCCATGAGGTCACAGTGACCTTACCTTTGACCTTGACCAACAAAATCTTTGCTGTTTCTGAAATAATAGTACAGTATGAGGACCACCAAAGGCCACTCTAAAAATACCCATGTACACATATATAGTACTCACTCACAACTAGGTTTGCACATAAAATAAGTAAATAAGGCTTATAGAACTGGTTGTGTTCACCTCAAAATAGTGTGTTCTGGTTCTAAATGACATTTCAGTTTTGATATTTTAGTTGTGTATATATGTACATATGTCACTTTTTAGTGATAGGTTTTTAAATCCATATTTAACACTGGCACTCATATTTGCACTAAACGTCACCTACAAATGACAATGTATACTTAGCCTTTTACCTCTTAATCAATGCCAATATTTCATTGTAAACTACATTATGGTATGTATTTGTATTTATAAGTGTTTTGAGTGTATAAAACCAGAGGAGCTGACAAAAAATGAATTCTATCATGATTAATGTTTTGCTTAAAATGGGAAAATTGGGTTACCTGTGTCAGTAGCCTTACTACAGAATTTGTGACTAATAACTGACCTTGTTTAGTTGTGAAAAGGTGTTTTATTAGCAACCCCAGCAAAGGATGTATGTGTTAAAATACTTAATTAAGGTTATTATATCAAAATAGATAAAACTGGAGCAAAAGTGACTTTTTCAGCAAAATATATCATTAACTGAACATGAAAAATATGTTTTCCATCGACTGTCATTGATCTAACTCTATGGGTTTACTGGCGAATCAATGTTGTAGAAGATGACGGTGTTTTCACGTTCACTATGGAGCCTCTGAACGTCCAAATGGGTCATATCTGATGACCATGGAAGGATGACAAACTGGATTTTACACCAATTATTTACATGTATTGATAGAATTAGTGGATCAGCAGGTATTAAACAGTTTAGTAGATGGTTGTGGTCGGCGGTGGATGTTTGGGTCTTTATGGTTTAAAATACACTGCAGATAGACAGGACAGACAGACAGACTTTATTCATCCCAATCTGGGAAATTGCAGTGCAGCAAGAGCATTTGACATAGTAAAAAATGGAAGGCAACAATAAAAAATAGAACAAGAGCAAACACACTATACATAATAAATTAAAGTACAAACAGAACTGGGTAAGAAGTCTGGATTATTTAATAGTAAGGTGCAATAATAGAATGGAATGTGCAAGTAAAATGTAGCTGTAATGTGCAAGTGAAAAGGATCTATATATTATATACAATTCATAAAGAAAGGAAGAGGTGTAGTCGTTGCGAAAAAGTTTTTAAGCTTAGAGAGTGGAGAATATAACAGTCAGGATGTTGGTAGATGGCCACTTGAACAGTATAGATTTTAGAGACACTGTTTTCCACGTTTGATCGACTAAAATCACCCGAAGGTGTACACAGCGTTCTGAATGATCACTGTAACCAAAGCAAAGGCACTGACATTTTCTCTTCCTGACATTTGCTTCAATGCTTTTCCCCAAACAGGTGAAGGGGATTAATCTAAACACGTTCCTTTTACTCCAGACATCTGCAGCTCACAATATGCAAAACAATACGACCAGCTATGATCAGTGTTCTTACTGCTCAGGAGGGCTTTCTCACAGGTCTGCACAAAACCAACCCATAATCTAGCAATTGCCTTTCCGCTGTGAGAGCTAAAGCCATTAAGGTTTCTCTGCTTTCCCACCAAATGAGGACTATTGGCAGATGTGGTCTATACACAGTAGTGCTGCAGGAAATGGTCTTGTTATGCTTACCTTTTGGAAGCCTGGCCCAAGAGATGTGGTCGTGATCTTTAGAAATTCTGGCCATTCCTGTGTCTATTTAAACTTTCAGGTGTTGTGGGGGAAAAGTTTATTTATTTATTTATATATTTTTTTCTAGAAGTGCAGCAAAAGGTACTGACATTAAATGACACAGTGTGGAAATAAACGATCTGCTAACGAGACACTTGACATTTTTTGGCATTATTTGTGTAGTTCAGTGCATAATAGGTTTTTTGGGTTGTTTTTTTTCGGGTTTTTTCAGTATGTTATAATTCAAATGGCCTTAGAGCAGGGGTGTCAAACTCATTTAGTTCAGGGGCCACATTCAACCCAATATGATCTGAAGTGGGCTGAAGCAGTGAAATAATTAGTGAAAAAAAAGTTAAATTACACAATAACAATGTTTACATCTGCAAAGTTTTCTTAAAAATGTGAATAACATGAACAACCTGAAATATATGAAGAAAGTTAAGTGCAATTTTAACAATATTATACAGATCACAGTACATCTACAAATACACAAAACATTTACTAACAGGCAGAATATTGTCAAAATTGCATTTACTTATCTTCCGACATTTCATACTTTGGACATGTAAGCATATTCATGTAATGTCCTTTTTTTTTTACACTAAAACAAAGAGGAAAAATTTGGAGTTGTCATTATTTATAGGTTATTATGGTGGTATTTTACTGGTCTGGTCCACTTTACATTATATTGGTCTATATGTGGAACATGAACCAAAATTATTTGAACATCCTTGATTGTTAATATCTCAGTGTAATTTTTTGTATTTCACAAATTCATCCCGCGGGCCGGATTGGACCATTTGGTGGGTTGGGTTGGGTTTTGCCCACGGCCCGCATGTGTGTGACACCTGTGCCTTAGAGGAAATGAGTATCCTGCATCTACCATGAGTGCACATACCGGCTTTCACATGTCTGTCCATTAAATATGTCAGTATTTATGTATATTATGTTAACTGTCTCTTTTTGTAGATAATTTAGCAGTAATCCAAACCCCATTCAACTAAATAGGGAGTAAATACACAGGGTGTCACAAAAAAATTGACATCATTGGGATGTCCATATTGGAGTGGCTACATAAGGGGTCTCAAACATGTGGCCCGGGGACCAAATGCGGCCCGCCAAAAGTTCCAATGCGGCCCGTGGGATGAATTTGCAAAGTGTAAAAATTCCACAGTCAAGGCTGTGGATCTCAATTCAATTCAATTCAATTCAACTTTATTTGTATAGCCCAATATCAACAAGGTTATCTCAAAGGGCTTTACAGAGTCAGTTAAATTAAATTAAAAAGTAAGTTAAATCTCATTTTAGTTCAGGTTCACATACAGACCAATATGATCTACAGTCAAATAATAACATAATAACCTACAAAAATAATGACTTCATATTTCTTCTCAGTTTGATGTAAAAAAAAAAATATCACATTATGCCTATAAATAAAGACAACTTCAAATTTTGTCTTTGTTTTAGTGCAAAAAATAACATTAAATCATGAAAATATTTACATTTGCAAACTATCCTGTCACAATAAAACGTGAATAACCTGAACAAATATGAACAACCTAAAATGTCTAAAGAAAATTAAGCACAATTTTAACAATTTTCTGCCTGTTACTAAGTATTTAGTGTCTTTGCAGTTTGGTTCCATAAGTATAAAATTGTTAAAATTGTACTCATTTTTCTTAAAAATTTCAGTTTTTTTCGGGTGATTCACATCTTTTTTTGTTTGATAAGTTTATAAAGTAAGTATTTCATAATTTAATGGGGCTTTTTACACTAAAACAAAGACATAAATTTGGATTTGTCATTATTATAGGTTATTATATTATTATTTTATTGGTCCAGCCCACTTTAGATCAAATCGGGCTGAATGTGGTCCCTGAAAGAAAATAAGTTTGAGACCCCTGGGCTACATGGTCAGGAGAAGTGATACTTATAAGATCTATTTTGGACATAAAATGTTTTATTCTACATATTTCAAACAAAAGATTCTGGGGTGGGGTGGTAATTTTATAATGTTCCAAAGTTATTACAAATGTTCAATGTGTGCAGGTTAGGGTTAGGGTTATGTGGGTGTACTTTAACACATAAGAACGCCTTTTCTGTTGGAGGTAAACGGCATGTCTATTCTTGAAAGCAGAACAATAAAAATGATTACACTTTTTGAGCAACAAAGAGCAACCGAATTTTAAACAAATTATGAGGTAATGAAATTATGTCAAATTTTTTTGGGACACCCTGTATAATGTCCAAGCTTTACTGGGCAGTGCACTGGTACATAGCAACAGTATGAATAAACTACAGTAAACGTATACAAAAAGAAGTAGGATTAACAACATGCTACATACATAATAAAATTCACTGCCTGGTCAAGACATGAAGTACCTTTGCATTACTGGCCAAATGAGCAGCTTCAGTCAATTTCGCTGAAAAAACAACAGTATGAATGCATTTTTGTAGGTTTGTGCACAATACAGAAACAGTTGGTGCAGGAGGACAAAAAACTGTTTTGTTTTGTTTTTTTTTTATTTTAAATAATACAAAGCAAATTAATAATGAAGCTTGAGATTCTGGTGCTCTATCCATGCAACCTTTTTTCTGTCTTGGATTCAGAATGTCTTTAAATAACCAGCCTAAAAAAAACCCACCATCACAGGGTTTCCTGTTGATAAAAAGAATCATCATTTTAACCTCACCAGTGCAGCTTCTGTCTTTTATTTTTCATTTGACACAGTTTATACCTCCAGTAGATACTTTAGTAAATCTGCCGGCCACGCCCCAGCAGTATACGCACAATACAGCGAATATAGCTGTAGAAGGACCTTTGTGTTCACCTGAGAGCTGAAACACAATCTCCCCACAACTCGCTTTGGAACTAAAAGTCATTGGCATCAATTAGGGATAATCTTGTTCAGTGATCAGAGTTTAATGATTGGTCTGGGAGCACTAAGAAAGAAAGGTAAGTCAGCAATCAATGAGCATAGCATTTACTGATTGACTCGTGAAACCCCCTTTAGCCTCTCTACTGCAATTACCAGGAAATTTCCATCATATACACATTATAGGCCTTAATTTTCTCATTTAATTCAGCCTGGTCTGGACAGGAATTAAAATTACAGTGCAAACAAAGAATTAGCTTTCCTCTGATTGATTTTGCAAGAAAAGGGGACCTTAAAATGCATTGTGGGCTCTGTATTGGTTTTTTTTGTTTTGTTTTTTTTTTGACATGCAAAATGATTTTGTCCCTTGTTGTTATTCTTCCAGGAAGTAGTTTTGTGGTGAGCATGGGCAGCTTCCTGGATGTTTCCAATTGGTTAAACCCTGCCAAGCTAACCCTGTACTATCAGACCAACTCGTCCACACAGTGGGTCCGAGATTACTGCGGCCAGAGGACCACGGAGCCCTGTGAGCAGCTTTGTGACCAGGACACAGGTCAGTCCACATACACATATTCACACGGTTGTTCAACTGAAATCCAATCACTTAACACCCATCATTCACTGCCTCATGTTTCAACCCTCATATAAGGCACTTGCAGGTCATACAATACTCAAGTTGGTTTTTTGTCACAATGTTCATGGTGTGTAGTAAAATACTTCCTGTAAAGCTGCACACAGGGTATTTAAACTGAAGCTTATTTTAGTCCTGTAGCACCGTAGAAATAACTCCACCTTATAACAACATTTTCATAATTAAACACAATTATCTTTAATTATCATATTGATAATATATTGTCTGGTACATATGTGCTGTTCTAATTTTGTGTCTTAATAATGTTTTAATATGGACACTTGATCTATATATGTTAGGGATGCACCAATCCGATACCAGTATCAGGCATCGGCTCCAATACTCAGTGTGTGTACTCGTATCCATACTTGTAAAAGTAATCCGATACAAATGCACCGATACCACTTACAGCTGTCTGACATTCACAGTTCAGTGCAGCAGGTACACGGCGGTGGAATAATGTGTGGGAAGTGTGAAGAGTGGAGATTTTTCAAAATAAATGACGGTGATAAAGTAACGCTGACTGAAAGTAAAGTTAAAGACACAGACAGATATGGACGCAGCGTTCTGTCCGTCCTCTGCGTACATTCCATCCGTTTTTCCAGGTGCTGGTGGATGCGTATCCAGACAGAGAATACCAGTGGGAACCGTGGAGGTAGAGGATCTGTTCAAAGAGCAACGGTGTGAGTTAGAGAAAAACTAACTGACAGATTTATGGACAGCTACCCAGGGCTGGGCCGGGGGTACAGAGTGGTGCAGACCGCCGCCAGCAGAAGTGAAAACAAAAACTTATCGCACATTTATCATTTCTCTACCTCCTGAAGCTAAGCTCTGAAACCTTACCAGCGAAAACGCTGCATATTAGTTCACAGTAGTGTTGCCTCTGTCGTCTCCATGTTAGTTATTACTGACTTTCTTCTTCTTCTCAAAAAACTTTACTCTTCTTCGTGGTATTTGTCCAGTAAGGTTTAGGAGCAGCGCCCCCTGGTGGATTAATTGAGAAACGCTCATTCCACACATTAAATGTCAGTAGCAGCACCCTCTTTTACAGTCAGACCAAGGTTATAATAGTTTTGGATTTTCATTATAGTTTAGTTTTATTTAGTTTTGACATTTTTTTTCTGTAATTCAGTTAGTTTTAATTCGTTTTTAGAGCAGGTTTGCTAGTTTTTGTTAGTTTTCGTTATTTTCTAAATGCTTAGTTTTAGTTTAGTTTTAGTTTCTTTACATCTTTTCTCTTCTTCTCCGTCGTATTCAAATAAATCCCAGACAGGACTCTGCTGCTTTCTCCCACCTTTAGTCTCCATGTCTCCAGGTAGAGTGGGACCAGAAGACGACTGGAAACCACAAGTGGCAAGAAGTGACGGACCATGAAGTGACGTATGGTGCTGCCAGCTAAATTGCTAGAGCAAAATAAATTGCTTTCGTATCAATTTGACATTGACAAAGACAAAAACGAAGGGTATTTTATCCATAATTTTTTATCAGTTTTAGTTAGTTTTGTAAACACACAATACAGTTCAGTTAGTTTCGTTTTTTTCTTTAATTATAGTTTTTATTTATTTCAGTTGATGAAAATGTTTTACAATTCTAATTTCGTCATTTCGTTAGTTTTTATAACAATAATAAACTTGAGTCAGACTAATGACAACGACAATAAAGCACATTTACAAAAGGAACTAAGAACTGGAATGGGATTATTATGTACTCATATCGGTACTCGGTATCGGCAAGTACTCAAATGTACTCGTACTCAGTCTGGAAAAAAGTGGTATCGTGCATCCCTAATATACATATACATATATATAGATATAGATATAGATATAGATATATAGATATATAGATATATAGATATAGATATAGATATAGATATAGATATATATGTACATGTGGGGAAGCAAAATTTACAATGAACATTTAGTTGTTTTCTCTCAGCAGGCACTACGTCAATTGTTTTGAAACCAAACATATGTTGATGTCATAATCATACCTAACACTATTATCCATACCTTTTCAGAAACTTTTGCCCATATGAGTAATCAGGAAAGCAAACGTCAAAGAGTGTGTGATTTGCTGAATGCACTCGTCACACCAAAGGAGATTTCAAAAATAGTTGGAGTGTCCATAAAGACTGTTTATAATGGAAAAGAAGAGATGACTATGAGCAAAACTGTTACGAGAAAGTCTGGAAGTGGAGGAAACAACAAACAACGTACCAAAGCTTTTATTAAAGCTCTCATATCCAAAATCCTAAAGGATCCAACCAAATCCGTGAGAAAAATGGCAATTGAGCTTGAGGTAGACAACAAGACCGTTAGAAATGCAGTAAAATATGATTTGGAGTTAAAATCTTACACAAGAACAGCAAAACACTTGTTGACAACAGCTATGAAGGAAAAGAGATTGGAAAGGTGCAAGAAAATTAGTTACATGTTCAAGAAAAAATCCTCCATTGTAACGTCTTTTCAGATGAAAAGATCTTCACTGCAATGCTGTTCTGAACCACAGAAATGAAGATTCTCGCAAAATCTCCTTTGGTGTGACGAGTGCATTCAGCAAATCACACACTCTTTGACGTTGCTTTCCTGATTACTCATATGGGCAACGTTTCTGAAAAGGTATGGATCAATAGTGTTAGGTGATGATTATGACATCAATATATGTTTGGTTTCAAAACAACTGACGTAGTGCCTGCTGAGAAAAAAAACCACTAAATGTTCATTGTAAATTTTGCTTCCCCACCTTGTATATATAAAATTTGGCCATAAAATGACATATTACTGAACATAGCACAACAGTTGCAGAAACATGCAGGTCCTTAGAGGGTTTTATAAACTATCATATCTCTGGTTTTACTAGGTCTAAACAAACAAAACCTGGGAGAGTTTCAAGTCTTGCAGTAGGAATGAAGTTGGTACCAAGTTTTTTTTTGTCATAAAGGCACTTTGAAAATGGTCATGTGATCTGATCATGCCTAGCGTGACAGAGGGCCATTAGGATTTAAATCCTCAGAGGCTGACCCAGAATCAGCCGATCGCTTTACATCATGACATTTGCATGAAAAAAGAAAAAACGCAGTCTAACTGAATGCGAGCGCCCCCGCCTGCTCTTTGTGAGACCTGTTTATTTCCAACATATCAAACTGAAGTGTTATATTGGTCTGCAACGGACTTCCACAGGTTGTAGTTGTACCTCACTTGCCTCAATCTGTTAGTTTTGTTTGTCAGTTTGAATCCGAAGTAATAGCATTAAAAGCCCAAGGTCAGGCTGCAGAATGGCTCTTTTTGCCGGATCTCTGGTCGTTTTAAGAGGCTTCAGGGTGTCGATTCCCCGTGGGAGAGGACTGTATGATGCGAGAAAAAGAGGGAAGAAAACTTTCTAAATATGGCACACACTTAAACTGATAGTGATTTTATCAAGTGGTAGAGCATGCAAAAACCCAGGCACACTTATGCAGAGGTTCATACGGTTTGGTGTAGGTGTCTTAGTATTCCCTGTCAGGCGGATGACCCTGAAGTACTCACGTCTCACATCCACACCTGTGCATTCAGCTTCTCCTCGCCCTTCACTCAGCCTCTTACCAATGTATAAGCAGTTGGTGGAGTTCGACCGGGGGTGTCAAAGTCCATTTTTAGCTCAGGGGCCACATACAGCCCAATGTGATCTCACCTGGGATTCACCAGTAAAATAACAGGCACATTAACCAAGAAATAATAACTGTTTTAGAGTGGAAAACAAGTGATATTACATAATGAAAATGTGAATAACCTGAACTACCAGTAAAACCTGTATGTACTGTATGTATATTATGCTATTATTTTACTTGAAATCATATCGGGGCCCCTGAACTGAAACGAGTTTGACACCCTTCATGTTTAATGTTGTTAGTGTCAAATTCTTCCATTTGGTGGGCCGGTTTTGGCCCGTGGGCCGTATGTTTGACACCCCACATTTTTCTAAATGTAAAGTGTGACTCTACTGACAGGTACAAATAGCACTATTTACTCTTTGATTGTCTAATTCAGTAACTTGAGCCTGTGACCAACACTGCCTTCACATGTTATCGGGAATATGATCCTTTCCACTTCCAATTCTAAATTACCAGTCGGTTGTGTTCAAGTGGTTTGTTGTCATAGTGAAATGGAAAATGGCTGACAGACAATTTAACATGCTACTTGGGTAAATCGGTTTTGGAAGTTTTAATTAATCTGCTACAGCATTTTTTCCAGTCATTCATTCATTATCTGAACTTTATCCTCAAGAAGGTCACAGGGACATGTATACCTGACTGTACAGAGACAAATGACCAGTCACCCTCACATTCACTCCTATGGGCAATTTAGCTTAACTAATTAACTTACTAATGCATGTCTTTGGAAGCCGGAATATCCGGAGAGACACCTACAACAGAACACTACAATTTTTTAGTTTTTGTTTGTAAAATAGTGTTTTAGCAAATTGTGTGTACTATAAATTAGGGATGCACCGATTCCGATACGAGTATCGGGTATCGGTTTCCGATACTCAGTGTGTGTACTCGTATTCATATTCGTAAAAGTAATCCGATACAAATGCACCAATACCACTTACAGCTGTGTGACATTCACAGTTCAGTGCAGCAGATACACGGCGGTGGAATAATGTGTGGGAGTGTGAAGAGTGTGGAGATTTTTCAAAATAAATGATGGTGATAAAAGTAACGCTGACTGCAAGTAACGTTAAAGACACAGACAGATACGGACGCAGCATTCTGTCCATCCTCTGCGTACATTCCATCCGTTTTCCAGGTGCTGGCGGATGAGTACCCAGACGGAGAGAGATAAGGAGCAGTGCAGACCGCCGCCAGCAGAAGTGAAAACGAAACTTATCCACTCATTTCTCTTTTCTCTACCAGCTGAAGCTGAGCTTTTTAAACCTAATAACCTTAAAAATAGAACACACTGCAATATTAGTATCACATTAGTGTTACTTCTGTCATCTCCATGTTTGTTATTACAGATTTTCTTCTCTTCTTCTCAAAAAACTTTCCTCTTCTTCGTGGTATTTGTCCAGTATGGTTAATTCAGAGCGGCATCCCCTGGTGGATTGACTGAGAAACGATCATTCCAACACAATAACTGTCAGTAGCAGCACCTTGTTCCAGTCGACTACTGACAACAACAATAAAGCAATTTACAAAAGGAACTAACAACTGGAATGGGATTATTAAGTACTTGTATCGGCACTCAGTATCGGCAATACCCAAATATAAGTACTCGTACTCATACTCAACTCTGGAAAAAAGTGGTATCAGTGCATCCCTACTATAAATGTGCAAAATCATCAGCTAACAGCTGCAGAATGTTGGTTAAACAATGGCGCAGCTGATCCGTAGTGACAGGCAGCAGAACAACCAATAAAAGATGGAAGAGGCTCAACAGTACGCTGCCCTCTGGGTGGAAATATAATACAAAAAAAAAAAAAAAGACCGAACAGTTGTTTTATTTCAAGTTGTTTTGTTGAAACTGTGAAGGTGTTTATTCAACATGTTAAGTCTTCTTGAGTCCGTTGCTCACGTAAAATGAAACATGATTGCATGATTAGTATAGATTAAGAATGAATATATTTAATCATGATTTATCGAAATTAATCCACAGCAACCTGTGATTAATCAGATTAATTAAATTTGAATCGTTAGGCAGACATTTATTTATTTATTTATTTATTACCAAATTTAAAACAAATAAAACAAATGCAATTAAATAAAACAAAATAAACAAATAAAATGCAGCTATTATTGTGTCTAAAATAAAGTATTTTCCTTAGTTTTGGAAGGCCCTGATAGCAAAGGCCAGCAGGTATAAAGGGGAAGCTCTTGGTGGATCTGTCACACAAAGTGCACATGAGAACATGTTCCATATGTGACCCAGGTTTGGACTCAGTGGCCGATCACACCATTTTATTTGATACTCAGTAACATTCTAAGTTAATGCAAAAGCACCACGCTGCAACTTTTGCCAGGTTTCCAACTCGTTTTTTAGCAAGACACAGCCTTTTTCAGGACTGCAGAGTTGGTATAAACACAGATGAACCTGCAAACGTCACAGGGAACATTTAATCTTGTTTTGCACATTTCACTGTCAGACAGTCACTGTCCAAGTGTTTCAGACTTCTGCAGCTCTGTGTGCTCGCATCCAACTGAGTAGCAATCCAGCTTAATTCACTCTAATGCCCTTGTTTACTTACTTTCCTGTGTCTGTTGTCAGACAGCTGAACGAATATCAATTAATAATGTATTCGCCTGCACATAAAGACTGCATGTTAACCAGCAGACACCTCTTTGCCAAATTTATATTTTATAACCATGACAAACACACACACACACACACACACATACGCACACATATATACATTTAAATAATAATAGACTCCTCAGGAATTATTAGATGATATTTTTACTTGAAATCCCCATCCTTACTAATCATGTTTCTAATCTGTCTGATGTTTAAACTGTGGTCATAAAGCTAATGCCACTGTGCACTTAAATGTCATCTTGCACCTTCATCATTCTGAACATTACAGTTTATTTTTACACCTTACAGTTTAATCATACAGGTTTTTTATCCAGGTCTGTTTTTATACTTCCACTTTATTATGCATAGTGTGTTTGCACTTATGTTCTGTTTTTTTTTTTTGTTTTTTTTACTGTGTCCTACTATTTTATGCTACTAGGTCATGCTAGTTTGTTTGTTTTTTTTTTAACCTTACAAGTCTATCTATCTATCTATCTATCTATCTATCTATCTATCTATCTATCTATCTATCTATCTATCTATCTATCTACTATTATCTATCTATCTATCTATCTAAATGACATTGGATGGAGACCTTGTGTTAATTCAATTAATATTAATTAACTTGCTGAAAAAGTCAGTATTTCCGATTTCTTTTTCTCTGATTTGACCTAATCTTTAAATTTATTCTGAAATTTTATGAACACCTACATGAACAGTAAATTAAATACTGGAAAATATACGATTTCCACTGATAAATGCAAAATTCAGAGGATAATATCATGATAAATGGTGACAAATTAGTTGGGAAACACAATAAAAATCATTTGGATGTTGTGACAAAAACAGTTGTGGGTCTTTAAGGGTTTAAGCATGATTTTTCCAGGTATAGAACAAGATACATTTTACATGCAGTTTATATGTAGTAATTATGCACAATATGCAGTACAGTCAACATGGAGATTATGCATATGTGCTTCAATATGTAAATACTATGTATGTGCGTTAAAGACAGTGGTCTAAGTCTTTGGGTCTTCTGGACAGTCTGCCTGTTAAACATGTCCTGGGTGCAGGGGGAGGCTCAGATTCTGTCCCTCGCTGTCCTCTGCAGTGCAGCTCCCATACCAGGCAATGATGCATGCAGTCCGGATGCGCTCACTAGTGTCCCTGTAGAAGGCCGATGGGGATTTTGGGTCCATGCCAAACCTCTTGAGCTGCCTGAGGTCAAAAAGACACTGTTGGGCCTTTTTAACATGAAGCCGATGCGTTTGTCTCATGTGATGTAAACAACATTGAAACCAGGGGCTGCTGACCCCGTCTATAATGGACCCACTTATGGTGATAGGGTCAAGCCTCCCCATTTTTCTTCCTCTCATCCGCAAATTAACCTAATTTTGTCGGCTGAAACGGGCTGAGGTGGTTTTCCTGACTCTGCTGAGCCGGCAAAAACGCAAACGTCTCATCACTGACGGTAATTGAGTCAATCACTGTTGTGCCATCGCTGAAGTGAACTAATAGACTGGAGTTGTGTGTGGCCACAGTCATAGATGAAGAGGAGGAGGAGGCTCAGTGTACAGCCATGGGGGCTCTGATTCTGGGGGTCAGGGGAGGGTCAAAGGTGCCAGAACTCATCCTCACTACTCGTCGACTGAACACAAAGTCCATGATCCACCATGCACAGGTCAGAGTTAAATCCCAGGTTGGTGAGTTTGGTGCAGAATGCTGAACTACGGCACACAAACAGAATTCAACATGGCTGCGGATTATATTGTATGTTGTGACTTAAGTATCATCTGTGGATTTGCTCTGAATATAAAAAAATAGGAGAGGATTATATCTATAAGGATGGAGCTATTCCATCTGTTCTAAATGTTTGCTTGTGGGTTTCTGTAAATTGGCTTGAGAGTCTGATTTCAACCAGCTCTATATGTAAAGTGTCATGAGATAACCTTTGTTATGATTTGGCGCTGTATGAATAAAATTGATTGATTAGATACTTGTCTAAATCAGTGATCACCAACTAGCAGCCTACAGACTACATCTAGCCCAACAAAAGCTTCCCATGTGGTTTGCAGAATACAGACCACATAGGAATACAGATTAACCCATTCATGCATGATTATGAGAACCTTAATCAACATTTTTTTCCTGAGTGTTTTTATTCCTCTTTAGGCATTAAAAAAACAATGCAATTGAAAAAATTTTTTATGAACCTATTTTTCATGGAGTGGCAAAAATGTCCACTCAGCTGGACACCATGCGTTTAATTTTTGAACCAAAGAAACATGTATTTACTAATATACTGTGTGAAAAGCATGAAAGAAAAACATTTTTAATGCTACAAATTTGTTGTTTTCTCACATTTTAACATACCCTAATACTAGTCATTACTCACTTCATGGAGATGATATGAAAAAAAGCTTTTGTTGTTAATTACAGTCAAATAAAAATAACAAGCAATTACTTTACACCTCAAACATGTACTACAGATCAGGTTTATCAAGAACAGTAAAGTTACAGTAATGGTATGAATGTCAGTGCATGGATAATGCATGAGCGCCCAATGTGTTTGATGATATGGAACTAAAACAACAAAATCCATGAATATACAGACAACAGCTTTGAATAACTGTCCACTGTAGTGACCACTATGCATGAAAGGGTTGAAATGTGGTGGCTGCTGTGCACTATTTTTTCTCATCTTTTTCTTCTTTTGACTTTGTTTATTTTGTCTATTTTTGATCTAGTTGAATGTGTTTTTCTAGGTAACTATTTTTGTCCTTTTGGTAGTATTTCTTCTCTTTTTTTTTAAACACTTAAGCTTAATAGTTTGGCGCCGCTGGCTGTATAGTCGAGCACTTGTGGGGCGTCTCTCTCTCTCTCTCTCTCTCTCTCTCTCTCCTCTCTCTCTCTTCTCTCTCTCTCTGTGCCTCCTCAGCTGTTCCAGCATCCAGTTTGGGGAACGCGCAAATCCAGGCACGTGCCTCCGCTCCCACTCCAGGCAGGTTACCTCATGCCTGCTTAGCTTTTTGTTAGCCTTTTGTTAGCTTTTTCTTTTTACTTGGCCAGGTGGATGTCCTGTTTTTCTTTTCTTTTCAGTAGGACTTGTTTTGTGGCTTGTTTTTAGCTTACCAGCTGACAGGCCGTAAGCTATTGTTGTTCATGTGGCGTCTGACGTCGGCGTCGTCTGTCATCCGTCGTCCGTTACAAAAATTTTAATCGTCTTCTTCTCCGAAACTCTAATTCCGATTGACTTCAAACTTGGTATACAGCTTCTTTATGATGATGTCAACAAAGTTAGTGAAATTATTTGGATCCGGATCTGATTCTGGATTTGGTGCAACTTTGAAAGATTTCCCCATTATAATAGATAGGAAGTGGATGGATGCAATACTCAGTAAATATAAATAATATCAAGTGTAAATTTCTACAGTACAGCTCTGAGGGGGAGATGACCCAAACATAATGGCCACATGCTGATCAGGATCTTCTTCTGGATCCGGGAACTTACGGAAAATTAACATGGGCTCTTTAAAATTTAAAAAATCTAAAAAATTTAAATCGTCTTCTTCTCAAAACTCCAGTTCTGATTGACTTCAAACTTGGTACACAGCTTCTGTATGATGATGTCAACACAAGTACTGAAATTTTTTTCGATCCGGATCTGACCAATTTTCCCATTATAAGAAATAGGAAGTGGATTGATCCAATAATCAGTATCAGTGATATCAAGTTGGAATTTGAATTTTTTACAGATCTGATTGGAATATGACCAAAACATGGGCTATTTCTGTAATAATAAATACACATAACTGGATGATAATAAATGGCATCTGGATACATTTCCCAAAGCTTTTAATTTGGCCGGTAAGCTATAGGGCCATTGGTCCTATTTTTTGGGTAGGGTAGCGGTGCGCAGGCAGCATCTACAGCCCATATAGGGTTGGCCTTTCCACACACCGTCCTTATGTTTATTTGCTGGTCCACTCTGGTCTTTTCTTTGTTATTTTGGGGCACGGGGTTTTAAAGGGTTTGGTTGTGCTTAATTAAAAGCAACTCAATCCAACAGAGAAATGAAATTACAAACGATGAAGAATGAAACAAAAGAAATCTAAGATAATAAAAACAGGTTTTTGTGAATGATACCCTTTGACTCTGGTGTCCTGTTAATATATTTCACCTGAGGGTCATAACATATTTGAAGGGGAAAAATTGCATTATGCTCATTATTATGCATACTTGTTAAAATGAGCCAAAAATAAATTGGATGGAGGTCAAGTTGGGGTGGAATCATCTATTAAATAAAAATCTTTTTGACCTCTGTTCTCTTTTGGATTTAGGGACATGTGGATCGTTATTGCAGGGGTGTCGACCACCAATGATCCAATCTGGCCCCCGGGATGAATTTGACACTGACAACATTAGACATCAAGGGTGTCAAACTTGTTTCAGTTCAGGGTCCTGATGTGATCTCAAGTAAAATAATAGCATAATAACTTAGAAGTAATGACAACTCCAAATTTTCTCCTTGGTTTAATGTAAAAGCGTAAAATGACGTATGAAATATTTACATTTTTTGCAATAAAATGTGACCAAACATGAACAACCTGAAATTTCCAAAGAAGATCTGTGTAATTTTAACAATATTCTGACTGTTACTAAATGTTTTGTGCATTTTGTAGATCCACTATGATCTCTAAGTTGTTGAAATTACACTTTTTTTCTGAATACATTTCAGGTTGCACATGGTGGTTCAGGTTATTCACATTTCATAATGTAATTTTACTTGTTTTTCACTCTAAAACTCTTATTATTTATTGGTTAATAAAAGGATCCAATCTGGCCCTTGGGATGCATCTGTGAAATGCAAAAAAATGACACTGGACATTAACCATCAAGGGTGTCAAGATCACATTGTTCTGTATGTGACCCATGAGCTAAAATGAAAGTGGGTCAGACGAATTAAATAATAACATAATAACCTATAAATGATGACAACAACAAATTGGTGTCTTTGTTAAACAAGTAAAATTACATGAAAATGTTTATATTGACAAACTATCCTTTCACAAAAAATGTGAATAACCTGAACAAATATGAACATGAAATGTTGTAAGTAAAGTGGAATTTTACCAGTATTCTGTCTGTTACTGAATGTTTTGTGTATTTGTAGATCCACTGTGATCTGTAAGTTGTAATGTACATGTGTAACTGATAAACTTGAGACATAATATTGTTAAAATTGCATTTATGTTTCTGAAGACATTTCAGGTTGTTCATGTCATTCATATTTTTTAAAGGACAGTTTGCAGATGTAAACATTTTCATAATGGAATTTTACTTTTTTGACTGTTACTATGTTATTGGTGCAGCCCATTTCAGATCATGTTGAGCTGAATGTGGCCCCTGAACTAAAATGACTTTGACACCCCTAGTTTATTGGATTCAGCTGCAGTTCATAAATTGCAATCCACTTTGCTTTGTATGTCATGAGTGCTAACAGAATATCAGAGTACACCATGTCATTTTGCTGCTTTCCCACTGGTGGTATCAGCTCCACACAGGTGTTTTTTTTTTGGCATTTTCACTAAGTGAAAACAAGGACGATCAGACAGCGTCAGATACAATTTCTAGTATCACCTTCTTTGAGGTTCTTTTTTTTTCATACTTCAGGTGCATTTAATTTTTTTCACAGTTATTTTTTATTGAATTTTTAAAGCGATATTGTGGAAAAAATGTCTAAACAATAGGGAATTGTTATTTTTATACAGAACAGAACATAGACAAAACACACATACAAAACAAAATTTACAAACAAACAAAAAAAATCCCAAAACAAGTCACCTATGGTCAAGGACAAATGTAACAGAGTTTATGAGAAGCAAACTTACACTTAAACATAGGTACAAACTAGAAGCACTCGGAGAGCGCAGACCTCCGCCAAGGCTGATCAGTGGGCCCCCCCGTGGGCCCCCCCACCCCCGATCACCCCCAAAAGTTAATCATTTCTTCCTTATCCCATTTCCAACAAACCCTGAAAATTTAATCAAAATCTGTCCATAACTTTTTGAGTTATGTTGCACACTAACGGACAGACAAACAAACAGACAGACAAACAAACCCTGGCAAAAACATAACCTCCTTGGCGGAGGTAAATATCACCGAGAACAAAAAAAAAAGGAGAGAAAAAAAATGGAAGTATATATATTGTATATACTGTGTGTGTGTTTATATATATATATATATATATATATATATATATATATATATATATATATATATATATACACACACACACACACACAAAAATACAAATGCATACACACATACATATGAAATGTGTTACGACATATACATATTTCCTATGTAAATATAAGCATACACACATACATATATACATACATACATACATACATACATACATACATACATAGGCTCACGCACACACGCATGCATGTATACATACATACATGAATTAACTTAACAGCAACAGCCAAAAAGAAAAAGGAAAAAAAAAAAACCTTCATTTAAGTTCTAAGTGAGCTGAAGAAACACTAAATGTAACAGAAAATTATATCAATCATAGATTGATTATAGGTCATTTCTGTGTCATTTATTTTAACACTGGAGTAAAGTTTCAAGCCCGTTTTGATGAATCCACCACAGAAATGAAGTGTAAACAATTATATTCATGCCAATCAAGTTGCATCCTCCTCCATTTTTACATTTCTTGTAGCTGAAGTTGCATTGACGATGACGTTACAATAGTTTTCATTGCGTTGCTATGACAGCCAGTCATGTTGGAGGTGTATTATACGTCCGGTGGAAATGCAATGCATCAGCAGGCAAACCGAGCCGAGCCATGCCGAGCGGAGTCAGGTCAAGCTGATACCGTAATTGTTTAAAATTATTATTATAATTATTATTATAATTATTATTATTATTATTATTATTATTATTATTATTATTATTATTATTATTATTATTATTATTATTTTATTATTATTATTATTATTATTATTATTATTATTATTATTATTATTGTTGTTGTTGTTGATGTTGTTGTTGTACATAATTTCATTTTTGTTGAAGTCTATATGTTTATCTCATTCACTTCTGCATCAGATTTAATTATCAGAAACTGTTCTTAGCAAACTCTATTACTTTTTTGTTCTGCTCTGTTTGACAAGTACCTCTTTGACAAGTTGTTATTCTGCATTTTTTAATTATTAGACACTAAAATCTTGTCTAATATGCACAGATTTTGGCAAGTACTTGGATGTATTATATATCATTTAGGCCTTTTTTATTTTCTTGTCTCTCCTCATTGGCTCTTGGACAAATTTAGTCGGTAACCTCTGCTGTAGATGCTCACATATTGCTCTACTGATAGACTGGTGATACTTAGTATGCCATCATTATCACCCGACAAATAAGCCATTCCGCGCTCAGATGGATTCAGATTTGTATTGTCATTTCTTACAGTATTTATTTAATCAGCTCATGTAATTTTGTACCTATTTATGCTGACATTATAACTATATAAACAGCAGCTAAGAGTGCAGCATGATGGTATTTATCTTCCCCTGAGTGCAGAACTCCCTTGTGTATTTTGCGCCCAAGTAGATAAAGTCTAAGCTCATTATAATGGATTACATCTGTAATGTACGTGAAATTTACATCACCCGGGTCAAGGGCATGTTGAGGGCTGATGCATAATGTATAAGAGCTCCAGACTCCAAACTCACAAAGATGCCAAAGATAAAGTCGGCATGCGGTTCTCGGTGGATTCTCAGTGTGTCAGCGTGTGTTTAAGTAGGTGTGAGTTTTTCTATATTTTAATAACTAATGGTTATAATTCAATTTTAGAGCCTTTCACTCATTCAGTGCCACATACATTTTGCTGTCTCGCTTTATGAATACCTCAGTCTGTCCTCATCGTCTCAGCTCTTTCCATTTATTCATCCTTTCATCTGTGCCTTTCAGCAGTGAGATTATTTGATCAGTAATTGCCCTCAAATGTCATGTTCTCCTCAGGCCAACCACATCCATCCTGCAGCAAAATTAAAGGTGTTTTTCATCAAAGTCTTCTATTTCCATCACTGTCAAGAGCACATTGTAGCACCTGCACGATAGTACACTGACCATGAAAGGTATAGATTATGTAGCGCTGCAGCTACCGATTACACTGGTCAACAACAAATTTATTGTTTAAGTTTTTTGAGCTGATTTAGGATAATTTTTGGTGTGCTGAATCCAAAAATCACATTAATTTTGCTAAATCAGGTCAACTTTCTGAACTATGCTATATATTGGCTTTTTAAACATTTTGCTTACATTTATGGCATTTTCACATCATATGATACAAAATTCTTTCATATTTCTTGCAATAAACGAGTTCTGAAGATTTTAATGTGGCCAATTTATGATTAATGTTTTTTTTTAATATTACAGGTGAATGAAATGGCTTCGACTAGAAGATCTTGCAAAAATAAGCCTGACGTATTCTGCTACATCTGTGGTGAATACATCATTGTACCTAACAGGAATCAAGTCACAAGTTTCATAAAGTGTGCTTACCAATCTTATTTTGGTATTAATTATTATATTTTGTGAGAAGATCAAATTTTTCAAAATCATATTAGCAAAAAAACCTGACCTGATTGAGAAAAAAAGATGTCGTTTTTGGATTTAGCGGTGCAAAATGGTCCTAATTCAGTTGAAAAAAACCTAGACAACTTGCAAAAAACATTTTTTGTAACCCAGTGTTTTGTTTTGTTTTTGGAATTGATTAATCTGTTGATTATTTTCTTCCATTTGATGAAACAATTATTTGAATAGGCCAAAAAATTTTTAAAATGTAAAAAAGATGTCTGAAAATGACAAACAACTTGTCTTTTATTCCAGAACCAACTGAAACAACAATCACAAAAAGCATGAATGTAAAAGGATTTATTAAAAAAAATATCTATGTACAAATAAAAACAATAATAACAACAATAAAAATACATATAAAATATCTATAGATATGAACAACAACAAACAGGTTAAATGACATCTATAAACAATACGTGCTTCAAAACATTTGGATCCAACTTACTACTTATTAACAACTTAAGATGAAACTAACATACAGCTGAAAAAAATAAAGACAAATATTTGTAATGTTTGTGTAAAAGATTAAAAGTTTAAACAAGTGATGGTTCCAATGTAGAAAAATGAACATATGGACATTTTTTGCCTTTTTGTTCTTGTCTCTTCTGAGCTACGCTCCATGTTGGTTCTGTTGATCCTGGTGTCATGTGCATCACAATAAGCGTCCACGTGGAACGAATGTTTAGCTGTAACAAAATTAAGGAGACGAAGATTCAGGAAATTTGTACTTGAATATATTTTTTAATAGATTTGATCCAATAAATCAATAAATTGTTTCATCTCTGTATGGGTCACCATCTCTGCCATTGATACAGAGCATAATCCCTAGATTTAACACTTAAAAAGTATCCTTAGCCTCCATGGAGACAACAAATCTCAATAGTTGGGGATGTCAGGAAATAGTTTCTGAAGGAAAACAAACCTGAAACAAACTTTCATTTAGTGGAGTTTCAACAATAGAACAGACTACTGGCAGGGAAAAGTTAAAAGATAAAACACCCAGGGAAGAAAAGAGCAGTCGCATTCCCCTCTGTAGATTCAAACATCCAAGACGACTGTGACCATAACAATGCATGAAGTCATAGTAGGCATTTCTCATCTGTAACAAGGGCAACAGAGAATAAGTCAAACATAATGTGGTGCTGTTTAACCCTTTCATCCATAATGGTCACTACAGTGGACAGTTACTCTACAGCTTTACTCTTGTATATTCATGTGTTTTGTTGTTTTAGTTCCATATCAACCAACACAGTGGGCACTTATGCATCATCTCATAAACTGCAAGTCATACCATTATTGTAACTTTGCTGTTCTTGTTTGGTTCTTGAGTGGAAATCAATTGTTAATATTTATTTTTTTGCATATTATCTCCATGAAGTGAGTAATAACTAGTCTTAGAATAATGTTAAAATGTGAGAAAACATCAGATTAGTTGCATTAAACATGGTTTCATTTCACTGTTTTCATATCGCTTTATGATATTGGGTTTTAAATACATGTTTCTTTGCTTCAAGAATAAAATTCATGGTGTAGCTGAGTGGACATGTTTGTAACTCCATGAAAAACAGGTTGATTTAAAAAAAAAAAAAAAATCAATCACATTGTTTCTTTTTTTCACGCCTAAAGAGGAATAAAAACACTCAGGAAAAAAAAAAATCTTGATTAAGGTTCTCATAATTCATGCATGAAAGGGTTAAAGCTGATGGAATTCTTTACGTTATGAACATCCACACATGAGGCTGAATTGCTGTAGAACATTGTATAACACCTACCTTGTTACATTATGTTAAATTACGCAGCCCCAATGTTACTTCTAAAAGGTGTTAAGAAAGTTGCCCATGATTTCTTTTTTTGATATTGTTGATGTGTTTTCATTGTTTCTCATTAATATAATCTAAGACATGAGAACGTACCATATACACTGCCAGGGCAAAAACAGTGCCACATTTTTTATGGACCACTAGTAGCTTTGATTACAGCACACATTCCCCTGTGGCATCAGTCAAATAAGCAGTATCACATTTATTTAGGAGATTTCCTGAGTGGCATTCATTTTTGCCCAAGATCTTGTATTATGATTGAAGTCGGACTGCTGCATAAAGTCTTCTCCATCACATTCCAAACATTCTGGTCTGGCCTGTCCATCCTACTGAATCCTGATTATCATATTGGAATATGTCTGTGTTATCAGGGAGAAAAAACTCCACTGATGTTCAGACCTGGTCATTGAGTATGTTCAGATTCAGCTAGACTCATTTTAAGGACACATAACAGTATTAAACCCAGACCTGACCAGCTGAACCTCAGATCATTACACTACCCCCACAGGCTTATACAGACCTGATCAAAATCTTGAGACCATTGAAAAATAGCTAGAATTTACCTTTTGCACATTGGGATCTTAATGAGGTTTTAAGTAGAGCTACAATATACAAAAGCAAGAAGGGGGAGTGAGACAAAAAGCACTCTGAAAAAGTAATTTATTGAAAACAAGTAAACTGAAATAGGCCTGTTTATCAGCTGATCAAAAGTTTAAGACCGCAGGCTATAAAAGCCAAAATCTGCTCAAAATTCTCATTTTCTGTCGGGCGTTCACACGGTCATGCCCTCCTGATGGCTAAAGCCAAGAAGCTTTCTCTTCTTGAACGTGGTCGGATCGTCAAGCTGCATAAGTGAGGCCTCTCGCAGCGTGCCATTGCTGCTAAGGTTGGATGCAGTAAGACAGTCATTCTAAATTTTTTGACAGATCCTGAGTATTATGGAACAAAAAAGTCAAGTGGTAGACCCAAAAAAAATTACACCTGCGCTGAGCCGGAGGATCCGATTGACTGTCCGTCAAGACACAGGGCGGTCCTCGACCCAAATTAAGGCCCTTACTGGTGCCGACTGCAGAGCAATAACCATCAGACGGCATCTGCAGGAAAAGGGTTTCAAAACAAAGAACGAATTCAAAGACCTCGTCTCCTACAACGCCACAAAACTGCCCGTTTAGACTTTGCCAGGGAGCATCAAACATGGGACACTGAAAGGTGGAAAAAAGTTTTATTCTCTGATGAGAAAAAATTTAACCTTGACGGTCCAGATGGCTTCCAACGTTACTGGCATGACAAGGAGATCCCACCTGAGATGTTTTCTACCCGGCACAGTGGAGGGGGGTCCATCATGATCTGGGGTGCTTTTTCATTCAGTGGAACACTGGAGCTTCAGGTGGTGCAGGGTCGTCAAACGGCGGCTACGTGCAGATGTTACAGCGGGCATCCCTCATGACTGAGGGCCCTCGTCTGTGTGGTAACAGCTGGGTTTAAAAAACAGGACAACGCTGCAGTTCACAATGCTCGCTTGACGAAGGACTTCTTCAGGGAGAATAACATCACTCTTTTGGACCATCCCGCGTGTTCCCCTGATTAAATCCCATAGAGAACATTTGGGGATGGATGGCAAGGGAAGTTTATAAAAATGGCCATCAGTTCCAGACAGTTGATGCCCTTCGTGAGCCATCTTCACCACTTGGAGCAATGTTCCCACCAGCCTCCTGGACACACTCGCATCAAGCATGCCCAAACGAATTTTTGAAGTGATTACAACAACGGTGGAGCTACTCATTACTGAGTCCTACTGAGAACATTTTTGTTCTGGTTTGGAGAGTTTTTTGTAATTTTTTGAGCGATGGTCTTAAACTTTTGATCAGCTGATAAACAGCTTATTTCAGTTTACTTGTTGTTTCAATAAATTACTTTTCAAAGTGCTTTTTGTCTCACTCCCCCTTCTTGCTTTTGTATATTGTAGCTCTACTTAAAACCTCATTAAGATCCAAATGTGCAAAAGGTAAATTCTAGCTATTTTTCAACTGGTCTTAAGATTTTGATCAGGTCTGTACTGTTGGCACTAGGCATGATGGGTAATCCGGAGTTATCAGACCACATGACCTTTTTCCATTGAAACACAGTCCAATTTTATGTTCACTTTTTTCTGATTAGCTTCACTGGCTCCTCTCACATTATGTGTGTAGAAATGCTCTCACTCTCAGTATTTGTTGATTTTCCTTTAATGGATTAATCCCCCCCCCCAAAAAAAAAAAAAAAAAAACTGTTAAGGTTTCAAGATTTGTTTTTCCTCAAAGATGATAATTAACAACTGTCCCTTCATACATCACATACATACATCAATCATATTTCCACTTATATGACAAGTAAAATAAATATACATGAATGTGTGCAGAAATCGTTCTATGTAATTATGTGGTTATAAGGAGGAAATATACAGTCTGATGGTCACAGGCAGGAATGATTACCTGTGTTCTTTGATTATAGTTACATTTTAACACAAGCGCAGGACATATCTTATGACGTGTCTTTGTTTAAGAAATGAGAATGTACTCACTGTACCAGTTCGGTTTACATAGCTTGCTGCAATAATTATCTGATGAGTGGCTTTGATCCATTTTGCCTACTAAAATCTATGTGCTGACTTTTTTTGTCAGGCTGTCATTGAACAGAAATCCTCGGTCAACCCATTGGATACCAAGGTTATTATCGTTAACGAAAACCTAACAAAATGACATTGTTAACTGAAATAAATAAAAAACTATAATTAAAAGAAAAAATGATAACTAACTGAAACTGTATTGTGAGCTTACAAACTAACTAAAATATATACAAATTCTGGATAGAATTCCCTTTGTTTTCGTCTTTGTCTATGTCGGATTGAATATGAAATCGATTTATTTCCTTCAAGCAGTTTTAGCTAGCGGCACCATATGATATTCAACGGTCCTTGTCACTTCTTGTCACTTGTGGTTTCCAGTCGTCTTCTGGTCCCCACTCTACCTGGAAACATGGAGACTAAAGTTGGGAGAAAGCAGCAGAGTCCTGTCTGGGATTTATTTGAATATGACGGAGAAGAAGAGAAAACATAAAAAAAAAACTAAAACTAAACTACAACTAAGCATTTAGAAACAAACAAAAATTAATCTAAACTAGCAAACCTGCTCTAAAAAATAATTAAAACTAACTAAATTAGACAATAAAAAGTCAAAACTAATAAACTATAATGAAAATTCCAAAACTATTATAACCTTGTTGGATACAACATTTTTTACTGTTTACTATAAATTACAAATAACAAATACATAACCACACTGTTAATACTGCTAATATTCATAAATAAACATACTGTTAACATTGTAAACATTGTGTCTATTCACATTGTATGCTTGTTTTATTTAATTCTATTCTTACTTTACCTTTTGTTAAATTCTATGTTCTATTTTCTTATTTCACTTTTTAGTTTAGTGTTTTTTTTTTGTTTTGTTTTGTTTTTTTTTTGTAATTTTACATTTGCTCTATTCTTGTTTTCTGGACGTATAGTTTTTCTATTCATATTGTTTGCACTGACTGGAGTAGCACTCCTAATTTCATTTACACACAATGACAGTAACGTCTATTCTATTCTATTCTATTTGAAAAAAAAAAAACAAAAAAAAACAAAAACAAAATGCCAACTGGGGCTGTTTATGTAGTCAAAATGAGAAATGTTATCCTTGCCACTTTTTGCAATAGTCTAATATATGCTTTCTGTCTGTCACAACAGATATTGACACATTCTGCATTCAGCATCAGGAACCTGTTTCTAATGTCAAATAAATCATATCAGTTTTGCATGAGAAAACATTCTGTCCTTCCTGTACACTTTATACCCTCTCAGTCATCCCCATCTATCAGTGTCAACCTAACATGTGCACAACAAGCAGATGCACATTAATTGTCCTGATTATTTGGGCTGTGTGATCATACAGTAGACAGCTATCGCTATGTTTTCCGCCAAGTTATCTCCTGCATTTCTGGATCATGCGCTTGCGATTCTGCTCCAATGTCATGCCGGGTTGACACTCGCCGTTGAGTACCAGTCGACTGGATCGCTGTGCCTGGATATCAATCTTCTTTACTTTCACCTTCACTCCCTCACATCCCTCAGATGCTCCCTCATCGTTAAAAGACAAATGCGTGTATGGCGGTGTATGAATGGAATGATTAAACTCCCGGCGTTGTTGGATAGCTCCTGGGACGCAGCTGACGAGGAGATATAGGGTTATATTTGCATCATCTGATGATGTAATAACACCCTCTCCCTACAAACTGGTAAAACCTACAGTGTAATTGCACTTTTTACTGACTATGTAGCTGTGATACGATACGAGTCCTGT
Source organism: Sphaeramia orbicularis (assembly GCF_902148855.1). Taxonomy (NCBI): domain Eukaryota; kingdom Metazoa; phylum Chordata; class Actinopteri; order Kurtiformes; family Apogonidae; genus Sphaeramia; species Sphaeramia orbicularis. The sequence goes on along the minus strand of NC_043968.1, from coordinate 69,426,991 downwards.
ATTTCTCGCATAGCTACACACATCACGAAGGTGGAATAGATGGCTGCAAGCACCTTTCCGTCTATCATAATACCAAACCTCATAAAAACATGTGACCCTCCTTAACTGCCTTTGTTTTCCCCCTTAAATTATGTCTCCCCACCTTTGCTGCTGTCTCAGCTCACTGGAGCCGAAGCTCCTGGGGTGTGACAGATACTCCTTCACTTATCTTCAGTTATTTACTATACATGCATGTGCGAACACACAAAAAGAAAAAAAAGACAAAAAAAAAAAACCACACACAAATACTCCTGCGAGAGGATGAAATTATTATGTATGTACCCAAGGTCTCCAGCACTGCTCCCTGTGGAAATTGTATAACAAGCACAAACAAGCACCAGACAACAATAACTCCCTTCTTTGCCAATACCATGAACCTTGATAATGTGAAAATCACCCACGCTGCTGCAGTGAGACAGAAAAATCATTTTTGTGGAAAAATGTCATCAATCCATTTAGCTGGGCATCGGAGGAAAGAAAATCTAAATGACTTGTAGTTTCATGTCATCGCCACGTGAACTTCTTTTGGCTCTTATTTTATAGCAGGGGAATGCTTAACCCTTTAAATGCGCGAATTACGAGAACCTTAGTAAAGATTTTTTCTTGAGTGTTTTTATTCCTCCTTACACATGAAAAACAAACAATGCAATCTTTTTCTTTTTTTTTTCATGGAGTTACAAAATGTCCATGCATTTAATTTTTGAAGTAAAGAAACGTGTGTTTAAAACCCAATATCAGAAAGTACGGAAGAGGATTAGGGCCACTGGAAAAAAATACAATAAACTAAAGTCCAACATGTATTTCTTATTATTATTAAGAAAAAAAAAAAGTCAGAATTCTGAGATTAAAGTCAGAATTCTGAGTTTAAAGTCAGAATTCTGAGAAAAAAGTTAGAATTCTGAGATTAATGTCAAAATTTTGAGTTTAAAGTCAGAATTCAGAGAAAAAAGTTAGAATTCTGAGATTAACATCAACATTCTGAGTTCAAACTCAGAATTCAGAGAAAAAAGTCAGAATTCTGAGGAAAAAAGTCAGAATTCTGAGTTTAAAGTCAGAATTCTAAGTCTGAAGTCAGAATTCTGAGGAAAAAAAAAGTCAGAATTCAGAGAAAAAAATAGAATTCTGAGATTAACGTCAAAATTCTGAGTTTAAAAATTAGAATTCTGAGAAAAAAGTCAGAATTCTGAGTTTAAAGTCAGAATTCTGAGGGAAAAAAGCAGAATTCCTTAGTTTAAAACTCAGATTCGAAGGTTAAAGTCAGAATTCTGAGGAAAAAAAGTCAGAATTCTGAGTTTAAAGTCAGAATTCTAAGTTTAAAGTCAGAATTCTGAGAAAAAAGTTAGAATTCTGAGATTAACGTCAAAATTCTGAGTTTAAAGTCAGAATTCTGAGATTAACGTCAAAATTCTGACTTTAAAGTCAGAATTCTGAGATTAACGTCAAAATTCTGAGTTTAAAGTCAGAATTCTGAGTTTAAAGTCAGAATTCAAACCTGATGTTTTCTCACATTTTAACATATTCTAGTCCTAGTTATTACTCACGTCATGGAAATAACATGCAAAAAAAAAACAAAACCTTTGTGGTCTAACTACACTCTACTCTCGTTAACCGCCCGCCGTTATACCGCCATTTTCGCTCACTGCCGACCAAAACCATTGCACAAAAATCCCCAATGCATTATTCCATTAGCTACCGCCATTTCCGCCTATCGCCATCCGCCAGCCCAGTTCCATGCACAAACAACACTTATACCACTGATTTCCCGACCGTTATACCGCCAGCCTGATTGCCATCGAGTACACATAATTTTAAACAATGCACTGAAACAAAACGCGCCAGACGCTGATCGCGACAAGCTACAGTAGGTCTACGGAACGGCCACCGTTTCATTTATCGCAGAACACTCATAGGTCAGAAGTCGGGAAGAGGACGTGGGATTAAGCCAAAGCCTCAAGATGATGGGGTGTCATTCCCGCACGGTATAATAATGCTTAAAATGTTTCCCCACTTAAATGATCCCTTACAACATAACAGAATCAAGATTTATTTAGAAACGCAATTAGAACGGGTTAACGGAGGCAGCATAGACATATAGTAAAGACATGCACATTATGGACGCAACCCGTTGTAACGCCTTTTTCGCTATACTGCCAATTTGGCCGTGAACGGAAGTTGGCGGTATAACGAGAGTAGACTGTAATAACAGGTGATTTACACTCAAACATGGTAGTGCAGATCAGGTTTATGAAGAACAGCAAAGTGTATGTGGTTTGGTGCGTAAACAGCCACTGTGTTGGCTGATATGGAACTAAACCAACAAAACCCTTGAATATATAAGAGAACAGCTGGAGAAGAACTGTCCACTGGAGTGACCACTATGCATGAAAGGGTTAAAGAGAACGTGACCATTTTTGTGACATTATAGTCAGAAATTTTACTGGCTCTTATTTAACCACAGGATGATAAAATTCTCACATGCAGTATTGAATGGTGTGTCTTCAGCTCGAATGGCTGAAGCGCAACATGTAAACGGATGGTTGAGCATGTAATTGTTTGAATCAGATGGTCATTTTCATTGACAGGCCATTAGAAGGAAACTAGCTTGACAATGCATTCTAGTCAGTCAAACCGTACCTTTTGGCATCAATGAATAACTCGCCGTTTTATCCCAGACATACCTGAACATAATTCCATGTGTGAATTAAGAAGGGATGATAAAACCTGGAATCCTAGAAGTTACTTCAATATCAATTATAATATAGTAATAATTGTAAGAGTAACAACTCATCCAATCTGTAACACACATGGACAGGTTACAGGCCATTAGAGACCAGCAGGTTAACCCATGAAGAAAAAACTAAACAGAAAGGTTAAAAAGGTTAACTCACTTTATTATCCCCATAGAGAACCCATCCTAATACATACACAGTACCTAGCATTTACATTAGCATTAGCACATAGGAGCAGTGAGCTACCACCGAAAGCACTGAGGGACCGATTATAGATCTTCATCACAACGTGGTCATGAAAACCTTTACAAATCTGTTATTAACGTGTATGTAAAATAAATTAGTTTAAAACCACATTTAACCATATTGCTCCTTAAGCTTTCTCAATGGATCATTTTGGCTATATAGAGGGTATGCACATTCGTCACTTCCCCCCCGAGGGGCAAAAACCAACCTGCTCAACATGACGGAGTATAACAGTAAACACAGCGAGACCGGGAAAATGTGAAATATGAAATTAAATTAAGGATAATTGGACTGGACATGGATCCGTACGAGCTACCAAAGAACAAGTGGTCCATGAACATTGACATATGGACAGAAATTGCACATCCTGACATCAAGGGTGGAGGGATCATCGCTATTTTACCTGAAACAAATATACATGGTTTCATCATTACTGACAACCAGGGTCCAAAACTAGGGCCCAGAACCAGCTGATCCACAGTGCATTTACAGTAGACCGTGTACTGACCCCAGTGAATATATGCATGATCTACTGGGACTGAGGAGATTAAGTCTAGTTCAGATCAGTACTTTATACAACATAGATACTACTGCTGTGGACCAGCAGGGACGACTCTATTCTTGTAAATTATGATATTTTTCCCACCTGTTTTAAATTACAACACTATTCTTGTAATATTTATGGTTTTATTGTCGGAATATGACGACTATAATTTCATACACTGATGACATTTTTGTTAAATTATGAGTTTTTTTATAACTACGACTTTATTCTCATAACATTGTGATTCTTTTGTATTCGACTTTATTACCATAAAATACAGGCTTTATATCTATATTTTATGACTTTATTCTCGTAGTGACAGCGTTTTTATTTTCACATGTGGTCCAATACTCCATTGTAGTTTTATTCTCCAGTTCCCCTGTATTTGAAAAACTGGGTTAGCCTCAGTTTAAGTTAGTTTACTAATCATGTAGGAGCACAAGGCTCAGAATCACAAATGAAGACAAAAACCATGAAAGATCTGATCATGAAGCCAAGAGCTTTACTAACAAGTAACATTAGCCGAAACAATACGTCATTTAAGGTCTGATTTGATCCAAAAATACAGCATAAATTAATGTTACCTGACACGAAACGGGATCCACAAATCTAGCTTGGTTTCCTGGATTTGTGGGATCCATCTACTTCTCTTTCCTTTGTCTTTCGGTGCCTGTAAAACGATAGCTCCGACTGCTTTTCAAACCTGTTCATACAATCAATCTCACAACAGCTCTTCCCCATTTTTTATTAAAAATTGTTCTTAAGTTTAGACGGTATTGAAGCCAACACTGTCACTCATCTCCCTCTTTCGACACTCAGTGGGAGTAACCGCGGGAACTTCCACTAGCTGTGACTTCATATGCATACCCTCTGTTGCATATTATATAACTAAACAGTGTGCACAGAGGTATGGTGTGTTCACGTGTTCATGTTCACTTTTCCCATAGGTAGGGAATGAGAACCGATTCTTTTTGAGAACCGGTTCCCAGTAGCTCGATTCCTTGGAATCATTTGCCTGCCTGCTTACGATTCTGCTTAATGATTCTGCCTTGCGTGCGCAATGACGTCACACGTACACTGCATTGTTTTTGGTCAGAACGTAGCCAACATGGCGTTGAGGCAGAAACATCCTAAAAAGACGACACCACGTCCACTTACTTGTAACACCGTCAAAGCTTCCATGTCTTCAAAAGGGTGGGAATCCCTCCAATATCCTCAAGCATTTGTCCACAGCATGTGAATCATTTAACAGGAATTGTCACGTATCTGATAGTCAGCGGCGCTTGTGAATGTATCGGCAGAGTGAACGCACTGGTTCCGTTGTGGGCAACAAACGTCGTAACTCCTAAAATACAAGTTTCCGAAGGTAAGAAGGGAAAGGAAATGAGGTGCACAACAACGGGAGACAAGCCGAGCCGAGTCGAACTGGTTCCACGTAGTAGAAATAAGGCAATAGAGGAATTAGTAAAGCGTCTTTCTAGTTTCACTTTCACTGTACCCCCCCCCCCCCCCAACCGGCCTGGCGTCATCTGTTATTATCATTTGTACATACTGTATATGTTATATTTTCTGTGCAGAGATGGAAATATAAAAGACAGTTAATGCAAACACACCCGTTTATACTCTTTTATTCCCTCACCCAATGAGAATCGATAAGAGAATCGATAAGGAATCGGATCGATAACAATATCAATAATGGAATCGGAATTATTAAATTCTTAACGATTCCCATCCCTACCCATAGGAATGAATGGGACACAGCATGCCACTGGTGTCCTAATGGGGCATGATAGTGGAAAAACCATGTGATACAGGAACAGGAAATGACCCTTCAATCAACTGTCTTGTGCTTAATGGTGCCAACTTGCTTTGACTTGGTATAGCTTGGCACAGTTCGGTGGAGTTAATTTATCCAGATAGAGCCATCTTGATCATTTGATTCAATATTTTCAGAGATTTTCCTCTAACCAGGCTTGCCATCCCACCTTACGACATGATGGCACACATATCTACTGATACATCAATGATTATGGATCAAGCCACCTGTGATCTGCATGATTTTACACTACATTTAGCATTATTTTGGCTCACTTGCAACCTTGTCAACAAGGTAAAAGTGTCATCTTGAAGGTAATAGTAGAAATACACTCAAGGGATTTAAAAAACGCACCACCAGAATTTTTTCAAATTTTCCAGACCAATTCCAGATGTAATTAAAGAACCAGAAATCATTTGTCCCTTATTGATTTTTATTGAAAACACCATTATTATATTGACAAAACTTGAAAAAAACTTGGAGAGCGCAGATCCACACCAAGGCAGACCACCCCCCAACCCCCGATCACCAACAAAAATTAATAATTTGTTCCTTGTGTCAGTATCAACATTTCCTAAAATTTTCATCAAAATCTGTCCATAGCTTTTTTCAGTTATCTTACTAACAGACAAACAAACAAAAAAATCTGTCCCCCTAATTGCCACCAAAATTTAATCATTCAATTCTCTTGCTAACAGACAGACAGACAGACAAATCCCGATGAAAACATAATCTCCGACGTCCTTGGCAGAGGTAAAAATTTAAGGCGTTACAGAAAAAATACATTCAACATAAGCACCATCATATCACAAATGACAAGTGTAGGGTTTTCGGGCCCTGAGTCCCTCCTAGTGCAGATGATTTCTAATGGGTTTGGGATTCACAGGCCTGTTGGAGGTGCCGATAGTCTCTGCTGCTGTGGCCGTCGCTGTCTGAAACCTGTCCCAAAGATGCTGCAGGCAGATTAGCCAGTTTTACTTGCTGATGGTCGACCGGGCGGGGGACGGTCTCTTGTTGTTCCATTGGCTCCATAGTGCTGCCGAGTTGGACCACTGTGCTATGACTTGTCTGTTGTTGTCTGTTGGTTTTCTCTGTATCCAGAGGACCAACAGCCCCATCTCAGTCTTGTTGTGCAGTTGTGGCCTTCTTGTGGGAGTCATTTTAGAACAAGATATTATGCTTTTTTACAGAGGTGGGTCAGTTTGGTACTGCAGTGGTCATTTGAATTTACTTTGATTACAATATCCGACTCCTTGTCCAGAGTTACTGTTTTTAGACTCAACACGACACCCAAAAACCAATGAAGTGTGATGCAATTTCTGATATTGAAAATCTGCACGCTGTCTTTACTCAGTGTGAGAGTATTGAAACATTGGTCACAAATAAATTCTTGTCTCGTTTTAGGTTCAAAATTGAGTGGTGCATTTTCAAATCCCTTGAGTGTATTACCTGAGAGTATCTGCTCTCAAGCAGTGGAAAAAACCAAACAATCTGTGCCAAGTTGAGGTAAGTTGTGTTGACACCATCAGTGGAAAAGTGGTGTTTGATACTACAGGGTTATTCAAAGAGAATGAATCGATTTCATGACGCATTGCTTCAGTTCTCAAGCATCGTCATGGAATGAGTCAGTGACCATTTGAAAGAGGAGTTTTTCTAAGTTTATGTTCCACCGCTACCCACTCACCTAGATGACCTTAAACATCAAATAACAACAGCGATCAAATCAGTGGATTGTGATATGCTGATACGCGTCTGGGAGGAATCCTCTTATCACATTGATGTTTGTCCATGCAGCAGGTGTGGCCACATTGAACACATTGTAAGACAGGAAATAAAAGTTGATTGTGAGTGGAATACTTGTGACTTAGCTGGAGTTTTCTATTGCTTTTCCTTATTAAAATATTGCGTAATGAAATCATTCATTCTTTTGAGTAACCGTGTACTATGGATTTATGAAAGCAACTTTAGGAAGATCACCGAATGTTAGGATGATCATAATTCATTCCAAAATATCTGACACTGAAATACACATTTGCTTCATTAAAGTGAAGTAAATTGTAAACAACGCACAGATGACTAATCATTAGCAGACGTTAAAATGTACAGGGAAATGAACTTAACTTAATGAATATGATTTGCAGGTTGCCACACACAGCTTGGTCATAATTCTTATTTAAGCCTGTATATTTTTCAAAACTCCTGTTTTACAGTTAATGTAATGCACACTGACTGATGAAGAAAACATGACTGAAGGATCTCAAATCTCTAATGTGCATTGTAAATAAAATCCTTTCAGTGATTAAAAAAACTCTGTTCTAAAAAGAAACACAAATTCCTTAGCGTTAAAAGAAAATTGTCACAAATCACATCGACACATTCATTTAGACTGTATCTTCCCTTTCATAAAGACACAAATTAAGTTATAAACTCAAACGGGCAAATAATTTCCTTTTCCCCCCCTGTATTTACTGAGTTTATGAATGGAGTTTTGCCAAAACAACATGAAGGACAAGAGAAGAGAGATTAAAAACTAGAAGCACTTGCGTTGGTGCATGTGTATGTAATGTTATCGCAGCTGTAGAGGATGTCTGCCTTAGTGGACCTCTTGTGATTTAAGTTAAAGGAGTGATATTTTGCTTTTTTTTTAATGGATTTATACGTTTTAAAACATTTACCTGTGATCTACATAAACTGTAAATGCTATGCTTGGGTCTGAATTCTTCATTAATTCAACTCCACAGGTCCATCTTCAACAATATTTCTGAGTAATGACACCAAAAGCTTGTTTTGAGCGCTGGCCCTTTAAATGCACATGAGCCACTTCATGCCACACCCCCTCCAGGTTGTTGGCTGTGCTGCTCTGTCCCGTTCAAACCAACACTGAACATTTTAGGTAATTGGCTCGAAGTTTGGACATATTATCAGTATGGACTACAACCGCTGCTGCTGACAAACAATTAGAAATCTTCATCGTAGTCTTGACCTATATTGCAAATGTCATGATGTAACTAGTTTAGACCAGTGGCGGCTGCTCGTCTTTCAGACAGGGGAAGCTCATTGTGGGCTTACATTAAAAAAAAAAAAAAAAAAAAGTCAAGTTATTTAAACTAAATTCGGCCCTCCGTTCCTTTTTAAGAAAATGGTCAGTGAGTTTATCATACCAACTCAACAAGAAAACATTGAAATTATGTTAAATTGAAACAAGGAAAGTACAATGAGTGTGGTTTTATTACAGTGCAAGAAATGACAAGTCATTTCGTAGTGGTTTCTCTCTCCATTTCACAACAGAATGCGTGATGGTATTAAACTGAACTCTGTCAGTGAAGGAGTAGATCTCAAAATAGCTGTCAATCAACGGGATACAGCCTTTCGACTGATCCTCCAATCAGCACGTAGAAGCCCATTGTCCAGCCCAGCCAAGGGTCCGCCTACAGCTCCATTCACCCCCAGAGACGCCGAGCATCCGGTGGCGGGACAACAGCGTGAGAATTTAATCCAATTATCGTCCAGTTTTGAGGCAATGAAAAAAAACTGTTCCACTCAGTCCCATTGAAGTGCATGGATGCCGGGCTTCTACGGGCAAATGCACTGAGCAGAGATCATATGTGAAAACAGCGCAACGGAATGTATGAGAGTGAACAACATCGAGTCCATTGATTTGTGATAAAGCTGATTCTGAACAAACTCGTTCTTGAGGATGAACGTGTTCTAACACATTTGTAGTCAATGAAATGTCCAACACAACCGAACATATTTAACCATTTAATTTTCATAATTTTAGGGGAAGCCGAGCTTCCCTTGCAGTCTGAGAAATCGCCACTGTTATAGACTACCAGATGATTTTTGCAGAAATGAATATAAGATAGCTTTGGAGCACCTGGACAATTCTTTTTGAACTATTAGGGTCCCCAAATACACAATACATGTACCAAACCAAGTCTAATAAAAGTAGGTTTAGCAAATATGACCCTTTAAAATACCTCTGCCCTATACAGGGTGGGGAAGCAAAATTTACAATATTTTGAGGCAGGGATTGAAAGACAGTGTATGACCAATTAGTTTATTGAAAGTCATGAGAATTTATTTGCCACAAGAAAATTGACATAATAGAAAATGTTTTATTCTATGTGTCCTCCTTCTTTCTCAATAACTGCCTTCACACGCTTCCTGAAACTTGCGCAAGTGTTCCTCAAATATTCGGATGACAACTTCTCCCATTCTTCTTTAATAGTATCTTCCAGACTTTCTCGTAATAGTTTTGCTCATAGTCATTCTCTTCTTTCCATTAGAAACAGTCTTTATGGACACTCCAACTATTTTGAAATCTCCTTTGGGTGGGACGATTGCATTCAGCAATCACACACTCTTTGACATTTGCTTTCCTGATTACTCATATGGGCAAAAGTTTCTGAAAAGGTATGGATAATAGTGTTAGGTATGATTATGACATCAATATATGTTTGGTTTCAAAACAATTGACGTAGTGCCTGCTGAGGAAAAACAACTAAATGTTCATTGTAAAGTTTTGCTTCCCCACCCTGTAATGTGACAGGATGAGTGTGAGAATGTGTAAGTTTTTCCAGTGACAGACTCAGTGGTCTGTGTTTATCCTTCAGAGGACAGTGAGTCTCAAAAATCACAGTTTCTTTTGTGGTCAGCGGTCTTCCTCTTCTTTACTTAAGAGTATCTTAACAGATGGCATCCCTGTGTGGATGGTCTCCCTGCAGGTAACTCCAGTCAAATGCCACTGTAAATAGAAAATGAGCACATTAGCAGAACTGTCAACGATAAGTTCAGATTAATGGCCCACCAGCCCAGCTCCCCATCCTCCGAACTTAACTGATGTTTTTGACAGCTGTCTTTATCTTTTTTTAAAAAGCTGTTCTATCAACCGCTTCAGCACAGCTCCCCCTCATGCACTGTTCTATTTCACACTCAGCTCCTTTTGTCTTGTCATTGTGCTTTTCCACAGAAGATGTAGCCTACAGTCCTCCTCCAGAACAGCGTAATATCTAAACCCACTCAGAGAATTGTCACGCAAAACTGATTCTTGCAAGTTGCGTAAAGGTTACTTAATCCAGCGGAATGTCTAATCGCCAGACATATCTCTTCCAGTTAATTACTTGATCCTCCCTTAAACACATTTGCATAAAGAAAACAGCCAAGCTTTTCAATGATTGCTTGCGACTTGCATATCAGATCAGACGCTTCCAGGCTGCTGCACCTCACCAAAACCAGGTATAAAAGATTTAGTAAATGTGTCTCTGTGCACCCTCTGGGTCTATGTACAGTACATTTGGTCGCATACAAGCGCCACACGCTCCTGCTTTCCAAGACTTCTTTATATTGTTACTGACTGTACATGAACATCCAGTTTCTTTCAGTGTGAACTTCAGAGAGAACACCGTCTGTAATAACAATTCAAGCAAAAAAAAAAAAAAGAAAAAAAAAAAGAAAGGCTTGGGCTGTGAATAAGAAGACAGTTGTATTTTTCAAAGCGCCATTGAATTATTAATATTGGGATAGAAAATTGTACTTTTTCAAGGAATGATACATTGACCACAACATCACAGGGCCATGACTAGACAAAAGAGGACATGTTTTCTTCCCACTTATGATCAAAAGCTTATACTTTCAGTTCATTGGGTTTTCAGTGTCCGCTCCTTCCTGTCCAAACGTCCTTATCACAAAGGCTTACTGTTTTTCTGCTGTTATTTTGGTACCTGTTCTTCTCTTACTCAGAATTAGTTCAAGCCAACATGAAATCAAAGTAAAGCACACATGTTATCACTAAGACACACACACACATACGCACACACAAATGATGAACTACCTCATTTGTTTCTTGTGATACTGCACATAAGCTATTTTCGCATTTTGATTAGCAGTATGAACAGGCTTTGCTAATTTTGGCGCTAGTGTATGTACATGTTAGTCTGAACTTGCAGTGTAACAACATGACATTATCTACAGGATGTGCAAAAAAAGGGGTGAAACATTTGCATAAGTTTGGCTCTAATTGGATGACAGGATTGATGAGTTTAACCCAGCTTGAACCCAGATGTAAAGCCTACTTATCTGCAAACAGTGATTTATAGCTACTTCACATTGGGACCACTACCCAAAATGACCATGTAAATGCATTCTGGAGCTGATTGATGTAATGGTAACCTGCATCTAGATCTGGATGATGTATAGGATGTAGGTGACCATACTTTCTGTAGGCATGGGAAGTCAGTTGTCATCATTTGTCACATTATTCAATGCCTGTGGTTCTTCTAAAGCACTGATGCACACAATAGCAGATAGAAGTCAATGTCTTTACAGGTTGGAAATTGATGACATGGGTCGGATCATGCTGTTAAGTACCGAAAATATTAGCAGGAGGTGGTTTGTTGCAGAACACTAAAGTTTTGGACTTAGAAACAGGAGACTGTGGCTCATGTCCAACTTCATGCTGTGTTTATCTATCGGCTAAAATTTGCTTAGAGGTCTTATTTATGTCTTTGTGCATAAGAAATCATATAAGTGAATCCCAAAAGGAACTTTGTGTTGGTAAATGCAAGTTATGCAAATTTACAAGATTTCAGTTTTGTTGCAACATGTTGATGGTCATATGAACTATGTTGTCAGGTCAAAAATGTCCATTTCATCACAATTAATGCTAGATTTTCATGTCACAAATTGCCAGGTTATATTTGAACTGAATTTACCTGAAAAAAACAAATATTCTATTCTTTTAGATTCCCCAGTTTTCTTACAAGATTCTATACTACATATCACGTTTTATTTTACAGGTTGCAGTATGGAGTATGGTGCTGATCCATCCTGCTTATGTTATGCCAATACATACATTAAGAATGTCACACGTCACTTTTGAAATCAACAGTTTTCTAATAATAAGCATTTTTATAAAGAAATAACAATTCTATATTGTTATTTCCTCTTTAGTATGATGATAAACTATACAATAAATAATTCTGATACTAGTTTTTGCACAAGGATCATTTGTGGAAACGGTGACATGGCTGCCGAGCATCAGTATGATGGGATCTGTAACAACCATGTCACATCTGTCCACTGACACATTGTGTGTTTTTGTTCAGCTCTTATTGTTTTAGATCCACAATACTAACAAACAAGAGGATAATTAGCAATAGTAAGTATGTAAGTTTATTACTAATAAAGTACTGGTACTGACCAGATCATCATGAGTACGTCACGTCCGTCCACCAGCAGAAGTTTTCACATACACGTGCTATTCAAAATCCAGTATTTCTGAAAATATAGCTTCCACTGTCAAATAATATCAGTAGTCTGTGCACAAATGTATTAGCATTATTCAACACAGTTCTATGCATTTCTTACAACTTTTTTTTTTTTTTTTGACAAAAATGGCCACTCATTTGACCCCTAAGTAAATTTTAAGCCGCTGTGTTTTTTCTGTCTTTGTCCCCTGACTTGTCTACTTTACATGTGATGATAGAAAGCCGACGAAGTGAATGAATTAGATGAATAAAGCCTGATTCTTTGCTTGGAGAAGGATATGAGCACAAATATTACTGATGATCAATGGTTAAGCATACTTCAAAGAATCCACTCCACTTCTATTTCTGCAAGGCATAGTCTTATTCTATTTAAAATTGTACACTGACTTCACATGTCTAAAGTTAAGTTATCCAAAATTTACCCAGGAGTTAATCCTATTTGTAATAGATGTAGACAAGCACCTGCTACTCTCTTTCATACTTTTTGCTCATGTTCAAGTCTAACTGTATTCTGGTCTTCAATATTTTAAGCGTATTCAGCAATTTCAGGTCTGACCGTTGACCCCAGCCCTTTTATCAAACTTTTGGCGTACCATTTGAAGATCTCCCTCTACAAAGGCCACAATTAAATAGTATAGCCTACTCCTCCCTTTAAGCGCGGCGACTCATTCTTTTAAATTGGATAAAATGACAACCCCCCCTCCTTTGGCAGATGGATATGTGATGTCATATTTTTCCTTAAAATTGAAAAGGTTAGATACATATTGAATGGATGGGGATTGAATTAATGTGGTATGGCATCCTTTTATTTCTTATGTTGAACAGCTGACAATGCAGCTTGACTCTAGATAATGTGTGCTATGTACAAACTGATTGGGTATTACATAGTGGAACCCTTTGATTGTTTTTTTTTCTTTCTTTCTTTTTTTTGTGGCATCTTACACCTCTATTATATGTCTCAGTGTTTGTTTTACTTTTTGTATGTTTTAAAAACTGAATATGAATAAAAATACACTGATTAAAAAAAAAATATATTCTTTGGCACTAGCTAACATTACTGCGTTAAAGTGTTTAATGAAAAAAAAAAAAACAAAACATTAACTGTGCATTAATTGTGGTTTGTGTATTACTTATAATAATAATAGCTTTATTTATATAGCACCTTTTAAAAACAAAGTTTACAAAGTGATTTGACAAACAAGTAAAGGGCACAACAGCAGGATACAAGATGTAAGTAAAAACACTAAAATAGAAGCAACATAATAGGAGAGATGTGTACAACATGCAGAAACAAGACACTTCGAATAGATTAAATGAATCGGAATAAGGAGGGCAGGGGTAATGTAACATGATGCTGTTAAATCAATGCAAAAGTAGAGGCGTGAGATAAAACAACATCATGTATGAGAATATAAACCAACAATCAAACAGGATAAGATTCAAATTTAAAAAAAAAAAAAAAAAATTTAAATTTAAAATTAAAAGGGACAAACATCACATAAAAGCAAGTCTATAAAAGTGTGTTTTAAGAAGTGACTTAAAAGATGCCACTGATTCCGCAAGCCTTATCTCCTCGGCAGGCCGTTCCAAGTCGAGGGGCCCTGATGGAAAAGGCCCGGTCACCCTTAGATTTAGCCTCGACTTTGGAACGGCCAGGAGCCCTCTGCCCGAGGATCTAAGGCTACGTGCTGGCTCGTAGGTAGCTAACATGTCATCTATATAGCTTGGGGCCAGACCCATTCGGGCTTTAAAAGTAATCAGTAAAATCTTAAAATCAATTCTAAAACACACAGGGAGCCAATGGAGGGATGCCAGGATAGGGGTTACGTGATGTCGCCTGTTAAAACCAGTGAGAAGCCTAGCTGCTGTGTTCTGGACCAATTGGAGGCGGGACATTGATTTTTGATTGATGCCGGACATAAGTGAGTTACAGTAATCAAGTCTTGTGAATATGAATGAATGTATAACTGTTTCCAGATCTGAGTGAGGGACTATTGGTTTGATTTTTGAAATGGTTCGCAGATGTAAGAAACACGATTGGATAACTTTATTGATGTGGGGTTGGAATGTGAGGTCTGAGTCAAATATTACTCCAAGATTTCTGGCAGTTGGTGTAATATTTGAGGAGAGGGGACCGAGGCAGTTTTTTTACGGCAGTGGTGGAGTTTGGTGAACCGAACATTATGACTTTTGATTTAGAGTTGTTTAATTGCAGGAAATTCTGGGCCATCCAACGGTTTACATCATTAAGGCAGTCAGACACAGCAGCTAGGCTTCTCGGGTCATTCGGTCTCAGGGGCAGGTATATCTGTGTGTCGTCCGCGTAGCAATGAAAGGAAATGTTATGACGCTTAAAAATCTCACCAAGTGGGAGCATATAATAGAAATAAAATCGGACCTAAAACTGAACCCTGCGGTACACCACAGGCAATCTGGGTTTTGGTAGATGTGTGGTTGCCTATGGTGACTGCAAAGGTTCTATTAAAAAAAAGATAAGAATAAAATTATAAGCAAGAGAGGTGCAAATTCAGTAGAACATTGCTGTAAATGCACCACACAGGCCCTTTTTTGTTACATGAATTATGGGTGGGGGCAGAACCTATGGGGAGCACTCATTACCGGCCAAAAGTGATGTATTCTCATTTCCAGGTGACTGAGTGTGAGTGAACAAGCAGCAGTCAGTGAGCAAGATTGAGTGGAAAGTATGTGTTTGGGCTTGTTTTTTGTGCAGCCATAAATGTTGCACTCCACCAGTGTCCTAGAGACGTGACCTGGCACTGGCTGATAATGTGTCATCTGCAGAGGGTCAGTGACCAGTCCATCACAGCCCAGGTAATTGGACAATACGAGTCTGTGTCTCTACCGGTGCTGGAACAGCCCATAAAGGAGAAACTATGTTGCTGACCATGACTGACTGACAGAGCAGTGACTTAGTACCCACACATACTCGAGTTACTGGATGGAACTGTTAGTATTATATGTGATCTTTTCAAATAGCTAATAAAGCAAATACACTACAGGTACCCTTTCATGAAATATATTAGTTCCCCCTGCATATGTGTTACGGGTCCCAGTATGGTACCACAGTAACAAAGTACAATCTGTGAAATACAGATAAAGTTCAGCAGCAGTGAAGACAGGTTCTTCATCCAGATTACGTCTGTATTCAAAATCACAATAAAACATACAATACAAAATATGGTTTTAATGTCAGTCACTGTTTCAGTCCTTAATAACTGTAGAGTCAGTGCAATAAATATCCATGAGTCCTTTCAGTCCATCTCTTTTCACAGAACACATTCACATTTTATAACCGTCACATTTTCACTATTCTGTGCATGGTATCACATTTTATAGACATCAGGGCTACTATAATGACATAGTACAAATAACAGCAGTACTTAGCTGTATTTAGAGCAGCAACATTTTATCTGTGATGATTCTGGACATACATACTTAAAATAAATCTTTCACTGACAGAGAAATACAAAACCCTTTAAATATACAGGGTGGGGAAGCAAAATTTACAATATTTTGAGGCAGGGATTGAAAGACATTGTATGACCAATTAGTTTATTGAAAGTCATGAGAATTTAAATCTTCAAATCATATTTTACTGCATTTCTAACGCTCTTGTTGTCTACCTCAAGTTCAATTGCCATTTTTCTCATGGATTTGGTTGGATCCTTTAGGATTTTGGATTTGAGAGCTTTAATAAAAGCTTTGGTACGTTTTTTGTTGCTTCCTCCACTTCCAGACTTTCTCGTAATAGTTTTGCTCATAGTCATTCTCTTCTTTCCATTATAAACAGTCTTTATGGACACTCCAACTATTTTGAAATCTCCTTTGTGTGACGAGTGCATTCAGCAAAATCACACACTCTTTGACGTTTGCTTTCCTGATTACTCATATGGGCAAAAGTTTCTGAAAAGGTATGGATAATAGTGTTAGGTATGATTATGACATCAATATATGTTTGGTTGCAAAACAACTGACGTAGTGCCTGCTGAGAAAAAACAACTAAATGTTCATTGTAAATTTTGCTTCCCCACCCTGTAAAACCATTCAATTGTACCTAAATCTTAAAGAAAACACATTTACTCCTTTGACTTCATGTTTCACATATGCAAAAAGACATCTTTACAGTAGTCCCTAATGTAGAATGTGCTTTCATGATGTGTTTCACTTTTCAACAGTTTGTGTTCATTTGTCAACCCTTTTCTGTACGTCCAGGTCTGAGGGAGGTAAATAAAGTACCAATTTATGTCGATACACACAGCTGAGCAAGTGAAGAGATGTACTGCTAAAAACCAGGACCAGGAGTGTAAACAGTATTTGAAATAAAATCGTGATCATCGTAAGTAAAACTGATGTTATATGGCATCATGACATCAGACTTCACATCTTTCCCCTTAATGTTTATGCATTACATGAAAAAAGCAACTGAGCTACTCAGCACTTTTTGGTTCCAACTTCCTTTTATTGCAGTTTATTCAGTAACACTGATAGTTTAGATATTAATGCTTGTGTTTGTGTTTAAAAAATCACCCCCCAAAGGTGAGTTTCTGTTCGAGCTTTTTCAACTGATCGCAGTCGGAGTATATAATTTGTTAGAATCAGGCATCTTGTCGTCAGCCGTGCTCATGCTACAGCCTCCTCCTGTCTCTCGTCTCCAATAAATCACAGGCGCAGTCAGGCATTTTCAGCAGCGCATCGTAGTTTTGGAATGTAAATGTTCCGTCTTGCATATGTCAGAAAAAAAATCCAATGTTGAGACACTATTTATAATCTAACCACCAACAGACTGCTAATAAAAATGCCTATTGCAGCCTCTGGCAGGATGAGAGAGAAAAAAACCCTAATATGTAAATGGTAACATGTGACCTGAATGCACATGTGCAAAATGGGTTTTGTTAAGCACTGCCTCTGGAAATCAGGCAAAGTTGCAAATAATTAAATATATAAAGCTGGGTTAAATGGGTTATGTAGGAGTACTGATGGGTAATGAAGGTGTGTGCACTGATGCATGTTTTTGCGACAAGACCACGGTGCACAATTGCCTGGATCGTATAATGTGACTGCAAAGAGATCTGTGCTGTGACGTGTCGTCTGAAGGGAGAAACTTTAATGTGTAGAAATAATAGACATGAATGGTAATCAGTGAGGCCCATTCTCCGTAACAGTGCGATTAAGCTGTTCTAAAGCGAGGGAAGGACTGTACACAACACTTTCTTTGAGTTGAAGTTAAATTTTCTTTTACCACCGCACAGATAAGTCTGTGGAATTAATCCACAAATCCCATTCCTAGAAAAGCTGGGACACTTTCTAATGTTGCATAAGACATAAATGCATAAACTTTGATGAAAGACATGTCCTTTTGACATTTATCAGTCCCTCAAGAAACATGCAATTATGCGATCACATAATTCAATGCATAATGAAGCAAACAGGGTGCATATTCGCTGCAATAATAGCATATTTCTGTGCAAAATCTGTAAATTATGTGGGGCTCGCATGATTTCATAATCCCTGCATTTTTGCATAAAGTTTGAAAGATATTGTATTGTAATTTGACACAGATAGTGATATGATATGGGACACAGGAGGTAAGCTAACCACGAGCCTCAGAAAAAAAATCCTGCAAGATGATGACAAAATGCAGCTCATTTGCCGACAAAAATATCTTTTCTCCTTGGCTTTTGAAACAATGTGAGATGTTTGACTCTATTATTTTTATTCTATTGTTTTATTTGGTATTCGGCTTTGGTCTATTGTTCTTATTTTTTGTTGTTTTCATTGTAGAGCTTTTTATGTCTTTTAATCTGTTCTTGTATTTTATTCTATTATTGTGTTTTTTTATTCATTCTGTACAGCACTTTGGTCCCCTGTGGTTGTTTTAAAGTGCTTTTCAAATAAAGTTGGATTGGATAGGATTGGATTGGACAAAAATATTTGCAAGGACAGAGCAAACCAGTACCCCAATGTCCTGCACAAAAGCGGAGGAATACTGAATGAATGAATGAATGAATTTTATTATTGTGTCTTGCATAAGAATATGCCCAGCCCTTACATGGGCTTATAAGACACCAAAAATATAAACCAAAAACCAAATACCAGATAATACAAACAGTAGATATAAACAAGACAATGTACTGACCTATTTAAACAAAAACATTGGCCGCTTTTTCCAGATTTTACACACAAATAATCCTAATTTATATACATTTGAACTAAACAACCATTTCATCTTGTCATCATCAGTGCTCCAGAACATATCAGGGTTTTGGATAAACATTTCATTCAATAAAGAGGCTCTCAGTTCATCATATAGAGGACAATGCAAAAGAAAATGTGATTCATTTTCCACTTCCCTCAAATCACACAGTCCACAAAGTCTGTATTCCTTTGGGATTTGGGTAAATCTCTCAGTTTCTCAGGCCAGGGGAAGGATTCCTGTTTGCAACTGAGCAACTAGGGACCTTTGGTTCCTGGTCAAGTTCACGCTGAGATAAAATTCATTATCACTGTTTTATGTGTTTTTCAGTTGAATGTATGTCCACAGCTTCAGTTTAGCCAGGATCCAATTCACCCATTTTTCTTCAAAAGCAGACATTAGGTTAGCTCTGATCTTGTTAATGCTACATGAAAGGTTGTTGTGGAATATATATTGAAGTTATGCTTCCGCATAGACAGAGCTGATCTCTGCCGCCCAAGGGGACCTTGTCCTACTCCAGCCAAATACTTTTTGGTTATTTGATTATTCGCCATATTAATAATTTGATTCCGTAATGTAATAATTTCACATTTTCTTTGAATTGAACCAGGAACCCAGCCCACGTCACCCTCCGCTGCCAAAACTGGAACAAACTTATGAACCCGAAGGAAGCAGCGGATTACTCTGTTTTCAAGAGCGTCTAAAGCCGGACATTGTTTGGCCCCTCATACACCTACAGCATAGTTTAGAACAGGACACACACAAGCTTCATACAACTGTGACAGCAGAGGCGATTTCTCATAGACTGCAAGGGAAGCTCGTCCTCCCCTAAAATTACGAAAATTAAATGGTTAAATATGTACGGTTGTGTTGACATTTCATTGACTACAAATGTGTTAGAACACGTTCATCTCAAGGACGAGTTCGTTCAGAATCAGCTTTATCACAAATCAACAGACTCCATGTTGTTCACTTCTCATACATTCCCGTTGCGCTGTTTTCTCATACGATCTATGCTCAGTGCATTTGCCCGTAGAAGCCCGGCATCCATGCTCTTCAATGGGACTGAGTGGAACAGTTTTTTTCATTGCCTCAAAACTGGACGGTAATTGGATAAATGCTACGATGTTGTCCCGCCCCCGGACGCCCAGCATCTCTGGGGGTGAATGGAGCTGTGGGCGGACCTCGGCTGGGCTGGACACTAGGCGTCCACGTGCTGATTGGAGGATCAGTCGAAAGGCTGAATCCCGTTTGATTGACAGCTATTTTGAGATCAGTTTAATACCGTCGCACATTCTGCTGTGAAATCGAGAGAGAAACCATTACAAAATTACTTGTTCATTTCTTGCACTGTACATAAACCACACTCATTGTACTTCCTTGTTTTAATTTAACATAATTTCAGCGTTTTCTTGTTTACTTGGTACGATAAGGTCACTGACCATTTTCTTAAAAAGGAACGGAGGGCGGAATTTATGTTTAAATAACTTGACCTTTTTTTTTTTTATGTAAGCTGACAATGACCTTCCCCTCTCTGAAAGACGAGTAGCCGCCATTGAACTGTGAATATGTTCCAAAACCAAGATCTTTACAAACATTCGGCTCGTTTATAACGGAACCCAAGGCTGTACTGGCTGAAGCAGCTAGCATTTTAATTCCACACTCCAGGTTCATGAATTCATCAAACATGAATCCCAAATACTTATATTGAGAGGCATATTCTACATGGAAATTACCAAGTGAAATACCTCTTGTGCTTTGTGGAAACCATTTTTTCCTGAAAAGCAAAATTTGTGTTTTAGCTTGATTTATGGTAAGCCTCCATCTACAGCACCAGTTTTGTAACACATTTAGCATTGTCTGCAGGTCTTCCTCTGTCTCAGCCAGCAGAGCAACATCATCTGCATAAAGTAGAATACAGTGGCATTATCCAGATGTACACCCAAGTTTAAATGTTTGATTTTAAGAGCCAAGTTATTAATGAATAGAGAGAACAGGCTTGGGGACAGGACATCCACTTGTATTACACCAGAAGGTATATGGAACCACCCAGTCTGCGAAACATTCACTTGAGCACAACCAACAGGGGTTTTAGTGCTGTGAAGAATCTCCCCGTAGCCCCAGCTTGAGGAAGCTTCAAATACAGCGGGTCTGTAGTTACCCAGTCAACAGCCTTTTTAAAGTCCACAAAACAAACAAAAGTGGATTTATTTTCTATTATTCTGGTCCTGAAAATTGTTGACAGTATAAATATGATCAACACATGCCCTATGTTTTCTAAATCCTTTTTGCTCGTCCACCAGGCATTCCACTGTTTCAAAATAATTGGTCAATCGGGCATTTAAAATACTTGAGTAAATTTTGTTAACTTTGCTCAGGAGACTAATTCCTCTATAATTAAGTGGTATTCTGGGATTAGTCTTTGCTGATTTAGGAATGGGTTTGATTATGGATTTATGCCATGTTGAGGGACAATACTATATCCAAAACATTGATTAAATAAAGAGTACATTCAGCAGTGGTGGACATTTCAACACTTCATTCCTGATTTCTTCTATTCCCATTGCCTTTTTCAGTTAAGCTTTATGCAGATCATCTTTTACCTCTCCTAATGTAATATTTGAGTTCAGAAAAATATTCAAAGGAAAACAGACATCCATTCTAAGTTCTAAGTCCTCCTTCAACTTGAAGGATAAATCATAAAAAGTGGAATAAAATTCTGTAGACGTTAATTCTCCTGAAAGCAAATTAGAGAAATCCTGCTCCAGTTTTTGAATAACTCCTTCTTTTCTCCTTTCCACTGCCCCATTATCTAAGATTATTTCCAATGGGATTTTATCTGTCTATGTAGACCTAATTTGTTTATTTCTTTCCAAAACAACTGAGGATTTTTTGTTTTGTAGATAATGAAGTTTTAATGCTTGACCCTTGAGAAATTTTCTTTTGTAAATCCTTACATGTTTATCAAATGGTAGTTGCTTGTGTTTATAGTTTTCTCTTAAACTCTGTTTGTTTAAAGGGTCTTTGCAATTAAGGAACCTTTTTTTTTAAGCTATTTTATGATCAACCCATAGCTTTTGGAGATGGGTATTCCAAAAAGGCTTTAAGATCTTTTTTGAATGATAGAACTATTCTTTATTGATTGTATTTTGAGGCTTGTTCATTTCAGCAGTCAGAAATTTGCAAAATTCATTGTCCAGCCTGATCACAATCAAGGGTACCGGAAAGGGTGCACATATAGATAAAAAATAATAATGCTTTATCAAAAAATCAGACAGGCCATTTTATTTGTCTGATATTTCTCTTTTAAAGTCCAACATATTTTTGTATTATGGCATCTACTGAAAATTTCACAGGCTTGTACCCCTGTCAAATCAGAAATGATTCGGTGTACAGACACTCCAGCCTAATAGCCTCCATATTTAATGCCTATGAAGATATCCAAATGTTTCAGCACTCAGGATAATCATGAATTATTTATTGCATAGATGTCGTGTCCAAACCATGTGTGCTGAAAAATTCCATATATTGACAGAAACAATAAAATTAGACCCACATATTTTGAATATGGTGTACGGACTCTACAAGATTGGAATGGAAATCTGGCTTACCACATGGTCGCATCTGTTAGATCTGTAACTAAGTCTTCCTGGTACAGGAGGAAATAAACATTTGTGAACAAGTTATAACAATATATCTATAAGGCATATACGTGATACTATTGATGGAAGTATATTGGTGTGCGGACACTACATGAATTTTGGTGAACAACGCACCATTGAAAACATGCGGTTCGACGTAAACATCCATTTGTCACATTGTTACCAAATTTTCTGCAGCCAGGGAGCATACCAACATCTGTCTAGTTGTGCATATTTAGTCATAATAATACTTAAATAACAGGTTCCCATTCTATTATTACAATTAAAGGGCTGTAAAAGAAGGGTTTTCAGAACAAAATGGTTGACTGTCTTAATACTGAAAATAAGAATTGATAATCAAACAGCTATTCAACAAAAATGATCAATAAATGAAAAGTAATGTGATGAGTGTATTTTGTAATAAAAAAGACACAGGAGTTGAGTAGTAATTATTCATTGTGTTACAAAACATTATGTACAATAATTTTGCTCTCTTATAACAATAAAATTGTGCACATGTTTTCACACTCACTGGGTCGCCATTTTATCAGTTTTTATCTGATTTTCTTCAAATTTGGAGGATTGCAAGATCTAGTAATAAGATGGCCAAAGAAACATTTTGGGAATGGTTTTGGGGGTATCTTTTTGCAATACTGATTAATAACTGATGCAAATATACTTGTACACCTTGACTGTGATCAGGCCGTGTCCCATTTAACAATATCATCTTGAGAGCGTCGGGCCATCTCTAATTTATCTATTAGTTCCTGTACTGTAGACTGGCAATTAATAGAGAAGTCTCTGTCTCCTTTTAGGACAGCATTTTGGCATTTATTCTTCAGCCATTTGGATGCCCACTTTAAAAGCCAAAAGTAATAAGGAATGGTCGGGTAAATGACACCTATCTCTCATAAGGGAAAGGCATACAGCTGCATTTTGGTCCATGAGGTCAGTGGCAGTGATAAGTTCAAATTCAAGACAGTTCCCATTAAACCTGATGTTCAAAACACAGCATTTAGAGTCTCTAAAACACACAAGAAACAAATCACCATGAGTATTATAAATGAAATGTAAAGCCACTTTTGGTGGAACATTGTCTATGTCCCCTATACAGTCCTCTTTATCGCCAACTATTATGACTACACACTGTTTTGCACCCCATGCAACTGTACATTGGAACATAAGAGAAAATCAATCCTGGAGCCACTTTTCCAGCACAAAACCATTGAAAATGTTTTCTGCTGCAGCGATAATAATGTTATATGATCATAAAGGCTACAACAGGCTTGAAACAGATGGCCTGTTCTACCTCACTTTTGTGAAGCAGGAAGCAATTATTACCCTGTTCCCCCCAAAAGGGGAGGCAAGGGGTGTTGTTTTTGGTTCAGTTTGTTTATTTCTTTCTTTCTTTGTTAACACTTTAGCAGCAAAACTATTGGTTGAATTTATACCAAATTTTGTTTATAGATTGCCAGTGACCCAGAAAGTAGGTCAAAGTTACAATTTTTATGAATTTTTTAAATCTTTTTTTTTCTCCCATTTACTTGTAATGGAATAAATTTCAAATGTCTATAAAAATATCAGTTTTGTTTCATTTTACTTCAAACTTGGCACATATATAGAGGCAGTTGATATGCTGACATCACTACATACATAGACATGATGACATCATCAATCATCAATGCCAAAATAAACTACAATATGTGTGAGGGGCGGGGTTTGTTGTGCCTGGAACCAGTTTTATTCCTGACACTCAGGAATGTTAAAGCCATATTTGAGCCATGCTTAGAAAACAGAGAACTAAAGCATAACCACCACTTTCTGTGGTGTAATGTATGCTTACTCCTTGTATGTTTGGTTATCATAGGGTGTAATTACACATTTTTCATTTAGTAGTAGCCTAGTTAGAACAGGGTGTGGGAGAAGAATCTGTTTTTTTTTTTTTTTTTTTTCTTTTCCCATTGAAACACATCTTTTTCCAGTTCCCGTATATTTCCGCAACTTTGTGCATTTTGTTTTTTTTTGTTTTTTTACAAATTCCTGCAATTTCACTGCATAAAATCATATGAAAGCCTCACATATTCCATCACATAATCAAAGATTTTTGCCCGCAATTTTCTGGAGGGACTGATTTATACAATTTTTTTATTTAATTTTTTTGCCTTTCCAAAATAATCGTTTATGAAATTAAAGAAAATACTGCACTGATTAATGGATTACAAAAATAATTGATTGCTGCAGCTATTACCCACCACAGACCATTGAGCAGCTCCACAGCAGGAATGGGCAAATACACTCTTGCAAAAATGCCACAAGTATCTTCTTCTGCTCTTAAATGTTTGACTACTCCCTGAAGATTTTCAGCTCATCAGGTAATATTTGTCACATTTTTGGTTAAAATTTGGGTTAGTAAGTACTTCTGGAACGATGTTAACAATACACAACACATAAAAGCAGTGCCAACATAAGGGCATAAGTGCAAATCCCATATAACTGCATAGTATCGGACTTTGTGTGCTTATTAACTGCATAGCTTTTGGGAAGGAGCTCAAGTCTAGGCGTTCAGCCTTGCCTCCTCGTGACCTGTACCTTCCGCCGGAGGCAAGAGATGCTGAAGAAGATGGCGAGCTGGGTTTAGAGGGTCATCCATGGTCTTGATTGCTTGTGAGCTGGTGTGTTGTGTGTTTATGTGTGTGTATATGGAGTCCAGTGTGGGCAGTTTGCAACCTATGATCTGTGATGCTCTGGTAATAATTCTATTTTTTGAAGATTGTGCCAAATTTCCAGACCTGAGCTCCTGTTGCAAATGTCTGCAATGTCATCGAGAGAAAGATTGATGGCCATGAGCCAACAAACAAATGCAGGGGAGCTTACATACAACAGCCATGTGTTACGCCCTAGTCTAGCGGTAAAATAAGGCATAACATAAAATGACTCCCCACTCGATTCCCACTCCCAAGGAAGACCGTGACAGATGAGGTTAAATTAAATCCGAGCAGCAGTTTATTTAATGTAGGGTGAGCAGTGCTAAAAATAACAAACAAAACCAACTCAATCACTCTGTACTTCCCTAGTAAAAATAAAAGAACAAAATACACAGGACTAACCTGGCCTCCTAGCTCAAAAACAGGAGAAAACGTGATGAAAATAAAATTGACTTCTCACCCTAAACCAGTGCTGCGGTGTCCGTGAACTATTTACACTGTGAATAAATACTAAATTCAAAATGTCGAAAATCTCTCTCTAATCATGCGAGCTGGCGGCGTTAGTTGGGAGCAGGATGAGGATGAGGAGTGGGGCTGGGCTGTCCACAGGCGGTTTTAAAAGGCGGGCTCCGTCCTCCTCCACCAATTAGCGGTCTGTGCGCTCCAGGCTGGCCAACCCACAGGATGCGTGTCCCACCAATCCAATAAAGCCACCTGGACTTCAACACACATACATAACAGAAAAATACACCACTGGCCCTCTACAGGCCAGGGTGGGATAACAGGACAAATTACAAACACATATATACGACCTCAGGATCGTAACACATGCCAGAGAGAACAGTATATATAAAGCGCAGGTGTTCAACATGCAGCCTGTGGGCCAAAACCGGCCCGCCAAAGCGTCCAATCTGGTCCGCAGGATGAATTTGCGAAGTGCAAAAATTACA
Organism: Sphaeramia orbicularis; assembly: GCF_902148855.1. Classification (NCBI taxonomy): domain Eukaryota; kingdom Metazoa; phylum Chordata; class Actinopteri; order Kurtiformes; family Apogonidae; genus Sphaeramia; species Sphaeramia orbicularis. The sequence goes on along the minus strand of NC_043968.1, from coordinate 69,400,839 downwards.
CAGAAGATATTAACAGTCAAGGATAATAATAGTAACAATGGATTCGATTGCTATAGCGCATTTCAAGGTACCCAAAGTGCTTTACATAATTCATTCGCTGTCACATTCACTCTCTGGTGGCGGTAAACTACATCTGTAGCGACAGCTGCCCTGGGGCAGGCTGACGGAAGCGTGACTGCCAATTCGCGCCAAACGGCCCCTCCGACCACCACCAAACATTCACACGCATTCATACAGTTGCCCAAGGACAACAGCACATGACAAGGACAGAGCAGGATTTGAACCACCAACCCTTCAGTTACTGGACAACACGCTCTACTGCCTGAGCCACAGCCACCCCTCAGGATGTTGAACTCATTTTAATTCAAGGACTACATTCACACAAGTAAAATAATCATAATAACCTATAAATAATGACTCTAAATTTTCTTCTTGGTTAATGTGAAAACAATACTACACTGTGCCTACAAATTATGACAACTCCAGATTTTTCTCTTAGTTTTAGTGCAAAAAATAACTTTAAATTCTAAAAATATTTACATTCACAAACTATCTTTTAACAACAAAATGTGAAGAACCTGAACAAATATGAACAACCTGAAATATTTAAAGACAATTGAGTACAACTTTAACTACAGGGTGTCCCATAAGTCTCAATACATAGGAGACATAATACATTCCATACATATATGGTTCTAACATGTATTTCTTTATATTTCTTCTTTATAGTTCTTCAGCAGTGGAGGACACGCATTGAAATGTGTTCCCGACAAAATGGCAGTCATATAGAGCATATTATATAAATAAAAATGGTCTATGTCAAGAAATGTTTATTTTTCCTATGTATGGAGACTTATGGGACACCCTGTATATTACCTGTTACTAAATATTTTGTGCCTTTGTAGATCTGATCTGTAACACACATGTGTAAATGAAGTTGAGGCAATAAGTATTTGTCTGAAGAAATTTCAGTCTTTTTCACATTCTTCACATCTTTCTTTGTTTGGATAGGAGAAGAAGAAGAAGGAGGACACATAGAATAAAAACATTTTCTATTATGTAAATTTTCTTGTGGCAAATAAATTCTCCTGACTTTCAATAAACTAATTGGTCATACACTGTCTTTCAATCCCTGCCTCAAAATATTGTAAATTTTGCTTCCCCACCCTGTATATATGAAAATGTATGTAAATGTAATTATTATTATTATTATTAATACTATTTTTGCACTAAAACAAGGAGACATTTTTGGAGTTGTTATTATTTATATGCTACTGTGGTATTCTCTTACTGGTCTGGCTCACTGGAGATGAAATTGGGCTGAATGTGGAACAGGAAAGAAAATGAGTTTGACATCTCTGATATAAAGTATAGTCAGTTTTTTTGTTCTTTTTTCTCACCCTCTCTTACTTCAGAACTTTAATTAAAATAAGTTTGACATTTTTGCCCATTTTTTCAGTGTTTTTAAAACCAAGCGATTTCAGGAGCTCCTGTTCTTCATTTACTGAGGCCATCAAATGCCTTAGAGCAAAGTAAAACCATTTCAGCTGCTTCTTTTCGACTTCGTGCCGCTGGTGCATCACTTCACGAGGGAGTCCTGGGCCTATAAACTCAACGGGTAAATTATTAAACACAAGGTGATAAAATGTGAATGATGTTGCCTGGATGGCCATTACATATTTTTCCAGTGTTATGCATTCATATAGGTCAAGAGAAGGGAGTTGGTGGCATTTATTTTGGGAACAGTGCAAATACAAACAAAGCTAAAGCTATCACTGACTCAGAATTTCACAAATGCATCCATCATCTGAAAAAGGCCCGTTAAATGCACTGCCCTCTAAAATTTTTATTTCGCCTATAAAGTGATACTATAAAGTAACACTGCCTGTGTAAAACCAATAGAATTCAGCTATATGGAATACATAATACTAACCTTTAATCTTCTTTTAATGCTAAACTGAACAATTATATGGAAACAGCGAGGGTTTCTTTATTTATGATTTTCATTTAGGTTCCACTTTACAATAAGAAGCTACCTTTATAAAAGATTTAGAAATGGTTAATTGTTGTTTTTTTTTCCCATTTTAATAAAGTAACATTTATAACTGCTCAAAAGAACATGTTGGTTCAGACTATTTGAGATCAATGCTGTTAAATCTCAGATCTTGGGAGTTGTGTAGCATTAGTTTAGTTTCTCTCACATATTAAATAAATAAAACGGATTAAATAATTTATTGACATATTACCATACCAACTAAGTTCACATGGTAAGCATGAACCTTGCTACTGTTTTCACAGTATCATGATACGCAATATGCAAGAGTAGAGCTCCATGTTGAGGTTAGTTATAAAGCATTGCTTTAGCAGAATGCAGTACTATTACCAACCTTCAAACTGCACCTATATTACATAAAAGACTCTCTTGGCTCTTAATGGAGAGGTGCACATGCTGTTATGACACAAAGTACAATAGAAAATAAAGAGCTTACTGAAAAAATGTCCATTTAGGAGCAGATGAACTGTTCAGACCTATACAGACACTGTAAGAAAACAGGAATGTGTTCATTTACTCAAGGTGATAAGAACAAGAACAAAGTAAGTTTCCGGCCGAGACGTTTCATAGAACTCCTGGGCTGTTTCCGCATTAACAATGCCCACTTCAATACACCACACAAGAAAGAAAGTTCTACCCAGATGATGGAGAACTTGCTGTGAGAACTCTCAAATGTCATTCTTTTCATGCAGCCATGAGAGAGACAATACATTTATTTATTTATTTATTTATTTAGAGAGAGAGAGAGAGAGAGAGAGAGATAAATAGATAGACAGATAGACAGACAGATAGATAGATAGATAGATAGATAGATAGATAGATAGAGAGAGAGAGAGAGAGAGAGAGAGAGAGAGAGACAGACAGACAGACAGACAGACAGACAGACAGACAGACAGACAGGCATTACATTATACAGCTGTCAAAGATGCTTTACATAAGTTCAAAAAGTATATAGAATGTATAATGTTCACAGGAGAACAAAACCTGGTTTAGAATAAAACATAATACAAAAAGCATTCTATAAAAGCAAAAATGTTCCACACATCCTGAGTTTAAAAAAAAACAAAACTTTTGTGGGGAGATTTGAATAATGGCAGTAATAATTAATCACAAATATGTGTAACAACAGATTATTTTGTAATCAATTATGTTCTTTGATTCAATTATTTAAATAGGTAAAAAAAAAAAAAGTACAAATGTGAAAGAGACATGTCTGAAAATGACAACTTGTCCTTTATTCCAGAATCAGCTGAAATAACAACCACAAAAAGTATAAAAGTGTATATATAAGTATAAGTATAAGTATAAGTATATATAAAAAATATCTATATAGAAAAAACAACAAGAATATAAAGTATACATAAAAATATCTATACATATAAACAACAACAAATAAGTCAAATGACATCTAAAAATAATATGTGGACTGCAGTCTTGAACACATTTCAATCCAACTTATTAACAACTAACATACAGCTAAAAAAAAAATAAAGACACATATTTGTAATGTTTATGTTAAAGCTTAAAAGTTTAAAGGAGTGATGGTTCCAATGTAGAAAAGTGAACATATAGACATTTTCTGTCTTTTTGTCTTCGTCTCTACTGAACTGCGCTCCATGTTCTTTGTGTTGATCCCGGCATCGTGTGCGTCACAGTCAGCGTCCGTGTGAAACACAACAGAGGAACCAATGTTTAACAGCAAAAATTAAGGAAACGAGGCTTCGATTCAGGAAAATTGTAACAGAACTTTTTTTTTTAAATTGATTTGAGTTGATTTGTCAATTAATTGTTCCTGCTTAACTTCACTTCTGCGAACTGTCACATTCATACACTTGTAGGAATAATTTAAATTTAAAGGAGGTGTAATCAAGAATGACAAAGCTCTTCTCATGGTTCAACTCAAAAGACGAAATATATATCGGCTAAAATTTACTTAGGGGGTCAGATGAGTGGCCATTTTTGTCAAAAAAAAAAAAGTTGTAAGAAATGCATAGAACTGTGTTGAAATAATGCTAATACATTTGTGCACAGACTACTGATATTATTTGACAGTGGAAGCTATATTTTCAGAAATATTGGATTTTGAATAGCACGTGTATGTGAAAACTTTTGCTGGTGGTAGAAATAAACTTATATACTTACTATTGCTAATTATCCTCTTACTCATAAATGTTAGTATTGTGGATCTAAAACAATAACAGCTGACACAAAAACACAAAATGTGGCAGTGGATGGATGTGACATGGTTGTTACGGATCCCATCATACTGATGCTCGGCAGCCATGTCACTGTTTCCACAAATGATCCCTGTGCAAAAACTAGTATCAGAATAATTTATTGTATAGTTTATCATCATACTAAAGAGTAAATAACAATATAGAATTGTTATTTCTTTGTAAAAATGCTTATTATTAGAAAACTGTTGATTTAAAAAGTGATGTGTGACATTCTTAATGTATGTATTGGCGTAACATAAGCAGGATGGATCAGCACCATACTCCATATTGCAACCTGTAAAAATAAAACGTGATATGTAGGATATAATCTTGTAAGGAAAGTTGGGGAATCTAAAAGAATAGACTATTTGTTTTTCAGGTAAATTCAGTTAAAATATAACTTGGCCATTTGTGACATGAAAATCTAGCATTAATTGTGATGAAACTGGACATTTTTGACCTGAAAACATAGTTCATATGATCGTCAACATGTTGTAACAGAACTGAAATCCTGTAAATTTGCATAACTTGCATTTACCAACACAAAGTTCCTTTGGGGATTCACTTATATAGATTTCTTATGCACAAAGACATAAAAAAGACCTTTTAAGCAAATTTTAGCCGATACAGATGACCTGATATGGTTTCGTGCTGTGATGGAACACTGAAGCCAGTTTTCCAAACTTTTGCGTTCATGAATCACACCCAGGCCATTCCAGTATTTAACTCCTTATACCTGGAAACACATGTGATTGACCAAAATCTGTGTCACATCTGAAAAGGAGTACATGTACAGGTCTCATGTCCTTTCAGACCATTTGAATTACTGCATGGCGGAAGATAATTATGGAATTTTTGCCCAATGATGGTAATTCATAACATTCAATTAACTTTTTTGAGTATGATTTCCATGCATGCAGCTTTATCTTTATTTTAATAACTTGGCTTTGAGAATCCTACTGCACTATGCTTCATATCTAATGCTGCTTCATGCACTCACTTCTGTATTCGATATGAATCTATACATCAGAGGAGAACATATATATGTGGCTTTTTCCTGCTAAAACATCATGAGGTAAACTCCCTCTGTACATCTCCAGTCTCTTATTCCATTGTTTAGTAGCTACCGCATTACATCAACCGCCGGAAGTCCCCTGACTCTTCCCCAGATGAACTCAGAGCTCAGTAAAACTGCATTTTCTTTTCACGCACCATTTGCATGGAATAAATTGCAAAACATTATCCAATTTGAAACACTTCCTTCTTTAAATACATTTTAAAGGTGTTTTAAAAAATGGTATGAAAGAACCCTGTAGCTGCTTTATATCATCTCTGTACATGGTGTGAGTTATGGACATTAGGTCTATTTACCTCCATTTTGCCTCTTTTACACTTCTTTTTTACATTGATTTTGTGCTCCTAGTGTTTTGTGAAATTGTGAAACTATTAGTTGTTTTCATTTTGACCATGACACAATAGAAGAGATCTGCTATCCCAAGCCCCCCCACCCCACCCCCACCCCCCGCATAAATAAAGTACAGAGAGGAAAGAAAAGTTGCTAACCTTAGGGTAGCTATTTGGCAAATAAATACTCACTATAATTGTTTTTTAGTTTCTTATAACAGCTTATTAATAATGAATAACTTGTTTAATGACCTAATTATGAACCATCTTTTTAAAGACTACTATTATTTCTAATATTATACTTTACTAGGGGTAGACATGACCATGCAAAATGCAGAATCAACTACAAAATGTACTTTTATACTGTAAACACGAACCCAAAGATACAAGAACCAAAAAAAAAAAAAGGTAATACATTGCTGCAAAGTTTTTGAGTTGATAACTTCAATAAAGTCAAACATTTTTACAGCTAAAGTTTCGATTATCTGTAGTTTTACCTTTTAATTACAGTTAAATTAAAGTGTTCATTAAATCAACTCAAGTATTTTCATTTAGTGACTTTAAGTTGTCACTTATTTCAGAACACAGTTTTAAGTTAACAAAACTCAATGTTTATTAGTTTATTTTATCATATTTTAAATCAGCCCCAAGTTGGGTTGTGTTGCAATTAACTGCCTTTAACTAATTAACTAATTTAATTAATTAACTGCCAATTAACTAACACTGAATACAACTTACTTAACGACTAAAAGTCACATTTTTCTTTTACTCAACAGCATCTTTCTGCCTCCTCACTTGTAGCACCCTATAAGAAAGAAGATATTAAAATAGAATAAAAATAACATAACAAAAACAAAATAAAATTTTACATGAAATGTAGAACTGCAACAGTTAGTTGATTAATTGATTGGTTGCCAACACATAATTTAATTGATCCTATTAAAAGTTGAAGTTCAGTGAACAATCACATTACCAGTAACTTAATGCATAGTGACATTGCCGTTTGTATTTCTTATTAAGTCATGTTTCAAAGGCTGAGTTTTGACGTTGCCTCATATTTACAACCATATCACATTACAGAAACCTGCACCGGCCAGGAAACTGGGTCCTGGATGTTTTTATTTCAGTTTTTTATTTACTGAGCTTAATAATGAGGAGCTGGGTTTATAGCAACCACACTGAGCCAGAAAAATAAACACTGACCTGAGCTACATGAGCGGCATCATCCTGGATCTGAAAAAAGCTGGGGTGCTGGTGGATCGTTCTCAGCCCACAGCGGAGATCCCGCAGTCTGAAGACAAACACTCAAAGACAGAAATACTCAAGTAGGGATGGAGGATGGAAAGTTATGTGTGTGGTGTAAAGAGGAATCCAGTCAAAATACCTTAGCAGAAATTAATTTCTGTCTGGTCAATCAATCAATCAATCAATCGAACTTTATTTGTATAGCACTTTTCATACATGTTACATCTAGCACAAAGAGCTTCACATCAAACCCCCCACTGTCCCGTAGTGGCAAATAGAAATAAAAAATAAAAGCAACAGACTAAAGCAATGTTAAAAAGTAAGAGTTTAATCAAAAGCTAAACTAAAAAGATAGGTTTTAAGTTTACTCTTAAAAATATGAACACTTGCAGTGGACCTCAGGTCCTCAGGTAGACTGTTTCCACAGTTAGGGGCCATAAAAGCTGAATGAGGCCTCACCATGCGTTTTTGTGTGGACTCTGGGGACAGTTAAAAGATTACTACCTGAGGACTTGAGGGTCCGGGAGGGCTCATATGTTTAAGCAAACCAGATACATAAATCGGACTAAGACCATGAACTGTTTTATAAACCAATAAAGTAGGGCTGCAAGATATTGGAAAAAACTGACATTGCTTACTGACATTTTATTTTAACCCTATGATATATATTGCGATATGAAAAAATACTCAGGAGGATACAATAGCTATGTGGTGCCACCGTAAATGGTCAAACAAATTAGTTGCGTTACCTCTTGTTGTTGCAACAGGTGCAAGGCACTATCGACACAGAACACGTTTTTCAATACCATCCTTCTGAAAGCCAAAATAATTCTAGATAACTTGGTTTTCTTTTTGGCACCAAGTCTTCGGTGATTTTCTCTTGTCTGTTGCTCATTTTTCAACATTATTACCGGCAACTCACTCCGTGTGCAGGGGCGTGGTCTGCTTCAGCAAACTGATTAAGAATGAACATGATTGGTGGGTCGCTGCGCACAGTGTGTGTCACATACCCTTGAAATTAGATGAGAACAGGTTGAGTTCATTTGCCTCCAACATTGCAGGACCTGCGATGTGACTATTGCGCACACGTACATCGCGATGACAATGCTCAAATGAGATGTTGTGCAGCTCTACAATAAAAGCACCTTAAAACCTTAAGATCCTGAATTAATATCAATCTCAACATCATCTGAGTAAATGTGACGATTTTAACCCAGTTTAACTATTTGAATTATTAATTTTTTATTATAAAATATATGTGCACATTAGCAAAAAAATTTATTTGACTGCATTTGTATTTGTTATGTAGTATCAGATATTCCTTTTGTACACCTTCATGGACAAAAATGCCTCCCTGACTTCTTTTAAAAGCAGACTTTTTAAATCTCACTGCCATAAAATCGTAAAGATGATTGAATGTTGGTCGTTCTGAGTAGGGCTGAAGTTCTGATGAAAAAAAAAAAAAAAGAATAGTTTTGCTTCAAAAAATAATTTATTTATTTACTTATTTATGATTTATAATGTGATGATTTTTTTTTAGCAGTTTATTTGTACATGTACATTTTTGCCATGAAGGCATCCAGTGGGTGCAAAATGCATCATGAGTAAAAATACAGAAACATGGAAACTATTATATTACAGTCATTATGTATTTGTTCCAGCTCTAGATCAAACTTCACTGTGAATTTCTAGTGATATGCGTATGAATCAGGAGGAATCAGAGTCACCCGGGATCTTTAACACAGATTCCAACCTCGGCTCAGTCTGTCCACTTCTTTGGCTACAGGGTATTTGTCGTTCTGCTTACAATGAAGCCAGCTTTAGAAAATAAATGCTGTGTAGGGGCTGAGGTGGCAGGAATGGAGGGCAACAGCTTTGCTACAGTCACTAGCTGTGAATATCCATCTCCAGTTCATCCGTCTGTGCTGTGACTGTCACTTCTCCTTTGGAGGATTCCAGGAACTTAACTTTTTTGGACATTTTTCTACTGCGGTTGGAAGTCAAATGTTTGAGAGCTGCGACATGTACAGTAAAACTATCCCTAAAATCCAATGTCCTTGTGTTTTAATATCTGAAAATAAGGAATGTTGATGCATGATTGATGATGTTAGATGACTGTTTCTTACTCTGTGAGCTATTTGAGATTTTTATTGTAATTTAAATAAATAAATAAATAAATAAGCTTTCAATACTAATTTGGATGGAATTACAATCACAGTGGTAGAAACTTCAACATTTGGAAGAATTTGGGTTGACTGATTATTTCATACACAGTTTCACATCCAAGTCATCACATACTGAAGTCACATTTCAATCCACAGGGAACCCAAAGCTGGATTTTCCCACAGATGGGCTCATTGGGCTGATGTGTAGATTTCAGTTCAGAGGTTAGTTAGGGTTAGAAAAAGGGTCAGAAAAAAAAAGGTTTCAGGGAAGGGCTAGATTAAGATAGTCAAAAACCAAAAACACAAAAATAAACACAGTGCGAAAAAACACTTGAACTGGTTCTTTTCTAAGTGCACAAACTGGTCTTCACCACAAACACCACAACCACTTCCTACTTAACTATGTCACCAGATTCATGTTGTCAAATAGCTCTATGCATTTACACTGGTACTCCATATTTGTGGTGTCTCCTGTTGGAGGTGTTGGATGTGTGTGTCTGTAATCTGTGGTGAAAACACCTGACAATAAAAACAACTTTTTGTCTGCTCCTGGAGGAAAAAAAAAAAAAAATCTGATCTTGACTAAATCATACGACCGCATATTAGGGCCACATAAGAAAATAAAAATGCTTGTTACTGATTAAAGTCAAAAAAAGTCATAATATTTTGAGAATAAAGTCATTATATCCTGAGAATAAATTTGTAATATTTGAGAATAAAGTCATTATATAATGAGAATAAAGTCATAGTTTTAAAAAAAAAACCAAAATCATTATTTAACAAGATTAAAGTTATAATATTTCAAGAATAAAGTCATAATATAACAAGAATAAAGTTGTACCCATTCATTGAATAATGGAGAACTTGGAACATTTTGTGAAGATCTACTTTCATTTGGGGTTTACGCACAGCCAAATACTGAGCCTATCACCCCATCAACACATTATCATCAGTCTAAGGACTTTAAAGTGAGTTTGCGCACTTTTGGGTTTGTTTTGTTGTAAGAACCGAACTGATTTGGAGCAAATTGCCTCTTTTGTGGTGAAGAAACTGACGAAATGGTCAACTGCAGGGCTATGGGTGGTTACACCAGAACTATAGGGTTTGTTGTTTCTCAAGAAACTGTGAAGATTGTACTCCGACTTTTGGAGTCCAACAGAAGAGAAAGTTGCTGCTTCGCTTGTTGCGTTCGCTGTAAAACCAGAAACTCTGTCAAATTTTCAAAATATTGCGACTTTAATCTCATAAAAAGTACAACTTTATTCTTGTTAAATAATGAGTTTTTTTTTTTAAACTACAGCTTTGTTCTCATTATATAATGACTTTATTCTCGTAGTGACAAGCGTTTTTATTTTCTTATATTGGCCCTAATACGCCGTCATAAAATCAGACATGTTTGCATAGGGGTTTTGAGTTATGTCAACTTTGTCACAACCTGAAGATCACCTGGGTTAAACTGGTTAAATCTACTGATGGATGTGAAAATGAAGCCAAGTGAAGAATAAACCTCAGTATCTGAGCCATTAGCGTCGTTCAGATTAGTTCCAAAATGTTTCAGACACTATTTTTTCCCCCTTTAGCTCTGTGGACCATAAGCAATGAGCTATTGTGAAGGCAGTGTCCACATCGTCGTTATCGTCGTCATCATTGTCTTCATTAGCAATTTCTTCAAACATCTGAAACTACCGGCTGGATTAATTTCCAGTTTTATATGTAGCTTCTTTGGGACAATGTCTACAAAGTTTGTTCACAGTTTTCAGAAATTCGGATTTTTGAATTTTTGAGGTATTTTTAAAAATGTGCCTTTACTTATAATGGGCTATATTTTCATAGCTTATAGTATATAAATGGTTACACATATCTATATAGTTACTATTGAGCACTAATAGGAAGTCATATATGGACTTTCATATTTAATATTTATATTACGTATTTCATATTTGGGTTATGACAAACAGTAGAACCAACAGTAACCTCCATCATGTTTGGGCTGAAGCCTCTTGGTACCTGGTTTCCAATCATGATTGAATCCAATGATTAAATTTTGGTGGTGATCGGGGGTGGGGGGGCCCACAGGGGGGCCCATTTCCAACAAACCCTGAAAATTTCATCCAAATCTGTCCATAACTTTTTGAGTAATGTTGCACACTAACGGACAGACAAACAGACAGACAGACAAACAAACAAACCCTGGCAAAAACATAACCTCCTTGGCGTGGAGGGGCCCACGGGGGGGGCCACTGATCAGCCTTGGCGGAAGTCTGTGCTCTCCTAGTGCTTCTAGTTTGTTTGTTTGTTTGTCTGTCTGTCTGTCTGTTTGTCTGTCCGTTAGTGTGCAACATAACTCAAAAAGTTATGGACAGATTTGGATGAAATTTTCAGGGTTTGTTGGAAATGGGATAAGGAAGAAATGATTAAATTTTGGTGGTGATCGGGGGGGGGGGGGGCCCACGGGGGGGGCGGGGGGGGGGCGCAGACCAGAAAATTTCATCAAAATCTGTCCATAACTTTTTGAGTTATGTTGCACACTAACGGACAGACAAACAGACAGACAGACAGACAAACAAACAAACCCTGGCAAAAACATAACCTCCTTGGTGTGTGTGGGGGGGGCACTGATCAGCCTTGGCGGAGGTCTGCGCTCTCCGAGTGCTTTTCTAGTTTAAGCATGTCATCAACTAGATCAGGGGTGTCAAACTCATTTTAGTTCAGGGGCCACATCCTCCCAATATGATATGAAGTGGGCCAGACCAGTGAATTAATAACATAATAATATATAAATAATGCCAACTCCAAACATTTTAATGTGTTTTATAGTGAAAAAGTAAAATTACATTATGGAAGTGTTTACATCTATAAATTGTCCTTTTCAAAATGTGAATAATATGAACAACCATGAAAAAACTGAAATGTATTCAGAAAAATAAATGCAATTTTAACTCTATTCTGCCTCTTCTTATCATTTGCAAATGTACATTACAACTTACAGATCACAGTGGATCTGCAAATTTACAAAATATTTGAGTAACTGGCAGAAAATTAGTAAAATTACACTTCCTTCTCTTAACACATTTCTAGTTTTTCATATTTTTTGTGAAAGGCTAGTTTGTAAATTTACACATTTTCATGTAATTTCACTTTTTTTTTTTACATTAAAACAGAGGAAAACTTTGGAATTGTCATTATTTGTAGGTTTTTATAGTAGTATTTTACTGATCTGACCCACTTCAGACTGAAGTAGGGCTTTTTATGGGCCCTTAAGTCAAACGATTGACTGTTAATATCTTCAGTGTAATTTTTGCATTTCACAAATTCATTCTACGGGCCGGATTAGACCCTTTGGCAGGCCGGATTGGGCCGCATGTTTGACAGCTGTGAACTAGATAATCATAATCTAGGGTTCTATGTTCACACAGAAATCATAGAATAGAATATGTTTAAAAAATGTATTGGACAGTGCAACGAAATTCTGTTTTTATGCTCTGTAAAGTGCCCACAATTATAAATACAGAAAACAACTATAAAAGCAGTTATGAATAAAAACATAAAATTAGTCAAATAAGCACACACACACACACACACACACACACACACACACACGCACACACACACGAGTCCCATATCAGTAAAAATGTGCAGAATGTACAGTAGTAAGTGCAGTTGTAATTGTCAGGTATTATAAATAAATATAGTCAGTAGTGCTATTCACATGCAGATATTTTCCATTACTATTTACATAACATAAGTTATATCAGCAGTTGTCTGTGTATTTGTCTTGGTTTAGATCAATCATGCAGCACAAATTAATCCTTGTCTGTTTATTCTAAAGCTGAATTTTGAAGGAGAACAAATGGGTTCTCTGATTTGGATTCCAGCTTTGCAGTCTGAAATGAAATCAATTTTTCTTTCAGCTATTGAAAGCATCTGAATGTTGATCACTTAGAATTTATTGAATTAAAATACTGCTGTGATGCTGCTAACGGCTGCATATTGACTCGCGCAGAACCAAAAATCCTCACATGCTGGATACATTCTGATTTTGAAACAATGCAAGTTATTTTTCTATTTTATTTTTCCTCCTAGCAGTGAAATCATTTTTGGCCAGTGTTATTCCATCCATTTCCTGGACATCGCTCCAGATTTCCAAACCTGAACCCTCATTAAAAACCTCTGGAATGTGATCAAGAGGAACATGTATGGTCACAAGCCAACAAAGCTGAGTGGCATCAAGCACAAAGCAGCTGCAGGAGAGACTGGTTTAGAGTATCCTTCTCCAACACCACCTTCCATTTTAATGACTATTTCATTTTTTTCTGTGTTTTTAACACAGTTTGTGGGAGTCAACAGGGATATTATTACAGTAGAACCTCGCAGCATGAGTTGAACTGTTTCCATGACAGAGCTCGTTTTTGCATTTTACTCGTTTTACAAGTCAGTTTTCCCTATTGAAATTTATTGAAATATAATTAATATGCTCAAGACTCCAAAAAACAGAAAAACCAAAAAAGTGCAGTTTAAAATAAAATTGCAAAAAAAAAAAAAAATGCGACAACCTGTGCTTGAGGAGGATTATTAAACCCGTTCACATGCACACCAATACTCCCATCATTATCCAGTTTCTGGAGTTATCACATTATTCAAGTGATCATGTAAACAGGATAATCTCACTGGTTTTATCCGATAACGGCAGTAATCTGATTATGAGAAAATCGGATTAACACACCTAGATTTATCCCCAATACTCCCATGTTTTCATGCAGGTATGCAGGTTAATCTGATTTCTTTCTGTTTTTTTTTTTTTTTTACATCTGCACATGGGTAAAAAAAAAAAAAAAATCTATAAAAAGGGAAGTTACGCAACGACATAAGCCTAAGGAAAAAGGTAAACAAACAATGAGATGAAATGAAGGATGCCAGTAAGGCAACCTATTTTCTAGTCTTATGAGCGCCCACATAACATCCATACATATGTACTCCAAAAGAAATGAAATAATGGACTGAAACTTGTAGACCAGAGTTTTTCACTAATTGCATTTCTGAAGTGCATGTAAACGCAACACATCTAATTATGGCAATTATCAGATTACTCCCAGTTATCTGATTTTTATGGTCATGTAAACAGGCTCATTGTTTGGAAGGAGAACCTCCAACCAGTAAAACGTCTGGTAGAAGAATTTCTGGAGTTTTCTCTTCTACTTCATTGGTTCTTTCTGGCCTTACTTTCGTCACTGTCCACACGGGCATGTTGTTTCATTAAAAACCTATTCAGAGAAATCTGTTTTGTTCTGCTTTTTCAAGTGTTCCAACCAGTGTCATTATATAAAGCAGCTGCATGAACTGAACTTAACCCTTTCATGCATAGTGGTCACTCCAGTGGACAGCTATTCTACAGCTGTTCTCTTCTATATTCATGAGTTTTGTTGTTTTAGTTCCATATCAGCCAACACAGTGGACGCTTATGCATCATGTAACTTTGCTGTTCTGGATAAACCTGATCTGCAGTAACTTGTTTGAGTGTAAATCAATTGTTATTAGACTGTAATTATAATTTTTTCTTTAACAAAATGTTTTTTTTTGTATATTATCTCTATGAAGTGAGTAATAACTAGTATTAGAGTATGTTTAAATATGAGAAAACATCAGATTAGCAGCATTAAAAGTGGTTTTATTTCAGTTTTCACAGTATATCAGTAAATACACGTCTCTTGGCTTCAAAAATTAAACACACTGTATCCATTTGAGTTGACATTTTTGCTGCTCCATAAAAAGCTGTCAGTCACATTGTTTTTTTGTTGTTGTTTTTTCATGCCTAAAGAGGAATAAAAACAGTGGGAAATACCATGATTAAGGTTCTCATAATTCATGCATGAAAGGGTTAATTTGTCTGGAAAATAAAAATTCTGGGGGTCGTAAGGGAATTTTCCTGATAACATCAATCAGGTTTCGCACTTACTTGCATTGAAAGAAAGATAATTGATAATTAGTTCATTGTGGGATAATTACTAGTCTTGTGGGATTGGTATCCAGCAAAGGGGGGAATGTTGTGTGTTGCCTAATATCTTTGAATGTTCTGATACTGTTAGAAATAACATTATGAATTGCCTAGTGTCCTTGGATGTTCTAATACAGTTGGAGATGTGACGATGCTTGGCCTGACGGGTCATCGTGACCTGAGGATCGTTGGAATCATCCAGCACTGATTACCAACTTCCAGATGCTCTTGTTGACATCTATGGTTTGGCCAAAGTGGTTTGGAATTCAAATCAGAGGTTATGTAAAGATAAGATGGCCAACAGTCTAGCTCAGGGGTGTCCAAACTTTTTTTAAAGAGGGCCAGATCTGATAATGTGGAGATTGCCAGGGGCCAGTGGTCCCTTCGGACGTTTTTTAAACAGTAAAAATTACATATAAATGTGCTGTTCTACAATAATTTTATTTTCATTGTCACAATATAATTTTTTTAAATGGCAATGTAACCAAATCTATGCCACTCAGGTGTGAACAAATTAAAAAAAAAACCAAAACAATTCTGCCTTCCTTTCACATCTGGAGTCAGATAACATAGAACAAACTGTATGGAGTATCTGAAACTTCCAAAAAGTTGATGAAAATCTTAACCCCACATTCATTTTAAACATGACTTATATGAGTAATCATTACTCATATTTTACTCAGTAATGTAAAGTCTGTTAACGTTTAAGATGAAAACATGACTCTTACTCTTGTCTTTCACAAAATCATTCAGAAAGTAATATTTGTGTCACATCTACAACTACATAACACCAGCAATTATAGGCAACTAACCTGGCAACTTGGTAGCTTGCCTTGGTGGTGAATTCATTTAACTCATTGGTTCACATGAAGAGTCACTGTGTGAGTTTAAAGCAGCTTGAATTTGCTTCACTTTTTCGGAACGCTCACTCCCTGCTAGCTTGTCGTATGCGTTAGCATGTTTTGTCTGCTAGTGCGTCTTTACATTGAATTCCTTAAACAAGACAACAGTCTCTTGACAAATTAGGCAAACACAATCGCCTCGATTTTCAGTGAAAAAAATTGTAATTCCCATCTCTCCTGGAAGCGGCGGCCCACACTGTCAACTTTCCTTTTTTTATTTACAGGCGCCGTGGTTAGAAATTAGCGAAAAGGGTTCACGGCAAAGTCACAGAGCCAGATAGAGTTAGAGTGGTGCTGCCACCATGAGGTGAAAGGAGAAACTGCATTTTTAACCTTTTATGATTCATGTACTCGGATCAACAGTCCAAGCGGGCCATAAATAATACATTATAAAACCGAAGCTGTGGGCCGTATAAAATCTGACCGCGGGCCGTGATTGGCCCCCGGGCCGGACTTTGGACATGCCTGGTCTAGCTCCTTGTTTGGACTTGATGATAAGATGGTCAGTAAACATAGCCCCTTATTTGGTCAAACATTTCCGGTCTATTCTGTCTATTCTGCTTCCATGACAGAGACTGTTGAACACAAACTGTATCTACGTGTTACTGCTTGATCGTACCCATAAGCAGTATAAAAGTATAAAAATATCTAAAAATAAAACGCACTATAAAACAGTCTGATCAGCAATGACTACGAGACCCACTACAGGAGTGAGGTGAGCCACCTGGTGACGTGGTGTTTGGACAATAATCTGTCCTTGAATGCGGATAAGACAAAGGAGATGGTGGTGGACTTCAGGAGAGTGCACACCCAGCATGCTCCTCTGACTATTGATGGTGCTGCTGTGGAGAGGGTGAGCAGCACCAAGTTCGTGGGTGTGCACATCTCGGAGGACCTCTCCTGGTCTATAAACACCACATCACTGGCCAGAAAGGCCCAGCAACGCCTATACTTCCTCTGCAAACTTAGGAGAGCCAGAGCCCCAGCCCCTATCATGCACACATTTTACAGAGGCACCATCGAGAGTGTCCTGGCCAGCTGCATCACTGTGTGGTTCGGTGCCTGCGCCGCATCCTGCAAAAAGACCCTCCAGCATATAGTGAGAGCAGCTGAGAAGATCATTGGAGCCCCTGTCCCCTCCCTTCAGGACATCTATAACACCCGCCTCACCCGGAAAGCCGTCCACATCATAAAGGACCCCACCCACCCGTCTCACAGCCTCTTCAGCCTCCTGCCATCAGGGAGGAGACTGCGGAGCCTCAGGGCTAAGACCAGCAGACTGAAAGACAGCTTTTTCCACCAGGCTATCAGAATGCTGAACTCCCTCCCTGCTCTACCCCCCCTCATACACTCAAACTCAGGACTCTAACAACCCCCCCCCCCCCCCCCCCCCCCCCCCCCCCCCCCCCCCCAAACCATTACCACTTTAATGCAAATGATGCACATATGCACCTTGATTGTTCTTTTGTTGCTCCTCTGTTGCACTCTTTATATTTACCTTCACACTCTTCTATGTTATTTGCACTTTGCACTTTTCCATGTTATTTGCACTTTACGTTTACTGCACTGTGGGGCCTTAGAGTCCAGTAATTTCAGCTCTCTCTGTATACAATGTACATGGCAGAACTGACAATAAAGATGACTTTGACATTATGGCCATCATAATTTATATTGAGCCATTTCAAGTGCTACCTGGTAGATGCACAACTTTTGCAAAGCTAGTCTTATTCAGTGTTATGCTTCTGGCCACACAAGAGGATTCTGTTTACTTCAGATACTTACAAAATGCTCAAACTCAGAGCTTGGCGATGTGTTTTATATCAGTAATGCGCAATTTTGACCCAGCAATGGTTCACTGTAGGCTTTACCATAAATATTCTTCAGTCTCTGGATGACTCTTCACTGTTTCCATCCTCCGCAGCAGAACAAACAAATAATTTCATAAAGATATAATTCATTTCCTGACCCCAGAACTATAGAATTAATTATTTCCGCATATAGAATTATAATTTCAGCATAATCAAACCATAGACATGATGATAAGATGGTCAGTAAACTGTATTAAAGACAAGTGGATTAAAAACGGGCAGAGATCCCTGATGTGCATTCCAGTTTGCTGTCTCTTTTTTTCCTCAAGCAATTCTACAACATTTTTTTTTTTTCAACTAAATCAGAAACCTCTGTCCACTTTACTGACACTTCTTTTAATTTACTCCTCCACTACACTGTCCTCATTCTGGAATTTCCTAATCTTCTGCACCACATCTGAAGCTTCCTCCTATTACTGATTTCTACTCATGTAAAAATACTAATGAGCCACGGCTTTTAAAGCTAATTACTCGTACAATGGTGCACTTGTGCTGTATTTGATTTATTATTTGATCATGTTTCTAAGAAATGATCCAGACAGAACCACTTAAAGCTTGTGGTTATTTATTCGGCTTCTGGTGATAAATAAATGTACTCCTGCTGTTTTCTGTGTCACAGGTGAATGCAGCTGTCATGATGGTTATTCCCCTGATCCGGTCCATAAACACCTTTGTGTTCGCAGCGACTGGGGTCGAAATGAAGGGTAAGTCCTGACTATTCTATTCACGCATTTAGAAATTCACTTCTACTTAGAATTCACTTGGTTGATCTGACTTAGAGACTCTACTCCCACCTACATTATGGTTTGCTATATTAACTTGAATTGATTAGCATGCATTAAGGGGAATTGTTTAGTGAAGAGGGGTCAAACTTATTTTCTTTCAGGTTCCACATTCAGCCCAATTTGATCTCCAGTGGGCCAGACCAGCAAAATAATAACATAATAGACTATAAATAATGACAACTCCAATTTTTTTCTCTTTGTTTTAATGCAAAAAATAACATAAAATTGAGACAAATTTTCATTTACACACTATTCAAAATAATAAATAAATAAATCACCTGAAAAAAACTGATATTTCTTGAGAAAAATGAGTGTAATTGTAACAATATTATGCCTCAACTCATCATTTATACATTAGCATCACAGATCAGATCTACAAAAGGCACAAAACATTTAGTAACAGGCAAAATATTGTTAAAATTGCATTTAACCCTTTCATGCATAGTGGTCACTACAGTGGACATCTATTCTACAGCTGTTCTCTTATATATTCATGAATTTTGTTGTTTTAGTTTCATATCAGACAACACAGTAGATGCTTATATATCATCCCCATAGACTGCAATTCAAAAATGTAATTTTGCTGTTCTTGATAAACCTGATCTGCACTAACATGTGTGAGTGTAAAGTAATTGCTTGTTATTGTTATTAGACTGTAATTAAGAGGGGTTTTTTTTAAACAAAAAGTTTTTTTTTTTTTTTTTTTTTTTCAAATTATCTCCATGAAGTGAGTAGTGACTAGTATTAGAGTATGTTAAAATGTGAGAAAACATCAGATTAGGAGCATTAAAAATGTTTTTATTTCATAGTTTTGACCCACTATATCAGTAAATACATGTTAAAGAAAAAATAAAATAGAATAAAATAAAATAAACATGTTTCTTTGCTTCAAAAATTAAATGCATGGTGTCCGGCTGAGTGGACATTTTTGCAACTCCATGAAAAATAGGTTCATAGGAAAATTTTCAGTTGCATTGTTTTTTTCATGCCTAAAGAGGAACGAAAAAACTCAGGAAAAAAAATCTTGATTAAGGTTCCCATAATTCATACATGAAAGGGTTAATTTTCTTTAGACATTGAGATTGTTCAGATTTGTTCAGGTTATTCACATTTTATTGTTAAAGGATAGTTAGTTAATGTAAACCTTTTCATAATTTTATGGTATTTTTTGCACTAAAATAAAGGAAAACATTTGAAATGATCATAATTTATAGGCCCTATGTAATATTATTTTTTTCACATTAAACCAAGAAGAAAATTTTAAGTCATTATTTACACATTATTATGGTATTATTTTACTTGAGATCACATTGGGCTGAATATGGAACCTGAAATAAAAAAAATGTTTGACACCCTTGACTGTTAATATATTCAGTGCAATTTCTGCACTTTCCAAATTAATCCTGCGGGCTGAATTGGAACCTTTGGCAGGACGGTTTTGGCCCATGGGTCGCATGGTTGACACCCCTGGTTTAGTGTGAAGGAGCGCCGCAAAATTAAAAGCCTCTGTAAGCTGATGTTTAGAAGTTTAATAGAATAGAGACCCTAACCAAAAACTCCATCTCAAAATTTAGTGTAAGCTTTCAAAACAGGGAACCAGTAGTGTAAAATATAGGCAATTTGTAGTTGATGGGCTAAAATGTGAAAATGTACCTGTGCAATCCTTTCACTTGAACTTGCTTTAAAATGACGGATGAGTGGGTTGGACAGATGAAAGGGGAAGCAAGAGAGAAGTAATAGTTTGTAATGAAACAAAACAGCAGGGGAGGCCACAGAGTGATAAAGTGGGAGAAGAAGACATAAAATCGACCACAACACAAACTGAGAACTGGATATGAACATGTTAGAGACGAAAAAGTAAGTCAAACAAGACAGAGGCTGCAGTCCCTCAGCCCCTTAGATCATATCCAACACACTGAATCATTCTATGTTCTGAACATGCTCTCAAATGAAGGTTTCAAGTCAGTTCCATGAGCTGTAGAACACCCCTCGAGGATTTGGATTCATGTTTATATCAGTAGTTGTTAAGTTTTATTAAAAGCTACTTAAAGTGGTGTGAACGCAACATCATTTCCAATAGTTTACAACCATAATACTGTGTATGAACCAAGGTTATTGTGGTTAACAAAAAACTAACGAAATGATGAAAACTAAAATTGAAAAAACATTTTCGTTAACTGAAATAAATAAAAACTCAAATTAAAAGAAAAAAAAACGATAACTAACTGAAACTGTATTGTGTGCTTACAAAACTAACTAAAAAGTATAAAAATTATGGATAAAATTCCCTTAGTTTTCGTCTTTGTCAATGTTGATATAGGATAGAACATGTGAAAATTTTGTCTAAGATCAGTGGTATAAGAGTGGTATAGAAGTCAGGAAGCCAACGGTGAAAGTATGGAAAGTTTCAGTTTTGTTTTCACATAAGTGACGTGTACGGATCGCACCCCCACCTACATTAACACGCCCCCAACCTGCTATAGGGAATTTATCCATGGTACTGTACAAATGTTTGTGTCTGTGCTCAGTCAGAGCCGCCCTAACCTGACCCCCTAATAAAGTGTCCGGTGTAACCTCACTTATTTCTTTGAATAGGATAGTGAGGAAGATAAAATATATGAAAAAACTGAAACTAATACTAAAACTAAACTAAACTAAACTAAAACTAAGCATTCAGAAAAAATGACTACTAATAAAAACTAGCAAACCTGCTCTAAAAACGAATTAAAACTAACTGAATTAGAGAAGAAAAAAGTCAAAACTAAATAAAACTAAACTATAATGAAAAATCCCAAACTATTATAACCTTGGTATGAACAGAAGTCAATAGATGTGTTTTTTTTTTTTTTAATTTGTGCATATTTTTTTGTTGCAAAGACTAAATGCACATGCACAAAAATGAAACACTGTTTGAGAATAATTTCTGACATTTAACTCATAAAAGCTGACTCTGCAGGTGTTTGCTGCATCTTCTTAGAAACATGACTCGTATTAAATAACAGAATTCTCTGCTCCTTCTTCTGCGTTCATTAGAGCCACATGGAATGTAGTCTACAGCGCTACCTGCTGGTGATACAATGCAGTGTTGATTATTGGCTCCAAACCAGTTTATAGAACATAATTAGCATTTTTGTTTTTGCAACTTTTTAAATGTTGGCTTCAAATTTCACATTTTATGGAAACATAAATATTGAAGAAAACAAAATCTTCAGCTTCGAAGTAAAAGATTGCAGTAATTATCATGAACAATACAATGCAACCTTGTACGTCATAACACATAACAGTGAAATGTCACATTAGCTTAAACAGGTAAAGGCCCTGTCACACCTTGACAAACTAGGCAGTGTATGGCGACGTATGACAAATTAGGTGAATATGCTGGTGTATGTTGAATAAGTTATGAGGAAGTTTTGTTTAGCAACACGGTGGTGCAGTGGATAACACTTGTGCCTCACAGCAAGAAAGTCCTGGGTTCGATTCCAACACCAGTCGAGGTGGGACCTTTCTGTGTAGACTTTGCATGTTCTCCCTGTGTCTCCGGGTACTCCGGCTTCCTCCCACCCTCCAAAGACATGCACTGATGGGTTAATTGGTTAATCTAAATCACCCATAGGTGTGAATGTGAGAGTGATTGTTTGTCTCTATATGTCAGCCCTGTGATGAACTGGCGAAATGTCCAGGGTGTACTCCGCCTTTGCCCGTAAGTAGCTGGGATAGGCTCCAAGCAAACCCCGTAACCCTAGTGAGGATAAAGCGGGTTCAGATAATGAATTAGTTTTAAGTTAAGAGCAGGGTGAAGCATGCAGGTATATGTCATAGTATGGCCATGTATGCCAGCGTATGTCTCATATGTGGACCATAAGTTGGAGGTAAGTTATGCAATCATGACATACTTATAAATTACTCATGAGTTGAAATACGTTGAGATAACATCTAGCGTATCTAAAACTTATTTCTAACCTACAAGTAACGTGCTTTGAACCTATGAGTAACTTATATTGAACTTACCTCCAACACATATTGACGTCTGTCGACGTATTTAACGTGTTCTGGACGTCTTTTCTCCTCTTCAGGACACGCAGCAAAGTGTTTCAGCACCTCCCCTCTGGACAGCGACCGGACTTTGTTGTGCAGCAGGAGATAATACCTATAATACCTAATATCACCATAATCTTCAAACGTAGAATTGCATTTTAAAAACTACTGAACTAAAATAAGATACATCTAAATTAAAGACTCATTATTAATTTTCCAAAGCCACAGGGAGCCGCAGCAGAGGGATGAAAGAGCTACATGCAGCTCCAGAGCTGCCTGGTAGGATATAGTCTATAAAAATGGTGTTGACAGGAGGAACCTGTCAGTACTCCTCAAGGCGCCTCAGTAAGCAGAGACATGGAGGATCCACCACCAGAATACCTGCTAGCTGTCCTCCAGTGTTGTTTGGCATGATGGTGATGATGATACTGGGATGTCTAGTGTGGTTATGATTTGAATCCCCACTGCAGCATTTTTATTGGCTACGATACAGAGTTTTCTTTGATGTAAGTTATCTATAAGTTCTCAAAATGTTCTATGTAAGCTATATGAATACGCCCAAAACACAAATAAAAATATTTAAAAATTGATAGTTCATCTTATGCCAGCGTTTTAGAGACATTTTGATACATTGACATACACTGCCTAAATCATTTTAGATTCATGGGTCTTGTTTTTTGCAGCAGTAGTTGCCTTAATTTCTGAGAAAATGCCCATCAGTGTCCTATCTCCCAGTGATGGAGAATATTTTCAAATATGTGCTTAGATAAAGCACAGCCTGACCTTGTGTCAAACTTGTCAAAATGTGCAATACATTATGAGTCACCAGAGCAAATGCACATGTAGACAAACAGACCTGATTACAAATGCTATTGTCTTTCTGACTCTGACTCTGTTTGACAATTAGCAGCCCTGCCCAATCATCGGGTAATTAAAAAGGTCACACATTGTTCTTCAGCTCCACCTGTCATGAGTTGGAATCAGTCCACTCACCGATCTCATTTCCATTCACTGCTGTGTAGGAGCAGTAATTGATGGAGGGAAATCCAATCCATAAAACACCAGCTTTTATCCACTGTTTTGACTTTGTGTTTCATAGATTTTTTGGTGACATAATTCTTGAGCACAGCGTAAACATTGTCAAGTAATACATACTTGTAATAAGAGGGGGTGTAAATCACTGTAATCTAATTTTCTGCTCTTCTCTGCCCTCTGCATAGTCCTTGGCCGTATGCTAACTTGGAGAAAGGCTATGACCTAGTTACCGGAGAGCAGGCCCCAGAGAGGATCTTCAGGTGGGTTTTTCTCTTCCTTTGCTCTTGTTCTTGTCCTCCTGAATCCATGTTCTCTGCCGGCCATCTGCGACTCTGTTAGCTCGGTGCAGTGTTGTTGGGTGTGGGGTTTTTTTTGTTTTTTTTTGTGTATGTCTGTGTGTGTTTGTGTGTGAGATGAAGCATACAGATGAGAATCCTGCAGATTCACATGTGACCAGTTGGATGAACATAAGATGCACCTCTTTCTGGGGCTGAGTCTCACCCATGGGCCCTCATGTGGGAAAATAGCCCACGGGGCTGCCTTGAATAGACTCCTTTCAAATGCTTTTACTGCCATTTTTGTTACACTTCTCAGTCTTGATGGGGTCATCATCTTTGACATTTTTCAACAAGTGCAAGGCTCAGAGGACCCGTTCACCACACCAAGCTGGACTTTTTTTGAAAGGTTTCATAAAACACTCCTATTTTCTTGTTTTATTTTATGTACCTTGGGTGTCCTTTCTGTGCTTCAAAAAGGTCCATCCAGCAGAATGACTGCACTACACACACCTTCAAACAAAGACTAACAAAAGGAGTGTACTGTTGTGCCCCTGGCTTCACATATTGTTAGCCTCATTGCATAATTGCCTAAGTCATACACTATATGGACAAAAGTATTGGGACACGTTGAATCCAGGTGTTTCTTTTCTAACGGGGTCTGGGATACAAAACAATAATGACAAATGTCATAATATAGTTCTGTACAGACACACTCACTGCTAGGCTCAAGTCTTTTATTGTTTTTACGAAGTCTGCAGAAACACCAAGAGAGTAAAGGACCCAGAGCCAAGTGCTAATGTTCAGTGGGTCACTAATGGAAGGCTTCCATGTCAGTGCGGTACAGGGAACGATTGAAGAGCACACTGTTGTGCTCTTGAGCTGGTCAGACTTTGGGTCCTTGGAAAAAAAAGAGGCTTTGGTTTCACAGGAGAATGCAGAAAAAATGTCTCCTCTTTTTTTTTTTTTTTTCATTAGTTCCAAGGAACAGTGAAGGATAAAAACATCTGAAGGCATCAAGGTTGCATGATGACAATAGAAAGGTTAGCTGAAAAAGACAAGTTTTACTTAAATTGAATGGATTTATTAGTTGAAAGAAGCTTTTCCAGTTTTACTTTGGCAAATAATAAAGTTGCAGTTAATGTAAGATATTTAAATACAAAATTTGACAGCCCAAAATCTTGCGTTTCTGTTCTGTCTAAAGCATGTTTGGATTTGATGTCAATAGAATTTCATGCATAAAAGGTTAAACTTAAATTATCATGTAAATCTGGAGGGAAAAATCTTTACAAAACCGTTTGTGTTGGTGTAAAATGAAAATAAATCATTAAGAATAATGCCGGCTAGATCTGCAGATTTGAAAGTAATTAGTGCTTAGTTGCCCATATGCTCAGATACATTAAAAACATAGCTGTTTTTGTGTTGCTTCTGAGGCCTTTCCAGATGTCATTATTCCCAGATGACAGCGCTCCAAACTGCTGCTGGGGGAGTATGGGATGGAGGGGGAGGGGGGGGGGTGGCATCCTGAGGACATTAGTCTCCACATGGGAAAAACATTTTCAAGAAAAAGAATTGATTTAACTCCTGACGGTCATGCACATGCACATTTACAGTGATGAAAGCCAAAACAGAAGGATTAATAATTAAACTAGGTTGGCAGAGCTGAATGTGTTTATTTAGCAGCGTCAGTGATGCACATTAACGAATTATCACATCATGAAGTGGCTGGTATTATACACTGTTATGTTCGGTGCTTAACAAATTAAAGTTTTACCATTTTGAAACAGGAATGAGGAATTTAAGCTGAATTCACCTTTTTTTTTCCCAAATCTGAGCCATAACCATTAAACTCAACCACTAAAACTAATCATTTTGTTCTGGAATACAAGTAAATAACTAATTTGACCATAATAATGTGCTTTTTTTCAGTTTTTTGTAACACAGCAAATTTGAAAATTCTTGGATGATAATAATAAATCTATTTTTGCCACAGTAGTTTTACAAATAACATACAAAAACAAAAAATCAACATTAGCTTCTCTCTTATAATATACACTGCCTGGCCCAAAAAAAGTCACACATGCAATATTTCACTGCACCACCTTTGGTTTTGATTACAGGAGACATTCACTGGGACATCTTTTTTGCCACATAATGCTTATGTAGTGTCACAATAAGGTTGATGATGTTTTTTCCATCCATACTTATCATTAATTTTTCATTATTGATGATAGATAATTGGTCCGCAGCGTCAAGTCTTCATCACATCCTAAATTAGAGTCTGGCCTTTATGGTGTCTAATCCATATGTGGCAGTCACCCCTGCCACTAATCATACACCACACAGTCACTCCTTCCACATGGCAAACAATAGTCAGGTAGCATACTACTGATCGCTTGGTGGGTGCACACATTGGGCTACATTTAGACATCTGAGTCAGTCTCCTGTGCTGTTTTTCCCCCTGACATTGTACAATAACACACACAAACACCAGTAAGGTTGAATTAGGTCTTTAATTATGATAAATTCTATATTTTGAGATTTTGTTCCTAATTATGTTTTTCCTTCACTTACCATGGTGCTTCGTGGTTCTGGGCAGCGGAAAATGACCCAAAGGGAGCATCAGGCTGCCTTTTAGGGTGTATTCACACCTACCACGTTTGGACTGTTTAAAATGGACCAGAGTTCGTTTCCCCACAAAGTCCGGACTTTTTTTTTTAGGTGTGAATACAAACATGCGAACTCTGATTCGAACCAAACAAGAGGACCGAGACCACCTAGAAGAGGTGGTCTCGGTCCGCTTCCAAACGGACTCTGGGCCGGTTCACTTCTGGTGTGAATATAACGGACCTTGAACTGAACCAAACCCAGGAATCTTGCGCCTTTTTGTGCTTGACGAGCCACCGTAGCCGCTGGAAGTAGCTGAGGTTTATGGGTGGTCAGAGCTAATAGTAGCAGTCATGAGCTGTGGACAGATGTGGAGCAATGAGGAAATTGAATCTGCCATTGACATTTGGTCAGATGCCCATATTATGAAACTGGCTCCGACTGAGCTTTTCTTGAGTGTTAGCATTATTTTCGAAAATTTGTGTCAGTAAAAATACAATTTATATTCTGAAAATGATAACTGTAGGTAGGAGTACCACAATTATTTTCATCAACACTGGCTGTCTCTGGTTCACCCTGCCCCCGACTTTTCTTTCCAATGCTAGCGCAGTTCATCACATGCGTGCTTGTGTTCACGTATTTTGGTCCACTTGCAAAAAGTGCAATGTGAATGCGATCCGACCCAAATGAAAAAAATAAAGTCCGCATTTGATCCGAATCAAATAAGCGGACCAAAGGACTTTTCAGGTGTGAATACACCCTTATAGTGCCTGAGTTAAACGTGGAAAATAGACTCAGCCTGTCGTACTGCACCATACCTTGTTGTCGGAGAATTGATTGTAAATTCTATGGTTGATTGGATGAATCCTTTGATGTAAGTTTAAAACACATAAATTGTTTTGTGAGATAACTATGGGAAATAACCTATGGAGTTAGATGAAATGTTTAATTAGTTCCAATTACAAATGGTATGGTCCAGTGGGAGGGGCCTAACCTTTTGTCGGGGCCTAGATTTTACGGTGAGAATGAAAGAAGCACAATAACCCTGTAGATTTATAAAAATTTATTACAACATGATGTTTCAAATTGAAGTGAACAACCAACAATAATCAGCAATGATCAACACACAGATTCAGAGATAAAATCTCGCTGTTTGCAAACAGGGTGCGGTCTGCTAAGACTGGACACAGACACATAGAAGTCAAAGAGCTTTTATACTGTGCAGGTCACGTATGCATGTTTACCTAAGTTCCATAACATGTCCCTACAGTATCTGATTTTGACTAGATTTTTTTGATTTGCTCAGTCACTTCAGTATAGCAAGTACAAAGTCTAAAATCGTCAGAATGACAAGTACAAAGTTTAGACAAAATGTATCAGCGATAATTCGTTTTCCTTCCACACCTTTAAATGGAGGAGGTCTGACATTGCTCATGGCAGTTAGAGAAGGACTGTGGTGCTCTGCAGACCTGTGTGCTCATTTTTTGTTATTATTGTCATTATTTGCTAATTTCCTCGGATGCACTTTAAGGGCAATAAAGCTCTTCACCTTTTTTTTTTTAATCAAATGGACTTTATCTTGTTATTTTTTCTATAGTTTTAAGGTCAAATCAGACCTTTTCCAGGCAGCCTTTCGGCAACCTACCCTCACTTCTGGTCAGAGTGTGACACCATGCGTGAAAATGATCTCTCATTTTCCCTGAACCATTCTGTTACAAGCCTGATGTGATGATCCTAATCAATCCTGGCACTGTCCAGTCTTTTTGACATTAGAGACATGAGAGGACACTTACTGACCTAAGCATGTTATTGGAGGACATAACAAGAATTTATTACGTTTGAGAAATTTTTCAACATTTTTTATTATTATGTAGAAAATCAACGTTAATGAAGTTACCATATTTGGTTCCTTATAAGTGGCAAAAAAAAAAAAATTGAAGAAATAAATATAATAACACAATAAAAACACATGTAAGGTGAAAAGAACATGTATTTTAGAACATTAGAACATTACTTTTAAAACATTAGACCAACATAAGTGCTGATCCAGACCCCTGTCCACATCCACATGATCCCTTTGAACATCATTCCTTACATTAGTACCATTACTTCAAGGTACCTAAAAAAGCGGGTACACTCACTGTTCATGCAGAGGTGGACCTTACAGACCCTGGAGACCACATTGGACCTGAGATTGTTGACTCACTGTCCTCACTGGAACTGATTCTGTCACTGTCTTGTAATATGTGCAGGAATTACCAAAAATAGTCACTTGCCCAAAAAAAGGTTAAAGGTGTGGGAGACTTTCGTGACCAATTTTTCATCAAATCTGTAAAACCTCAGTCATAGCCTAAGTATCATGAATCTGTAAGTCTTTCTGTGATTACTCACCTGAATCTCTTGCATTATGGTGAACAACAGCGGCAGCAGCAGGACAACCATATGATATTATATGGATGAAACAAACACGATGTGGAAATGGCTGAAACGCGGAATCAGCATGAGGAATATGCATAGAGGGAAGGGAGCTCCTGCTGTTTCCGCATCATGTCTGTAGCAGCTGCTGCTGTCAGGTGGCTGCGCGAACCTCCATTTCCCACAATGCATGTCGCAACAAAATTCCGAAGATGCCCGAGTTACCTCCTGGCTCTGTCTGTTAACACATAGTTTGTTTATGGTGGATGGCACTAAGAAATTGTTCACCATAATGCAAGAGATTCAGGTGAGTAATCACAGAAAGACTTACAGATTCGTGATGCTTCGGCTATGACTGAGGTTTTACAGATTTGATGAAAAATTGGTCCCGAAAATCTCCCGCACCTTTAAAGAGCCTCTACATATTGGTATATAAACCATTACAGAAACATAAAACGTGATTTTGGTATTTACCAATGCTGTTTGTGGTCTCATTGTAAAGCTATATATATATTGAACCCCAAAACCAAAAATGCCAAAAATGAAAACAGACTACAGTGATTTACAAATCAAGTTATTTCAATGGCCAGAATACAAAACCCCCTATCCAAAAAAATCACTTATTTCAGGAAAGAAAAAAAAAAATGCTTAGTGTTATTTTAGTATGGTCAAGGAGGTTTTTGTCAAGTGACCTTCATGTCATAAGAAAGGGTGGGATTATCTTGTAGATAGACTGAAAATGTGGAGTCATGCTTGTTCTCACCATTTAACCCTTTCATGCATGAATTATGAGAACCTTAATGGGCCCAAACATAGTAATATCCCGTCAGACAGCGAACTTTAATTGATTGCCATTCCAACATTTATTTCAATATAAAGTAGCTCCTTGTTTTGGATAACCCATTATGGTCCAACTAAAGCAAAAATGAATTTAAAAGTAAAAATATGGGTCAAACTGTCTCTAAAATGTCCCTTCAGAGAGATTTTGAATACCCTTTTTTTTTTTTTTTTTTTTACCCTAATCAAGTTATTTTTCCTCAGTGTTTTTATTCCTCTTTAGGCATGAAAAAAACAATGTGATCGAAAAAAATTTTATGAACCTATTTTTCATGGAGTTGCAAAAATATCCACTCAACTGGACATCATGCATTTAATTTTTGAAGCCAAGAAACATGTATTTACTGATACACTGTGTGAAAACTATGATTTTTTTTTTTTTTTTTTTTAATGCTGCTAATCTGATGTTTTATCACATTTGAACATACTTTAACATTAGTCATTACTCACTTTATGGAGATAAAATGTAAAAAAAAAAAAAAATTGTTTATGAAAATGGTTAATTACAGTCTATTAACAATAACAAGCAATTGATTTACACTCAGACATGTTACTGCAGATCAGGTTTATCAAGAACAGCAAAGTTACAGTAATGATATGAATTACAACGTATGGGATGATGCATAAGTGTCCACTGTGTTGGCTGATATGGAAGTGAAACAATAAAATCCATAAATATACAAGAGAACAGCTGGAGAATAACTGTCCACTGTAGTGACCATTATGCATGAAAGGGTTAAGGTGAAAACACAAAATCTAAAAATTTGCAGATAGGAGGTTTTTTTTTTTTTTGGCTATCGATTTACAATATAAGTAAATATTTGGTTGCTGAGGAGACCAGTTCCACATTGTTGTCTGTTTATGGGTTCTTACTGCAGCCCTGCATCATTTTGGCTTTTTTTTTTTTTTTTTTTTTAATGATCCATCAAATGTGTTCATCTTGTCAAAAGTGTGGAAAGCTACTCAGCACTCAGAATCTATTACAACCGTTCAGTGGCTACATACAGCCTGTGATGTTCTGTTGTTAAATGCAAGCAAAAGAGGCCCTCTAGTGGTCAGAATAAGTTGCAGTAACATGTATTTTGTACTCTCAGAGTTCCCGTAGCCAGTTCAGACATAAGAAGGAACTAAACGGACATGTGTTTTTCACTCTGTTTGTATGGCAAGAAAACATTTGCCTGTGAGTATTTTACGTTCAGTTGTTGTAGGAATGAATAGTAAAAAATATCTCTGATGTAAACCTTTGTTGCTGGATAAAAAGACGTTATAAATCTTAAGCTAATCTGTAAATGCTAATCATTAGCGTGTCAAAGGATTTTCCCATTCAAGCTAGCATCAAGCTAGCGATCTATATCCTATTCATTTAAATGTGTAATGCCATGTACAGGGTGGGGAAGCAAAATTTACAATGTTTTGAGGCAGGGATTGAAAGACAGTGTATGACCAGTTAGTTTATTGAAAGTCATGAGAATTTATTTGCCACAAGAAAATTGACATAATAAAAAATGTTTTTATTCTATGTGTCCTCCTTCTTTCTCAATAACTGCCTTCACACGCTTCCTGAAACTTGCGCAAGTGTTCCTCAAATATTCGGGTGACAACTTCTCCCATTCTTCTTTAATAGTATCTTCCAGACTTTTGTCGTAATAGTTTTGCTCATAGTCATTCCCTTCTTTCCATTATAAACAGTCTTTATGGACACTCCAACTATTTTTGAAATCTCCTTTGGTGTGACGAGTGCATTCAGCAAATCACACACTCTTTGACGTTTGCTTTTCTGATTACTCATATGGGCAAAAGTTTCTGAAAAGGTATGGATAATAGTGTTAGGTATGATTATGACATCAATATATGTTTGGTTTCAAAACAATTGACGTAGTGCCTGCTGAGAAAAAACAACTAAATGGTCATTGTAAATTTTGCTTCCCCACCCTGTAAATGTACTAAAGCAGTGAAGATAACTGAGAAATATTCTGTATGTATGTTTGCAGTTTTACAGTGAGCCTCAAGTAAAGCTTTGGAGAGAAGTTTTCGGTGTCCGGCTTTTCTTGGGAAACCTGTTGTCTCTCCCAAGCTAGTCTACACACACACAAGCAGGGACAGAAAACAGCCCAATAGGATCTGAAGTGGGTTTGACCAGTAAAACAATAACATAAGAACCTATGAATAATTACCACGACAATGTTTTTGCGAAAAAGGAAAATTAAATGTTAAATGTATGAACATGTTAACATTTCCTCCTGAGGCTTGGGTAAGTAAACATTTTAACCCTGCTACTTCTCTAACTTCAGGTGGGTCCTTTATTTCCTGTCTTTCATTATTGGACACACTGATTAATCCAGGTGCGCTTATTTAATCAGTAGTCACAACAAGAAGTAGCAGGGACACCTGGATTAATCAGTGTGTCCAATAATGAAAGACAGCAAATAAAGGACCCACCTGAAGTTCAGGAAGTAGCGGGGCTGTGCATAGAGTCCATTGCCTTGATTGGAAACAGCATGATGCAACAATTTCTTTAGATATTTTATTTATCGGCTAAAATTTGCTTAGAGGTCTTATTTATGTCGTTGTGCATAAGAAATCAATATAAGTGAATCCCCAAAGGAACTTTGTGTTGGCAAATGCAAGTTATGCAAATTTGCAGGATTTCAGTTTTGTTACAACATGTTGATGGTCATATGAACTATGGTTTCAGGTCAAAAATGTCCAGTTTCGTCACAATTAATACTATGTTTTCATGTCACCGATGGCCAAGTTATATTTTAACTGAATTTACCCGAAAAACAAATATTCTATCCTTTTCGATTCCCCAGTTTTTCTTACAAGATTATATACTACATATCACATGTTTTATTTTTACAGGTTGCAATATGGAGTATGGTGCTGATCCATCCTGCTTATGTTACGCCAATACATACATTAAGAATGTCACATGTAACTTTTTAAATCAACAGTTTTCTAATAATAAGCATTTTTATAAAGAAATAACAATTCTATATTGCTATTTACTCTTTAGTATGATGATAAACTATACAATAAATAATTATGATACTAGTTTTTGCACAGGGATCATTTGTGGAAACGGTGACATGGCTGCCGAGCATCAGTATGACAACCATGTCACATCCGTCCACTGCCACATTTTGTGTTTTTGTGAAGCTGTTATTGTTTTAAATGCACAATACTAACATTTATGAATAAGAGGATAATTAGCAATAGTAAGTACATAAGTTTATTACTGATAAAGTTCTGGTACTGACCAGATCATCATGGGTAATGTCACGTCCGTCCACCAGCAAAAGTTTTCACATACACGTGCTATTCAAAATCCAATATTTCTGAAAATATAGCTTCCACTGTCAAATAATATCAGTAGTCTGTGCACAAATGTATTAGCATTATTTCAACACAGTTCTATGCATTTCTTACAACTTTTTTTTTGACAAAAATGGCCACTCATTTGACCCCCTAAGTAAATTTTAGCCATTATTTATTTTTGTTTTTAAAGCGTTGAAACCCTCATCCAAGGCAGAGGACAAAAATGCATTGCTTGGTCTCAGGAGGATTTACAAACTATCCTTTCACACAAAAAAAAGTGAATAAACTGAAAAACGACAAGTTTCATGAGAAAAATAAGTGCAATTTTAACAGTTTTCTGCCTCAAATGATCATTTATACATGTGTGTAAGAGATCGCTTGGAGCTAAAATAATTTTGACATCCTTGACTGTTAATATATCCAGTGGAATTTTTGCACTTTGCAAATTCATGCTGAGGGCCAGACCAGAACCTTTGGTGGACCGGTTTTGGTCCGCAGGCCGTATGTTTGAATTTCGGCATTGTCTTACCGAAACCCTACATTTACCAGAGGGCCTCATCCCTTGTACACAGACATTTCTCCACATTATTTGGATGATATGATGCACTGTAGACGACAAGATATTCAAGGTCTTCACTAATTAGACTTTGAGGAGCATTATTCTGAAATTATTAAGCAATTTTTAAACATTTTTTGCAGATTATTGAACTTTACTCTGTCTTTATTTGCACCCCTTCCTTTGTAAGACGCTCTTTTTATACTCAGTCATGTAACTGACCTGTTGCCAGTTTTGCTCATTAGTTGTAAAATGTCCCTCCAGCTGTTCTCTTTGTACCACAAATGTGTTACTCACATCAAAAAAAAAAAAAAAAAAATCATAAAATTATTTATTTTATCTGTTTTAAATAAAATATGCATTGTGACAAATGCAAATCACTGCATTCTGTTTATATTTACATTTTGAACAGTGTCCCAACTTTATCTGAACTGGGGTTGAATATATATTGATTTTTATCTTAGGACTTAGTGCAGATGCAAGATGTGATTCATCTAATTGTGTCCCGGAAACTATCCAAAATATAATCCACTTGGCCCGGTTTATCCGATCATTGTCACAACACCCTGAATAAAGCCTCATGCTGCTAGGCAATATTTTGTGTCCCTATGATTTTCATATTTCATCAATAACAAATTACATTTTTCTAACAAATGACTTAAAATATTTATTTGTTTATTCATCACGTAGAGATAATAGCCATTTTAAATACTATTTTGCATTTTACATATCTTTTTATTCTGGTTGATCTTTTCCATAGTGGTGATCGATGTTTACAGGAAGAATGAATCATGAAGTGATTAAAAAAACGGAACTATTTATGGTGCAAAGTAAACACCTTCTAATCAGACTTAACTGGCCAAATTATATTTATTTTCTATTTTTGTCTTCCAACCTTATTAATATTAACCAAACAAAAAATCTATCTACAGATCCCATTTTCAGGAAGAGACATATGCATTTTGTCCTGCAGAATAAATCTGCAAACTGAACTAAGCTTCAGTTCTTACTCACGTTTTTTTAAATGTCATCCCACACGTCACACTCTTAAATTGTAACCATGTGAGGAGATTTTATCCGGAAGCTGTTTATCTGTAGAGGGTTCACCAGGTAAAGGTCAGTCATTCGAAGCTCTACGGCTTATTTTCTAAACGGGTTTATAAAATTTAATGTAACTTTTGTAACATTTTTTTTTTACTTAAAGTTTTTTTTTGCAGAACACTGTAAATGTGGGAAAAAAACAAATAAACAAAAAAGAGTAGTGCTTTCCAGTTTGTTTCCAAACATGTCACCAGATAACGGGAATGTCTACCTGCATGAACTATTTACTTTTGTGTTTATTCATGCAACATTTTTTTTTTTTTTTTTCCACAGTTTGTACGATATGTGCTGATGCATAATTGCAGCAGAGGTGAATCTAGTCACAGTGCTGACGTTTTTGACATGTGTGATTGTGCCACTACAGATCGTTCTACAGTCTGGGCCAAGGCTTGTGGCTGCCAGTCAGCAAGAGCTTCGTGGTGCCGCCGGTGGAGCTGTCAATCAACCCCATCGCCAGCTGTAAGACAGATGTGTTGGTGACTGAAGATCCAGGGGAGGTCAGGTCAGTGTGACAGTCGGACTCAATTTACAGCTCAGGATTTGTCACACGGAAAAATTGGGTATATTTTTCTGTTGTGAAAGCCATGTAAACCTGCTGTACAAAAACCAATAACACCTACAAAGTGTTTATTCCAATGTGGTTCATTTTTAATGTTGAAATTAAGCTAATTAAAATGTTATCCTGCTAGTCTGATTTCATTATTTTAGGTTGCTGTTACCTCTTTGCCACATATCTATCCACATCAAATACTGCCTTCACATGGTATCGGATAGATGATCCTTTCCACTAGTGAATTTGAAATTACAAGTGCGTTGTGTTCAAGTGCTTTTGTTGTCGTAGTGAAATGAAAAATGCCTGACACACAATTTATTGTGACCTGCTAGTTGGATGGAACATTTTTGGACATATTAATTCATCTGCCACAGCATTTAATTTAAAAAAAAAAAAACTTTTTAGGCAAATTGCATATGCTATAAATGTGCAAAATCATCAGCTAACAGGAGCAGAATGTTAATAAAAGCTGTGTTCATCATCCACGATGAATCCCTGTTGCTCTCCGACATGTTGAAAAGTTCAAAGGTTATTTTCATCGCATGGATCAAAATTATTTTCCCAGTTCTCCAATGGAAAATATGATGTGAGGGCGTGTTCATGTGCAATGTTTGAATTTGTAACCAGTATTTATCATAATTCTCATGGTACGTGAAGGCAGGATCAGTGACTTCAGTCGTAAGGAATGTCACTTTTCACAAATTCACATACAGTATATATGATAGCAATAAAGAAAACCAGGGCTTAATTCGAACTGGATCCAACTGGATTGGGATCCGGAACCTATTTCATTGGATCCGGCAACTCTATGGAAAAAAAAAAAGCTTGAATGAAAAAAAAAAGTGCTTATTGTTATCTGTCTTGTTAATCTTTATTCCCCATCGAAGTTACACAAAAGTCTTGTGTTCAGATGCATTTTAAGGTCAATTTTAAGGGAAACAGGGACATAATAGGGGCAGTCTGTTATGCATGGACATCTCTAATCATGTCCACTTTCACCTCTGCAAAAATCTAAACAAAAAACCCCAATATTATGGATGCTGTCCAGCTTAAGCCTTATTTTTCTGTTAATAAAACATTTTCCCTTCAGCACCACACTTTTGGGTTCAGTCATTGAGGGCATCTTGACAATTTGTATATGAGAGAGAGAGAGAGACAGACAGTTTGTTGAATAAATTTGGTGATGATTGAACGCAGTTTTCGGACATTAAGCTACGTTAAGCTTTTTTACATTAAGTGTTTTAGACTGTCCCCATTACCTCCACCCCCGTTTTGAGTCGCCAGATCCACCCCCCCACCCCCCCATGTTTTGGCACCTCCCATTTTACAAATTAACCCTATAATGCCAAGCATATCATATTTGATACATGACTTTTGAAGCCCTCTACATGATCAGTGTGATTTTTTTTTTTCTTGAAAAACCTTAGATACATGCAATACATGGATAATCCACCAGGGGGGAGGAATTCATTCACCAGAGGCCTTTCCAGTTACACTACAAGACTGTCATTAATGAGGAAGGAGACAAAACTTTGCCAATTTTGAAAAGGAATTATCCATTTGTTAGACTTTTTTTTTATTTTAATGTGTTTTTGTTTGTTCAAAATTTATAATATTTGGACATTGAGACCCAATGTATCAAATATGATACAAAATTGAAAATCATACATGGAAATTGATATTTGAAAAAAAAAAATGTTTTGGTTGTTCGGAAGGACCAATAAAGGCTCCAGTTTCCAAGAACTGGAATTTTCTGTCAATGATTTAATGGTTCAGGCTTTATAGCAAAGGTGTCAAACTCCGGGTCCTCGAGGGCCGGTATCCTGCATGTTTTAGATCAGTGTTTTTCAACCTCGGGGTCGGGACCCCACTTGAGGTCGCCTGGAATTCAAATGGGGTCGCCTGAAATTTCAAGCAGCTGATAAAAATAAAAATAAATAACGCACTCATAAAAAATATATATATGTTGAGTTGACAGAGACAATCCCAATCCATAAAAGACATGACAAACTGTGAAACTAAAATTGAAGCACTGTGGTTCTGTTTATCTTTCAAATGTTCATTGTGGTCAGTTTCAGATGATGCAGCTCTTTCATAATTCATAGCTTGAGTTCTTGTTTGTTCAGTATTAATTGTCAGCCTTGTAAATCCAAGCTGGACTGACTGTACATATCCTGGCCAAGGAAAATCAAATTCTCACTTTGTGCAGTAATCTACACCTGGCTTTTCTGCCTCCGTCCATAATAATATACATTATATTAGCCTAAATGTCGTCTAAAATTAATGTTTATTTGCAACATAGTATAGCAAACTGTTACATGATCAAAAACAAATTAATTTTAGCAAAAAAAATGTCTCCGTTTGGAATGTCTGGGTTCGCCAGAAATTTGTGATGTTAAAATGGGGTCACGAGCCGAAAAAGGTTGGAAACCACTGTTTTAGATATTTCCCTCTTCCAGCCACACCTGGTTCAATTAATGATCAGCTCATCATCATGCTCAGTAGAAGCCTGATAACAATGTAATGGCTTCCAGGTGTGATGGAAGAGGGAAATATCTAAAACATGCAGGATACCGGCTCTCGAGCACCGAAGTTTGACACCCCTGCTTTACAGGGTAAAGCACTGAAGAAAACCATATTAAACATAACAGAGATACCTTTTAAAGATCCATATACTTTTACAAATAATGCTGCCAAAACAATTTATCTTGCTCTTTCTTTTTTTTTTTTTTTAATTCACTTTTTATTGACATTCTATAACAATGTTGACAAATATATTCATTTTAAATGTCATCAACATTATGTTAATCTGAATGTCCCATTTTTTAACAATGAAACAAACAAAAAGAACATAAACAAGTAGGGAGTGAATTGCAGTTATTACGTTTACTATATCTAATCTTCTATTCAAAAATAAAAGTATCAAAGTCCGGTCTGCGTGGCATGATGTATTCCATCCATTTCTTCCACCGCGTAACAAACAAGTCCTTCTTATAGTTCACCTCTGCAGTAAGTCTCTGCATCTTATATATGTCCACTGTAATGTCCATCCACATGCTCAGCGTTGGGCTTTCCGATGAAAGCCATTTTTATCTTGCTCTTTCAACCATTTATTGTCACATTTTTATTGACATAACATTATCCGCACAAGCATGGATCTAAAAGGGTTGGCAAAATCTCAAAGTCAGGTAACCTTCAATATAGTCCATTAAGTGACTGCGACTTTTATGATTTTTTTATGATTGGTCCATTATATTAATTGCACAATACTGTAAATCTCCAGTCTTAACACAACCAATTCATTTCCACTATCAAAAAGTTTACATTAATAATAAGTGGTATCTATATAGAAACTCATTTCCAGTACTTTTGGATTGTTTACTATTGACAATACTTATGACTATATGACTTGAAATTACATAGCTTAAAAGGGGCTGTGTATTCAGGTTTGTAGATTCATTTTTATCGTATGAATATATACAGAGTAGATCTGGCAATGTGACAGTAGCAGAGGAGGAAAAAAAAAAGAGACAAACAAACTCACCTTTTGCCATGTGCATAGAGAACTGAAAACCAAACCAAACATGAAATTAATGTCAACAAGGTTATGGATCTGGTGATGACTGAATACTGGCAACAAAAGAGTAATGTTTTCCCATCCGGCCAGGCAATCGGTTCTGGCATGGATGAGTGCAGCTGAACACCACAAATCAACATTAATGTCAGAGCGTCAACGATGATTGTAAGCCTCCTCAATGTAGTCTTTTTTTAAAGACCAAAATTTCTTTGATTTCAGTCACACAACTATACTGCATAAAATATCCAATAATCGTAATTGTTTGTTTGTTTGTTTGTTTGTTTGTTTGTTTGTTTATTTATTTTTAAGGCAGGGCTGTCAAACATATGTCTAGCCTGTGGGTTGAATTTGTGAAATGCAAAAACTACAGTTAAGATATTAATTAATGGTGTCAAAAATATTTTAGTTCAGGACATATGCAATCTTAATCTAATTCAGACGTGTCAGACCAGTAAAATACTGTCATAATAACCTGTGAATAATGACAACCTCCAATTTTTCTCTTTGATTTAGTGTAAAAAAAGGAAAATTATATGAAAATATCTACATTTGAAAAATTATGTTAATAAACAAGGGAATAACATGAACAAATATGAACAGATATGCCAAATATGCCTGGTACTAAATGTTTTGTATACAGTGGTACCTTGACTTTTGTGTTTAATTCGTTCCGTGACTGAGATCGTAACTCAATTTGCTTGTATATCAAATCGATTTTCTCCAATGAAATGAATTGAAATGCCATTAATCTGTTCCAGTCCCATAAGCTGAAATACATGGAGATAATGTCTAGCCAAAACTTATATCCAAAACTTATTTCTAACCTATGAGTAACGTGCTTTGAACTAGAGCTGCACAATATATCGTTTGAGCATCATCATCGCAATATATTTCTGCGCAATAATCACATCGCAGGTCCTGCAGTGTAGGAGGCAAATTAATTCAATGCGTTCTCATCTAAGTTCAACTTGGGCACCTGACACACACTGCACACAATGATCCACCAATCGCAATTGCTCTTAATCAGTTTGTGAAAGCAGACCACGCCCCTGCACATGGAGTGAGTCGCTGGTAACAACATTGAAAAATGAGCAACGAACAAGAGACAGTCACTGAAAATGAAGACTTGGTGCCTAAAAGAAAAGCAACGTCATTTATCTGGAATTATTTCAGCTACAAGAAGGACGATATTGAAACACGAATTCTGTGTTGATAGTGCCTTGCACCTGTTGCCACAATGAGAAGAAACATAACTAATTTCTTTGACCATTTACGTCGGCACCACACATATATTATATCCTCCTGAGCATTTTTTCATATCACAGTATATATCGCTGGGTTAAAAAAAATCGCAATGTCAGTTTTTTTCCAATATCGTGCAGCCCTATTTTGAACTTATGTGTAACTTATATTGAACTCATCTCCAACTCATATTGATGTCTGTAGACATATTTGACGTGTTCTGGAGGACCGCTTCCAAACACGTGGCAAAGCATGTCAGCACCTCCCCTCTGGACAGCGATCGGACTTTGTTGTGCAGCAGGAGATAATACTTGTAAAACCTAATATCACCATAATCTTCAAATTTAGAATTACATTTTTCAAAAAGTAACAAACTAAATTAAAATACTTTTGAGTTAAATACTCATTATTAATTTTCCAAAGCCACAGGGAAAGAGCCACATGCAGCTCTGGAGCCACCTGGTAGGATATATAAAAATGAGGTTAACATGAGGTGTTAACCCCATACAGGAGATCAATCTCCCAATAGAAATGGGTGGTTCTTTCACTGGAGGAGAACTCAACTAATGCCGCATTTCCACTATGTGGTACCAGCTCGACTCAACTCGACTCGGCTCAGCCTTTTTGCGTTTCCATTACGAAAAAGGCCCGGGAATCTGGTACCCAGTACTAGTTTTTTGGTATCACCTCTGCCGAGGTTCCAAGTGATACTAAACCGTGACGTATAACACTGCGGACCACTGACTGGTCAGACAGTTTTCTCTGTGACCTGCCGTTTTACAAAAAACAGATGCAGAGGTGGACAGTAAATGCAGCAGTACATTAATCCACATGATAACAGCCCAAAACTACACCATGGTTGGTCGAGGAGATTCAGTCTTTGGTGGCCGACGTAAAAATTCAGGTGAGACAACATGCAACAAGCAAGTTTTCAGCAACTCTCTGACAGTGACGTGCAGTGGGGTTCATGGCTGGGGAGGCACTGACTCTTTCAGAGCCAGATCTACAAATATATGGTGGTCTGAGAAACTGGAATAGAGAGAGTGAACAAAAGGAATGACTTGGGTATATGGGCTCTGCATCAAGTCAGCATAGGTGGACTGGCAGGAACTCAACAGGAAACCTTCAAAAAGAGCCATTTCAAACTAAAAATAAAAAAAAGTTTATGGTCTTACCTTTATTTGTACATGAAATCCATCCATTCTCAGCTCAGAAATGTAATCCTCCATTTTTGACGACGTGAATTAAAGTGTATAAACTAGAAGCACTCGGAGAGCGCAGACCTCCGCCAAGGCTGATCAGTGGGCCCCCCCGTGGGCCCCCTCACCCCCGATCACCCCCAAAAGTTAATCATTTCTTCCTTATCCCATTTCCAACAAACCCTGAAAATTTCATCAAAATCTGTCCATAACTTTTTGAGTTATGTTGCACACTAACGGACAGACAAACAGACAGACAGACAAACAAACCCTGGCAAAAACATAACCTCCTTGGCGGAGGTAAAAAGAACGAAGAAGATTATAAGCGCATGAATCTGTGGACTCACAGGCGCCATCTATCATGAGGCAGGGGTACTGTTTGCCTCCCCTAGTGACTTTTTCACTGCGGTTTTATGATTAATCTGCGAGCCTAAACACATTACGGAAATACATTCCATACGTTATGCAGATTATGGAAGGATAGAGCATATAATCAGAGTGTTTGAAAGCATTTTAACTGCGATATACAGAGGGACAGCGACACAATATTTTCATTGGGTACCAGCAGAGTTCATGAGGGGAGTAGACAGTTCTCCTGGAGGCACAGCACAGCGCTGCCTCACGGCGTATCTCCTTCCTGTATTTGAACGGAGCATGCGGAAATTCTGCTATTCTAATTGACAAAAAAAACCAAAAACAAACAATATTGGATTCGAACGGAAAATGAGTTTATAGGACATACCAGCTGACAACTATCAACATTTATTATATTTTATAGTTAACTTTTTTTTCTTTTCAAGATTGACAAGGGAGGCTCTGCCTCCCCTGCCTCCTCTGACTGCACGTCACTGCTCTCTGAGCAGATGACACGGAAATAACGCACCGCATCACTATGACGTGCATGCACTATAAAGTGGGTAGTATCCTGTTATGGAAATGGTCTCCTGGAATACCGAGTCGAGTCGAGCCGAGCTGAGTTGAGTCGAGCTGGTTCTACGTAGTGGAAACGCAGCATAATTAAATAAAAAGTCCATAAATGACTTCCTATCGGTGCTCAATAGTTACTACATTGATATCACTAAACATTTCCATGTCATTAGCTAATAAGATATGGCCCATTATAAGTAAAGGCAAATTTTCAAGAATTTAAATAATTTCCCAAAAATTCCAAAAACTATATTTGTCAAAACTGTGAATCAATTTTGCAGACATTGTCCCACGGAAGCTACATACAAAAAAATTAATCCAACCAGTATTTTCAAAGAACATTGTTGAAACATAGACACTGGTGACCTTGAGTTTGACCCTTGAACCACTCAAGGTCAACGGTCATGGACCCAAATGAAAGTCCATATATGGACTTCATGTCAGTGCTCAATAGTAACAATATTGATATCTCTAACCATTTTCATGTTATACGCATCAAAATCTAAGTAAAGGCCATTTTTTTTTTATATTTCAAAAAATTCGCCAAAAATTTAAAAATCGAAATTGGTCAAACCTGTGAAAAAAAAATAGAAAATGAATCCGACTACAATTTTTGTCTGAGATGTTTGAAGAAATTGCCACTGCTGCTGCTGCTGCTGCTGCTGCTGCTGCTGCTGCTGATGATGATCATGATGATGATGATGATGATGACGAAGACGACGACGAAGACAGGGCCTTCAGAATAGCTCATAGCTGGCATGTCTAGTGAGCAAAAAACAGGCAGTTCAACTAAAAGTCCAAAAACAAGGAACACAAAGAGCACTGGGTTACAGATGGGAACATGACATTGACAAACTGATGTGGACCACAGGGGAAGTGGGAAACAGGCAGGTATGAGGTTGGGACCAAGAACGGAGGGAAAACTGTGGGCAAGTAGCCAGAAATGTGAACCGCCACTGAGAAATAGAGGGAAAAATGCAAAGACGGAAAGAAAACATGGATGGGGGCACACAAGAAGGATTAATTACATCCAACCTGGCATGGTCCAGATCTGTGGGATGTCCAGTCATACCATGTGCACAACTGAGGTTGAATGATACAGTTAAAACTGCAGCTAGTGGGATGTGTCCCAATATTTTTGTCCATACCTTTTATAAACACCAGTATTAATGGGAGATTTTTCTTTTTAAGCAAGATGTGAATAAAGTCGATGGTTAGTTCTGGTAGAAAATTATTTGGTCAGAGCATGAAGAACATTTTAGAAATGTAGGTTAGAGGTAGAACATT
This sequence comes from Sphaeramia orbicularis, assembly GCF_902148855.1. Taxonomy (NCBI): domain Eukaryota; kingdom Metazoa; phylum Chordata; class Actinopteri; order Kurtiformes; family Apogonidae; genus Sphaeramia; species Sphaeramia orbicularis. The sequence goes on along the minus strand of NC_043968.1, from coordinate 69,357,245 downwards.
TAAAATCACAGTCGTAGATAAACAAAAAAAAAAAATCAATGTTGAGAAAAATGAAGTGAAAACTGTCAATGAGACGTTTTAGAAGCAACTATAATAATTTAGACAAAACTAACCAATGCAGTGATATTTATGACAATATAAAACTACATTATGACATTTATCATTGTTTTGTATCCTAGACCCCTGTTAGAAAAGAAACACCTGAATTCATGCCTAACGCATGAGAATGAGTTAGGCATTTATGCTATGAGGCTAACGATATGTTACACTGTATTCGGGTTTAGCTACATAGTGAACATTTGTAAAGAAATAAGCAATTTTTGATTTCTAACAAATGTAAACAATGGTATACGTTTGACTGTTGATATACACAAAATCAATGAGGCCACTGGTTTGAGCTTGCTAGACTTACAGAATACAATTTTTCCATTGGAACACAGTCCAATCTTTATGTGTTTATGTTTATGTTTACGCATTTGGCAGACGCTTTTTTCCAAAGAGACTTACAGGGGAAAACCAATTAAATCACTCAATCAATCAAATTTTTTATTTTTATGTTCTCTATCAAACTGATGGTTGCTTAACTCTTTCGGTGCCAGACAGTTAAGGGGCTAATAAGCCTTAAAAGTGCCACAGATTTTGGCCGTTTTTCAGTATTTCGCGTCGTTTTTATAATATTTGAAGAATCCTGCAGGAAACCACTCGGTAACATTCGACCGATTGCTAATTAGATTCAAAACACACCGGACGCAGCCAATTCATTATTGATCGTAATTTGCATAATTCATAATAATAATAATAATAATAATAATAATCTTTATTTATATAGCACTCTTCATACATTAAAAACTGTAGCACAAAGTGCTTTACATATCAGTTTAAAAATCAGTACCGTCCCCCACCCACACCCACCCACTCACCTGCACACACACACACACACACACACATATACTGTACATGCAAACCCACAAGCTCACACATACTTAAGAAGACTGACTGAGCACGGGTAGACCCGAACAAAAATGTACAAGTAAAAGTAAAACATCTATTTAGGAGGCGCTGTCTCAGGGAGCCATCCGCACCAGGAGGCAGCCGCTGACCCCGGCGACCAGGCACCAGCAACACAGCCCCGCATCCCAACTAGTGGGAGAGGGCCAACTGGGACCCCCACCCACCAGAAAGGAGCGGACCCCAGTGAGAGAAGGTGCCACAGCCCCCGGAGTCCACAGCCGCCCCCCAGCATTGAGGGCTCCCTCTGATGAAACACCGGAGAATAAGAAACATTAAAAAGATATAAAAATATTATTTGGTCGCGTGACCTCAAATTCCCGTCTGATTGGTCTCCAAAGGGGGACACAGAAAGAACGTCATCAAAATGTGAGAAAAAAATGGGGGTGGATGGTTTGTTTGTACACAAATGTGGCGTGTTCTCCAAAGCCGATTTAATCGGCCCATGGCACTGAAAGAATTAACTATTAAATACCACAACTATTTAGTCACAACTTTCAAATGCTTTTTTTGGTCTTTCTCAACTGATTTATCTCCATTTATTATAATATTATTCTCTGCATTTTTCAATGAAAATCATGTATTTCCCCATATTTAATTCACTGGTCATGTAGATGTTCTTCAAAGCTCAGAGTAAATTCAAAGGCTATTAGATCAAATCAGAGAAAAATAGGAAAAAGTGACTTTTTTTTTAACAAAATCTATCATTAACTGAACACAAGACAAGTGTCTCCGTCCACTGTCATTGATCCAACTCCATGGATTGTACTGGTGAATCAATGTTGTAGAAGATGACAATGTTTCCACGGTAACTACAGAGCCTCTGAACATCCAAATGGGTCATATCTGATGACCATGAAAAGATGATAAACTGCGTTTTACACCAATTATTTACATATATTGATAGAATAAATGGATCAACAGGGATTAGTCATTTTAGATCAGTAGATGGTCAGTGGTGGATGTTTATGTCTTTACGGGAAATGAGAAGCTACACAGTTACAGAACGACCTGCAGTTTAAACATATTAATCACTGCAATAATTATTCAATAGAAGGATCTGAACTATTAACTTTTTTTGCCCAGGTTGTGTATCACAACCCATTTTTCCTAGCAGAATTTACTCTGCACTGAACACTCAAGGTTATTTTTCACATTTCATATTTACTAAGCATATTTATGATTCACAGAGATTAACTTGCAGTAATTATTGAATTCTGAATTTTTATGTTGGATGTGCAAGTGTGATTTATTAAAGCAACGATCTCTCAAGGCAAAAATACACACCTGCTGACAGGAATCTTATTAGTGAGACTTCTGATTAGGTAAGGCCAAATATGAAAAACAGAATGAAAAAAACATGGGATCAGTGATGTGGAGCTCGACACGAAGGCTGTAAATAGTGGTCATATCAAACTAAGGAATAGTCTAACTGAAATCACAGGATTTCTGGAGGTAAAGTAATCATTTAAACGCCATTGCTTCCTCTGTGCTTTTCTGCTGTCACTCGAGCACCGGTGCTATTGTGTGATGCACAGAGCATACTGGCTTATATCTCAGCTGCAGGTGCAAATTGGGCACTTCAGCAAAGTGCAAGAACTTAGCTTTGATTCAGATCACAGCTCCATTTGGGTTACAGCAAGTTAAGTCATTTATCACTGCAAAAAAGATGCACATTCATGGAAGAAAGAAGCACGTCCACACTATTTAAAGTCTTCTCCATCGCTGTACGGGGCTCCATATACAGACAGCCATTTAGATTATTATACAACCTGACTCGTATGCCTTGACAAAGTGTTTATGAATTATTTCCTCTGCAATTACAGTCACTAATTCCCTGTCATTTTCATGAATATATTATATAAAAAATAAATCTAAAAGCCATCAGTTTGTGCTAGACTTGGCTGCCAGGGTGTGTATGTGTGTGTTGAAGTGCTAAAGCATTAATCAGGCCTTAACACCAACATCACACCAAGAAATAAATAATAAAATTAAAATCACGGTGGAGGAAATACATGTTGTGTGACTGATTAAAAGCCCACTTCAGCTGAAATAATAACTTAATGTTCTGTATTTCGTTAATGATTAGTCCCTGCAACATGCAATGATCTTTCAGATCGTCATGAATAATGCAGGCGACTCATTATCCAAAGCATTTTCGTGGAACAAAGTCCCATGGGAGCTGGTGAGTTTTTTTTCTTCTTCTTTTGCTGGTTCACTTTTCCAAAGCATTTGTACCACATTGATACAATCAGCCACTCAGTAAATCAGCAATGATAACATGTTGCAGTAGGAAGTGGAGGAAGTACACTCCATCTATGGTGTTGTTCAAGCCAGGTTATCAGGTACCGAACTGGAAAATGTGAGGACTCAGAGGGAAGATTTAGAAGTAAATTGTGCAATTACAAAAGACAAAGACACAGCCTCAGACAAAAGGAGCTTGTATATACCGAGTTATCAGTCCATCCAAACAGAAAAGGGGACGACATAAACACTAAGCATTGAAAAAATACCAAATAAATGACAAGACAGCTAGTCTTCAGTTTCCAAAAAGCCAACATGAACATCCACACAAACTTAAAGGTAGGGTGGGAGATGTTTTCCTGGAGCATTTTTTACTATATTGCTTAAAATCCCCTTCGCACCCCGTTTACAACCAATTAATTAAATGCTCTAACACAAAAATAAAAAAATTTTAGTCACCTGTGGAACGGACAGGACTGTAAAAACACCATCCAATCATTTTAACCAACCCATCGAAATGATTGAATGGTGATATGTCCATCAAACTCAGTTGCCATTTGTCCCTCCCCCCTACTGCACGTACCCCTCTTCGTGCGCAAATCGTGCGTTCTCAGAGGCTTGACTGATGCTGTGCAGCGCTTGTGAACCCTCAGGAACAAGCATTGTGCGTTCCGGTACTCTGGAGGCGTGACTGCGGGGGGAAAGTCTGAATAAAGGGGTTTGGAATTTTGACTTGTGTATTTTCAAAATGTAGCGTACTCGAACCATTTTTCCAAGATCTCCCACCCAACCTTTAAGCCTCAAAAACTTAAACAATAAAACCCATGTAGTTTGACGAATGACACTTGATTTGGGCTTTAGTTAATGATACTTTTTGCTGAAAAAGTCAGTTTTTCCTTCAATTTTTTCGTTTTAATGTAATAACTTTTGAATTTCTGAGTTTTAATGAATATGATCAATAAATTAAATGTATTAAAATACATGATTTACACTGAAAATTATAAAATGCAGAGGATAATATTATACCAAATTATGATAAATCACTCAGCAAAGGTTACATGTAGAGGAAGATTCGTTATGAAGTCAGCACAAAAATAGATTTAGGGCTTTAAGAGTTAAACATTGCAAAATAACAAAAGTGAATGTAAACTAAATGCCTCCCCCCCCTTCCTGGTGGAGGTTTGGTAAGACAGCACCCTTGGACCCATCTCAACATGAACCCCTTAAAAACAAGATTTACATAATTAACTTAATATTTCAACTTGTTTTGCATCTTACTGTTCAGTTCTATTTCAGCACATTACAGTTATTGTCCAGATTCTACCCAGATCTTTTTATACTTCTAATTTAGAGTGCACCGTGTATAGTGTTTGCTCTTTATGTTATATTTATCTTAAGTTTGCTGTGATATTATTTTGCTATCGAATGTGTGTCATGCTGCTGCTGCACTGTAATTTCCCAGTTTGGGATAAATAAAGTACATCTATCTATCTATCTATTGACTAAACTGCGAGGTAAAACGTATAAAAGTTAACTAAATGTGCATGATTACAAACAGAAGTAATGTATTTTCCAGCAGATATACATCATATTTTATTATTTTTATATGGATTGCAAGTGTAAGGTGTGAAATTATTGTAAAAAACTAAGAAAACTAATATGTAGTATTGTGCAAAAGCGTGTGAAACCTCTGGCTGACAAACCCAACAAAAATGTATTTTATAGAGAAGAGATTATTGACTGTCGAGGTACAATATGACGTGTCAACTTAACTAAACACATGTTTAAAAGGAAGATATTTTTTCACTCGATGTCACCTCATATGGCTTCCTCATAATTAAAGCACCTTTATAAGGTTGTCAAATATGCTTATTTTTCAGTGGCTTCACTATGCTTCTATTTTCCGCATTACTAGAAATGTGGAGTTTGCAGTAACCTCAATTCAAAAAACCAGAATGGAATTTTATATATTTGTATGGAGCAAAGCATCAGAAAATTACTTTTCATTAGTTTCACAATGAATCCATTAATCAAATGCTTCAAATCAAATTTCATCATCTTGAATTATTTTTTTTTAATCTTTATACATTCAATATCAAGATTCATATTAACATTTTTGCTTTTTATGTGGAAATAAATTGGATCAGGAGACCGATAAGCAGGGCCACGGTGAACTTTGACCACAGGTAATCATCTTTTTCAGTTTGCGCTTTCATTCTGGCTGAGGACATTTATGATGCAGGGGGCTGGTTGGTGAAGACATTCTGTATTTTCCTTGATGGGTTTTACCACTACAGGAACATTTCAGTGCTCTTCTCACCCAAGATAAGTGTGTAAAATAGAGGTATTAGAGAGTCTGATTCATGTGAAATAAAATCAACTCTGAATGGACAGTGCACCTTCCTTTTTGACATACAGTGTTAATATGCTTGGCTGGAAAGTCACAGAGTATCTGGGTAAATAATGTGCTCATGAATGAATATTAAAAACACACATGTTCATGCAGCACATCACGAACCAATCAAACACTCTCAAAGCCCTGCTCCTTTTATTCCCGTTCATCTACCGAGCAGTTATTTTTACCTACTGCCTGAAGTCCCTGACATTTAGAGCCAGACACAGTTGAGAAAGATTGATCCTGGTAAAAGTCCGTACCGGACTGTAAGAATTCAGGACATACGATGATGAAATGGTCTGAATCCTAATGACAGGCAAGGTTCATTTCTTATGAGGGCCTGAGCTGTGAAAGTGGTGTGATTTCAAATGATTGTTATTCTAATTTATGCTAAAGGAATGTGTTTTTGAAAGGGTTAGGATGCATGCAAAGTCAAAACGCATTATATTTCATGGGTTTTTAAAAGAGGTGTTGAAAAATTACTCTACAAAAAGCTCCCTAATGTGGTTTCACCCAGACTCATTTTTGACCTGAAGGAGAAGGAAAGATCTCAGAAGGTCTCAAAAACCAGTATTTTTGGCTTTATTTTTTAACACTTTGGCAACATATGAACCTTTATGGTTATTTTGGACTTTAACTTGGCATTTCCATGACAATACTGCAGATTCGGTGTGTTTATGAAATGATAGAACAATTTGAATCGTTAGTATTTTTGTTGCTCATGTAAAATATGTACCAGTCTTTTACAAAACATATCATACACATTTTGGTTTATGACGTTTTTGTTTCATTCACATTTTGCTGTAGTCCTTTAAGAGTGACAACACATCAAAAATAATAATGAGTAATTATTTATTGTCAGATGTTCATGATGTTGCAGACCCCTGACCTAGACATGCCTAATTTGATAGATAACCACATTTGTGAAGTCCAGATGCACAAAAAGCCTCTTGGATCCATAACATAAACTCAGGACGATGTCTGCCATTTTGGTTTAATTGTACAATTTTAACCTCCTGTAGATGCCTCTAGGTGTCAAACATGGTTAGTGTGATCTGAAGACCTTCGCACAAAAGCGTTGACACGCTTGGCTGCTCTGTCATTTTTGATGTTTCACCATGTCGGATTGTATGTAATAATGTTGAGGTGAGGTCATAGCACCACCTACTGGTATTAAGAGTTTACCTTTATAGGATGAAAATCATCCCTGCGACATATAATGACATTATGTATAATTGGTAGTTAGCACCACAAACTGGAGAAGGAAATTTTTGTCAGGAATGTTCGAAACGGCCTCAGTCACAGTAAAATTATTGCCTCAACTACTATCTCACCCTGACATACATGGAGGTGTCAGATCATCACTGCTTTTAGTTTTAAACAGTGATTTATTAAGTATTGGAATTTCTTATTTTTTTTATTTGTTTGTTTTTCACTATAGGTGATACACTAGCGCATTATAATGTGATAAGTTTATATGTTGTTTTAATGTGAAAATGATTATGTTGAACACAAAACTTTTCTTGTTAAAACAAGATATTAATCAGTTTTTATTTTTTCCAACATTATTTTTCTAACATTGCGACTTCTGTAGAATTATTACTAAGAGTGATGTGTTTACTTTATATATAATATAATTCAGTCTACATATCAGGTTTAATTCAAGCTGCCTTTATGTTGTGTTGGTGGTGTACAGAAATATGACTGTAAACATGTTGAAGGTAATATACAAAATGACATCGGGAATTATTCTTTCCCAGATTCGTACTCTTATCTAGCTGACATGTGGAGGAGTTTTCAGACTGACAGCCCCAGCTGCTGTGATTAAAATGGAATTATATCAAATATTACTCTTGCATTTTAACTAATAATTGAACCAAAGCCCATTGCATTATTACTTTGATTTGAGCCAAAGCCAGTGTGTCGACAAACAGTTCACAAAACACACAATATACAATGATTCAGGGACTCTAAACTGTGCTCAAAGACTAACATTTTTGTCCATAACCTGTTAATAACCCTGAGTGGCTGGTGACGCCCCACGTTGGTGATTAATGACCACACTTAGTGTGATCAAGTGAACCATCACAATGTGCCACTGCCAATAATTCAATGCAGCTGTTAGATGTTGACCACAGGAACAAAATTAAATGCATAAATAGTCCTATACTTACTTTGTTCCGCATATATTCGACTCTACCATCAAAACAAAGTAATATGTATATCCATCTTTATTTCATCTTTCAAGTTACCTGCTCTCTCATCCACTACATCTTCAGTGATTAGAGCAAGCTTAAAGAAAATGCACTCTACTCAATGACGAAGGTGCTTGATGAGAGTCAGCATATTTGTGGGGAGCTGGAACAAGAGCATTAATCAAGTGCAGGGGCAGACCAATAACGGGCTCTGTAATCATGCTGGAGCAGCGCTCTAACTTTGGGCAGCGTTGCCCGGTCATTCATCATCTGGAAAAGCAAGAAGCAGAGAGGGAGATTAATAACAAGTACATTAGTCAGTGTTTAGATGCAGCCAATGTGCTTCTGGGTCAAGCAACAGAGTCACAGGGCCAAAAGAGATGATGTTGATTAGTTAATGATTTGTAAGAGAAATGCCAAACAGGATACAAGTCCTATTTTAGAGTTTGGTTCAAATAAGAACAATCGTACTAAATTGCAAAGCAGTGATTGATGGTTGTTTTTTCACTTTAAATCTATAGCACAAGGTTCCTGTCAATTACAGTGACAAGCAGATAGTGTATTTTCTCTACTTTTCAACATGAAGGTCAGGCAAAATCGGAGGAAACCTTCCAGTATCCTTTTGTTTTCCCAAATTTACTCTCCCTGGACTGTCTTGCAACTGGCATCCTGGAATTGAATGTTTTTTCATCTTAGACTCACTATTTCCTCTATTCAGAAGCAGGAGCCAGTAAGCATGCATCTCACAGCTGAGGCAACCATTATTTCTGTCTGCCTCACCTTCCCACCCTCTGTTTTCCTCTGAATTAAAGAGTCATTTGTCAATGCTTTGAGTGTCTGGCAGAGAGGACTGATGCACTGAATGCCATGTGTTGCCTGTCTAATTCTGAAAAATTGACTCTCAAAATATAGAGAAGAGGCAGAAGAAGACATCGCTGGCGGAGACGCTTTTTGATTTAATACAATAACAGCACAGTGTTCTTTTGTGGGAAAAGAAGCATAATCCAGAAGCAGTTACTAAACAAGAAGCACGATTTGGAAACAAAAGAATGATGATACAGTTTGAATCTATTTCTAGCGTGGTGAGAGCCATCGGAACAATCCAACCAATTAAACATCAGTGTTTTGACAACTCACTGGGTCACTGCTTGAACAGGACCTATTACTTTACAAATATGACATAGTCAAACTTTTAGTAGAAGCTAGCTTTTCCTGTAATATTTTTGTTGTTTTTTCTTTTTTGGTCCCCAGATTTCTACGCTGGGATCCCTCTGTTCTCTTGGCCACTAAATGCTATGGCAGTAGCAGCCATTGTTCCCCAGAAACTACTAACAAACCATAAATAAGGACAGTAATAGTATTTAATCTGCATTGTTTTGCCACGTGATTGTGTCATCCATCCTCTCATCCATTGGGATAAGGTCCAAGTGTGCTGCAGCTGGTGATTTATCACTATATCCACAACCGCTGAGCTCGTCTCGGCATGAACAGTTCTTGAGTCCAACATCTATCACTGAGGTTTGTTTCAGTGTCAGGGATGTGCATAGAGGTCAACTCAACTGAATTTTGTTGGTATGTCTCAACTTTATACAGCAAATCAGCCACCGTTTTCCAAGAGTATTGCTTACAATGTCCAAAGGAAAAGACACCATGGTCATGGTCCACAATACCTTAATCACTTGGACTCTTAACCTGCCCTTTAGGTATCACACTGATTGATGCCTTTTAAGCTTTAGGGTCTTTGGCTCTGAAATTACTTGGATCAGCTTGCACACCTGAGGCAGATGGCAAATCGTCACTTTAATTTGATTCTTTTGTGGCCATATGTTTTTTTGATTTGGGAAAACTGCTGTTCCCTGAGCCTGCCTGAGGAGTTTGCTCCAGTCGTGTTAGTTGCTACAATGTTTTGAGCCTTTTAAGCCCTAAATATGTGGGGGGTTGGGATTTCCTATCCTTCAGTCAAGCACAATAAATGATGGCATTCGTCAAGTGTACAAACAATAACCCTGTCTTGTTATTTGTAAAAGTGCACCTGGGGTCAGAAGATTGATATGGCACTTGGCTGAAGAGTGGACAGCATTTCCACCTTTTTTTTTCATTGGTTGTATTGATCTGTGAGGTTTGATCTACAGCAGAGTGGTTAAAGCTGAATGGAACATGAACAATCCAAAGTTCAAGGACCTTTCAGATACACGACTGCATCATACACAATGTACTGTCCTTGCTGCTCATACAGACTTAGTAAAGACTAGCGCTTTGACCCGTGGGGAACCACTTGGCTCTTAATCTTCTGGTTCAGCCACTTGTTTGATTCTTACTAGAGTTTGCATGTTTGTATTCACACCTAAAAAAACATCTGGACTCTCCGGGGAAACAAACTCTGGTCCGTTTTAAATGGACCAAACGAAGTAGGTGTGAATACACTCATAAATAATGAGGGAATGGCCATACAATAACCACATAACAGGTTCTTCTGCATGGGGTTTCCATTATACACCTGTGAACCAAATTATACAGAAAACCCTTGCATTAACCTCCTCACCCATGGTACGTGGACAGCCGAGCGGCGACTTTTTAGTCTGTCTGTTTGGAGGTGTGCAACCACACCTGAAACAACACCCACAGTGACTTTATTTATCAGCTGGACTTGGAGAACTTGGGAACACTCCAGCAGAATTTCAAGTTGAGACAGAAAAAGCTTTAAGAGCAGTGGACTTCACTCCTTAACCTTTTGTCCACAAGATCCTACTTCAGGCTAATACATTTTGTGTTGGCAAACTGAGCAAAAATGTGTAATTATCAGAGCTACTAATTGCTCAACTGTGACCTCTCTTTCATGAGGCATTCCCAGTAATAACTGATCATTTTAATGGGTTCTAGTGTCAACAATATAATAAATTAAATGGTAGTTTCAATTACATATCCTGTGGCTTTCTCATGAATGTTTACCCATGAAGTGAATTGATTAAATCACATACTTTATTTTTAGATATCTTGCAGCTACTGTGAATTGTTGATTGAAAGAATAATACAGTGCAGAGAGAAATAGTGTGTTCAGTGGACTGCATTAGTGCATCAATATTGCATAGTAGAAGTTACTGGGCAATATCAATACTACTAATGCCTAATGGATCCATAACCACATCACCGTTAAGGGGCATAAAAACATGTATTAATCAGCTGCAAACAGAAGGTGGCTCTTTAAATAACTCTACAATGTTTTGGCATCTGTAATCACTTTATCCAATGTAATCCTTTCAGTCCATTTGCCAGTAGATTGAAACCAAAGAGGAATGCCTCTTACATATCTACTGAGCACTGAACCTACTGAGGTTTCTTCAATTTTTCCCTGTTTTTTTGTCTTTGTTTTGTTTTGTTTTTTTGGTTAATGTACAGACTGCAAAGCTTTTTGGGGTAATTTACTTTATTTTCTGCACCAGGTTTAGCTATGATTACAGGATGCATTCACTGTGGTGTCACCTATGCCACACAGTGTCACAACAAATGTTTGTTAACATTTATTTCTGCCCAGGATTGCATTTATTTTTCTTCAAGGCCTTGTATTGACGACAGAGTCAGACCACTCTGTAAGGTCTTCTCAGTGGGGTTCAGGTCTGGACTCTGTGGTGACGGATACCTCATGCTCCTGAACCCCAACTACACAATCTGAGTCTGATGAATCCTGGTGTTGTCATCTTGATAAATGTCTGCGTCATTAGGGAAGAAACAATCCACTGATGTTCAGTATATTCAGGCAGTCAGCTGACCTCATTTTAAGGACAGGAATCCAATGGACTGATCTGAACTATTGGCTTGGTTTAACCCATGTGGTGTTTTGGTGGTGATGGTTGTACTTTTAAGCAGGGCAGCGGTTATTAGATAAAAACTGAACTTAAATTAGTTTGACTCTTAAGTTATTCATATTTTTCTCATGCAAAAAATGTCCAAATTACATATAATTAGGTATATATTCTGCACTTAATTATCATTTTGCACCTTGAAGTTTAATTATCCTTTTTTTTAAATCCAAGTCTGAGTTTATACTCATATTTATATGTAATACTATATATATTTATATATTTATACTGCAAGTTATTATGTATAGTGTGTCTGCTCCTATATTCTATTTTTACCTCCACCAAGGAGGTTATGTTTTTGTCGGCGTTGGTTTGTCTGTTTGTCAGTCTGTTTGTCTGTCTGTGTGCAAGATAACTCAAGAAGTTATAGATGGATTTGGATGAAAAATTTAGGAAATGTTGATACTGGCACAAGGAACAAATGATTACATTTTGGTGGTGATTGGGGGTTCGGGGGCACTGATCTGCCTTGGCGGAGGTCTGCGCTCTACGAGTGCTTTTCTAGAAAAGACAGCGCAGACCCCCGCCAAGGCAGATCAGTGCCCCCCCTCTCTGATCACCACCAAAATTTAATCATTCCTTGTGCCAGTATCAACATTTCCTGAAATTTTCATCCAAATCTTGGGCACTGATCTACCTTGGCGGGAGTCTGCGCTCTCCAAGTGCTTCTAGTTCTATTATGTTGCACTGTATTTCCTAGTTTGGGATCAATAAAGTCAATCAATCAGTCAATCAGTCAGTCAGTCAGTCAGTCAGTCAGTCAGTCAGTCAGTCAGTCTCTATCTATCTATCTATCTATCTATCTATCTATCTATCTATCTATCTATCTATCTATCTATCTATTGTGTTTTTCTTTCTCTGTTCTAAAACTATATGGCCTTACTTGACACTAACACTTCAAAAACTTTCACCTGACTTGTATGATCATGGTACACATTCACTATTCCATTTCACAGTGGCTCATTACTTGTCCAGGTTTTGGCAGACATCTTTATATTTTTACTCAGCTTGTGTGACAGAGGGGATGGTGAGTGATTTCCTCTCTGCACAGCAGTATGTCCGTAAAGGTTTCCTTTTGCTATAGGGAGAGTCACCATTTGCTGTTGGGGAACAGTAATACTTCACCGTTCTCTCAAGAAATGTGTCAGTTACAGCTTGATGTGTCATAAATCTAACATAAACCAAACACTTAGTACAAAGACACTGATCCCTCAAAACTAGTGTGAGGCATTTGGTCGTTTTACAAATGCTGATCAAACGAGTAGAACCTGGGAAATATTACATTTTGTAAATGAAAGGACAGCAAAAAAAAAAAAAAATATGCGTACCCTTACTACTATAAATTCTTGCTTTAAAGTATTAGAAATGGATTTCTCAAGGTGTTTTGGTCAACGCTGTGCACAGACCATCCCCTACCGTCTTTATGAATTTTAATGTTTTTCCTTTCATCTTCGCCTTAAGCCAATCACAGACTTGCAATATACTTTTCTTTGACTAATATATTTCACTGCGAATAGCAAGTCAATAAAAGTTCACTTGCCGCTTTTGCTTTTGGAGGACGGAGATTTTAGGGACACTTAAATCAAATCACATCCCATATTCAAGCCATATAGTCTTGGTTCATTGTCCCTATTTCCAGTGTTATTTTGCAATTTCTACAGGGAGATAAGCAGACGGCTACACACCGAGGAAGACGCAAAGGCACAAACAGTGACAGGCGACATTACTCCAAAATCCTTCTTGCTCAGCAGGGCATCTGTCTTCTCATCATTCAGGATCTTGTTTCTGTTTGTAGAGTCAAGTCACCATCTCGCTACATTATTCCCTGTGGTCTCATTGCCAGAGACAGTGCTTTGGTTTTGCTCCAAAGGGGAGGAAAAAAAAATATGATGGAACACAGGGGATGGTTAACCTTTCTTTGAATCTGACAGCAGGGACACAGGGCTCGGTATGTGGGTGAGACCCATCTGAAGCTGAGGTGTACATGAGCGCCACAGCACTGGTCAAGCTAATGTCAAACAGAGGGAAAGAGAAATGAATAACAAATAATGACACATGAATGACTGTTGACAAATGATGGTGAATGTAGTTTATGTAAGAGTTTTAGGAAAATCTACTTGCCGAAATAGAATAGAATTTTGGTCATTTAGTTTTTTTTTTAGCTTACCGGCTGACAGGCTTGAAACAAAAAATGTAAAAAGTAAAAGGATATGAAAAAATATCTATATAGAAATAATAACAACAACAACAGTGTAAAAGTATATGTAAAAAGTATATGTAAGACATATATATATAAACAAACAAGTCCAATGATATCTAAAAACAATATGTGCACTGCAGTCTTCAACACATCTGGATCCAACCTACTAACCACTTAAGATGGAACTAACATACAGCAGAAGAAATACAGAGCATAAAGAAATTTTCTGCCTATTTGTCCAGCTTTTTAATTGATTTGAGTTGATTAATGGATTAGTCGTACCAGCTTCAGCTTGTTCCTTACCTTAGCATGAGCTGTTTGTATCTATAGAAAGGGCCAGTGTCCACCATGTTGGTGCTGTAGCCCAGAATGGACTTCCTTTTCTATTTCTTATGTTTTATGACAGGTGGTATCCAAGTTTAAGGTACATTACCACTCCTGCTTTGTTGGGGTGTGAACCAGACTTTGTATCCATTGAACCACAAAGCACAGAAAGGACCAAACACCCAATGACACAAACAAGTACCTTTCATGCTTTTAGTGTCTGAGGGAGAATGAGGTGAGAGACATTCAGTTGTGCAACCTCACTAGATGCAAAAAATATTACGAAAATTCAACTTTTAATCCACCTTTCAGTTAACATTATACTCTAATTAGTATATATTCTGTGTTGTATTGTCTGTCGATAAAACAAATAAAAATAAAGTATTTTAAAAAAGTAGCGCCATTTCCGATTCCATTAAGTCATGAATTGCTTGGATTGACATGGTTTGACTCTTTTCAAATGTGATTTTAACACAGCTCTTGTCATCATTATTTATATTTTTACACTGTGGCAACAGACTGTGTGAGTTTGAGTGAGTCATTGTTGATTCTATTCTATTCTATTCTATTCTATTCTATTCTATTCTATTCTATTCTATTCTATTCTATTCTATTCTATTCTATTCTATACACTGTTTTGCATTGTACTAATGGAAGAACTCAACTGGAAACACTGATAGATCTTTTAGAATTATAATTTTAGATGACTATCAATTGCAGAATTTGGTAGATATTTGTGGTCAGTTTTATCAGAATTTCAGTCCAAGTGAACATTCAGTCCAAGCAAGCATTTGTGCCAAACGTGAACATATTCCCTGACTGTGTTCCGGTGGAGTCATGTTTATGAGAATGGAGAATAGATGACGTCACAGCAACTGTGACCTTTGACCGTCCAAATCTTTCAAGTCCAACTGAACCCCTGAACCAAATTTCAAGCCATAAGATATTGTCTAATAAATAGAATGGGGATCTGTAGCCAAAAACATAAACCTTAAAAAAAAGATGTGTATAAAGTTATGTAACGTAATAAAGCCCACTCTTCATCTTTATGATCCACCATATATTAGATAATCATGAAGTTTCCATTGCCCTGAAATGGCTGCTGTCTATATATAAGTGTTCTTGCTTCCTTCTCTGCTTCTTTTTCTTCAACTTTGGCAGATGGATGCCTCAGCTCTGCATTAGTATGGCTGCTTAATGGATGGAGAATGCTGATTCCCCAGGCTCCTCATCAATGCACCGTGAAAGACGTGTCCAATTAATGCCAAAGCGCCAATTAGTTGCAGACATGACCCCACAATGAAGAAGATTGAAGCTCTGCATGCATCACTGTGGAACTTTCAATACATCTGTTAATCAGAACATGTCGACAGTCTACTACATTTATAAAAAAGGGCTCTAAGGTGTACAGAGCAACTCACTTTTAACTTAATCGTATGCAACAGTGGCGACTCGTCAATAGAGGGCGCTGCCCCACCTGTCTCACATGAAGAAGAAGATGAAAGGAATCACATAAAATTCCTTGCATTAATTACAAAATCATGGATATTTAAATAAACAAACTATACATGATACAGCTCATGAGTACTGTATATAATCTACAGTCAAGTATAGTTAAAAAATGTTTATGGTCATTTAGTGAACAGTCAAGTCACATGTTTCCTGTTTAGGGCAAAAATCTGTGCTCAAGGCTCTCCCTTTACCATATAGACTCTAGTTATAAACAGTGTTGGGCAAATTACTTTAAAAAGTAATTAGTTATAGTTACTATTTACTTTCCTAAAAAAGTAATTGAATTAGTAACATAATTACTCCTTCATGAATATAATTAGTTACCAGGGAAAGTAATTATTGCGTTACTTTTTTGAAAAACCTTCAGATATGTAAAACTGATTTTTGAGCATGTTTCACGGGCCAGTTGCATAGAGTAGAACAGCAGACAGGTATTTCATACCATGACTTTGGTGAGGCTGGGGTCCACCAGGGTCCACCAGGGCCTGGCTTTTCCACCACATAACTGCATATCTGCATTTATAGGAAGAAGATGCTCTTCCAGTTAATCCCACATCTCTACTTTTTTCAGTCACTCCTCCCTGATACAGTGGTAAATGTCTTCAGTCCAGTCAGTTGGACTCACTGATAACTCCTCTAAGTTAGCTGCGCACATAGCTGCGTTCAAGTGAATGGGGTGTGCTGTGGACAACTCAAACTTGCAGATGTCATTAGTCATTCAGGTGAAGGCAGCGTGGACAACTCAGACACATGGGACACACAGGTGAAGCATGAAGGCAGTGTGGGCAATTTGAATATAAGAACGGCTCGCAACGAATCGGTTTGTATCGTTCACTGAAAAGAGCCGTTCAAAAGACTTGACTCGTTCACGAACGTCACACCTCTTGTGCCTGGCTGAGCGAGCCAGGACGGATAACAGCTGTTAGATATCAGTGCAAAGTAACGCACCACATTTCACTGCCGGTAACGGTAACGGCATTGTAACGTTTCAAATAGTAATTCATTAGATTACCCGTTATTGGAAAATAATAACGGCGTTAGTAACGCTGCTATTTTTAATGCAGTTATTCTCAACACTTTATAAATGTAGAAAATGTTTGCAAATGTATAAATGTAGTAGACCCCTGGAATACAAGAGATAGGAGACACTTGGTGTGCAAAAATTGGCGCCCAAGTACCACCCACAGGAGCAAACGTCACATCCTGAAAAGAATCAAAACCTTCCTCAGAAATGCAATGTCACAAGATCGTCTAAACCAGGGATGAACACACTTTTATGGCTTTTGTGCTACTTTTAAAATGGATAGCTCATTAACTAATGCTACAGATTCTTTCACTAGTAGATGGATAGCTCATTGGGTAACACTGCTGACTGTGATGCAGAAGGTGGGGGGGGGGGTTCAAATCCTGACAGGAGTGGTAACAACAGTGTCATTTGGCCCAGAGGCTAACTTATATTTTTTAATGTCATTCAACCTACCAAACTGATTGAGTGACTAATTGATTTTTAAAATGGGACAGTTTGTATTAATCAACATTTACATGTAAATATGAGAGATTGTAGCCATATGGCTAATTTAAATTTAAAATGTTGGTGCATGTGCTTTGGTGTATCCTAGTAGTGATATGTGATTATAGTGCATCTGAAAACTGACTTGCCTACTGCACCCCACCAAAAAATTATTTCACCAGCCAGGACTCGTATGCAATAACAAAAAAAAAAGAAAACTGCAAATCAGGCTCGGTCCTGCAGGGAAACTGAGCTGCAATGTACTAACATCTAATCAACAAATATGACTTTGTGTTTGCCTCGGTGGCCTGATACCCACATTGAAACAAGAAGACTTCAGGAAAATGTCAAACTAATTTCACATTTTAGCCATTAAGCTAACGCAGAGCTTTTTTTTTTTCTTTTTTTTATACAGTGTATTTAGGGAAAAAAAAACATTCACTTCAGCCTTGCAAATGGGTATTATTAACTACAAATGCAAGATTAAAAGCAACTACAAACCAAAATAGCACAGGTTTTCCACATTTCCTCCATGCCGGAACAGCTTCTTAATTGCACTAAACACTACTAAGTTACAACAGAATGCATCACAGGTGGTGAGGGATTATGCTCAAGGATTCATTTAAATGTGTCAGTGTACATCCTTATTTACCTCTCGTAAGCATATGTATTTTCCTGTCTTGAGCTGTTTTCTCTCTTGTTTTTCTAGGGAAGAGGCCATGTTGTCAACTTATTTTGAGACAGTAGATGACCTGCTGGCATCCTTTGGGCCGGTGCGTGACTGCTCCAAAGATAATGGCGGCTGCAAGAAGAATTTCAAGTGTGTGTCTGACCGACAGTTAGAGTCATCTGGGTGCATGGTAAGTTCAGGTTCAAGTTTTCTGTCATGAAGAAATTACTGCACACATGAGGAGTACAGTATTCATTTTTGTCTGGAAATGTCAAAAAGGGAAACCAGAGTCTCATATTCCCCCAACATATGCCCCTTGTCCCATAGTCTGTAATGTTTCGACACAGAATAGAATAGAATAGAATAGAATAGAATAGAATAGAATAGAATAGAATAGAATAGAAAAAAATAGAAAAGAAAAAAATAGAATAGAATAGAATAGAATTGAATAGAATAGAATTGAATGGAAAAGAAAAAATAGAGAAGAAAAAAATAGAATAGAATAGAATAGAATGGAATAGAATAGAATGGAAAAGAAAAAAACAGAAAAGAAAAGAAAAAAATAGAATAGAATAGAATAGAATAGAATAGAATAGAATAGAATAGAATAGAATAGAACTGAATGGAAAAGAAAAAAATAGAAAAGAAAAGAAAAAATAGAATAGAATAGAATACAATTGAATTGAATTGAAAAGAAAAAAATAGAAAAGAAAAGAAAAAATAGAATAGAATAGAATAGAATAGATCTATATTGTCACTGCCACAAGAACAATGACAATTTGTTTAGCAGCAAAAGCAATTAATGCAAAAAAGGACTTTATAAAAATATCACAAAATACTTAAAATTGTAAGCAATGTATGAAAGCTACAAGATAAAAATATTGAACATACAACTAAAGTACTCAAAAAACTACTGAAATATACAATAAGCTAACTGTATCCTACAAATGAGAAATATGTACAACAAAAAAGGATACATATACAGGCAATATAGAACATATATAAGGTAAGATTAACAAAAAAGGTACATGGGTTGAGAGTGTTGCACGGAGGAAATATTCTGTAATTGTACAACACACAGTGCAGAGTAAGTGCGCTGAGAGTATTCGGTGTGTGTGTGTGTATTAGTGTGAGATGTGTTTGCCGGTGATAAACTCACTGATAAGAGCCTCAGCAGTTACATTTATCATCTGGACCTAGTGTCAGCTGAACCAGAGCTGGAGCGAACTGGCTAGCAGAGCTCACAGGGGTCTGACAGCTGATTTTCCTTGGGACAGCAGGTTATTACACTATTAATGCTGGATTCATGTGTTTTTGTCCACTTAGAAGTGAAGGGGCTACGAGTATGCTGTCTGTGCATGCTAGTGTTTAAACCTGTCACTTTGCATTTTATTCACAACGTCTGGAACACACCGCCTGCCTCACCTCTTTGTAGCAGCTGCTGCAGCAGCACTGTTACTGTCTGTACTACAATATGTCCACTACAGTGGTAGTTTGACTTGCGAGTGCACCAACTTACGAGTTTTCCGAGTTACGAGCTTCAGATACACCGTTGCTTGTTGTCATAGCCAATAAAAAGAAACATGCTGGAGGACAGCTAGTAGGTCTTCTGGTGGTAGGTCCTTCATGTCTCTGCTCACCACAGCGTCTTGAGGAACACGGACAGATTCCTCCTGTCAACTCCATTTTTATATATCCTCCCAGGCAGCTCTGGAGTCGCATGTAGCTCTTTCATTCCTCTGCTGCGGCTCCCTGGGGCTTTTGAAAATTAATGAGTATTTAATTTATTTTTGTTTATTAGTTTTTAAAATGTAATTCTAAATTTGAAGATTATGGTGATATTCGGCTAAAATTTGCTTAGAGGTCTTCTTTATGTCTTTGTGCATAAGAAATCAATATAAGTGAATCCCCAAAGGAACTTTGTGTTGGTAAATGCAAGTTATGCAAATTTGCAGGATTTCAGTTATGTTGCAACACGTTGATGGTCATATGAACTATATTTTCAGGTCAAAAATATCCAATTTCATCACAATTAATGCTATATTTTCATGTCACAAATGGCCAAGTTATATTTTAACTGAATTTACCTGAAAAACAAATATTCTATTCTTTTAGATTCCCCATTTTTTCTTACAAGATTATATACTACATATCACATGTTTTATTTTTGCAGGTTGCAGTATGGAGTATGGTGCTGATCCATCCTGCTTATGTTACGTCAATACATACATTAAGAATGTCACACATCACTTTTTAAATCAACAGTTTTCTAATAATAAGCATTTTTATAAAGAAATAACAATTCTATATTGTTATTTCCTCTTTAGTATGATGATAAACTATACAATAAATAATTATGATCCTAGTTTTTGCACAGGGATCATTTCTGGAAACGGTGACATGGCTGCCGAGCATCAGTATGATGGGATCCGTAACAACCATGTCACATCCGTCCACTGCCACATTTTGTGTTTTTGTGTCAGCTGTTATTGTTTTTTCCACAATACTAACATTTAGAGTAAGATGATAATTAGCAATAGTAAGCATATAAGTTTATTACTAATAAAGTACTGGAACTGACCAGATCATCATGGGTAATGTCACGTCTGTCCACTGTCACGTCCGTCCACCAGCAAAAGTTTTCACATACACGTGCTATTCAAAATCCAATATTTCTGAAAATATAGCTTCCACTGTCAAATAATATCAGTAGTCCGTGCACAAATGTATTAGCATTATTTCAACACAGTTCTATGCATTTCTTACAACTTTTTTTTTTCCTGACAAAAATGGCCACTCATTTGACCCCCTAAGTAAATTTTAGCCGATATTAGGTATTACAGGTATTATCTCCTGCTGCACAACAAAGTCCAGTCGCTGTCCAGAGTGGAGGTGCTGAAATGTTTTGCCATTGTCTTTTAGGTAGAACATTTTCAAAATGATGCTAACACTCAAAGACTCAAACAGTCACTGCAACCAAAACCATTTACTGATGTAAAGTGTTTAAAACCTGTTGATCCACTAATCCTATCAATACATGTAAATAATTGGTGTAAAATGCAGTTTGCCATCTTTTCATGGTCATCAGATATGACCCATTTGGACATTCAGAGGATCCGTAGTTACCGTGGAATACTGTCATCTTCTACAATATTGATTCACCAGTAAAACCCACGGAGATGGATCAATGACAGTGGATCTTGTTTTTATGTAGAATTAACGATATATTTTGCTGAAAAAGCCACTTCTTCTACAATTTTCTCTGTTTTGATATATTAACTTTTGAATTTACTCTGAGATTTAATGAACATGTACATGATCAGTGAATTACATGCAGGAAAAAGAGGAGAATGTTACAATAAACGGTGGTCAAACTTCTTAAAGATGGAGTCGGTCATTCACGAGAGATCCAACCAAACACATTCATCTCTTCATAAGTGCCACCCCCCAGATCCAGAGAGGTGCATTGTGGTTGCACATATTGGTGACTGTACACACACAAGTCCCCTGTTAAAACAAAATGGAATGAAATTAACGTATCATTTTGCTGACTGGGTAGAATAATATATTTTGGATCGGTCTCAGGCATTTTACATTTGCCATTTACAGAGCCAGGGTTGTGTACCAACTCTGCAGACAAATAAACACAATAAACAGCAAAGATATCTGCTGAAATGGCCAAAAATGAATTGGATTAGAATATCCAACTGCACCTTTAACCATCTGAAATTTTGAGAAAGCCCAGATATTGAGGGACTGTGCGGTCTTTCAGTGATAATGGCAGCAAAACAGTAGTAGTGGAAGCTAATGTCCTTTACAGCAGTACTAAAACAAATGAACTCCTACATACAGAATATATACTGTACACACAGGATGCATTTCACTGAATTTGAATATAAATTTCAGGATCGTAAATGAAGTGTTTCTATTTGTGCCGCTTTGATTCATGAACCCTTGTAACACTAAAAACTGCAGTGCAAAAGCGGTTTGCCTCTGGCATATTTACAATTACAGGGTGACTGGAAACTTCCGATGCCAAGTGTTTGACAGCGTAGGGCGGGCCTGGGTTGTAAAGTAATTAAATTGATGAGGCATCTCAATTGCTGGAGGATGGTTCGGTGAGTAATTAAGACCTTGGGCAGGGTTATAATTCTATCGGTCTTTTCACTGTTTGTCTCAACACAAACACAGAGAGGCTTAATTTTACTTGTTTTTTTAATTCATTCATCACCTTTATCTTTCCACAAAAATTAAGCTCAAATATTCTTACAAGAACTAGTTTTCAGATACGGATGAAAACCATCTCTGTGGACTACTTTTGTGGCAGTTCCCAAATTAATTTTCCTTTAAATTTAACCTTTCTTAAAGGGGTCATATTTTGCTTGTATTACTCTTTGGTACATTTGTTTGTGTATTTGGACCCTAATAGTTCGAAAAGTTTGAATTTGAACCCTCTAGGTGCTGCAAAGCTATCTTTATATTCATTCCAGCAAAAACTGAGTGGATTTCTACAACCAGTTTCAATTCCTGCTTAATTTGTTAACTAGTTATATCACGACATTTGCACATATAAGGTCAAAACCTCCGACAAACATTTCTCAGAGTACACCATAATTGTTCATTAGCAGCAGCGGTTGTAGTAAAAACTAAAAATATGTCAGATTACCTAAAATGTTCAGTTGTTGGTTGTATTAACAAACACAAGTGGCTGAACGGCTTTAAAGCTTTAAAGATGGGCCTGTGGAGTTGAATTAATGAAGACCCAGACTCAAGCATAGCATTTACAGTTTATGTAGACCACAGGGTAATGTTTTAAAATGCATAATTCCATTTAAAAAACTAAAATATCACTCCTTTAAATGATTTATCACTATTTATTATAATGTTATCCTCTGTAATTTTTATTTTTTCAGTGAAAATCATATATTTTCCTGTCTCTAATTTAATGATCATGTAGATGTTCATGGAAGCTCAGATTAAAGTTGAGGGTTATTATGTTAAAAATATAAAACGGGAAAAAAGTGACTTTTCGAGCAAATATATCAATAACTGAACACAAAAATAAGCATCTGCAACCACTGTCATTGATCCAACTCCATGGGTTTTACTGGTGAACCAATGTTGTAGAAGATGACAGTGTTTCTACGTTCACTACGGCACCTCTGAACGTCCAAATGGGTCATATCTGATGACCACGAAAAGATGGCAAACTGCATTTTACGCCAATTATTTACATGTTTTGATAGGATTAATGGATCGGAGGTTATTAAACATTACACATCATTATGCATCTACATAGATCAATGGCTGTTTGGGTTTTTGTGGGTTAAGCTGCATTACACAGCACAATGTTTTTTTACACTGAAATGTTGTATTACTTGAAACGTTATACCTTTAGAGTCTGACATTAAATATATTGTTTCTGACTGACATTGTTTATCCTGAACCTTGAGGAGTAAACTAAATGCAAAGTGCTTGTAGGCGGAGAAAGCTTTTTAATCACTTTACAGAACCAGATCAAGTTATTTTACCCGTGCCTTCTGCAAACTAGTCCCCTAAGATTTACCTCCTCCTGCGTTACCATGACGACTTCTCCATATTAATAAACCTGACTCATATTTCCCATCATTCGTCTTCCACTCCAACATATTTAGTAGCTTGTGGCTGTTTTTTATTGGCTTAGGTATCTTTTTGCCTTCATATAATTGTCCTTTCCCAGAACATGGCGATACTGTAATGTTTATCATATTGTTGCAGATAATACTATAACACTTTGTGATCGCTCCAGGTCTCTACAATTGCCTTTTTTTTTTTTCTGTTGCGCCAAAAGACGCTCCCTTGATATGGATTTATGAAAAATATGCCTAACACTCATAGTGCACTGTGTCACATTCTCACAAGTAGTGCAATTAAATGAGGTTTCAAACCAACATACTGATGTTTTCTGTCTGGATTTTGAGATTTTAATGGTTGCACATTAAAGGATTTTACTGGCTTTAGTGAGAAAGTGAGACAGTATTGGAAGGGGGGCAGCTACTTTGAGAATGTATTCCTTTACACATGCTTCTAAATGTAATTTGTAGCATATTCTGTCAGATTAAGCAAAGGGAATAAAGTACTTTAAATTCTTTGGATCTCCTCAGCATTGCCTTACATTATTTTTGCATGTAACTGTGTGAATTAATGCAGCATTCACATAAAGTCGACTGAACTCAGCAGTCGTTCTGGATCTTCTATAATTTTTTATTTATTTATTTTTTCTATAATGCTTGCTGCAGAGATGTGAGCTCAGTATAAGACACCAAGTGCATTAAGATTATGATGCTCATCATCATAATCATAATGATGAACCATTTTAATTTAAGATGAAGCACAACTACAAGAGGCACACTTACCATTATAGGGAATGCAGTACACATTTATATGTGTTATATTCAGTGTAAATTTATGCTTCTTCATTGGCCTTTAGGGTGTATGGATTCATTATTTGACCTCCATGTGGGATACAGGGGTTTGATTTCCTTTTGTGGCTTCACATTCTCTCTCTCTGAAGTTTAATGTTAAATAAAATAAATAACAAAAACTGACCCTTAACATAAAACTGACCCTTTCACAACCATCTTAACTACATTTCTGAGTTCCTGTCTGCTAGAAGGATGTGGAAATATCATTCAACAACTGTCAGTGCCTATTAAACACCTGATTATGGACAAATGGGAATGTGACATCGATGTACAGGGTGTCCCATAAGTCTCCATACATAGGAAAAATAAACGTTTCTTGACATAAACCATTTTTATTTATATAATATGCTCTATATGACTGCCATATGGTCGGGAACACATTTCAATGCGTGTCCTCCACTGCTGAAGAACTATAAAGAAGAAATATAAAGAAATACATGTTAGAACCATGGAATGTATTATGTCTCCTATGTATGGAGACTTATGGGACACCCTGTAGAAATGCCAGTTCCATTTTATTGAAGAAGACTGCATATAAACATAAATTTGTTTGCAGATTTTTGAATTAGTGTATGTAGTGTAATATATACAGTGACTGTATGTTTCACTTATGTAGCCGGATGACGGTGGAGTGAGTGAACGGACTCAAAAACAGAATCATAAATTATATTATCTTCCTCTCCGTGTCAAACCAAATTCCTGAACAACCATGCTGATTGGTCCGTCACCAGGTCAAAGCTGGGACATCCTCTACAAGCGACATTTATAATGATGGATGAGCTTAAAGAATGAGACTAACCTAATTTAAAAGTACACAGAACAATGAAACTTAGGCTCATTTTCGCTCTGTTCTTCATCAAGAGCCATTTCCCTTGTCGTGGTAATTGAGAGCACCCCGGAACTTGTTGCTTATCCAGAGGTGAAGATGAACCCAGAAACGAACAAAGGACTGAATGACAAAATCACTCTATGTGCCATGTAAATAATGTATTACATTATGTGTTCATGTTTATTAACTCAGCATGTTAACTCTTTTATGCACGTAAGACTTAAGCCATTTGCCTGACCTGTGGTTTCACATGTGTGTGTCCTGATCATGTTCAGGGTGAATTATGTGAAAGTAAGAGTATCACTGCTTATAGCATGTCTGAATAATCATGCTATTATTTTACTGATGCTTAAGTGAGGTTACAGGTGATGTATAAAGTTTAAGTGATCTTATTTAAGGATCTTATTTAAGGATGCAAAGTTTTCTTACAAGGTTGCCCACAGTCCTCTCCCCCTCTGTCTTCCCAAGAGGGAAGAGAAACGTGATACTTTTGAATATTCACGAGGAGGCGTTTTCCCGCCGAAAACAGACAAAGAAGGCAACGCCCCAAGGCATCGATGACTCATCTCTATTCAAAAGGAAGGTGTGGCAAGTTGGTTTTTGGACAGAACTATAAAGGTGAATGAAACCAACTTTTCAACGGAGTCCTGTCCATCTTCTGGGCCCTCACCTACGCAGAGAGTCTTTTCCACCTCTCCAGGGCTCTCACCTACGCAAAGAGAAGAGCTTTCTCCACCTCTTCTGAGCTCTCACCTACGCAAAGAGCTTTCTCCAAGGAGTCTTGACCATCTCCTTGGCTCTCAGAGCTGTTCCATCTTCTCCTGGCGAGCTTTCCAGAACCAGCCGCCAGAGCCAGCTGTGAACCGCCTCCAGCCAGCAGAACTTCAGAGCTTCAGAACTTCAGACCTCCAGACCTTCAGGCCTCCAGCGCAAGCACGTCGCTTCACAGCCTGTTCCTGCTTCGAACTACGTCAGAAGACTTCATCCATCCGCCGTCAAGGCCGTGCCAGTTGCTGCATCCGCACCGCAACAACTTGTAAGAAAACTTGCTCCTGATTTATCTGAGTTGGTGTTATTCCAAGTTTAGTAGGTTTACCTCAACGTAACCTCACTAACATTATAATCTCTTGAATATAGCTATCTGCCAACTTAATTTACATATTCTCCTGTCCATAATCTCCTGCTCCTTTTGTTGTATTTGTCTCTTGTCTTTATGTTATTTGTGTGTCTTAGTTTAGTTAATAAATTATTTATATGTATATAAATCCATTGTTTCAGTTGTGCTTTGTGTACTATTTATTCACACATGGGTTCAATGTGCAGTCCACGAACTACCACTTTTGCAAGACTTCTAAATTATTGTTTTGGGTTGATTTAAGTTTAAGCTTAATTATAAATCTATGGTTAAATTAATCAATAAATCAACACTCAATTAATAAATAATTTGGTATCCTATTCTTGCTACACTTATTTCTTATTTGCAAGATTAAAGACCCAGTGCTACTTTTGAGGCCGTCCCAAAATGAATTTTTCTCTCTATTTAACCTTTCTTAAGTGATTTATCACCATTTATTATTATATTATCCTCTGTATATTGCATTGTATTTTTTATTGAAAATGTGGCATTTTCCTATACTTTATTCACTTATTATGTAGATGTTCATAAAAGCTCAGATTAAAGTTGATGGTTGTTATATCAGAAACAAAGAAAACTGAGGAGTGACTTTTTCCAGTGTCTCCATCCACTATTATTGATCAAACTCCATGGGTTTTACTGGTGAATCATTGTTATAGAAGATGATGGTGTTTCCACTTTCACTACAGAGCCTCTAAACGTCCAAATGAATCGTATCTGATGACCATAAAAAGATGACAAACTGCATTTTACACCAAATTATTTAAATGTGTTGATAGGATTAGTGGATCAACAGGTATTAAACATTTTACATCAGCAGATGGTTTTGGTTGCTAGCAGTTATTTGAGGCTTAATAAAGAAAATATGTTTCTTCCATTTAGAAATTACTCTTCCATTTCTCCCCTAATCTTTCGGTCAAAAAAATAGAAAAAAATAAAAACATTAAACATAAATGATAATTACTGTTCAGTCAAACTTGCAAATGCCCTTGAATGTCATATGCATGAACAGATACGGTGCAAATATGTTTGTGCTTTACTTAAAGGTGCCGTACTGCAATCCCATTCAAAATACTGTAGAGTGTGGTATCCTCTCCGCCTCCCCCCAGACTAGGGGTTGCCAGATCCAGCATGAGTGTCTACTACTAGCGTTTCCACTAATCCTTCCCACCACACCATAAATTTCATTCAAAATATCATCACCAGACTTATTATACATAAGTATAATATATAATAGGCCAGGACAAACGTCCTGCACACTCAAATGAAAGTTTACACAGATTCAGGAGATAGAGAAAAGATAAATGAGCCTTTTTTTTTTTTTTTCTTTTCTTATTTTTATTTTTTTTATGGGCTGAGCTGGCTGACAGGCAGCTGTCTGTACCGATAAGGCAGCAGCCGACACCAACTGTACTCCCTTCCCCTTCCTTAAGTTTCGTACAAGCGACACGAATCGCTACTGTACCCCCCGACCGAACCACGGATGCCAGACTACCGAACCCCCTCACCCCCCATCCCCCCCTTTCGGATTACACACCGCCAGTCTGGGACCGGATGAAGAGACCGCGGCCCTGGCTGTCAGTGGTTCTTACCGGGTGGTGAGACTAGCCAGCATCAGTCTTCAAATTCTTCTCCACTTTCTCAATGTTTCAAAATCATTCCCTATACATATCCTTGTTTTGTTTTTCACTTTGTCATGATGTATTTGGGAATAATAAGAGGCCTTTTAGGTTTATTAACGTCAGACATTTATGATCAGAAATGTTCCAGCTGCAGCTCAGTGGGAACTGGCAACCTGGATGCTGAAAGGCTACTGACTGTGTGACTGGAAGACAGGTGATGGGTGGAGCATCAGACCAAAACACACAATGACAACAGAAACATCATTTAGGGGCTGACACTGAGCTTTTCAAATGCAAATATTCTGGCTGGACTACTACTGTCAGTGATGTCAGTATTTGAAATGAACATGATTCCTTAATGTCTGGTGACAGTCAAGGCCATTTTATAATTACTTAGAACATAATTCCTACATACTGCACCTTTAATACCCAATCCATTTAATAAAACAAATAAATTCCTCTATCTTTAGGTCCTTTATTCACACATAAACCATGTTTGAAAACACTTTACAGAATGAATACTTTGCATGTTTTTCTGTGTCCATGGACAAGGGGAAAAAAAGAAAACAATGCCTATTGTTGTTTTTTTCCCCCTCATTTCTCTCTCATTTGGGAAATGGAATGTGTTTCACAACCCAAACTAACACAAACAAAAACTACAGGTCAAAACCTGTCATTGCTCACCTTCAGGACAGACTAAAACTTGTTTCTGTGATGTCCAATATCATTGACCATGTGCAACAGTCTTACCTGTCTCTACCTGTTTATGAGTTAATGATATGATATGACTCATTAGTAATGATGTCAATGACATGAGTTTGTGAATTTCCCCGGAGATAAATAAAGTAGACCTATATTTGTATCTGTTAAGAAACGTATACATATTAGTGTAGACGTGGCATAAGTCAGGCTCTTTGGGAAATGAATGTGGACTGTTTTTGCAGAGTAACCAAAGAAGTACAGTACATAACTAGAAAAGCACTTGGAGAGCACAGACCTCCGCCAAGGCAGATCAACCCCCCCCCAATCATTTGTTCCTTTGCCAGTATCAAATTTTCCTGAAAATTTCATCAACCCCCCCCTTTCCCCACTTGCCACCAAAATTTAATCATTTGTTCCTTATGGCAGTATCAACATTTCCTGCAAACAAACAGACAAACCCCGATGAAAATATAACCTCCGCCAAGGAACGACAGAGGTTATGTTTTCATCAGGGTTTGGGGTTTGTCTGTCTGTCTGTTTGCAAGATAACTCAAAAAGTTATGGATGGATTTTCCTGCAATTTTCAGGAATTGTTGATACTGGCACAAGGAACAAATGATAAAATTTTGGTGGTGATGGGAGGGGGGGGTTCGTCTGTCTGTTAGCAAGATAACTCAAAAAGGTCTGGAAGGATTTTGATG
Source organism: Sphaeramia orbicularis (assembly GCF_902148855.1). NCBI lineage: Eukaryota > Metazoa > Chordata > Actinopteri > Kurtiformes > Apogonidae > Sphaeramia > Sphaeramia orbicularis. The sequence goes on along the minus strand of NC_043968.1, from coordinate 69,327,877 downwards.
AAATTTGCAGGAAAAGTTGATACTGGCACAAGGAACAAATGATTACATTTTGGTGGTGATGCTGGGGGGGGGGGGCACTGATCTGCCTTGGCGGCGGTCTGCGCTCTGAGTACTTTTCTAGTTAATTTTGTAAATGTTATCCTCACTAAAGCTATGTTTTGAGAGAGGAAAGTGATGTACAAAAAAATCAGTAAATGAATAACAAGACACAGATGATGTAATAAGACAAAAATAACATAAGCAAATTTAATGCAATGGAAAGAGCATAAACAAATAGACGTGTAAGAGACATCCGAGGAAAACTATCTAAATGACATAATCAGACACAAAATATGGAAAAGACAAAAATGACATCAGAATCAGAACCAGAATACTGTATTAATCCCAAAAAATGTTGTGTGTTACAGTTGCTTCGTGCAAGTGCAATTAAAGATGCCGGAAAGAAAAAAAAAAAAAAAAAAAACGAAAATATAATTAAACTAGAAGAGCACTTGGAGAGCACAGACCTCCGCCAAGGCAGATCACCCCCCCGCCCCCCTGCTAAATCACCACCAAAATGTAATCATTTATTCCTTGTGCCAAAATATAGATATTAAAGTGTGCAAACATACTGCTGTGTTGCATATATGACATAACAACTCTTAACCCTATACACCAAAGGTATCATATTTGATATATGAGTTTCGAAGCCCTATACATGATCAGTGTGATATTTTTTTTCTTGGAAAAACCTGATGTATTCAATTAGATACATGCAATACACGGATAATCCACTAGGGGGAGGAATTCGTTCACCAGAGGCCTTTCCAGTGACACTACAAGACTGTCATTAATGAGGAAGGAAGCAGAACTTTGCCAATTTTGAAAAGGAATTACCAATTTGTTAGACATGTTTGTGTTATATTATGCTTTTGTTTGTTCAAAATAATAATATTTGAGCATTGAGACCTGATGTATCAAATATGATCCAAAACTGAAACTCATACATGGAAATTGATATTTGAAAAAAACATTTTTGAGTTGCTCAGAAGGACCAATAAAGGCTCTGGTTTCAAAGAACTGGAATTTTCTGTCAATAATTTAATGGTTCGAGCTTTAAAGGGTTTAAGGTTAAATTTGGGTCCTATGGAGACACAAAATAAATGTTCAGGGTCTTGTGCTGAAAAGGTTTAGTGACTACCGCCTTTAATTAATGTGTTGAGAATGGACCTACATTCTGACTGATGACCCTGTGAAATAGAATTACTCATCATTTGTAACTCGTAATAACCTTGCATACATTCTGTTCCCCGTACACCATCTGCCTCCATTATATTATTCCCATGTTACTTTATTCTATGCATTTGCAGACTGAAAACTCAACAATCATGTTCTCCCACCGTGATAAATGTAAGATGAATCCACATCAGACCTCCAGACTATTTTTGACCCTTAGAGACAACAGAAAGAGTGGGTTTAAAATATGAATGACTGTGCGCTAATAACTTTTTGGATTGTTTGTTCAACTCATACACCATCTCCGCACTTCTGGATATCCCCATAGCATATTTTATTAAAAATTTTTACACAAGGGCTGAAGAGAACACACACAAAAATCTACATGAACGCCATCATTGGGGACCAAATCATAAGAAAGACCTAAGCATACTCCAGTGAGCCTGGATAGAAACTAATAAGTCCACGAAGAAATGCTTCAGAAAAACAGTGAGAATAAATGCAGAGTTTTTCTATCTTATTCCAGCCTGTTTAGGTGTCTCTGGTGTTAATTAAGGGTGTACTCAGGATAGAATCATCCCAGAATCCAGCTCTCACAGGGTATAAATATGTGACGTTTCATTCTAAAATTATTCCAAACAGTCTGCCGCCCCAGTATGTGGCTGATGAAAACACACCAAAAGACTGACAAAGCCTAGTGGTGTTCATAGATTACCTCAGAGGATCACAGGCATAGACGTATTATTCGTATTATTATTTATTAATTAATTTTTTTCTGTCGGGTTTGTGTTATTTTAACCACGTTGTCAAAGAAGGTACTAACAGAGAGCAGCGACATGCCACAGAGGGCTTAAAATCCATTATCAGAGTCAGTCCTTCAGGTCTGTCGGCCGCTCTTAAGACAGTTGAAATGCATTCGTAATGAAATGAGTTTGGAGTTCTGTGCCTGGGTTTACATTTTAGACACACTTGTGCTCATGTTCTCTCTCTGCTGCTGCTGCTGCCGAGCTAGAGAGGATGACAGTTGGTTTATTCGTGTGTTTGCTAACCTCAGTTTGGAACAGCAGCTGTTATGAGCACAGGTTAGTGATTTTAGACAGGTAATATTTTTTTCTGCGCCTGCAGCTTCCTGCTTCATCATTCGGCTCATCACACACCAGTTGGTTATATTGTACTCTACAGGAACACTCCAGTGTGTAAAAGCCTGTTCCGCTGTTTCCATGATCACACTCACCTTTTGTCAGATGATAATTTGGTTACAGGTTCTGGGTGTTAGATTTATGTGGAGTTAATGACAATTCAGAAATGGAATATTATTTCATAACTGTGTATTCATTAACCCATAAAGACCCAAACAGCAACTCGCAACCAAAACCATCTACTGATCTAAACTGTTTAATGACTTCTGATCCACTACTCCTATCAAAACATGTAAATAATTTGTGTAAAATGCAATTTGTCATCTTTTCATGGTCATCAGATATGACCCATTTGGACATTCAGAGGCTCCATAGTTACTGTGGAAACATCGTCATCTTCTACAGCATTGATTCACCAGTAAAACCCATGGAGTTTGATCCATGACAGTGGATGGCGACACCTATTTTTATGTTGTTATTGATATCTTTGCTGAAAAAAGTCACTTTTTCTTCAGTTTTCTGCTACTGAAATAATAACTCAACTTTAATCTCAGTGAATTAACCCATAAAGACCCAAACAGCCACCGACAACCAAAACCGATATAAAATGGTTAATACCTATCCCCTAATTCCATCAATACATGTAAATAACTGGTGTAAAATACAGTTTGTCATCTTTTCATGGTCATCAGATATGACCCATTTGGACGTTCAGAGGCTCTGTAGTGAACGTGAAAACACTGTCATCTTCTACAACACTGATTCACCAGTAAAACCCATGGAGTTTGATCCATGACAGTGGATGGAGACACCTATTTTTATGTTGTTATTGATATCTTTGCTGAAAAAAGTCACTTTTTCTTCAGTTTTCTGCTACTGAAATAATAACTCAACTTTAATCTCAGTGAATTAACCCATAAAGACCCAAACAGCCACCGACAACCAAAACCGATATAAAATGGTTAATACCTATCCCCTAATTCCATCAATACATGTAAATAACTGGTGTAAAATACAGTTTGTCATCTTTTCATGGTCATCAGATATGACCCATTTGGACGTTCAGAGGCTCTGTAGTGAACGTGAAAACACTGTCATCTTCTACAACACTGATTCACCAGTAAAACCCATGGAGTTTGATCCATGACAGTGGATGGAGACACCTATTTTTACATTATTATTGATATCTTTGCTGAAAAAAGTCACTTTTTCTTCACTCTTTCTTCAACTTTAATCTCAGTGAATTAACCCATAAAGACCTAAACAGCCACCGACGACCAAAACAGTCTACTGATATAAAATGATTAATACCTGTTGATCCACTGATTCCATCGATACATGTAAATAACTAGTGTAAAATACTCTTACGATTACACAAGGCTTGGACCCAAATGCACGAGACAGAGACGAAATGAACTTAGTTTGAGTATTTATTACTCAAAATATTAAAGCAACAAAAATATCTTCACTACAGTAGAATAAGAAATGTAACTCAAAAATCTTCTCAATCGAAGTATCAAAAATTGTAACAAAAAGATCTTCACAAACGTGGTATCAAAAATTTAACAAAAAGTTCTTCACAAACGTGGTATCAAAAAATTAACAAAAAAAATCTTCACAAATGTATCAAAAATTTAACACAAAATATTCTCAGCCGAGGTATCAAAAAATATAACAAAAAGATCTTCACAAATGTGGAATCAGTAGATTACAAAGTGTAACAAGCAGCACAGAAGAACAGGAGAAGGTCGAGGGAGATCTTGACATGGCATGGCATGACAACAGATGCGAGGAGAGGAGGGTATATAAAGGGTAGAGAGGTAATGAGTCCTAGGTGAAGACAATCAGGGAAATCAGGGAGGACATAGACAAGACAGACACAGTGCACACAAACTAACAAAACCCCTCACCAAAATAAAATAGGAAATGAACGACACCAACTAACATAAATTACTAGCACCGCTGAGGGCAGTGCATCACAAATACAGTTTGTTGTCTTTTCATGGTCATCAGATATGACCCATTTGGACGTTCAGAGGCTCCGTAGTTACTGTGGAAACATTGTCATCTTCTACAACATTTCTCTGTTTCTGATATACTAACCCTCAACTTTGATCTGAGCTTTTATCAACATCTACATGATCAGTGGATTAAATATAGGAAAATACCTGATTTTCACTGAAAATCACAAAATACAGAGGATAATGTCATAAATCGAGATAAATCACTTAAGAAAAGTTAAATATAGAGAAAAAATATACATTTAGGAACTACCACAAAAGTAACACTGGGTCTTTATGGGTTAAATAAAGGAAAATACCTGATTTTCACCAAAAAATTAAGACCCAGTGTTACTTTTGTGGCAGTTCCCAATTTAATTTTTTTAACTAACACAAACAATATCTACAGGTCAAATCTTTGCTCACCTTCAGGACAGACTAAATCCTGTTTCCGCGATGTCTAATATTATCGACCGTGTCCACAGTTTGAAGTCCAACAGTTTTACTTGTCTATACCTGTTCATGAATTAATAATATGAGTCATTAGTAATGATGCTAATAACAGTTAATGACATGAGTTAGGGGATTTCAAATAAATAAAGCAATGGAGTTTGTTATACAGTGAATGAAGACACATGTTTTTACATTGGTATTAATATCCGCTTAAGAAGTTACTTTTTTCAATTTTCTGTTTTTTTAATATAATAACCATCAACTTTAATCAAGGATAATATCATAGTAAATGGTGAAAAATTGTTTAAGAAAGGTTAAATCTAGATGAATATTTATTTGGGAACTGCCATAAAAGTAACATTAGGTCTTTATGGGTTAATGATATTCATCTGAGAGGAAGCTTCATTGTGTTTTTATGACTTTGGAATGAACTGTTTATTTCTTACCATATTTTTTTCCTGTCATGGAAGGCTTTTGTTTAGGGATTTTTTGCATTTTCCATCAGAAGGTGGGTGGTATTAAGTGCATCAGTCTGAGCAATGTTTAAAGCAGGGTATAATCTGTGTGATTTTAGGCTGATCCAGTCAAAAGATTTTAAATTATAGTATCTTTGGTTGTGGCCAAAGATAAGCATATCACAGATATTTTTTTTACATACACATAAGTCGCATTATAAATGGACAACATAAAGCATCTACAGATCTAAAATGTTTAATAACTAACTAATCCTATCAATACATGTAAATAATTCAATTGAAATGCCGTTTGTCATCTTTGCAGAAGCATCCATAGTCTCTGTGGTGAACATAGAAACACCGTCAACAACATTGATTCACCAGTAAAACCCACGCTGTTTGATAAATGACAGTGAATGGAGACACTTGTTTTTATATTCAGTTAATGATATATTTTGCTGAAAAAGTCATGCTTTCTTCAGTTTTCTCTGTTTTGATATAATTATCATTGAATTTACTTTTAACACCTACATGGTCAGTAAAGTTTTTCCTTAAAAACCCAGAACTATTTCTTGTGATGATGTCCAAATGAATTTTTCTCTGCATTTGAGTTGATTTATTACCATTTATTATCGTATTATCCCCTGATTTTTTGCATTATTTACTGTTAGTCATGTATTTTCCTATATTTAATTCACTGATCATGTAGATGTTTATTAAAGTTCTGTGTAAATTCAAAGGTTATTATATCAAAACTGAGAAAACTGAAGAAAAAGTGGCTTTTTCAGTCAAATATTTCAATATTTCTACATATACCAAGTCTCTCCATCCACTGTCATTGATCAGACTCAATGGCTTTTACTGGCAAATCAATGTTGTAGAAGATGATGGTGTTTCCACGTTCACTACGGAGCCTCTGAACATCCAAATTGGTCATATTTGATAACTATGAAAAGATGACAAACTGCATTTTACACTAATTATTTACATGTTTTGATAGGTTTAGTGGATCAACAGGTATTAAACAGACTGATTACGTTCATCATGTCTTCCATTCCAAATGTTCATTGGTGATTTTCTTGTGATCAGACAAGTGTTTAGATATAGCACACCAGGAAGCGTTTGACAGCGCTGATGAAGGCTGAAGCTACAGCCGAAACCGTCAGTAGGTGAAAACATCTTTCCTCAAATCTACCTCTCTGATCCCAAGAAAATCTCTAACGAACATTTGGTGTTAAACAGTTTAGAGCAGGAGATAGTTTGGGCTTTTAGGGGTTAATTTAAAAGAATACCAGATTTTCAGTGGAAAAAATGCAAAGGATTATATTATAATAAATGGCGATAAATCAGTTGGTAAATGTTAAATTGTAGAGAGATTATCTCCACAAAAATACTTCTGGATCTTTATAGATTAATTCAGTAGAATTTGATTATAAATGTATCAGAGCCATGTTTCAAAGTGCTGAAATCCAACAGTCTGTTGGACCAGTAAAATCCAGCTCAGACAAAGGATTCAACAAAACTATTTTAGAAATAATCTGGTAAAAAGTTTCCATAAATGAACTGTAGCTCAACTCAGTTGATAACGTTGCCTTGGATGCGCTTTATCATATCACTTGAGGCTGATTTTAGACCGCAGTGTTACGTACTGTGTGTTTTTCTCAGTATTTTTGGGCTGTTGTTCACTTTATAATTTTCTGTCTTTATTGGAGGTGACACCAAGAGGGTCCCATCCCAACATCCCTGCCTGTTCCTGTTCTTGTGTCGTCTTTTCTTTTCTTTCTTTTTTTTTTTTTTTTTAACACAATGCAGTAACTTTCTGGCTCCTTTGGCATCTTTGCATTTTCCAACTGAAGTGATAAGCTTCATCAACCCTTTTATGCATAATGGTCACAACAGTGGACAGCTATTCTACAGCTGTTCTCTTGTATATTCATGGGTTTCAATTCATACCATTACTGTAACTATACTGTTCTTGATAAACCTGATATGCACTAACATGTTTGAGTGTAAATCAATTGCTACTTGTTATAAGACTGTAATTAACAGTTTTTTTTTTAAACATATAATCGCATATAATATCCATGAGGTGAGTAATAACTAGTATTAGAGTATGCTAAAATGTGAGAAAACATCAGATTAGCAGCGTAATGTTTTTACGTCATAGTTTTCACACAGTATATCACTTTCTGATGATGGTTTTAAATACATGTTTCTTTGCTTTAAAAATTAAATGCATGGTGTCCAGCTGAGTGGACATTTTTGTAACTCCATGAAAAATCTCAGTTGCATTGATTTTTTCATGCCTAAAGAAGAATAAAACACTCAAGGCAAAAATCTCAACTAAGGTTCTCATAAGTCATGCATGAAAGGGTTAAATTTCAATATTCATATTAGAAACGCATTAGGCTATTTATTTCTTAAAAATGGACATACAGTTATTGGTTCTGCTCCAGTAAACCTATATTCCTGTGGTGAAACTGATTCCTAGGATCGTCGTCCTCAGGCTCTTTTGAACAAAAATGCTCCAGGAATAGAGAAGAGAAATGCTGGACCCTCTCATTTTGTGTGTGTTTTGGGTTTTAAATCAATAGAAGAAATTCAGCTGTAGTGAATAACTCGCTATCACTGTTTTCATTTATATTTCAAGACGCTACAAATTATATCAAGCTACAAAAAAGCATGAAAATCCTGTAGTTTGAGCAGAAGTACAGAGAGATGCTGTTATAGAAATGATCGTCTTAGCACATTGGCTGAACTGGCAATTACACAACTTACATCAGTGACACAATACAGATAAACCAAAGTATCAGGTATGATGCAAGATAAACAAAAGTCCTCCATGTACTAACTCCCATATGTTTCAGAATAGTATATTTGACAATGGTGTGCCTGCACAATCAGTCATTTGTATGGTTAAGGGATGTATGACTATAGAAAATATCATTTTCAAGGGTTTAGGTGCTGCCTACTTCCCAGCATTACCAATAAATCTGTGTAAGATTTTGACACAAAGAAGAGGTTTCCAGATCCAACCACAGGAAAATGTTATGTTTATCAATGAATCCACTTTACCAGTCAGATTGGATCAGTCAGATAACAACAGAACATGTCATTTCACTGAATTTTGGACCACTATCATGATACTTTTGTGCAAACAATTTGGAAAAGAAGAGAATCCAAAAAGCTGGTTTTCCTTCTGCTTCAGCTATTTCAGTTTATTTATTTATTTCATTTACAAGATAAGAGAAACTCAGCGGTCTGACTATAATCAATACAGGATCTTGGCCAGAAATGACTGTAAGTCTGGATGTAAATAATCATTGACATAAATATTGATGGTGGAATAGCATAAGCACTGCATAGTGTAAATACTGCTGCAAGTGGGACCCATAGTCAAAGCTAAAGGTGGTCCTTTACACTACTGTGTGTTTAACTGTATAAAGTAGGAAACCTCTGGGAAGGCATAAATGCATGACATTTGTCATGTAGCTGAAATGATTAATCAATAAATCAACTTGAAGCATTAAAAAAAAAAAAAAAAAAAAAAAATTGAATTTTCCTAAATTGAAGCTTTGTTTCCTTAATTTTGCTGCCACTAAACATTGGTTCCACTGTTGTGTTTCACACAGACATTTATTGTGATGCACATGATGTCAGGATCAACACAAACAACATAGAGTGTAGCTCAGAAGAGACAAGGACAAAAAGGCAGAAAATGTTTATGTTCACTTTTCTACATTGGAACCATTACTTACTCCTTCTTTAAACTATTAACTTTCACACAAACATTCTAAACAAACTGTTTCTTTATTTTTTTCACTTTTATGTTAGTTCCATTTTAAGTTGTTAGTAAGTTGGATCTAAATGTGTTGAAGACTGCAGTGCACATATTGTTTGTAGATGTCATTTCACTTGTTATTTATATCAATAGATTTTTCTATTTTATACTCTTGTTATTGTTGTTGTTATTTCTATATATATATGTTATATATATCCTTTTACTTCTATACTTTTTGTGGTTGTTGCTTCAGCTGGTTGTGGAATAAAGGACAAGTTGTCATTTTCAGACATGACTGATTCACATATAAAAACATTTTTTCGCCTAGTTAAAGAATCGTTTAATGGCATTGAAGCAAAAAACTGATAGATTAATTGATTACAAAAATAATCGATAGCTGTAGCGTAATGGGTAGCTCTATTAAGTATTCCTAAACAGGGAAAGTCTTGATGGAAAGGATTCTTGGATTTTCAGGATTGTTACAGACCACTTCCACTATCATAGACACTGTATGTAATGGTAAAAGTAGAAACACAAAACCCCAGTCATTTGGGAGGTGTAGGATACTGCTCTGGGCTCTTGTGGCTACTGTGTGAAAAGCATCAACTTTGCTTTTTAGCCGGTGGTGTGGAATGAATGGTCAAATTTCCGTTGAACCTGTGGTCAATGTAGCGTGTCATCCACAGTGTTTGTGTGTGAAGCAGGTATTACAGATGCACTCTGTGAGTTCTCCTGGGGCAGTTGGAGAAGTTCACAATTCTGTAAACATGGATTTTCCTGGTAACTTGCCATTTTTTGAAGTTAAAATTTCACTGTTGCAGTGTCGTGTAGTTTCTGTGCTTTTCAGAGACAGTGGAGTGTGTTGCTTCTTCCCTTTATGGCACATTGTTGTGTTCAGCTACAGTATTTGTCTCACTAATGAAAGTACTCAGAGGAAGAGCAGATGGTAGGATATTAGTAGCGTATCTTTCATCAGTTGATGTCCCTCTTGGGATATTTCAAGCAAAGTTGTTTGGATTTAGGCTTGGCAAAGATGTATTTTTAACTTCAAGCATCATCTGAAACTTTAATTTTGGCCCCGTCAAACTTCAGTAGTTTACAGAGAAGACAGATATTGTTGTCTCCAAACTCATTTAAAATCACATGCATACAGTGGTGGTATTGCTGGAGTTTATTAAAATGTGTGGCACACTCCAAAAGTCAGGAATTAAATGATGAGTTGTCAGTGTGGAGCCAGATTTCCACTTGGTTGCTTTTGGTTTTGCATAAAGAGTCAGCAGGGAGGAGGAATGTCAACTCCACCCAAACAAAAGTTTTGCACATCCGTTCATCTTCTAATCCCTCCATCTCCTGTAAATCCCCACGGCCTCGTGTTCATGAGAACTGTGCATCATAACTCCTCCTCTTCCTTGGCACAGCTCAGTTTACTTAATTACCATTGAATTTGAATTTTTTTTTTTTTATGGTTTTTAGCAAATGCATTGTCATAACTCCCTCATCCATTTACTGTGACACTGTTGGTTAAATACTGGATCAAGTGTGTCATTTACTATTACCACTGAGTTCCACTGCAGCCAAGGACGCAAATTAAGATCACTTACAATGGCAGACAGAGGGAAGAGGTTGTAAATATGTGCAGAATAAAACCAAACTCTATCATTTTTTGTTTAACTAGGTCATCTAATTTAATTTGATAGCAAAAGCTTTGTTATATGCCACAATAGTCCCACAATATTAAGGGGACATTTATACTAATAGGAACATGTTTTGGTTCAGTCTACTGAATCTGTGTTTCAAATTTAACAAAAAGTGAAATGGTTTGAGATATGGCATTGAATTTCAGAGCCGTGATACATATTACCGCTTCTAACAACTACCTAATGGAAACCGCTTTCCAATAAGAGTGCTCTAATGAATGTTTTTTTTTGTTTGTTTTGTTTTGTTTTGTTTTTTTTACTTTGGGTTTTAAATACTGTAAACATTTAAATAATAAAAAAAAAAAAAAAAAAATCATTACAGTTTTCATACTTCAATACAGGTTTATTATTTAACAAGGCTTATGCTGTTAATGCTTAAGTTTTTTCTGTATCAAACAGAATTTTTCAGTTTCTAACCTCCAAAAGTGAGCCTTTTTCTAAAATGAAAGGGAGTCTTATGTAAATTAGAAAACGCACCATTTATTGATGAGTTACTAACAATTAATTACCAACCAAATTCACTTGGAGTCAGTAAAAACATTCATGAAAAAGCCTTGTTTTCCTCATTGACCTTGTTTTCACAGGCAATGCTTCGTCATACGCAATACAGAACAGTAGAGCTAACGTGTTTAGCTAACAGGTAAACAGCATTGCTTTCAAAAGTTGGCACAATACAACCCTGTTACTGCTCATAAAAACGTATTCTATACTTATACCGTGGAACCTACAGTCATTGTTCAATTATTACACAAACTATGATAATAATTTAACAGCTTATATAATAGGTGGTTCTCAATACACATTCTTGTCTGTTCTTCCGTTCTCGTGATCTTGTGAAATGTCATCATTCTCACTCTTTTTAAAAGTTCGCACAAACCAAGATCGGATGGTATTCACAGATGTTCTTGGCTCCTAGCTTAAACCAAGGATGCACTGGTTGGTGACTTCTGTAGACTTGGCTGGCAAATATCCCATGATGCATTTCGTGCTACTCGTGAAGGCAGCAGCGGCTTCTGTGACAACTTAATACATCTTTATTATCATGATATGGGATTTAATGAAATTGGTTTATCTGGTTTTGAAGGCAAGGCAAGGCAAGTTTATTTGTATAGCACATTTCAGCAACAAGGCAATTCAAGGTGCTTCACACAGGACATTGAAATAAAAGAAACAAAAAGAAACACATTTAAAACATTATAAAAGAAACATATAAAAGGTGATTAAAAACAGCGAGTAAGAAAACAACACATAAAATCAAAATAAAATAAAATAAAATAAAAATAAAAACACACACATATTAAAGTAAAAGTTGCAGTGCAGAGTTTCAAAAGAGAATATAAAATTTAAAAAGTCAAAAGCCTTTTAGTCAAAGGCAGCAGTGAACAGGTGAGTCTTTAACCTGGACTTAAAAGAACTCAGACTCTCAGCAGACCTGATATTTTCTGGTAGTTTGTTCCAGATATACGGAGCATAGAAACTGAACGCTGATTCTCCATGTTTAGTTCTGACTTTGGGAACACAGAGCAGACCTGTACCAGATGACCTGAGTGGTCTGGATGGTTCATACTGGACTAGAAGGTCTCTAATGTATTTTGGGCCTAAACCATTCTGTGCTTTATATGCTAGTAAGAGAATTTTGAAGTCTATTCTCTGAGAGACAGGGAGCCAGTGTAGAGACCTCAGAACTGGGCTGATGTGGTCCACTCTCTTGGTCTTAGTGAGGACTCGAGCAGCAGCATTCTGGATCAGTTGCAGTCGTCGAATAGACTTTTTAGGCAGACCAGAGAAGATACTGTTACAGTAGTCAACTCGACTAAAGATGAAGGCATGGACAAGTTTTTCAAGGTCTTGCTGCGACATCAGTCCTTTAATCCTAGAAATGTTCTTGAGGTGATAGTAAGCTGACTTTGTAATTGTTTGTATGTGGTTTTTAAAATTCAGGTCTGAATCCATGACAACACCCAAATTCCTGGCCTGGTCTGAAGTTTTTAACTGAAGTGACTGGAGCTGCATGCTGATTTTAAGCATGCTGATTTATGCTGATTTTTCCTCCTTGGGTCCAAAAATGACTACCTCAGTTTTTTCTCTGTTTAACTGAAGAAAGTTATCGCCCATCCATTCAGATATTTGCTCCATGCATTTACCCAGTGCTTGTATGGGGCTATGGTCACCTGGGGACATTGAAATGTAGAGCTGTGTGTCATCTGCATAGTTATGGTAATCTATTTTGTTTTTTTCTATGATCTGAGCCAGTGGAAGCATGTAGATGTTGAACAGAAGGGGCCCCAGGATGGAGCCTTGGGGGACTCCACATGTAATTTTGGTCTGCTCAGATTTAAAGTTACCTATTGACACAAAATAATCCCTGCCCTTTAAGTAGGATGCAAACCAATCAAGAACTGTGCCAGATAGTCCCACCCAATTTTCCAGTCGATCAAGTAATATATCATGGTCGACTGTGTCAAATGCAGCACTAAGGTCCAGTAACACTAAAACTGAAGATCTGCCATGATCTGTGTTTAAGCGAATGTCATTAAATACTTTGAGCAGAGCTGTCTCAGTGCTGTGATGTGGTCTAAAACCTGACTGAAAGACGTTAAAGCAGCTGTTGACTGTTAAGAAGTAATTTAGCTGTTGGGACACAGCGTTTTCAATGATTTTACCTAAAAAAGGAAGATTTGATATCGGCCTGTAGTTGTTCATTGAGGTCTTTTCTAGAGTGTTCTTTTTTAGGAGCGGCTTAATAACAGCTGTTTTTAGGGTCTGTGGGAAGACTCCTGAGCTTAGAGACACGTTTACAATCTCTAACAGGTCAGATGCCATGACATGTGAAACTTTTTTGAAAAAATCTGTGGGTAAAACATCTAGACAGCAGTTGGAAGAGCTCAGCTGGTGTAGAATGTCCTCCAGATTTTTGTCATTGATTGGATTAAAATGTGTCAGGGTGTTTAAATGGTTTTCAGACAGCACAGATCCTGAACCTGGTGTTGAGGAATTCACGGCCTGTCTAATATGCTGAATTTTTTCTGTAAAGAACAAAGCAAAGTCATTGCAGGCCCTGGCAGAGTGAAGTTCAGGTGCTATTAACACAGGGGGGTTTGTTAGTCTGTCAACAGTAGAAAACAGTGCTCGAGCATTATTTTTGTTTCTGGTGATAATGTTTGAGAAGAAAGACTGCCTTGCATTCCTCAGCTGTAGATTATTTGAAGAATACACAACATGCATAACAAATATAAATGACATGTAAATAGTTGTGCAAATGTAATGAAATCAAATCGAGTGGCATACAGTGGTACCTTGACTTATGAGTGCACCAACTTATGAGTTTTCCGAGTTACGAGCCACTGCTTGGACCATTTTTTGCTTTGAGTTGTGAGTCAAAATCTGAGTTAAGAGCGAGCTTCAGATACACTGTCGCTAGTTGTCGTAGCCAATAAAAAGAAACATGTTGGAGGACAGCTAGTAGGTATTCTGGTGGTGGATCCTCCATGTCTGCTCACCACGGCGTCTTGAGGAGTACTTACGGGTTCCTCCTATCAACCCCATTTTTATATAGTTGACTGGGCACTTTCATCCCTCTGCCGCAGCTCCCTGTGGCTTTGGAAAATTAATAATGAGTATTTAATTTAAATGTATCTTACTAATCTTAATTTGATAGTTTTTTTTTAAAATGTAATTATAAATTTGAAGATTATGGTGATATTAGGTATTACAGGTATTATCTCCTGCTGCACAACAAAGTCTGGTCGCTGTCCAGAGGGGTGGTGCTGAAATGCTTTGCTGTGTTTCTGAAAGAGGTGAAAAGAGGTCATCCAAAACACGTCATAGACATCTACATGCATCAGTATGCCGTGGAAATAAGTTCAATGTAAGATACACATAGGTTCAAAGCATGTTACTCAGAGGTTAGAAATAAGTTTTGGATACACTAGACATTATTTCGACATATTTCAACTTATGGGGCTGGAGCAGATTAATGGCATGTCAGTTAATTTCAATGGGGAAAATTGATTTGATATACAAGTTACAAGGTTGGTCACGAAATAAATGAATTAAACTCGTAAGTTAAGGTATCACTGTATTGTGGTGGATTGCGGAAATATGTTATGGAGCTGATGATGGAAATACAGCAGATCCCGGAGGGAATGTTCACAAGCAACTGATCCAATTACAGAGTGTCTTGCGTTGTTAGTCCATTTTCACCGAGACTGTACTCACCAAGTTCGCAAGTCCGAACTTGGCGAACTTAATATTGAGGAACACCTAATGTCTCTGTAGTTAACATGATAACTGTTAGCATACAGTTTATTGCACAATGATTAATCATAGTCACCATTTTATTTTTCTGTTTTTCTTTTCATTTATTGTCAGGGACACACAGTGGATCACATAATACAAATCACTGAAGATTAAGACTAGATGCATAACTACTACTAACTGAAGTTATATAAAACTAATGAAAAGAGCTGAAAGACCTGCTGTGGGTGTGTAGCTGCCATGTTATCAATCAGGATATGCCACATAGTATATAAATCAGTTTATTTGATATGTCAAATTAAGCTTGTAGACTATTAAGATACGCTGATGGCGGTTTGATGGTAATAAATGGACATCAGATGAAGCTGACAGGTATAAATGGTGCTGATAGAGATAAATGAAGCTCAAGAACCAATAAGATCTGAGGTTTAACACAATATGAGATGAACAACATGTCCCTACTGTCCCTGTTTTCTAATGTGTTATATGTAACAGCTTCTAAATGATTTATGAAGTGGTTGAACAATAAAAGTTATTTTATTGTAATGTATAATGTAGTACAATTAGGAGTACATAATCATATACTTCAACGGCTTTTCAGATGTGTATAATTTTTTAATATATTCCTTTTATTTTCATTTGAAGCGACAGTTACAGATTGTTTGATTAAAAACATACTTATAGCAATGTGAGCAATATGGCATCCAGCAATAGTTTTTTTTATATATATATTAATGTACTGTACACTGTGTTATCACAAGATGCAAGAACACAGTTCATCTCATAATGTTTGCATTACCTGATACAAAGTGAACTGCTCTTAAATGTTGTGACAAAAAAGCTGATTTAAGTATATTCAGGCAGAACCTGACAGGGCCAAAGGGTGATGCAATGCCATAATAGTACTCATAGTCATCTGTTGTGTTGTCACAGAAGAAGCGAACACAATATAAAGTCAGTCTTTAAATGTTTAGAATTTATTCATCCTGATTCTGTTCAGCACATTAATAAAAGCTGTCCCTGTGCAACTGATAAAGACGAATAATCAACCTTTAGTCATTCTGCACTAAGAGCATGTGTGACCCAGAAGATGGCATTTTGATTTTGCATATGATTATGAGTGTTTTCATCCTGAATATACTGTATGTATGCATATGTAAATCATATTCACAAAGAATGTTAAAATAAAGTCTTAATCTATTCTAAAATAGCAAAGTCTATTTTTGCCTTCAAGCAGCACCGTTCTCCACACACAACCGTGCATTTTCACTGAAGATTAAGTATAAATTCTCATGAATATGTGCAACAAACAGCTGGGTTGAGACTCTTTTTTTTTCTCACTGGGGACTGTATAGCACCCTCGCAAGTTTTTTTGCTCTTCCAGCAATAAAACTGCTGTGCCTAATTTAACACATTTGAGCAGCAGTAGAGCTGCAGGGCATGCATCTCTGCCACTTCGAAACCAGATTAGACTGTCAAATCTGCTCCTAGACAATTTGATTCTTTCTTCTCCTGTCTATGTGATTTAGAGCTGTGCTGCTATAAATATTTTTGATAAGATACCTGTGTATTTGTTCAGAAAGAATCAGCACACATTTCAGTGCTGGATGCTCATATTTCATTATTACTGAAAAAAAACAAACAAAAAAACTTTTAGGTCTTGATTTTTCTGTAGTGGTAGGAGGCAGTGGGGAAGTCTGATAAATCATGCTTACACTTTATGAACTAGTCTTCGTCCAAGAACCAGAAATACCATATGGAACTGGCATAATTTAGGACATTTTAATTTAGTAAGAAAGGGTTTTGCTGTTTTATTGAAAGAGTACATGCACATGACGAGAGTGCACATTTTTTTTTAAATTGTGAGATGGCTGATCACCAGCTCCGACAGATTGTTTCCAGTGACTTTCTTTTAGCAAGGGTCCAACATGATTATGTTTCAGGAGGGCCAAAACCAGCCATAAAATGGAATAAAGATGACAAAGAAGTACGTTCTGAGAAACTGTAGAAACATGGTAAGGTTTCTGTCTTGATCATTGTTTAAGAGCAGATTCAGCTATTTACTGCTGAAATTTCATATTTGTTTCCTTTCTAATGGACAGATACCATGTCACGGCTGAAGGCTGAGGGTACATACATTATATATATAAATAATCTGGTTCAGCTAGTTTTGACACTGTTTTACTGTGCCCTGATTGGTGGACTGATTGTGGATTGATCGCTTTTAGAACCTGTGGTTAAACGTATGTTTTTGTTGTTGGTAAATGACTCCAGGTTACTTCCCTGTTATTTGAATGTAAGTACAAAAACATGCTTTATATCCTAAATTTCAGAGTATGATTTTGTCCCCTTCACATTTTATGAGTGTATTAATTATGTGCAGGCCAGATTGGAATGCTTGTTGCCAGACCCAGCTGATAATTTCTTAATACATATTGCTCTGTTCCTGAGTTGTGGATATCTATATTATAAAAGCCAAGTGACCTCTGTGTGCGTGCATATATGTGTGTCTCCTTTATAACTGATAAACTAGAGAGAGTTTGCCTTTGCCTTTTGGAATACTTTTGTATTTTGGGTCAAGGCTCAGACAGGTGAAAACAGCGTATTGATACGACCAATACTTTTGGAATTATTAGTTGTTTTTAAAATTACAATTGGCTTACAGGCGGCCTTTGGGATGAGTCCTTTCAGAGGCGCAAACAGGAGGGGGGCTGGATCCGGTTAAATGGAACCGTGGGAGAACCAGGTCCAGCTGTGATCACACACTAACAAGGTCGGTCTGGTTCTTACTGCGGCCTGGTTCCACAACGCCAGGTCCCCGGTCACACACAGCCCGTTAACGTACCCCTCCGGATCCTACCCCCACTTCGCCATAACACGGTGACAGACCGTTCTGCGCAGACTCCAATCAGACGAATCGGAGTTCAGCGGATCACTGACCGGAGTTATTGCCAGTCATAAACCGTCATGTTCAGTCCTGTGTCAAAGTCAATGGTCCACGTCGATGTCAATACAAAACAAAATCAGGGCCATTATATTTCTTCCTAATCTGTGTGTTACACCAGTAAGCTTAGCTCAGCTCCCCGTTTTATCAACTCAACTGCTTCTAGAACCATCAACGCGCTAGTTCATATTAACCCTCAAAGACCAAAACAGCCCTTGGCAACTGAAACCATCAACTGATCTAAAAATGTTTGATAACTTCTGAACCACTAATCCTGTTAATTACATGTAAATAATTGTTCTAAAATGCAGTTCATCATCTTTTCATGGTCATCAGATATGACCCATTTGGATGTTCAGAGACTCTGTAGTGAACATGGAAACACCATCATCTTAGTAAAACCCATGGAGTTTGACGAATGACAGTGAACGGAGACACTTGTTTCACATTCAGTTATTGATACCTTTGCTGAAAAAGTCACTTTTTGTTCTATTTTGATATAATAACCCTCAACTTCAGTCTGTACTTTTATGAACATCTACATTATCAGTAAATTAAATATAGGAAAATACCTAATTTCACTGAAAAATGCAAAATACAGAGGATAATAGTGAAATAATGGTGATAAATCACTTAAGGTTAGATAGAGAGAAATAGATCATTCTCGAAGTGCCACAAAAATAGCACTAGGTGTTAATGGGTTAATGAAAATGAGCATGTATCATGAGCATATCTCAGACTGTAATATGCCACATATGTGTAATCTGTAGTTAGGTTGTCAGATGAGTACATGTGCAGTTATACAATTATTTTTTACTCACATATTTTTCATTACTTTTAAGCCCAAAGGTGGATTGAGGAGTAAAATGCCATCATTCTCCTACTTAATGCTATCATAAAACTGTCATTTGTAATTTCCCTTGGAGAACACCTACATAGAGTAAATTCAGCCGTTGTTGTAGACGTTGCATTTAAATGTCTAGACTCAAGGATAGGGCAGGTGAGTGGGAGAAGGGAAAGATAATATGCAAACACACTGATTCATTACATTCAGCCCAATGTTTGAAGCTGTTAATTATTTTTTATTGAACGTGCACATTTATGAGCCAAAAATATACTTAACACGTTTCTGTCGTCTCCCCCCCTTGAGCTGTTTTACATCATTAAATATTCAATGCTATGCAATCACACAATTCTCAACATTTAATGCTTTTTTAAATCTATTTTCCCATTACTGATCGTCTTCCAAGCTGGTGATAAAAGTTACCTATGTCTTTGTCAATGAAGCTGAAGTATCTGTATCTCTTGAGCAAGTTCAGCTGAAAGGCCGCAGCATATTTTATATCCTCTTCTCAATCTGCTGCCGAGGCAGAATCTCGGCAGCAGAAGCAACTGAAATTCATTTGTGTGAAATGCAAATCCTTCCCCTCTCCGAACCCTGTGTCTTTGGAGAGCTGTCCGAGCAGAGCGGATGAGGCGGCGCTAATGGCTAACCTCGACTCCTTCTGTCGAGCCATAGTCCGCTGCATGACAATTGAGAATTACAGACGGTTATTCCCAGTAGCTCTGCCTCGGTGTGATGAATGGATCCTATCTCGTACTGGCGAACAGGTTAGCATTACATTCATGAGATACAGTAAATGGATCTGAGGCCGTAGAGGTGTTTCACTGAAAGGCAAACATGAGGAACACAAGAACATAGGCTACACATGACGCTGAAATTTATTACACATTTATTCTCTTTTATTGTTGTGGCATTGGCTCTCCCAGGAGATTAAAAACACCACCCTGCTTTCTTTTGAAGGCAGGTCTTCACTGATTTCACACGATGGGTTCACTCATCATGGGGTGTATGCCATTTGTATGTGAGTGCTGCCACATGTAAAGCTGAATGTTTATAGCTGTTCCAAATGACTACTTTGAGGCAAGAACCTTTACATCATGCACAGGGGCAAAATGTGATGAATCTTACATTATGACACCCAAACAGGCATTCGGTCTCTGTTCATTTGTGGTGCAATTGGTTGTAGACACAAAATGGGCGATGGCGCAGGAGACGAGAAATCAAGGCAAGTGTGAACGCAACAGCTCTGCTATCTCTCAAGCTGTGTTCTGTGGGATGGTCATAAAAGGAAGTAGGAAGTCATAAATTTACAAAAATTGAGTAGCTGTGGGAAGAGGTATTTTAGCGCAGATGTTTGTTTCTGTCCACTTACCACTCCTTTGTCTACAGAACAGATGGCTAACGTTTCCAGTGGCTCTGGGAGACTTTGATAAAGGGTTGTCTTTGTTCAGGTTTAGGATTATATTGAAAGTCTGCAATCTATGTGCGTAGAATTAGAAAGTTTTGTTGTCAGGAAGGTCTAAGAGTCCGAGTTCTACTTGTGAACTGTAGGATGAGGTGTTTGAAGAGCTTAAAGGTGCAGTGTGTAGGAATTATGTTCTAAGTAATTATAAAATGGCCTTGACTGTCACCAGACATTAAGGAATCATGTTCATTTCAAATACTGACATCACTGGCAGTAGTAGTCCAGCCAGAATATTTGCATTTGAAAAACTAAGTGTCACCCCCTTAATGATGTTTATGTTGTCATTGTGTGTTTTGGTCTGGTGCTCCACCCATCACCTGTCTTCCAATCTCCAAGTCAGTACCCTTTCAGCATCCATGTTGTGAGTTCCCACTGAGCTGCAGCTGGAACATTTCTGATCATAAATGTCTGATGTTAATAAACCTAAAAGGCCTCTTATTATTCCCAAATATGTTGTGACAAAGGGAGAAACAAAACAAGGATATGTATAGGAGATGATTTTAAAACATGGAGATGGCTGAAAGCAGAGAAGAATTTGAAGACCGACGATTTAAGGCTCTCCCTTAGTCTGACCACCCAGTAAGAGCCACTGAGAGTCGGAGTTGCGGTCTCTTCACCCGGTCCCAGACCATCGGTGTCTTCTCCCGGGGCCGGGCTGCGGTCTCTTCCCCTGGCCCTGGTGAAGAGACTGCCGGTCCGGGACTGGCGAGGAGACCAGGTACTGGTGTAGGACTTGTCGCTTGCCATGGTAGCTCCTTGTAGTACAGTGTTTTCTGTGGAAGTGACCTCTTCATGTAGCAGAGTGTAATCCGAAAGGGAGGGGGGTGTCTGTGGTTCGGCTGAGGGGGGTGTTGGGGGTCGGCCGGTTTCTTATAATACTGGGGGGGGGGTGTAGTAGCAGTCCATGCCTTGAAACTTAAGGCTCATTTACCTTTTCCCTATCTCCTGAATCTTCGCAAACTTTCATTTGAGTGTGCAGGACATTTGTCCTGGCCTATTATATATTATACTTATGTGTAATAAGTCTGGTGATATTTTTTTTTGTATGAAATTTATGATGTGGTGGCAAGGATTAGTGGAAACACTAGTAGTAGACGTTAATGCTGGATCTGGCGACCCCTAGTCTGGGGGGAGGCGGAGAGGATACCACGCTCTACAGTATTTTGAATGTGATTACAGTACCAGTTTTGCTAAGTACGGCACCTTTAATTCATCCTATGAAGACTCCAATTACACTTGGCTCAGACAGCAGGTCTTAATGCACAATTCAGATTTTTTGGTGAAAACTGATTCTTTTTTGTGCTCGTTCATATTACACATTAAATGCGACTTCTGTCAGTTTTGAGTACAAACAGAATGTGAACCTGAAGTGACCCACATGCGTCAAAAGAGGTCCTGACATAATAAGTGACCATGCAGACACGCACTGTGTTTACGGAAGGAGATATATTTTTCCCACCGCTCTTCTTCCTGGGATGCAGAATTGTTACGTTCATTGCATTTCAATGCTGTAAAGGTTGGATAAATACGACCTGGCCGTTTAGACTGAAGTTGCATTGCAAAATATCAGATACGTATTGGATTAAGGACCACATATGAAAGTGGCCTGGTTTGGATTTTTAAAAATCGGATATGTGCTGTTCAAACTGTCTTTAACAGATCAGATACAAGTCACATATGTGCAAAAAAATCGGATTTGGGCCACATTTGCCTGCAGTCTGAATGTAGTCCCATATTACTGCTTTCTTTACAGGAGGGTCGTGACCCAGAACTGGCTCGAGAACTTGTTCTAAGTGCGTTCCAAGTGGATTTGTTCAGTGTGCTTTTTATAGCTTTAAATGCATTCATTATCAAACCTTTATCATGACAGAAGTGCATTAAAGATGTTCAGTAGCTGCTTGTTGCCATGGTAAAGCAGACATTGAACTGAAAGATAACAGGTTTACATTGCTGTTTGAAGGCAAGACATAGCTCAAATATCACCTTGAATGAGTTAAATCTGCAGTTTTGAAGACTGACAATGTGTGATACGTCAGATTTGAAATATCCAAACTAAATTGTCCATTGGATTTGTATCCCTGGTTTATTTTATGTGCAAAGAAGAGTGATGCTAACTTCACTGAGTCTGAATGTTAAAATGAAAATGTGCATATTTTGCATTCCATAAAAGTGACTTTTGATACCACAGTGGTTCCCAAACTTTTTCAATGCAAACCCCAGAATAGAAATTTGTCTCCTCAGGAGCCAGAATTTGAAAAATAAATTATGATTTTTCCCAATTTTACAATTTGACTGACGCCAAAAGTATTGTTAAATAAATGCTCTTTGTTGCCAAATAAACATTAAGGACAAAAGGACACACCTGTGACTTTGGGGACAGAATGCTGGATTTTCATTTGCAGCATAATGCATTTTATTTCAGGTGCGATATATAGTCCAATATGATCTCAAGTGGGCTGGGCCAGTAAAATAATAGTAGAATAACCTATAAATAATGTCAACTCCAAAGTTTTTGCTGTGTTGTCAAGTGAAAAAAGTAAAATTGCATTATGAAAGTGTTTACGTCTACAAACTATCCTTTAAAAAAATATATGAATAACATGAACAACCAAGTGCAATTTTAACAATATTATGCTACAGTTTATCATTGGCGCATGTGCATTACAACTTACAGATCACAATGGATCTACAAATACACTAAACATTTAGTAACAGGCAAATTATTGTTAAAATTGCACTTACTTTTCTTAATACAGGGTGGGGAAGCAAAATTTACAATATTTTGAGGCAGGGATTAAAAGACAGTGTATGACCAATTAGTTTATTGAAAGTCATGAGAATTTATTTGCCACAAGAAAACTGATATAATAGAAAATGTTTTTATTCTATGTGTCCTCCTTCTTTCTCAATAACTGCCTTCACACGCTTCCTGAAACTTGCGCAAGTGTTTCTCAAATATTTGGGTGACAACTTCTCCCATTCTTCTTTAATAGTATCTTCCAGACTTTCTCGTAATAGTTTTGCTCATAGTCATTCTCTTCTTTACATTATAAACAGTCTTTATGGACACTCCAACTATTTTTGAAATCTCCTTTGGTGTGACGAGTACATTCAGCAAATCACACACTCTTTGACGTTTGCTTTCCTGATTACTCATATGGGCAAAAGTTTCTGAAAAGGTATGGATAATAGTGTTAGGTATAATTATGACATCAATATATGTTTGGTTTCAAAACAATTGACGTAGTGCCTGCTGAGAAAAAACAACTAAATGTTCATTGTAAATTTTGCTTCCCCTCCCTGTAAATTTCAGCTTGTACATATTTGTTCAGGTTATTCCCATTTTTTGTGAAAGGATAGTGTGTAAATTAAAACATTTTTGTGTAATTTAACTTTTATTTACACTAAAATGAAAAAAAAGGACTTTGGGGTTATTATTTGTATGTTATTATGGTAGTACTTCACTAATTGGTCTGTATGAATTAAAAACACTTTGTTACTTTTGATTAATATCTTCAGTCTAATTTTTGCATTTCACAAATTCGTTCCACAGGTCGGATTGGACCCTTTGGCGGGCTGGTTTTGGCCCGCGGGCTACATGTTTCACACCCCTGGTTTAGGGAATATTAAAGCTGTAGTGCTTGATAGTTCTTTGGCCTCACTGGGAAAAAATACCCAAGTTATTTTTGAGAATGGTGTAAGTGAAATGGTCTGACTGGAAATGAGAACTCCACACCCTTCTCTGGACTCTCTTTTCAGGCTGTAGAAAATCAACACTGTGATGGGAGTTTTGGATAGTCATAGGGGGAAGGAGAGTTAAATATGTGACAGCTACTAATTATAGTCAAACATGACTATTGTTGTACTATGTTCTAAGTTTCTATTTGATCAGTTTGGGCTGAGAAAGCAATAGAAGGAAGGTATTTTTTCTGCCTGATTTCAACTCATGCAGCTTCAACCCTGTAAAGCCTGAACCATTAAATCAGTGACAGAAAATTCCAGTTCTTTGAAACTGGAGCCTTTCTTGGTCCTTCTGAACAACCAAAAAAAAAAAAAATGGTTTTCAAATATCAGTTTCCATGTATGAGTTTCAATTTTGTATCATATTTGATACATCAGTAAGTGAACCTTTAAACTACAACAGTCCAGAACATTCAGATATATTTGTCGTGTGAACGCCTCTGTGTTCGTTTTTCTCCGATATGAATCTTAATTTTATGTGTGATCTTGTCATCTTTTACATCAGCATTAATTGTGCAATAAAATATACGCGTGATTTTAGGAAACACAACTGTCGATTAACGTTAAGATGTCAGCCTCTTCTTTGAGGTGTTAATTGTGCTGATAACACAAACTACTTCAAGTCCCTTCCCTTTAATAAGCTGATTTAAATATATACCGTGGACTATATCTGTTTAAATAATTCCTTTGCAAAATAAGAAAGCTGAGGGAAAAAAAATGACTGAAGTGAGTCTTTACAACAGAGGAGAAGTCTGCAAATTAAAGCCTGGCAGGAGCACGAGGGTCCTCCAAGTGTCATCGCGCATAATTTCCGTTCATAAAGTTTAAAGCAGCACCCACACCTCCCCTGCTTCTGCTGTCTCCGCTGTGTTTTCACATATTTCAGGAGCCTTTACATTTGGCAGAGGAGACTGCAGTGATGTGGTTTCCAAATGGCTTCGTCTTTTATTACTGATGAATACGAAGCTACATAAATGTATCAGCACATCCAAGGGTCTTTCTGCACTTTATGTAGCAACAGGTTTCAGCCACAGCATTAAAATAATAAAGTAAACTATTGACTTCTTCGTCTTCATCCTTTTCTCAGTCACTTGGGGAGTGTTAATAAAGTGAAATTATGTCTTTTGTAGTCTTCTCTTATCCTTAAACTCAGCAGAACCTTCACACTTTTCCAAAACATGTATGTTATTATCACTTTTAAATTCACCTTGAACCTTGTCTATTATTTTGACACTTCTTCTTTGACACATCTGATTTGATTTCCTTTTTCATATTATACACCTTTCAGTAAAACCCTAGTGAAACCTTTGGCTTTTATGACCCAAGTTTTTTTTTTTTTTTTTTTTCTTTTTTTTTTTTTTTTTAGCACATAAACGTCTTTATAAATGTCTTAACTCATTTGGCTTTGGCAAAAGCAGCCTTGGGGAATGTATAACTGACAAGCCTCCTTTTCTTGGTGTTAAATTTGCAGGAATTGAATGTATACCTGAAGGGCACCAACACAATTTATCTGCTGTAGGATGTTTTTAATGTAATAAACATCATATATGCATAGATGGGATGCTGCATAGCCATAAACAAGTTTAAAGTTTATCTGTAGCATCTGAGACTTGGGGTGTGCTGATAAAACTGTCATGAAAGCTTCAGCGATTGCATGGAAATGAGGAGAAGTGTTGACATCATCATCATCATCAGCTTCACATCAGCAGCAGCAGACTAGTATTGGCTTTATGGTTGAAAATAACACATTTTACTAACATTACCATTCAAATAAACAGTGAGAGATTAAAGGGAAATGTAGAGCAGTTCTATACTCGAGGGCAGAAACATCACCAACCACCACCAGCAACAACAACAATAACAACACTGTAAATTGAATTGTTGTGCTAACATATTATTCTGTGGTACAACAACAACTGATTACTTGAGTTGTTGTGATAACGCAAAAATACAAGTTAAAAATGTCTCAAATCTTAACTTGTGTAACTAACGTAGTGAATTCTGTCCATTTAACTTCACTGACAGTTCAGAGGAGTCGGTGGAGTAAAGCCCTGCATCATCATGTTTTGGTGATGTAACGTCCAAATGCATCACGGACAGTTATCAGATACATTTTCTGGTCATGAATTTATCGTCACTCCTTTACGCCTTGTTTTGAAGCTGGGAACACATTTTATAACTGTGACGACTATCCTTAATATAGTGATCACTTGTATTTTATGTGTGCTAATGTAGAATACATAGATTTCGTGCATGTTTAAGTTGTGTAGAGTGTTAACTGATAGTGTGAGAATTTTCCCTAACAATCATCTACAATGGGTTTGTCTCACTCTGCAGAAGTGTACTTAGAGTATAATTGGGGTTTTACTCATTCCTTGTCAATTATGGAAGCGATGTTTCCCTGAATATACACAATGATAAAGAAATACTCAAAGATGAAAAACTTTGTTCTCCATCATTAGGTTGCAAGAGTGAATTGCTCCGCAACTGACCATTTTCTTCATCATAGATAGAGAAGTTTGAAATAAAACAATTGTATTTGAGTGTGAATTAAAAATGATAAAACGGGAGGAATTATGAAGGAAAATCAGTTCACTGGCAACATGTGTGCTGTCACTTAAAAGGTAGACGCCACAGTGGTGATGTTCTGGCGATGTTAGTTATCATTTTTAAACATTCAGCTGCCTCCTGTCAATCACTTTACTGCTGAAGGCTGAAGAAGAATGCTGATACTAGCGTCTGTCTGGCGCATTGTAAAAGGTCAACTATCTTTTCTTACAGTTGTGTAACTGGTTTAGACTCATATAAAAGGCTGGACTTCAGCCAGCCCAGTTTGGACAATACCAGGGGCTCTGTGTGTGTATATTGTCTCACTTTGATTCTTGCAAGAATAACAAAGTATTTTTGTGATCCCTCACATCAGAGTGTGGTGTCTTTAGCTTACCGGCTGACAGGCCGTAAGCTATTGTCGTCATGCGGCGTCCGTCGTCGTCTGTCGTCCGTTACAAAAATTTCAATCGTCTTCTTCTCGGAAACTACAATTCCGATTGACTTCAAACTTGGTATACAGCTTCTTTATGATGATGTCAGCAAAAGTTAGTGAAATTATTTGGATCTGGATCTGATTCTGGATTTGGTGCGACTTTGAAACATTTCCCCATTATAAGAGATAGGAAGTGGATCGATGCAATAACTCAGTAAATATAAATGATATCAAATGTAAATTTCTGCAGTACAGCCCTGATGGGGAGATGACCCAAACATAATGGCCACATGCTGATCAGGATCTTCTTCTAGATCCGGGAACGTACGGAAAATTTAACATGAGCTCTTATGGGGAAAAAGTTTCAGCCATCTTTTTCTCCAAAACTACAGTTCTGATTGACTTCAAACTTGGTATACAGCTTCGTTATGATGATGTCAACACAAGGTATTGCAATTATGCCGATCTGGATCTGATTCTGGATTTGGTGCAACTTTGAAAAATTTTCCCATTGTAAGAGATAGGAAGTGGATTGATCCAATAAATCAGTAAGTATCAATGATATTAAGTTGGAATTTGAATTTTTTTACAGATCTGATTGGAATATGACCAAAACATGGGCTATTTCTGTAATATAATAAATACACATAACTCAGTGATAATAAATGGCATCTGGATACATTTCCCAAAGCTTTTAATTTGGCCGGTAAACTACAGGGCCATTGGTCCTATTTTTTTTAATAGATACAGAAGAGGATTAGGGCCACTGGGAAAAAGAGGTCCAAATAAAGGTCCATTATATTTTTTTATTATTATTATGAGAAAAAAGTCATAATTCTGACTTTTTTTTCCAGTGGCCCTAATTCTCTTCTGTAAATAGATATGGTAGGCCAATCAACCTCAAATTTGGTTCATATCGGTCATCCACAGTGGGTATCTTTTGTACATTGTAACGTTTATTTGCTTTATTATATAGCTGAGGATTGGGGGGATTTCAGGGATATACCCTTGATGAGAAAAAAGATAGAATTATTACTTTTTTCTCAGAATTCTGACTTTAATCTCAGAATTCTTACTTTTTTTCATAATAATAATAATAATAATAATAATAAAAATATATTGGACCTCCATTTTTATTAGCTTATTAACTTACCGGCCAACAGGCCGTAAGCTATTGTTGCCATGTGGCGTCCGGTGTCGTTGTCGTCGTCGTCTGTTGTCGTCGTCTGTCATCGTCGTCTGTCATCGTTGTCTGTCATCGTCGTCTGTCATCGTCTGTCGTCCGTTACAAAACTTTCAATTGTCTTTTCCGAAACTACAATTCCGGTTGACTTCAAACTTGGTATACAGCTTCTTTATGATGATGTCAACAAAAGTTAGTGAAATTATTTGGATCTGGATCTGATTCTGGATTTGGTGTGACTTTGAAACATTTTCCCATTATAAGATATAGGAAGTGGATCAATGCAATAACTCAGTAAATATAAATGATATCCAGTGTAAATTTCTACAGTCCAGCCCTGATGGGGAGATGACCAAAACATAATGGCCACATAATAAATGGAATCTGGATACATTTCCCAAAGCTTTTCATTTGGCGGGTAAGCTACAGGGCCATTGGTCCTATTTTTCTTTGTCTCAGAGTGCTGTTAAATCCATTACAATAACACACATTATGCATGTATTTTGTTTAAGAAAGTGCCTCAATCGTTTGAAATTGTGGAAGCAAAAAACATTCTGAACATTGTAGTTTTTGAACTGAATTGCTGCAGCTGAACTGTAATAATAATAATAATAATAATACATTTACAATTATGCCTTTGTCAGCTTTTAAATTATTAACTGAGACAGTAATTTGTAAATAAATAAAAATCAAAAATAAACTGTTAGAAACAAAGGTAGAATATGCATTGTAGGTAATCAAGACCTGGTAGTGCAGTGGTATGTATAGTTGCCTCATATCATAAAGGTCCAGGGTTTGATTCCACCAGCCAAACTAGAATAATTTTTAATTCAGCTAAATTAAATTTTAAAGTTCAAACAATTACCCCAAGAAATAACTAACAAATATGTCCAATAAAGAAAGACAGATACACACAACAAGGGATATTTCATTGAGACAACATGATGTATTTTAGGAGAATGTGTTTGTTCATTTGACGTAAAAATTCAAAGCAACACCCTGGAACTTTTGCTCGTGGGGTCCCCCAATAGTCAAGAAACGGTATTGTCTGTAACAGTCTGTATCTCAGTAATACTCACGCATTGGTTGATAAGTCATTGATGCTGGCGAACTTCCTGAGGACAGACAATTAATGTGTGTTCAACCATGTCTTCAGGCCAGGTAAAATAGCCTTACAGCATTTCATACTGACATTATTGTTTTATTTTTAAAAATATCAGAAACGAAAAAACATTAAGCATGTTAGTTACCAGCTTGATAAAACTGCGTAAGGCTACTGCTTGAGTAACTTGATGTATGGGCATAAACGGAAGGCTATGATTTCAGTAACACAACCTGAAACATAGTAAGCTTAAATGCAGAAGATTTTATAGAATTTATATTTACTAGTCCAACAGTAACACCGCCAGGTCTGCATCAGTGGGTCATCCCTCCTCCTCTTTCAGCTTGCGTTAGCCGGTGAAAGCTGGGCCAATATTCACCCTAGTCCGGCCTCTTAATTTTTCAGACGACACCATTACCCTCTGCTTTTCTTGCTGCTTCAGCCATGACCGTTTGCAGCAGTCCTTCACTTGTAACTTTCTGTTCGCCTGCCTCGTCTTCTGAAGGTGGACGGGGGATGTGACATATGCCTTAAAGCACTCAAATTTTGTAGTTCTTTTTGTGTAGCAGTTAGAACCTGAAACCAGAAGTTGCATACTACCAGTATAGGCGATACAGACGCTCTGGAGCGGCAACGAAAGTGCAAGGGCTCATTTATGCTCTACGTTAAAGATGTAGACAGATACGGACGGAGCGTTCTGTCCGTCCCCTGCGTACATTACGTGTGTAATTCTGGCCGTTTTCTGGGAGCTTACAGATGCGTACCACAAATGAAACAGAGCAGTACCACCGGGAGGCAGTGGAGGCAGTGTTGAGATTTGAACAGACTAACTTCCATAAATAGTGGATTTCAGAGAGCGACTGTGTGAGTTAGTGAAAAACTACAGACATACTGTATTTAGATTCAGATTCAGAATGCAGATTCAGAAAGCTTTATTTATCCCATACGAGGAATTCATTTACAGCTTACCACAGACATCAGTCAACATTCAAAGTGCAATGTGACAAACATGAGTCAGTATGCAAATATAAGATCATTGGAAGGCAACTACAAATAGATGCATTAAATAATCAACCATAAATAATCAATAAATACCATGGCAGGCTAAAAGACTAAAAGACCCTGTTGGTTCTGCTAACATTAAAAAATCTCATATAAAATGACTGCTGTCAGAGTTTAAAAGTGTGACACCTACCCTTTTCAATATTAACATTAGTATTCCCATTAGTAAAACCTTCTCTGTCGTCGCCATGTTTGTTATTATTGACTTTCTTCTTCTCAAAAAACTTTACTCTTCTTTGTGGTATTCAGCCAGTATGGTAATTAAGAGCAGCACCCTCTGATGGATTGAGAAATCCTTATTCCAATGTACAGGATGCATGGAAGTATGAAGGCAGTGACACATGACAAAGTTAGAAACAAACGTACCTATTTCCGTACTTAAAGCTAGCATAAAGGAGTCTTAATTAAACCTTTTGTGAGTGGTTGTACCACCAAAATGACCTTGAAAATATAGTTTAAAGGCTGAAAAACTCCATAGTGTTGCTTTATGGCAGTCCTTTCACTCGTATTTATTATTTTTATAAGTTGAAACAACACGTTACATTTTACAGTGAACATACACTGTCTTCTTGCAGCCCTTTACCTCATCAGTCCACTGAATAGTCAGACCTGAAATGATAAAAACACCTACAAAAACACACACATCACCATGATTTACACTCTCATAACAATGCCAAACAGATAAGACGTAAGACACGTTCAGCCACAGATGAGTCAGAACAGCTGCTGGTGATACTGGTAAATAATGCTGTGAATTTCTTTGGTTAATCGCTGTAATCCAATGGGAAAACATAAGGAGAGACTGAAGCAAGTCTGTTCGCCACATGTTCTACCTGCTTGTTTATGGTGAACTGTCAAAGATGAGCATTTTGTTATCTTTGAGACAAAAAACTATACTGAACAAAAATATAAACGCACCACTTTTGTTTTTGCTCCCATTTTTCATGAGCTGAACTCAAAGATCTAAAACTTTTGCTGTGTACACACAAGGTTTATTTCTCTCAAATATTGTTCACAAATCTGTCTAAATTTGTGTTAGTGAACACTTCTTCTTTGCTGAGATAATCCATTCACCTCACAGGTGTGGCATATCAAGATGCTGATTAGACAGCAGGATTTTTGCACAGGTGTGCCTTAGGCTGGCCACAATAAAAGGCCACTCCAAAATGTGCAGTGTTATCACACAGCACAATACCACAGATGTCACGAGTTTTGAGGGAATATGCAATTGGCATGCTGACTTCAGGAATGTCCAGCAGAGCTTTTGCCTGTGAATTGAATGTTCATTTCTCTACCATAAGCCATCTCCAAAGGTGTTTCAGAGAATTCATGAAGAAGACTGTGCGAGGAAAATGGTGGTCACACCAAATACTGACTGGTTTTCTGACCCCCCTGGACCACCCAATACAGTAAAACTGCACATTTTAGAGTGGCCTTTTATTGTGGCCAGCCTAAGTCACACCTGTGCAATAATCCTGCTGTCTAATCAGCATTTTAATATGCCACACCTGTGAGGTGGATGGATTATCTCAGCAAAGGACAAAGGAGAAGTGCTCACTAACACAGATTTAGACAAATTTATGAACAATATTTGAGAGAAATAAACCTTGTGAGTACACAGAAAAAGTTTTAGATCTTTCAGTTCAGCTCATGAAAAATGGGAGCAAAAACAAAAGTCGTGCATTTATATTTTTGTTCAGTGTATTTGTCGTATCACTTACAAGCATCTGTCTGTAGGCATTATTCTAGTAAACACAGATATCTGTTTTTTTGTTGTTCTTTTTTGTTAAGCATATCTCTGTCTGAATGATTACTCAAATGCAAAATTTTGACAGTTTTGTGAGGGCAAGGTAGAACACTAATCCATGCCCCCTCCACGCTGATGCAGATACTTTGCAAAACAAACTTTTTTTTTCTCATCTTGTGCACTGGTTTCGGTCACTGAAATAAAGACGTTTAAAACTCTTTCCAAACTGAATACAGAAAAACAAAAGAAGGAAAACAAAGAGTTCAGGAAACAGTGACATCGCATTCCACAGACCACTGTGACGAGGTGTGGAAGTACTGTAGGTTCAGTGACGTGTAGTCAGAGGAGGCAGGGGAGGCAGAGCCTCCCTTGTCAATCTTGAAAAGAAAAAAAAAACTTGACTATAAAATATAATAAATGTTGATAGTTATCAGCTGGTATGTCCTATAAACTCATTTTCCGTTTGAATCCAATATTGTTATTATTATTATTATTTGTTTTTTTGTCAGTTAGAATAGCAGAATTTCCACATGCTCCATTCAAATACAGGGAGGAGGCAGCGCTGTGCTGTGCCTCCAGGAGAACTGTCTACTCCCCTCATGAACTCTGCTGGTACCTGATGAAAATATTGTGTCGCTGTCCCTCTGTATATCGCAGTTAAAATCCTTTCAAACACTCTGATTATATGCTCTATCCTTCCATAATCTGCATAACGTATGGAATGTATTTCTGTAGTGTGTTTAGGCTCGCAGATTAATCATAAAACCACAGTGAAAAAGTCACTAGGGGAGACAAACAGTACCCCTGCCTCATGATAGATGGCGCCTGTGAGTCCACAGATTCATGCGCTTATAATCTTCTTTGTTCTTTTTTATACACTTTAATTCACCTCATCAAAAATGGAGGATTACATTTCATGTACAAATAAAGGTAAGACCATAAACTTTTTTTTTATTTTTAGTTTGAAATGGCTCTTTTTGAAGGTTTCCTGTTGAGTTCCTGCCAGTCTACCTATGCTGACTTGATGCAGAGCCCATATACCCAGGCCATTCCTTTGGCTCACTCTCTCTATTCCAGTTTCTCAGGCCACCATATATTTGTAGATCTGGCTCTGAAAGAGTCAGTGCCTCCCCAGCCATGAACCCCACTGCACGTCACCGAGTAAGTTCCATTGTGGATCTCATGCTGCCTTCAGGTGCTATCGGGAAGATGATCCTTTCCACTTTGAATTCAAAATTCTGTGTGTTGTGTTCAAGTGCTTCTGTTGTCATAGCAAAATGAAAAATGGCTGACCTGCTGCTTGGTAAATAGTTTTGAATGTGTTAATTCATCTGCTACAGCATTTTTCTTTTAAATTTTGCTTACAATAAATGTGCAAAATCATCAGCTAATAGCAGCAGAACGTTAATAAAACCATTGTTTATCATTCGCAGTTAATCCCTTGTTGCTCTCCACCATGTTGGAGGTCAAAGGTTTCTCAGCAGCTTGTGGATCAGAATTTTTTCCCAGTTCTCCCGTGAAAATCACAAAGTGAGGGGGTGTTCATGTGCAATTATTGACATTATTATTGACATAGTTCCCATAGTATGTGAAGGCAGGACAAGTGGAGCCAGATTGGATTTTCATCTGGTGGTTGTGAAGAGCAGCTGTTTTGCCGATTTTAATTCTCACACTGTCCTCTTCATAAAGAACCAACATGTCGGTCATTGCATGATCAGCATTCTTTAAAGGACTGAAGTTATTTGATGATTTAACCACAGAGGAAGATAGACTAATACTATATTTACAGGATTCTGATTGGTAAATGGTACTCGATCATCTCACCACACTGCCATCTACAGGCCTGGCATACTCTTTACAGTGTACATATATGGGGCCACGTAAATAAAGATTTTTCTGAAAACAGTCACGTGTGTACAAGGTTGAAAAAAAAAAAAACAGAGGGGGAAATATCCATTTTCCAAAATACCCAGCTACATGTAAATGTAGCCTAAAATAAAGTGAGAAATGAGAGTAACCATATAAGTCTGTGAAGAAATGATCCTCATTATCATCACTTACGCATCACGAAACTGGATTCTGTTGTAATTTTTTGCCTAAATCCAATATCTGCCATCAGGTATTTCAGATATTTTGTAGCTTTTACTGCTCGATTACGGGTTTGATTTTGTTGGAACGTCACAACAGAAAAAATACACGCCACATTCTGCTTAGACTGACTTTACCAACAAACTGACCCCGAACAATCCCTGAGAATGGGATGTCGATCATCATGTAGATCACAACAGAACATTATTTTATTTCTACAGTGAAAATGTGTCTCTGGTGTTGAGCACAGTTGTAGCTGATACACATAATAATGGTGTCAGTGTTGAAGGGATGTTATACTTGCTTGTTAATTCAGATGTCACGGTCCCAAAAAACTCATCTCCAGGTCGAAACAGTAAGAACCTCTTTCATCATTCAGGCTCCAATTGGGGTTAAGAAGGGGCTAAATGGATTTATTGAAGTTAAATACAGTGATTAGTGTGATTTTCTACTGTCAGTGTTTTATGTTCACTAGATCATGGTGTACCGGGACACAGTTAGGAGACGGACACAGTGGAATTACTTTGAATAAAGCCATGAAAATAATTTGAATGTTGAATACAATTAAGGTGCCAGTGATTAATTTTTTTCCGATGATGTTTTTTGAGGCTGTAAAATAAGGTTAATGTTTCTGGTCATTTTACAGCAATGTATGGCTTCAATACATACTCAACTGTGTCTGTCCAATAAAGGGATCCATGCTAACAAAAAATGTCACTCTTTGTACCTTAACGTGAACTGAAAAGCACAGATTTGGGGCTGACAAACAAAACACAATGTATTAAGATGTGACTCACCTCCTATAAGTATTATCCTTCCATAAAGATGGAATATATTAACTGGTCAGCTATTGCAAACTTATTTTTCTCTCCTATCCTTGATTTATCAAGTGCATTCATTTCATCTGCTCTTTATCTCCACATATAAAGTGAATGGAAAGCACAGGTTGTATAAAAGCAGCTTCTAAATCCATATTGTTAGCCTTATAGCATAACTGCGTAACTCATACACAAATGGACAAAAGTATTGGGACGTGTTGAATTCAGGTGTTTCTTTTGTAATACGAGTCTGGGATACAAAACAATAATGACAAATATTATAATATAGTTTTATATTGATTATATTATATATATTGATTGAGAATTTTATATTGATATTAATATTGTTGTTTATATCTCAAATCAGCATAAACAGGACATCTTACAGCTTTGGCCATGATGTATCCCAATATTTTTGTCCATATACGTAGTTTAGAAACATCAATATTCCCTTTAATGGGAGATGTGAAGAAAGTAGATGGTTAGTTGTGGTAGAAAATTATTATGTACAGTCAGAGCACAAAAAAAATATCTTAGAAATTTAGAGTTAGAACATTTAAAATCATAGTCATGGATCCAAAAAAAAAAAAAATCAGTGTTTAGATAAATTAAGTGAAAGCCATCTCTGAGGCGTTTTGAAAGCAAAGATAACAATTTAAAGCAAACTAAACAATGCAATGATATTTATCCCAATTTAAAACTATATTATGACATCCATCATTATTATTTTATATCCCAGACTCTCATTAAAAATGAAACACGTGAATTCAATGTGTCCACATATTTCTGTCCATATAGTGCAGGACTGAGGCAATTATGCTATGAGGCTAACGATATATGTCTATGACTGAAACAGCAACGGCAGATATATAGGATATGTAGACTGCCCTTCATTTGTTTGACCTTGCAATTACTGCGAGATACTTTGGATTGTTTTTCAGTCAGTGTAAGATAGAAAATACATCTCATAAAACCTGAAAAGTGTTTTAAGTTAAGTTTCTACCTCAGCCTGTCATCACTGCTCAGTGTTTGCATCTGCTGCATCCCAAATTATCTGATCAGTCGCATCCAGCAAAAATAACTGGGATAACAGTGGTTTAAACAGGGGAAAAATAGTCACATTATCCACAAGTTTCTTAAAGGACCACATGGAGTTTACTCTCATGCAGCAGCACAATATTAAATAAAATACAGCCCCTTTTACATGTGCTTATATTTCCCTACACTAACTTAGAAGAAAATAGTTTTGTGGTATTTCCACATCAGCATCATGTATTATACTTTTAACAGTTTGGCTGAGGCAGCAGAAATGTTCATCATTTGTTTGCGTTAAAATCTTTTGTTTACATCTGAGATTTATGCAACCCCAATAATGAACAGCAGGCTATTAAGTCGACAAGTTATTAGTGTGGTAAGTAAAATTAGATTTTTAATGGAGCACAGTTTTATATACAATGCATCTCTTGTTGCGACATTCATGCTTAATTAGAATTTTGTATGCAGGAAGGAAATATAATTCATTAAGTAAGCACTTGGTAAATTAAATGTTGTAAATTAGCCAATTTGAAGTTTGGGTCTGGTCTAAGTGTTTTCCTTCTGACTTGTCTCTGCTGTCAGACTTAAGTGACTTGTTTTTTCTGGGGTGGTTGAGTTTGAATATTGTACTCAAAGTAAAAGATTCAAGATTCAAAGTGTTTTATTGTCATGCGTATAGTAAAGACAGGATTCCCTGTACAATGAAAATGAGAATTTATGATGTACAGGGTGGGGAAGCAAAATTTACAATGAACATTTAGTTGTTTTTTCTCAGCAGGCACTATGTCAGTTGTTTTGAAACCAAACATATATTGATGTCATAATCATACCTAACACTATTATCCATACCTTTTCAGAAACTTTTGCCCATATGAGTAATCAGGAAAGCAAACGTCAGAGTGTGTGATTTGCTGAATGCACTCGTCACACCAAAGGAGATTTCAAAAATAGTTGGAGTGTCCATAAAGACTGTTTATAATGTAAAGAAGAGAATGACTATGAGCAAAACTATTACGAGAAAGTCTGGAAGATACTATTAAAGAAGAATGGGAGAAGTTGTCACCCGAATATTTGAGGAACACTTGCGCAAGTTTCAGGAAGCGTGTGAAGACAGTTATTGAGAAAGAAGGAGGACACATAGAATAAAAACATTTTCTATTATGTAAATTTTCTTGTGGCAAATAAATTCTCATGACTTTCAATAAACTAATTGGTCATACACTGTCTTTCAATCCCTGCCTCAAAATATTGTAAATTTTGCTTCCCCACCTTGTATAAAAAAAAAAAGAAATAGAATAATTTAATTAGGAAATTAAAAGAAACAAAACAAAGTGACATTTAAGAATGACATGTAAAAGAGAATGGGTATAAAATATAAACTACTATTACTAAGTAAATATATATTTACATAATATATTAATGTATGTTGCTGCTGTTAACTGAAATTTCCCCACAGTGGGATCAATAAAGTCTTGTCTTGTCTTGTCTTGTCTTGTCTTGTCTTATCTTGTCTTATCTTATCTTATCTTATCTTATCTTATCTTATCTTATCTTATCTTATCTTATCTTATCTTATCTTATCTTATCTTATCTTACCTTACCTTACCTTACCTTACCTTACCTTACCTTACCTTACCTCATCTTATAAATGTGCAGTCTGTTGTACATTAACAGTGCATGGCATCTGTACAGTGCAGTATAAACAAAAAACACACCAAAAAATAAGAAAAAGCCGGCGTTTGAGAGCAGACACATTCGCCTTGGAGGGTGCCATCTTGTTTTAAAAGTGGAAGATGTTACCTCTAACTCTGAAACAACAGTACAGTTATTCTGATAAAGGCTCATAATATCAGCAAACAGGACAAAACCTAGAAAAGTAAGTTGTTAAGGCAGTACGTTAATGAAATAAAACCATCACTGATTTTCCTATCAATACCAATGAGATAATCAGGATATTTAATTGTCTTAGGTTAAATCCCAGTGCCCACTTCTCCTCTTTCATCCATCCCATCATACTGTCTTTTTTCTCCTCCTCACTGCTGCTTGATCCTGATTAAAATTCACAGGCTGACCTCTGCTCTTCACGCTCTTCCTCTCCCTCCCTGATCTATTTCCTCCTCCTCCCTCCAACCTCCTTCTCGTCTCCCTTTTTTCCTTCCCAGTGTCCTGAGGGGCTGAGGCCAATGAAGGATGGCTCAGGTTGCTATGACTACTCCAGGGGCATCGACTGCACCGATGGCTTCAATGGCGGCTGTGAACAGCTGTGTCTCCAACAACTCGTGCCCCTTGAAGCTGACCCTGGTTCCAACAACGTGCTCATGTTTTGCGGGTAAGAATAAGCAAGAAAGATTTAAAAGCCGTCCGCTCAGTGGAATTAAAGCCCGGTAATGAAACCAAATTTAATAAATGATATTCCAGTTTCTCCCAGGCAGATACCACAAGAAGAAAATAACAAGTAACTTTACCTCCTTTTATGTAAATCAAAAGCCAAGGTCCAAATATTATTATAAGAACAGGTGTAGTACATCAGCAAAGCAGCTACAGTGTGTTAATGCAACTGGTCAAAGATTAAACCTGACTCTTGCTGACCATCCTCAGGAGTAAAAAAAAAAAAAAAAAAAAAGAACCCAATGAATGTCTACACTCCACTGAGTTAAAATCTATGGCCCGTCAACCTCTTTAAGCCTTTTTTCTGGAACTAGCCTGTTTCAGATGGTGTGGTCACCTCCAGAGAGGCCCCACTTTGAAAGGTTAAATGGATACCAGCTGTGTTACACTGCAGTATTCCAACTCTTCTCTGTATTATTTAAGGTGTCTGATGAAAAGCTTGAAAATTTAAATGTGAAATCGCTATAGCCAACACTCTGTAGTCAGTGAGTTTGGATTAAAATCACTAAACTCGGCAACAATTAATAATAATAGTAATAATAATGGATTTGATTTCTATAGCACTATTCTTTTTTTTTATATATATATAATTTACTTTTTATTGACATTCAGTATCAGACATTCGCATTCGGTACATCATATGTACATATATCATGTTGTCTGCTCTAAATGCCAAAATAATATTTTTTGTTTTATGTCCAAACACTGAAAAGAAGGCAGATAACTAAATAAAAGAAGAAAAAAAAACAAAAAAGAAATAACTATGTATCTATCGCACTTTTCAAACCGTTTTACATTCTTGATCCATTATTCATTCGCTCTCACATTCACACTCTGGTGGTGGTAAACTATGTATGTAGCCACTACTTCCCTGGAGCAGGCTGATGGAACTGTGGCTTCCAATTCGCACCAAACGGCCCCTCCAACCACCACCAGTGTGAGTGACACTGGAGGCAAGGTGGGTGAAGTGTCTTGCCCAAGGACACAACAGCACATAACAAGGACAGAGCGGGATTTAGACCACCAGCTCTTTGGTTACTTGACAACCCACTCTACCTCCTGAGCTATGGCTGACCGACTTATTCATATAAAACCCATTTCTTATGGTAGCTGGGACATGATCCAAAATTAAATGCAAAAAAGAACTAGAGATTTGTCTCTTTGATTGAACCTTTATTTAACTGACAAAAGTACAGGTTTTTTCTTGCAACAGG
The DNA here is from genome assembly GCF_902148855.1 of Sphaeramia orbicularis. NCBI lineage: Eukaryota > Metazoa > Chordata > Actinopteri > Kurtiformes > Apogonidae > Sphaeramia > Sphaeramia orbicularis. The sequence goes on along the minus strand of NC_043968.1, from coordinate 69,288,266 downwards.
ACGATTAGCAGATAAAATTGATAAATGCTAAAAAGACAGATTTAACCCTTAAAAATCCAGTGCAACTTTTATGGCAGCTCCTAAATAGATTTTTCTCTTTTTTTACCTTTCTTAAGTGGTTTATCACTATTTATTATGATACTATCCAATGTATTTTGCATTATTCAGTGTAATAATGTATTTTTCCCTATATTTAATTAACTGATCCTGTAAATATTCATAAACACAGAGGAAACTGAAGAAAAAGTGACTTTTTTAGCAAAATGTATCATCAAGTGAACATAAAAACAAAACCAAGCCTCAAAAACCACTGTCACACCACATGGGTTTTAGTAGTGAATCAATGTTACAGAAGATGATTCACTACAGAGTCTCTGAACATCCAAATGGATCATACCCAATGACCATGAAAAGATGACAAACTGTTTCACTCCAATTATTTACTTGTCTTGATAGGTTTAGTGGATCAACAGGTATTAAACATTAGAGATGTGTAGATGCTTTTGGTCACCGGTGGCTCTGTGGGTCTTTATGGGTTAAACTCTCTCTTTCTAGTGCTGATTAAGGCTGCACATCATACTCTCCAGCATCCACATGCCACTAATGTTAATGTCTTGACTGGTTAAAAATTGAAGACAGATTAAATGCTGCCATTCAGCTTAAAGCATGAACAGTTTTACAATCCAGAAACCCAACATATCAGTAAAGACAATTAAAACTCACTTTAACTTTACCGTCTTATACAGTACATATCCCACCAAATAAGCAATACAGGACAGGTTTTCAATTCCCATATAAGCACTATTGATCGTCAGTGCTCAAAAATATAGAGAATAATGAAAATGTGGAATTCTCTACCATTGTCTTTAACCCATTAAGTCCCAAGCAGCCACTGGCAACCAAAATCATCAACTGATCTAAAATGTCAGAGGCTCCATAGTGAACGTGAAAATACAGTCATCTTCTACAACACAGGTGTCAAACTCCGGTCCTCGAGGGCCGGTATCCTGCATGTTTTAGATGTTTCCCTCTTCCAGCACACCTGACGGTCGTTATCAGGCTTCTGCAGAGTTGGATGATAGGCTTATCATTTGAATCAGGTGTGTTGGAAGAGGGAAACATCTAAAATATGCAGGATACCGGCCCTTGAGGATCTGAGTTTGACACCCCTGTTCTACAACATCGATTCACTGGTAAAACCCATGGAGTTGGATAAATGGCAGTGGTTGGAGACACTTGTTTTTACATTCACTTATTGATATCTTTGTTGAAAAAGTGACTTTTTTTCACTTTTCTCTGTTTCTGATATTAACACCATCAACTTTAATCCAAACGTTTATGATCATGTACATGATCAGTAAATTAAATGTAAGGGTATTGCATTAAATTGTGATAAATCACTTAAGAAAGGTTAAATATTGAGGGGAAAAAAAATATTTGAGAACTGCCACAAACGTGGCACTGAGTCTTTATGGGTTAAACAAATTAACAAAAAAAAAGTAAATGATGAACTAACTTAGAACATCATATTTGTAGGGCATATGGCAGTTTTACTGTGTTGCTCTAAAGTGTAGATGTGTGTTGACTTAAATGAACTGTAATGCTCAGTGTTGTAGTATCTGAGGTAAGTGTTTAGGAGAATGTTTTAGAATGAGGATGAGTAGCTGTAATTTAGATCCTAATACAATACACAAGTAACACTGTTGTGTCAGACTCCACAGCAGTGGCGGCTGCTCGTCTTTCAGACAGGGGAAGCTCATTGTCGGCTTACATCAAAACCAAACCAAAAAAAAAAAAAAAGTCAAGTTATTTAAACATACATTCGGCCCTCCGTTCCTTTTTAAGAAAATGGTCAGTAACCTTATCGTACCAAGTAGGCATCTTTTCCAGGGACTGGACCAGTGTCCTCTCTGCTTAGATTACCTTGGCCCATTGTGTTGTAGGTGTAAGACCTCAGCCTTTTTAAACAAGAGATGCTCCTTTCACTGCGACCTAGCCGACAGTATGATTTATTTAACTATCTACAAAACGATATTCAACTCAAACAAGAAATGATTAAATTATGTAACTGAAACAAGAAAACGCTGAAATTACGTTAAATTGAAACAAGGAAGTACAATGAGTGTGTTTTATTTACAGTGCAAGAAATGAACGAGTAATTTCGTAGTGGTTTCTCTCTTGATTTCACAGCAGAATGCGCGACGGTATTAAACTGAACTGTGTCAGTGAAGGAGTAGATCTGAAAACAGCTGTCAATCAAACGGGATTCAGCCTTTCGACTGATCCTCCAATCAGCACGTGGGATTCTGGCGTCCAGCCCGGCCGAGCTCCGCCCACAGCTCCATTCACCCCCAGAGACGCCCGGCGTCCGGGGGCGGGACAACATCGTGGCATTTATCCAATTACCGTCCAGTTTTGAGGCAATGAAAAAACACTGTTCCACTCAGTCCCATTGAAGCCCAGAGACGCCTGCAGTCTACGGACAAATGCACTGAGCAGAGATAGTGTGAGAAAACAGTGCAATGGGAATGTATGAGAAGAGAACGACATCGCGTCCGTTGATTTGTGATAAAGCTGATTTGAACGAACTCATCTTTAAGATGAACGTGTTCTAACACATTTATAGTCAATAAAATGTCAACACAACCATACATATTTAACCATTTAATTTTCGTAATTTTAGGGGAAGCCGGGCTTCCCTTGCAGTCTATGAGAAATCGCCACTGCTCCACAGGTATCAGGTCAACTATAGTTAACAGGTGATTGTGAGGGATTGGACACAAAAAGAGCATCTACCGAAGGCTTTGTGCTAAACTTATGAGAGAAAAGTCAGTCAGTTTGAAAAGAGCATTTTTCTTTTCTTCTGATCTTTCTCCATTTCCAGCACATAATAGTGGGAAAATAATCAGGGAGCCCAGGTGAATCTCAGTGTGTAAAGACCAAGGACAGAAACCACTGTTGAACATGAATGACCTTCGAGCCCCAGGCAGCATTGCGTCAGAAACAGTCACACTTCCATGATTAATAAAGTATGTGGGCTCAGGAGGTCTTTAGAAAACCACTTCCACTTAACACAATCCAACCATCCATCCATTATGCAAGAATGAAGGCCTGTGTCAGTTTTGTTCAGAACCAATGCACCTGAGCTCATGTCAGATGAACTGAAAAACAGTGGAAATGGACAGATCATCCATACTGTCCAGACAGTATCTGTGATGGTCTGGGGCTGCATCGGTGTCCACACGGTTGACCTGCATATGTGTGAAGGAACCATCCATATCAAGCCATAGATTTGAGTTCTTTGAGACATAAGCTGTCATCAGGTTGATTATTTTTTTCCCTGAAGCACAATGCCAGTACTAGGGCACTGGTGCAAAACTGTCCTGTCTGTCCACATCTATCTCCTATTGAAAATGTATGGAAATCATTCAACATTCAACAGACAATCAGACAGCGGCCACCACTGACTGGTGAGCAGCTGAAGTCTTGTATAGAGTGAACAGAAATGCAATTAACAATGAAAAACATACCATCCTCAGCTCCCAAATGCTTAAAAAGCTTAACCCATAATGACACAGTGCTACTTCTGTGGCAGTAAAAAAAAATTCTATTTAACCTTTCTTAAGTGATTTATCACCATTTATGATATTATTGTCCACTGTATTTTGTGTTGGATTTTTTTTTCTCTTTTTTCAGTGAAAATAATCTTTTTTTCCTGTGTTTAATTCACTGATCATTTAGATGTTCATAACAGCTCAGATTAATGTTGAGGGTTATTATTTAAGAAATAAAGAAAACTAAAGAAAAAGTGATTTTTTTTTTTTTTTTCAGTAAAGCCTGTCATTAACTGAACATAAACCAAGTGTCTCCATCCACTGTCATTTGTCAGACTCCATGGGTTTTACTGGTGAATCAATGTTGGAGAAGATGACAATGTTTCCACGGTAACTACGGAGCCTCTGAATGTCCAAATGGTTCATATCTGATGACCATGAAAATTTGACAAACTGTATTTTACACCATTTTTTTTTTTACATGTATTGATAGGATTTAATGGATCAACAGGCATTAGACATTTTAGATCAGTAGATGCTTTTCGTCATCAGTAGCAGTGTGGGTCTTTATGGGTTAATGAAACAACCTGCAACTCTGGACAGCGATGAAAGTGTGGCCAAACAGCCCAAATTCAGTGAAGTGAGAGAGAAACCATAATCCTCTGCCTTCAGCGTCGTCCTCGCATACAGATCCTCTCATCCTTAAGGTAAATAAGTTAATAAAATACGTCTATTTGTTTTTCTAATTATGTCCTTTCAAACTGCACTTTTTTGGTTTTAAAAATCATTAACATTTTTTTTTTTTTTTTTTTTTAAGATTTTTGGGTGGTTTTTGGAGGCTTGAACAGATTAATTATATTCCACTTAATTTCAGTAGGGGAAATTGATTTGTAAAGCACAAAACAAGCTACAAACAAACTAAAACTTCACCCCGTCTTCATAATTTATCTTTCCTTGAGCGACTAGAATGTCTGACAAATACAAACTATGCCTCTTTCCCTACAGTTAGTGCAGCTGCTGACAGTGGTTGCTGAATGCAAAAACATACAACTGAGGATCACTGACAGAGGAAGGATGTTCTAATCCTCTTTGAGTTGCATCTGGTCCATAGTGTGAAATGGTCTAAACTTGCTAGAACATGTTCATCTGTACTAGGAATGAACAGTCTAACTTTGAAATATAATTCACAGTAGTTTCAATCCTAGATCCTTGAGCATCTGTGGTACATGTCCATCATGTCTTTATTTCTGATCTTATGTGAGCTGTACTGCATACTTCATCAATTTTGGACATATACTTAACGCCATTAAAAACACACGGTCCAAACGTGGTGTAATTTCCAAAAAATTATTTGCTCAGGTGCCTATTTTGTATACGTCGCTCACGAGATGAGTAAGACAGATAACAGCTGTATTTTTTTCATTCCCGACGCGCACATCGTCGGCATTTGGACTAATCCCTTAATGTCGGACACTGAGTCGAATCTCTTGTTCAGAGTCACGCTTGACTGGTAACTTTAGGTGTGGTCAATAGTCTATATAAAGGCAGCAAAGAAAGCGCCCAAATGATTTTGCCAGCTCAAAATGCCATGACTTACAAATACAACAGAGATAACGTGCCATTGGCATGTTACGCGCAGGTCTGAGCCATGGTGACATCGCTCGCCATCTGCGCTGTCATCACCAGTGCCAGATCGTTGCCGGATCGGAATCAGATCCCCCAGGACAGGATCATGAGACTTGTCAGTTCCATGCGTCGTCGCTGCACTGCTTGTTTGGAAGCCAAAGGTGGACAGACCCAATATTGAATGATGACACTTCAGTCTCTGAGCACATGAATTCAGTGAGTGAATAAACATGTTAAGTTCAAATTTTGTCCACAGTTCATTCTCTAATGACCAGTGCTTCCCTCTTTAATGTGAAGGTAACCCCAAACCAATTAATTTAATATATCTCCAAATGTACATATTATTCTGACCCGAGCATTTTTAATGGCACTAAGTACTGTACTTTCCGGGTTATAAGGCGCACCAGAATATAAGCCGCACCTGACTATAAGCCGCGGCTGACTTTAAGTCGCACCTGACTATAAGCCAAAGGTGTCCACGTTGTGACATGAGATATTTACACAGAAAGATGGTAGACAGACAGATTATTTAAATATTTATTTCCATACCTTAACTGCTTTTTTCCAAACAGTGCCTGTAACACGGCAGTAAAATGGCAGTAACACGGCTGGTTAAAAAACCCAGAAAAGTCATTGATCTCTATCTTCATCTTCCTTCTGCTCATTGAAACCACTGCAGTCATCTTCTTCAGTGTTGGAGTTGAACAGCCTCAAAGGCTCCGTCACACACCTTCTACGTCTCTCCTCCATTGTTGCTCAATGGCACTTCCGTGCTGCAGCTCTATTTCCTTCTTTGACAGACACATCGATTGCTTTTAACCTAACAGCTGCAAAATATGCATTTCTTCATGTGTTTTCCATGGTTAGGGTTTGTGCATGACACACAAAATGATTGTTAAAAGTTAAGATTAAAACTTCTCCTCTTCACATCACCTCTTCCACCTGTCTGTCTCACTTTTACACTTTCTTCCAGAGCGCCCCCTGGTGGCGGTTAGCCTGTATAAATCTATACTCGAGCTGCATCGCTGTATAAGCCGCAGGGTTCAAAATGAGAAAAAAGTAGCGGCTTATAGTCCGTAAAGTACAGTATGTTATCATACAACTTACCACTGTGATGGCAAATTCACAAAAAGACTCTGCAATTTATCGTATAACACCAACACACACTATAGTGTTGAGTTTTGGTTTTGAACGCCGGGGTCCTGATTTGCTAGAGATACACAGCTCATAGAACTGGGAACTTTTGTGCCTGGAGTCTCACTTTCATTGGGACAAGAGTATTTAAATGACTGACACAATGGGATTTAACAAATTTGAGGTTGTTAATTCACTCCATTAGGTATAGCTGGAGTGGGAAACTGTAACTCTTTTTCTATAACTAATAATTTTCATATTCAACTAATTCTGTAAAGCCCTGTGAGGAAACCTTGTTGTGATATAGGGCTCTACAAATAAAATTGAATTGAATTGAATTGAATAACTAAGTTGTAGTTATATATATGAAAAAAATACATATATCTCATAAAGACCCAAACAGCCACTGGAAACCAAAATCATTTACTGATCTAAACTGTTCAATACCTGTTGATCCATTAATCTTATCAATCCATGTAAATAACTGGTGTAAAATACAGTTTGTCATCTTTTCATGGTCATCAGATATGACCCATTTGGACGTTCAGAGGCTCTATAGTGAAAATGGAAACACCGTTATCTTTTGCAACATTGACTGACCAGTAAAACCCATGGAGTTTGATTAATGACAGTGGATGGACACACACAATTATTAATATTTTCTGAAAAGTCACTTTTTTTTTCAGTTTTCTCTGTTTCTGATATAATAGCTCTCAACTTTAATCTGAGTTTTTATGAACAGCTACATGATCAGTAAATCAAATATTGGAAAATACATGATTTTCACAGAAAAAACACAAAATACAGAGGATAATATTATAATAAATGGAGATAAATCACTTGATAAAAGTTAAATAGAGAGAAAAATTAATTTGGGAAGTGCCACAAAAGTAGTGCTGGATCTTTATGCATGATCTTTTTATATATCTTTATTTATACTGTATAATAGTTAAAGTATAGTTTCTTAGAGTTTCACGCTTTCAAGGCATGATATTTTTAAATTGCCAAATCAAATGACTTGAAACCTCCAACTAGAAGAAGTCTTGCTGCACCCGCTGCACTAGAACCCTTCAGTTTTGGCCTATGGTTCTTTTCAGAGCAGCTCAAATTCCACTGTTCACATTTTCACCTGCTCTGTCTGTGGTAAGCAATAGTTAGAGAACAGGGTCACATAATGTTCTCAGATGTCCACAAGGCTCTCCAAAAGTCAAGAAGAGCTTAGTAAACTCTTACTTTAACTTCAGTGCTGGTGGGCTGCATGTCATCATTGACTCTAAACAAACTTGCACAAAATGTTTAGTATCATGATTTTCAGATTTCCTTTTTTTTATCCACATTTCAAAACTGAACAGTAGACAAAGTTTCCCTGTGTTACTAATATTGTTTCGAAAGAAGCAGCCTATCGACCACAGAGAATAAATATATAGGCAACCAGTCAGGATTTATCATAAAAGCTTTACTGTGTTGGGAATTCACTGTGATTCGACCCATCTGGACAGAAGTTAATAAAGCTTTAAAAAACATATTTAAATTTGACTTTCCCTTGCAATTCCCGACATTATTTCAAGGGAATGCTGATTTTAGCGGAGGGCGATCGGATGAATATTTGTTTAATATTTTGATAGTCGCCTGCAAAAAACCACTCAACTTTTTCTCTTCATCTTAAGAAAACAGTTTTTTTTTTGTTTTTTTTTTAACTCTGGACCAAATGGGTCCAGTATATTCAGTCTTTACAACCAGATTTTAACAACCAGACTGTAACTTTGACTTTACCTTATTATTTAACTTCATCTAACCCCTTCTCCCTGATTTATATTATTCATTTATTTATTTATTTTTTGTCAACTTCTACACGTTTTCTCTCCCAATATGTTTATAGTTATTGAAATTTCTAAAGTATGTGCATGGCAGTGGGTCCAAAACTTCTCTTGATATTATACATGTTATGCTCTGTAATATAAACTGCTGTTCCAAAATAATAACTAGAAAAGCATTCAGAGTTCTGCACCTTGGCAGATCACCACCAAACACCACCAAAATTTAATAATTTGTTCCTTGTGCCAGTATCAACATTTCCTGAAAATTTAATCTAAATCCATCCATAACTTTTTGAGTTATCTTGCTAACAGACAGACGAACAAACAAAAAATCTGCCCTCCCCCCAATCACCACCAAAATGTAATAATTTGTTCCTTGTGCCAGTATCAACATTTCCTGAAAATTTCATGAAAATCTGTCCATAACTATTTGAGTTATCTTGCTGACAGACAAACAAACAAACAGACAGACAGACAAATCCCGATGAAAACATAACCTCCACCATTACACTTGGCGGAGATAATAATAATAAAAAGCTATACTGTGGATTATGCAAGGCAGAATTTGCATCTGTGCCCATTTGTTCTTACATTGACCATTATTAAAGTGAACTGGTGATATCTGTATCTGATGATATTAAACAGCAGTGTTCTAAAAGCAGACAGGTATCTGCTCCATTATTCAGGAGGTCATCCACATGCAGAACCACAGGAAGTTGATGGTATTGGGTTCACTGTGGCAGAAACAAACTTCTCCTCAGCTCTCAACTTAATTAAAGTTTGAATGTTGTTTTTCACTGTTGCATTTGTTTAATGAACTAAATACACTGCTTGGCCATAAAATAAATCCTTAGATTTATTCAAGCAAATAGGTGATATCCTTCCATTGGATAATTACTGCAGTGATTTATTTGTTTTAGCTGCGAAATGTTCTTTAACTCTAACTGATGTAGTGAATAGCATGGTCAGATGGACTGGACAGCACAGGGTCCAGACCTAAACCCCTTTGAGAATCTTTGGGATGTGATGGATTAGACTTTATACAGTGGTCCAACTCTCCCATTGTCAAGATTTAGGAGAAAAAATAATGCAACTATGGGAGATAAATGTTGTCAGGTTGATTTTTGTATTGTTTTTGGTCCAGACTGTGTACAGTGGTGGCCAAAGTTATTAAAACACCTGACAAATCTGAAAATATTGAAATGTTTTGCCTCCAAAACATAATTTCATGTCATAACATGCAGATGGTTAGTCTGAGCTCAACAAATATTAGAGAGAGTGAGTCCAACAGTTTTTATCCACTTTTAGCTTTAGTATTTATGTAATGAAAAGGATAGGCCTTTTCCATTTAACAGAATCATATATTTGTGCCCTAAGACTCACCATCATCATCAATGAAATGAGCAGAGCTTGCTTTTTTTTTTTTTTTTATAAGGAAAATTACCTAAATCTCCTTATGATTATTATTATAATTATGGTTAATAGAATATAATGATGACTTTGTAGATATTTTATTTGTTTTATGGGTATTTTAATTGCCAAAAATAGATCAAACCTCTTAAAAATGCCAAGTGTTCTAATAATTTTGGCCACCACTGTATAATGTTTCCAACTGTCCACTTTAATCACATTTGTTGGCTGACAAGGATGTGATTTTTAAAAACCACTATAATAATGATAATAATAATAATAATAATAATAATAATAATAATAATAATAAGAAGAAGAAGAAGAAGAAGAAGAATCACCATGAATATTTGTGGAAGACAGTCAGCCAATGTGTGTTTCACTTGATGAGAAATGTTAAGGTTTTAGAACCATAAACTACTGAGAACATTCAGCTGATTTTACCTGTATTTGTTCATTGTTTTCTCTGCTGTCTTACTTCAGTTATCTCAGTTTTCATTGACACTTACTAGACTGCAGTCAAAAGAGGTGATGAGATTTTTCATTAGACAGAATTGTATTTTCTAAAACGTGATGCACAGTATATTTATAAATCCGCATAAATAGAAACACAATAAAATGGAGAAGCACAGACGAGTCTGAATCACTTCAGGGTCATGCGGGTGTCTACATAGTAGACTGTACAGGGGTGTATAGTAATTGATTTTGTGACTTTGAACTTTGACCTTTTGACCCATTTGTAGGCAACCAGGATGGATCAGGGTCTACATTACTACTGAGTTTCATCATCTTATGACAGTAGGTCATAGAAAAACCTTAGGTGTTGATTTGTAGTACAGATGGTTTATTATATGATTTCTTTTTTTAAAAATTATTATTATTATCATTATTCAGCCAAAAACAAATGGTAGTAGGGTGTGCCCCCGTTATTAATAATTTTGGAATTACTGTAATACATTTAGACACTTAGGGGGGAGATTAGGATGTCTATAATATGTCAATAAGGAACACTTTATACACTGTTTAGATTTGCTTGCATGCATAATAGCTGTGTTGCATAAAGCAAAAGCAGAAAATTTGGCAAAAAAAAAAAAAAAATGGGGGTAGTAGGATCTCATGTATGGGTATAAGACAGCAGAGTGTGCTTTTAAAATGGTTTGTTGGAAATATTAGCATAACAAAACATAGAACAAATAAACTAAACACTCATCCTGCAGTAGCGATGGGTTTTTATTTTACACAGATTCTTGATGATCAGATTTCTTTGTTCCACTAAATCTGTCAAGATATACTTCTATTGTATGAGTCAGGAGAGTATTAGGACCCGTAAAAACTATAATTCCTCAGATGGACTGATGGACAGACACACAGATAGATAGATAGATAGATAGATAGATAGATAGATAGATAGATAGATAGATAGATAGATAGATAGATAGATAGATAGATAGATAGATAGATAGATAGATAGATAGATAGATAGATAGATAGATAGATAGATAGATAGATAGATAGATAGATAGACAGACAGACAGACAGAGATGTATCTGTCCATTCGACAGTGGAGCTGCAGCAGTCTTTTTAGAAGGTGCTCTGCTGTCTGTCACAGTGTGTGGTGGAGAGGGTGCTCGTCATTGTCTGTGATGGAGATCTGTTTCTTGAGCGTCCTCCTCTCCACCACAGTCTCCAAATTGTTGACAGTCTAAGGAGCAGCTGTTTGTTTTTTTTAAATGCAGTGACTCTTGTCTTTGTACTTGGAAACAGTATGACTACAGCCCCAGGTGCAGTTGCATTTCCAGATCAGTGTCGTAATTAACAGCGGACTTCCTCTGCCCGCTGCGATGCTGACACCTGATGTACCACATGAGGCCCAAACCACAGCGCTAACCAACAGCAATAGATTCATAATCTGCCAAATCTCTGGAGGAGACACAATAACCACAACCGATTGTACATTCTGCTGAATCCAATGGAAATCTGTTGTGCAGGAGACTCCAGTGACGATGTGACGCTGATGTCCACAGTTTCTAAAATGACAAAAACAAGCACCCACCTCGTTACCACTGAGGATACACACGCTCTGACTGCACGTACTGACATTATTAAGATAACTAGGTACTGCATGTATTGTAAGACGGTCAGAAGTGAGATGCAGATGGCAGGAGTCCCAACAGAAAAGATGAAGTTGCTGGCTATAAACTTGTTTCTGCGGTAATTCGCAATCCAAATTTGTAGGAGGTATGGCTTTTTGTGTCCTTTGTTGGAACCGTGTCATGCATACTCATTATAGCACAATCCCAGTAGTAAAACGCGAACATCTTTTTATAGATTTATACACTCCTTTAGGTGCTTTGCATTTTGCTGTATCATTAAAATGCTACATCTGCACAATAGCTCCACATACTTGGGAGTATGCCACTAACTATACATTTGTATCCTTTAACCTTTAAGTGTAAAGAGCTTTGCGCACATGACTTATTATGCATAATATTGACTGCACTTTCTATATTTTCTTCAGGTGTGTGCAGGAATACAAATTGTCAACGGACGGGCGATCGTGCCTCCTGCAGTCGGATAACTGTGAGGGACCAAAATGCCCAAGGCAGGATGTCCACTTCAATGACACCCTGTTTGGTGAGATGCTGCATGGATACAACAACAAAACGCAGCAAGTCAACCTGGGACAAATATTCCAGATGACCTTCCGGTAACTACAAATACTCATGTACACCTACAGCAGACACTCACACAAACTCACACTAATGCTCAGAAGTTATTTACACTAAACCAAACACTTTACTTCCCACATCATCTTTTTTTTTATATTGTCTTGTTAGGATTTTCAGTAGAACAGCTTAGCAGGAAATGGTAATTTTGGGTAATAATTTATAATAAAGAGTCAAGAAATAATCAGGATTTACCAAAGCAATAGCAGGTAAAAGTAAATTGATACATTTTTGGCAATATTAGACTGATATGGGGTAAGTGGCCAAAAATAAAGAGTAATAATAAGGAAACATAAAATGATTTAATGCAAAGCTATTTAGTAATATTCTGGTAACAGTATGGTAATCTGCCAATAATAAAGTAATCATCAGTGCAACATTTAGATTAAAGATATATGTTTAATGCCTTGACTCTTTACCTAGAATCACTTGGCAGTCATTTCAGACTATAGAGCCAAGATGCAAAATGCTGAATTATCTGTTTCTGTTCAGTTTCATGATGATATTCAACAAGGAAGGACCTTTGCTCCAGAGTGACACCAATGTAAAAGTATCTTAAAGTTGTAATATCATTGACAACCACCATAAGCTAACACAGAAGTCCTCTCTAAAAATAATCTGTGAATTTTTTGAGAAATCATAACCCTAACCCTTTTGTCCAAATATGGTCACTTCCTGCTGCAAAAACCCAACATGGTAGCAGTCAAATAGCAGTACAATATAAGGGGATGGTCAGTATTTTTGTATATATTAAATCTTATTGAAAGCAAATGGTAGGTGATTCTAGCTGTTAATCTGTCCGCTAAAGCTAATATTAAATGGATGCTTTAAATAACAGGTTTAAGTTTTCATATCTTTAGATCTTAAAAAGTATCTCAATTCTCTTTGTGTTTTATGCAGCTACAATAAAGAATCTTTGAACCTAATGTCAAATGGCCAACTTTAAAGGCAAAGACATACCAACCCCCAATTTTCGGTGGTCAGACGTCGTCGGGCAGTTGGGCAGTCTGGCGTGGTCGGTGACACGAATCTGGTTGGCGTGTTCTGTACAATCGGCCGTTGTTAATGCCGTCGCCAGTCTTTTTGGATGATTCAACATGTGTAATCGGCCACTACCCGTCGTTCAGTCAGACTGATCTGATTGGTGGAGGGATAGCCCTTGACTAGTGAATAGAGATGGGAATCGATAAGAATTTAATTATTCCGATTCCATTATCGATTTTGCTTATCGATCTGATTCCTTATCGATTTGCTTATCGATCCGATTCCTTATCGATTCTCTTTTCGATTCTCATTGGGTGAGGGAATAAAAGAGTAGAAACGGGTGTGTTTGCATTAACGATCTTTGATATTTCCATCTCTACACAGAAAACATAACATATACAGTATGTACAAATAATAAAAACAGATGACACTGGGCCCTGTTTGGGGGGGGTACAGTGAAAGTGAAACTAAAGATGCGTCTCCTGTTGTTGTGCTCCTCATTTCCTTTCCCCTACCTTCAGAAACTTGTACTTGAGGGGATACGACGTTTGTTGGCCGCACTGGAACTTGCCCCGGGTGACGTCCTGGTGTTCACTCTGCCGCTAGATTCACAAGCACCGCTAAGTAGCGTATCAAATGAATCACATGCTGTGGACAAATGTTTGAGCATATTGCAGGGATTCCACCCTTTTGAAGAAATGGAAGCTTTGCAAGTGTTGCAAGTGGACGTGGTGTTTTTGGACCGTTTCTGCTGCAACGCCATGTTGGCTACCCTCTGACCAAAACAATGCAGCATACGTGTGACGTCATTGTGCATGTGCAACAAAGGCGGAATCAATAAGCAGAATCGTTAAGCAGGCAGGCAAACGATTCCAAGGATTCGAGCTACTGGGATCCGGTTCTCAAAAAGAACCGGTTCTCGATTCCCATCCCTACTAGTGAATCAGTGAAGGAGAAGTTTCCATGTGAATACAGCTATGCCAAGGTACTTCACACTGTTGTCTTCTATAATAGACCATTCACTGCTCATATCGTATCTGAATGAGTGCCAGTCAGTGTTGCCTATGGACTTCATTCATTTCGTGAAGTGAACACTGTTAGCATTGTTAGCATAGTGCGATTTCTCCTTAGTTTTCGCCTGCAACATCTTTCTTCTTCCACAAGAAGAAGCCTGAGAGCTGACAATGCCAGGATGTTCTTATTACTAGCCATCCATTCAACAAGTACAACAACAGCAACCCTTCTTGACTACTCAACACTCTCTGTTGACAACAACGACTGATGACAGCGAGCTCTGTGTTTAGAGAGATGTTCTGTGATTTTCCAGTTTTACGTCTTGCACAAGCGCAGAACGAACACTGAAGCCGGTAGTCGATTTGGTGTGTTCTTCACATTTTTTTGACAATGTCGGGGAGACGAGAGCCAACTCATCAGTCAGGCTATCTTTCTGGCGATGATCGGCAGTCGAGTTGGTGTGTCTTTGCCTTAACAAGATACCATTGGCTGGTAAACATCTGAAAACCAACTCCACAGGCTCTTGCCTTTAATGTTTGGTTTCTTTTAGTGCAATGCGATTGTGAATTTAAATATATACGGGTAGATTAGCTTTTTGCAGCGTGAATCATGATTATTGCATTGAAAATTAAAACGGGTTGCCAGGATCATATCACAAATTGCGGTATTTAACATATTATTCATACAAATAAAACAACAGATTATATTTGGAACAAAAGGAAAGATCAGTTTTAGATTAATTATAATATCCTAAAGAACACACATATATATGCTAAATATATATATATTTTTTAGCTTATTACTAGAATTTTTGCAGGTTTTTCAACTTTGATAATAACAGGATATTATTACATTATTACCTGTTCAACTACTACTGTCTTATTACTGAGCTGCAATGTGACGTGCAACAAGAAATTCTTCACTTTAAAAATATCTGCTTGTTATTTCTCCTTTCTTTACTACTCCTCTGTGACTCTTTTGTCTTTTTGTGTCTTTTTTTTACTGTCTTTAAGGCATTATTTCATTATATCCATTCACCAGTGTAGATTCCACTTACAATCCTCCCTTGAGATCTTTTGTTTCACATCTTAACTGTTTACACTTTTCCTGCTGCACTGAAGACACATCATCATGAGTAACGTTTGTCTTTTATCAGTTTGGGGTTGAACCAGAGATAGAAAAGCTTGGGATCTCAGTGGAGCAGCTCTGAGAATCAGTAGTCAGGGTTTGCCACTGGGGTGCTGCATCTGTGTTTGTACAGATGTGGGTGTGCATGGACTCTGTAGATGTGTGTGAGTGTGTGTGTGTGTGTGTGTGAGCAAGAGAGAGAGACGAAGTGGAAAGAAGGTGAGGGAGTGATGGTTGAGTAGGGATTGAGACTTATCCCATGGCAGTTCTCCCTAAACTGTCAGCCCTCTGAAAACCTGGCTCTCTCTGATAAGTCACATGCTGTTTGTGGTGAAATGCCACTGTAATCACGCAGAGATTATGAGGGTCTATCTATGCGCAAATACCATCCGCACACAAATACATGCTAAACCTATATCTTGCTTTCTCTCCGTCTGTCTTTTATTTACTCACTCTCACTATCACACACACACACACACACTAGACAGCCACACTTTTCTGAGCTTGTAACTGTAAAATGTATTTCATCTGTTCTGCCCTACAGGTTATACACATATGATAGCCTGTCTGCTGCTCTAGCACATGCTTGGATAACAATCACACTTCCCTGCGTTAATATCATACGGTATGAATTTTGAGTGGAAACAGGCAGCACTTGCTCTTATGTATTTTCTTTCACAAATATGTGTAAAAAAAAAAAGTGTGACATGGTTTGATATTTTTGGAGTTATTGTACAGCAGATGAACATGCAAGGCCCTCAGCTCCAAAATGAAGCCAAGGCAGGAGTGTTTCAAAGTTCTAAGAGTGGTGACAGTCCCTCAGTGCTGTTCCAAGAAGCCCTGGCTCCCACACACTTAAATTTTTAAGGTTGACTTAGGTCAGCAATTATTTTTCAAGGAGTCATTCTGGTCTCATTCATTTTATTTGGACCCTCTAATAAGTGACCTGGTGGTCCATCTGCCTTGTGTTAATCAGATCTCAGGTCAAATAGAACATTCAGTGTCTGCTGTGCTGGGCTTTGATTGACAGGTCTGTATGACAGCTTGGAGCTTCTTCTTATTTCATATAAAACTTTTTTTTTTTTTTTTTCTGACAGAAAGCTTTAGTGTAGCTGTAGTTAATATGTTCCCCTAAAATAACTGTAAAATTACTTTATGTGGAGTACGAGATGAATTTACTATTTTACAGTCATTAAGCTAGTGCTTAACGTTAGCCCACCCATGACCTCTCACAAATGACTCTGGCCCATTGCGACCAATTATACAAACTAGATATAGATAGGCTTTGGTCCAACTGGGACTCAAACCCCAAAGTGTATCGCTATTAGCCTACAATGCCACTTCACCACTAATTGAATAAACAAAACAAAAAAAGTCTTTTAAGATTTATATTTTTCTTTTATTCTTTATTTGTCTTTCCATAGGCTGCTTGTTTTTGCTTCATTCTGCAAAAGGAGTCATTTCCTCAATGACCTTTTTCAACCTAACTAGATGTGCAAGTTTTAGTCACTATCAGCATATACTGAGGGATTTAGTTAATGCATTATTACCATTATGATACAAAAGGATGAGACAGAGGAGCTAAAAACCTATGTAGCCAATATATAAAATTACTTTACGGCTAAAATGTACTTAGGGGGTCAAATGAGTGGCCATTTTTGTAAAAAAAAAAAAAAGTTGTAAGAAATGCATAGAACTGTGTTGAAATAATGTTAATACATTTGTGCACAGACTACTGATATTATTTGACAGTGGAAGCTATATTTTCAGGAATATTGGATTTTGAATAGCACGTGTATGTGAAAACTTTTGCTGGTGGATGGACGTGACATTACCCATTATGATCTGGTCAGTACCAGTACTTTATTAGGAATAAACTTATATACTTACTATTGCTAATTCTCCTCTTATTCATAAATGTTAGTATTGTGGATCTAAAACAATAACAGCTGACACAAAAACACAAAATGTGGCAGTGGACGGATGTGACATGGTTGTTACGGATCCCATCATACTGATGCTCGGCAGCCATGTCACCGTTTCCACAAATGATCCCTGTTCAAAAACTACTATCATAATTATTTATTGTATAGTTTATCATCATACTAAAGGGTAAATAACAATATAGAATTGTTATTTCTTTATAAAAATGCTTATTATTAGAAAACTGTTGATTTAAAAAGTGACGTGTGACATTCTTAATGTATGTATTGGCGTAACATAAGCAGGATGGATCAGCACCATACTCCATATTGCAACCTGTAAAAATAAAACGTGATATGTAGTATATAATCTTGTAAGAAAAATTGGGGGATCTGAAAGAATAGAATATTTGTTTTTGAGGTAAATTCAGTTCAAATATAACGTGGCCATTTGTGACATGAAAATATAGCATTAATTGTGATGAAATTGGACATTTTTGACCTGAAAACATAGTTCATAAGATCGTCAACATGTTGCAACAGAACTGAAATCCTGTAAATTTGCATAACTTGCATTTACCAACACAAAGTTCCTTTGGGGATTCACTTATATTGATTTCTTATGCACAAAGACATAAATTAGACCTCTAAGCAAATTTTAGCCATTTACAAAAAGGTTAGCTAATATCAGCTCATACATTAAAACTGCATTTTGTGGATTGTACAACTTCCTCATTTTGTTGAGAGAGAGTCAGATATGACAGCAGAGAGTGGAGACCCAGTAAAACCCCACTTTTATTATGTTTTTTACCCAGTCGTCCCTTGGTGCAATTTTTGATGCACTCCACCAGAGCTCATTAGGAAATACAGTTCTTCTTATTCCTTATTATCACACGTGTCTGTTCTATCATAAGAGCATTTAAGATGTAGGTCACAGATTATCATTCAGGTACTGTTACTTCACCAAATTGTTATATTTATTCTGAAGTAGCATTGATACATGTGCACATAATATAGGCAATTATCTGTAATCACGAATGTCTTTCAGATGAAGTAGTTCTAAATAAAGCTACACTAGGGCAGTGGTTCTTATCTTGGGGTGTGCGACCCCCACAAGGAGGGGGCACCAGAGATCCGGGTGGGGGGGCAAGGCCTTGTCTGCTTTGGTGTTACTTATAGTTACTTACACACCCAATAAGATAATCAAAAATCTGCGTGAACTCACTGAAAACATAATTTGTCCACATTTAATAATATCAAGTTATTTAGTAGCCACACCTTCTTGACACCTGACACTTTGTGACCCCCACAGCTAGAGCAACAGTCTCGTCAGGTCAAATAGCTAATTGATCTGAGTTTTTTTTTTTTTTTTCTTTTTCTGTTGTCAGCGTATCATCATACACTGTCTGAGAAACGTAAAAATGCAAATGACTAATCCGTATCAAAAAAGAAAGTAAGGCAATGTCTCAAGACTTACCTTAACTTTGGTCTTACTGAAGGACAGGACAGTTTTTACATGGGATTGGGGTGGTGGTGGTGTGTGTGTGTCTGGGGGGGATTGGCTTGTCATTGACACAATTGGGGGGGGGGGGGGCTCCAAGGAAAAAGGTTAGAAACCACTGCACTAGAGCAGAGCTGTGTCTGTATCTGTCTTTGAAGATGTCTTTGGGATCTAGGCCACACTTAACTGCCCAAGACGAACAAACATGTCTGGATGCTGCATGTATTGACTTGCACAAGTTATTATGAATAACTTAATAGTCAGATTTTGCTCATACTTAATGTAAGACCATACTTAGGAAAGAAAAATAGGACCAATGTCCCTGTATCTCACTGGCATGTTCTATAAAGATTTAATAACAAGTTGAATTTGCAAGGTTGTCTGGTTCTGCTGCTATGTTAGAGTCCTGTGGTCTTGATGCCAGAGGTCAATCTCCCAATAGAAGAGGATGGTACTTTCACTGGTGAACTCAACTAATTAAATGAAAGTCCATATGACTTCCTCTAAACCAACAGAGTGGAAGTGCTGCTGGGTCTTCATGGTGTTTATCCACAGGTGCTCTTTGGAAACATGTGGTGTGTCTTACTATTTAGAGCCACCAGGTGAAAAAAGCCCTGATGAAGACCAGAGGTCGTAACGCGTTTGCTGTATTTTAAAAGATTGCCATGGAGTAATAAAGGCATTTTAATTTTACACAAATCCTACAGTGTGCCTTGGAATATTTTTTGAAATCTTCCATCCTTATTAGGGCTGTGTATTGGCAAGAATCTGGTGATACGATACAAATCACAATACCAGGATCACGATACGCTATATCACGATATATCATGATACTGTTAAAACGGCAATTTTTTGTTTGTTTCTTTTTTTTTTTTTTAAATGATTATTTCCTGGAAGAATTGAATTACACCACAAATATGCACAAATATTAAACACATTTTTATTTGATCAGAACAGGATCTAATGCTATATCACAAAATGTTCCTGTGTTCAAAATGAAATAATGTTTTACAGACATTACAGTTTAAGATCCTGTTCAAATGTTCATATTCTATTAGTTCAGAACTAACATCATAACATTATTTTTGTGCAATCCCAACAAAGGAACTAACATCTGCCTCTCTCAGATAGTAAAAAGTGCTTTTAGGATGCTTCAAATAACCATTATTTAATAAAACAGTGTTAAATAATTATAAATAAGACATAAAAAATAAAGAAAAGTAAAAAACAAAAATGAACCTCCACCATATCTGCATTTGAATAAATATCTAAAAATATCAATAAAGTAATTTTTAATATTGATACAGTATCATGAAATGAAATATCACGATATATTGCAGAACCGATATTTTGTAACACCCCTAATGCTTATGCGGATTTTTTTGACTCTAAATAGTAAGACACTCCATATGGCTTCCTATCAGTGCTCAATAGTAAATACATTGATATCTCTAACCATTTCCACATTATAAGCCTCAAAATATGGCCATTTATAAGTACATATTATAACCTTACATAAGTATATATTTAGACTTGTCAAAACTGTGAACAAACTTTGTAGACTTTGTCCCAAGGAAGCTACATATGAAATTTAAAATGAATCTGACCAGTAGTTTCATCGGAGAAGATGTCTGAAGAAATTAACAGACGATGACGAAGGCGACCACAAAGATGACGTCAG
Source organism: Sphaeramia orbicularis (assembly GCF_902148855.1). Classification (NCBI taxonomy): domain Eukaryota; kingdom Metazoa; phylum Chordata; class Actinopteri; order Kurtiformes; family Apogonidae; genus Sphaeramia; species Sphaeramia orbicularis. Next base: position 69,267,772 of record NC_043968.1, on the reverse strand, counting down.
ACACAGTGCCTTCACAATAGCTCATAGCCAGTGAGCTAAAAATACATAAAAGTGGCCTAAATAAGAGTCACTGTGTCATCGAAGTGCACAAGGTTCCGCTGTGAACTCCTGTCTGTGCTGAGCTGTGTGGGTAAAAGTAGTAGGTTGTTTTTCACTTTTTTTTTTTTCCACTACTGAAGCAGGAGCTGCCATCTTTCTTCTGCAATGATGACTTGAACACAATTCACTATGACGAAACCAACCAAAAAAGACAGAAATGCCCTTGGGAGACCAGGGAGTAATTAAAAGTATTTTCCCTTCACTTTCAGTGGGCTGTTGTATCAACCATCTTTTATATATAGTGTGTGGGTGGGACATTCAGATTGAAACAAAGGGCTGGGGTATTGAAAGGAGGATCACCTAAAGAGATAAAAGGGGCTTATAGCACATCTGGAGAGCATTAGCAGGTCTGACTAGCACTTTTATCTACACACTAATGAGGGAAATTAACAAAGAATCTCAACTTACCCGAGAGTTCCAAGGGCTAAAGTGTAGGAAGAACCTCTAATACGGCAAATGCACAGTTTGACAGATAAAACAAAGCCACAACTCAAGGATTTCAAAACCAGGGGAAGTCGACAGTCTTGATCCATTTGCTCTCAGGCGTTGGCGAACCATGGGTCTCCTGCCTCCAGACTTCAGCCTTACACACCGGGTTACATCAAAGTACAGCCAGGAGAGGGATTTCAGCACAAGCCGGGGCTCGGAAGGGGATTTACAGACGGCAGCTTTAAACTAGTCAAACAACTTGGCACCTCCGAGGACACATTAGACAAACAAGAAGCGATCCCAGTGCAGTTGTACAATAAAAGTCCTGCAGTATTCATTATGAGGGGACACAGATCTCTTGAAATCAGGCCAAAAAATCACATCCAACTGACCTGTGAGGTAACACCAGTCAAACTCTGACATTTCAGAGGGAAAAATCACGTTTTCCATTGCTACTACAGTGGCTGCAGCTACCATTTTATGAAGACACAGAACATGAGATGAACTTACTTGATAATATACATGTTTACAGGCCAAACAGCCTAACATGAAGTATATACTTAACCCTGTAAAACTTGACAGGTTGTGCAAGTGCTTCAGTCTTAAAATAAGGAAAACAGTCTTGATCCTTTGCTGTGATGATTTGCAAAATTTTGCCATACCTTATTACTAGTAAAATCCAGCTTGATATTAGCTGGAAAATCTTATTAAGAAAAAGTTAAATATATTCGTTAAAATAAGAATATTTTATTGATGTAAAAATTTCTTGGCAAGCTTTTTTTCTGTTTAGATGAAAAATAAGTCAGTTCTAGAAATAAAGCTTTTTTCACTTCATTAGAAGTAATTTTTTGCAGTCTGGATAAATAGAAAAGAAACAAAAAAAACACTCCTACAACCAATGCTCACTATTTTCTCAAGGACACTGTCAGGTCTGTTTCCATCTCCCTTTAGTCTGACTTACAGTACAACATACTAATACATAAATAACATTTCTTTATGAACTATGAACTATAACTACTGTTTTCATTTACTCTTTAGCACTCCACTGCTATATGCCAATATGACGGCAGCATGAAGCTAACAAGATTACAAACTATTGAGTAGAGCCACAGTTTAGCTCTTTCTGAGAAAATGAACGTTAGTCAGTAAGACTTCTCATAAAAGAATAATACGGCTAATAATCTTTATTGAGGGAATTATAAAAGATGGAGTCTCTGCAGAGTTCCCACTGCAGTCAGTTGTGCTCAATAAACATGTTGTTTAAAGGACACAAAAAGGACACAATCAGCACTTAAGTTGGAATTTAACAACCACTTAGTTGCGGCTCTATTTCCACCATTTGTCTGCTTATAAAATGGACTGACATGGTGGTTATTAGAAACTAAATCAATGCTGATATCCTACATTTAACCGGTGCAATGGTATAATTTGTGTTGTGGGATTTTTTTAGAGGGTAAAAAACAAAGTTTTATTCCTATCACCTCACCTTTCATTTTTATTACTCTGCACAATTTGCACCTGGTATCTAGAAGCTAGAGAAATTTCCATGTTAATTGCGAGGATGCGTCTGCGCTTCCTTTGCCTCCAGTTAGACGCACACTCGGCTGATTACATGCAGATGACAGCCAAAGTGCACCTCGCAGGTTGGCGCGCCATCCCGGATAAATAACACACATGTCTCGGGGTGTGAGTGCATTTTAAATGAAGTGCAAAAAGCATTTATGCAAAGCAATTATACTGTAAACATTTCAGCAGCGACTGGTGAGGGCAAGAAAAAGAAATGACAAATTCAGTAACAATTCTCTGTGTCCATGGTATTTCTATGTAGTTTTAAATTATGTTTTCAGATTCAGATGCATGTGCTGTTGTAATTGTGTATCTCTTTTATGGACTTGGACAATTTTATTTCAGTTACCATTTTGAAAGTCACATTTTTCCTTCAGTAATTCATCATTCTTAAGCTAATAAGACAAGCCAGCCACACAGGAATATAATACTTGACTCTAGCCGCCTCTAATTGAACATGTGTATAACTGCATGTCATCTCATCAAAGTAGTTATTCTGCTCGTCAAATCCTCTGTGTCTTTTGTCTAATGAATAATAGCTCTGCCTTTTCAATAGTCTGCTCCCACTCAGTGGAGGCATCTTATATATTTATAGCAAGATGCGACACTTTTATTCTAACATTTTCTACTGTTTTTTGCCTTGCCGTCTTTGATATGCAGATGTAGTCTGAGTTTTTGTCTTTAGGGTGCCCCCAATGCAGAATTTGTAATTAGATTGAAGTACAAAACTATCCAAATCATCATCATAATCATCATTTTTAATTGATGAGTATTATTTGAAGAGGGGAGTGCAGCGTACAAGCACACATGAACAACGTTATGATACGCCGTCGAGAAAAGAGTCCAGCATATTACACCGAAACAGAACGCAAAGTACCGCACAAACATTACATAAATAAGACCGTTAGGATAGATTAAAACCATGAAAAACTCTGAAAGCAAATTAAAACAATAAATTCAAGGAAATTAAAAGGAATAAAACCATTCAAACAAATTAAATATAAGCAATAAAAAAACATACTCAAACAAATGCAAACATTTGACTTCTCTGTGTCCAGACAAGTTTAAACCAAGAAAACACTGCAGTATTTTTATACAGCCCTTACTAAGGTGAATAAGAAGTGGATGTGTGCTTGGTTACAGGTCTGATCCTAATAACCCACAGCCCATAGATAATAGTGTGACTCATATTTTTGAGTTTGAAAAAGTTGAATCATTTTCTGAACGTCAATATACACTAAAATCTGTCAGTTGTTAATGCAATGGAACCTTTGTTGAACTGCTAAAAAGCACAAAGAAAAAATTTTTGACAGATCAACTTTTGTAATTTTGCTGCCGTCAACACAATAAACAATGTTTGGACAGAAATGCAGTGTGATTCGAGGGTCATCAAGTATAAAAATAAAAAAGTTCTGTTAGATTTCACAGTTATCAGGTTCATTGGATCTTGAGTCTTTATAATGATGAGTTATAAATTATCAGTTTTTGCTAAACTTTGTGAAATAATTGTCTGCCAGTTTAAAAAGAATATTTCTCTGTGTAATGTTGCAAGAAAAATTGGTCTTTCACCATCCACAGTATTTAATACTGAGGCAGATTCATGGAGTCAAGAAACCACCGTTGAATGTTTGTGACCTTCGACCCACAGATAGCACTGAGTGAGAAACCATCGTATTACAGTAATGAAGCCTGGTATCGGTTTTGTGCAGAAATCAGATTTAAAAACTTTGGAAACATGATGAGATTAGGCCAATCCACATTTTAGTTTGTTTTCAGGAAAAATGTGCATGAAGTTCTGGATGCTAAAGAAGAAAAAGGCCATCCAGACGTAAAAGCAGCATCTGTGATGGTCTGGTGGTCTGCCTTTACTGAGACATATGTTCCTATCAGGGCATGATGGTAACACTGTCGTCTAGAGCTGAAACAAGTAATCAAATTGAATCAATAAATAAAAGTATATGACTGCATTTTTTTTTAAACATTAGCTCTACTGTTGTGTTTCATAGGGACACTTATTGTGACGCACATGATGCCAGGACCAACACAAAGTTGTATGTTAGTTCCATCTTAAGTTGTTAGTAGGGATGGAAATCGATAAGAATTTAACGATTCTGATTCCATTATTGATTTTGCTTATCGATCCGATTCCTTATCGATTCTCTGATCGATTGTCATAGGGTGAGGGAATAAAAGAGTACGGGTGTGTTTGCATTAACTGTCTTTTATATTTCCATGTCTGCACAGAAAATATAACATATACTGTATGTACAAATAATAATAACGGATAATGCCGACCCGAATTGGGGGGGGGGGGGGTGCAGTGAAAGTGAAACTAATGGCGCTTTACTAATTTCTCTATTGCCGCATTTCCACTACGTGGCACCGGTTCGACTCTGCTCGTCTCCCGTTGTTGTGCACCTCATTTCCTTTCCCCTACCTTTGGAAACTTATATTTGGGTATGACGTTTTCGCCCGCCGGAACTGGGCCCAGCGTTCACTCTGCTGCTAGATTCACAAGCGCCGCTAAGTACCGTATCAAATACGTGACATTCCTGTAAATGAATCACATGCTGTGGACAAATGTTTGAACATATTGGAGGGATTCCAGCCTTTTGAAGAAATGGAAGCTTTAACAGTGTTACACGTGGACCTGGTGTCATCTTTTTAGACCGTTTCTGCCTCAATGCCATGTTGGCTACGTTCTGACCAAAACAATGCAGCGTAAGCGAGACATCATTGCTAATGTGCAATGAAGGCGCAATCGATAAGCAGAATCGTTAAGCAGGCAGGCAAACGATTCCAAGGAATCGAGCTACTGGGATCCAGTTCTCAAAAAGAACTGATTCTCGATTCCCATCCCTAGTTGTTAGTAAGTTAGATCCAAATGTGTTGACGACTGCAGTGAACATATTGTTTGAAGGTGTCATTTGACTTTGTTGTTTACATCTATAGATATTTTTACTTCTATACTGTTGTTATTGTTGTTGTTACAGTTGCACTCATAAGTTTAAATACCCTGACAGAATGCGCATGGGATGGCCTTGGATGTTCCAACATGTCAATGACCCAAAACACAAGGCCAAGTGGACCTGTCATTGGCTACAGCAGAAAAAAGTGAAGGTGTAGGAGTGTCCACTTCAATCTCATGATCTCAATATCATTTAGCCACTTTGGGGAGGTCTCAAACATGCAGTTCATGCAAGAAAACCTAAAATCTTAAAGGAACTGAAGGAGTTTTGTCAAGAAGAATGGGCAGCTTTACCATCTGAGAAAATGAAGTGCCTCATTCACAACTACCACAAAGACTTCAAATCAGGGTCATTTGAAGGATTAAGAACTAGGGTATGGAAACTTTTGATCAGGGTCATTTGGATAGTTTCTGTTGTCAGTACGATTTAAAAAGAGAATACACTTGTTTGATAATAAATGGCTTCACCCAACCACTGACCACGATTGAAAGAAAAGTTTTTGTATTATCCTTCACATTCTCTGAAAAATGGCCAAAGAATCACAAATTCTGCTGGGGTATATAAACTTATGAGTACAACTCTATTTCTATATAGATATTTTTTCATATATGCTTTTACTTTTATATTTTTCATGGTTGTTTCAGGTGATTCTGGAATAAAGGACATGTTGTTTGTCATTTTCAGACATGTCTGTTTCACATTTTTACTATTTTTTTGGCCTATTCAAATAATCATTTTATTAAATCCAAGAATATAATCAATACATTAATCAATGACAAACATAATCGATAGGTGTAGCTCTAGTCACATGTCTGTGTTGGTTCACTGGCTTCCTCCCACCATCTAAACAGTCATGCCTTAATAGGTTAATTGATGGATCTAAACGGCCTGTGGATGTGCGTAAATGGTTGTTTGTCTGTAAATGTCACCGTGAATGAACTGGAAACGCAACAGTTCATACCAGGTACTGAACAGGTCAGAAAATAAATGAATGAAGGCTGCCATCAAACCAGGCCTCATTCATTTTACATTAGAAATTCATCCCAATTTAGAGTCACATTTTGCTGTAAATGCTAAAAGAAAAAAGTCAGTGTGGGTTAAATATTTTAGCACACATCAGTCACAGAAAATTAGACTTATCTCATTACAATAAGCATTTCTTCTGTTCCTTTCCAGCCCGGATGCAAAGTAAAAATCAAAGCAATTCCAAGTACAATAAAAGAAGAAAATGAAATGTCACCTGCTTTGTGAAGGTGATGGTGTCACTATTGTCTGAAATCACTTTCCACCAAAAAGGACAAGATACAGTAGAGGTTAAAGAAAAGAAACAAAACTGCTTTCGATAGACAGGATGTACTAACTCCTCATCAACACTCACCTCTTGGAATAAGACGACACCACAACATGAATAATTTGTGAATCTGGCAACCCACATGGCTCCCAGGCATAAACACAGCAACATTTCCATGTTTCTCAGTAATTTTCTGTAATTATCTCCTTGGTGCACACACAGTAGCATCTTCTTGGGACTAGAGCTGGTAAACATTACACGGAAATTTCTTTCCACCTAATGAGTAGCCATGAGACACTGAGGCAGACACTCAGGTGAAGGGTTAAGCTGTTGAAGGTTAATGAGAAGCTTCTTAACTCTCTTCCTAAAATAAATGATCCTCTTTGCTGCCGGCAACAATCCTAAATTTACTTTTTTTATTTTATATTTGTGTACAAAAATGAACGTGGCAGATTTATGTTCTGAAAAAGCCCTGCATGTTTCTGGATGGAAACTCTGCGACTGCTATTTGAGTTCTGTTTCAGATTACTATAAACCTTTTGGAGATGATGCCTGTGGTTTTTGCACTGAAACAGAAAGTTATTTAGTTATGATCATATGTTGGTGATGGTGTGTACATATATTTATTCCGCTTGTACATTGCATATACAGTTGTACTTTGACTTATGAGTTTAATTTGCTCCGTGACCGAGCTCGTAACTCAATTTGCTCATATGTCAAATCAATTTTCCCCATTGTCATGAATTAAAATACCATTAATCTATTCCAGCCACATAAATTGAAATACGTCGAGATAATGTTTAGCGCAGGGGTGTCAAACTCATTTTAGTTCAGGGGCCACATTCAGCCCAATTTGATCTCAAGTGGGCCCAACCAGTAAAATAATAACAGTGAAAAAAGTAAAATTATGTAATGATCAGGTTTACATTTACAAAGTTTCCTTAAAAATCTGAATAACATGAACAAGTTGAATTGTCTTACGAAAAACAAGTGCAATTTTAACAATATTATGCCTCGGTTTATGAGTTTATCATTTACACATGTGCATTACAATCGCACAAAACATTTAGTAACCGGCAGAATATTGGTAAAATTGTATTTACTTTTCTTTAGACATTTCCATTTGTTCATATTTGTTCAGGTTATTCACATTTTTATTATTATTTTTTTTATAGGTTATTATGATAATACTTTAAAGGTCTGACCCACTTGACATTTAATTGGACTGTATGTGTCTGTACGTGGAACCTGAATTAAAATGATTTTGACACCATTGATTGTTAATATCTTCAGTGTAATTTTTGCATTTCACAAAATCATCCCGCGGGCTGGATTGGGCCCTTTGGTGGGCCAGATTTGGCCCCCGGGCCGCATGTTTGACAAATGTGGTCTAGCGTATCCAAAACTTATTTCTAACCTATGAGTAACATTCTTTGAACCTATGTGTAACTTATATTGAACTTATTTCCAAAAAGCACTTCAGCACCTCCCCTCTGGACAGTGACCGGACTTTGTTCTGCAGCAGGAGATAATACCTGTAATACCTAATATCACCATAATCTTCAAATTTAGAATTACATTTAAAAAACTAACAAACTAAAATAAAAATTACTTCAAATTAAATACTCAATATTAATTTTCTGAAGCCACAGGGAGTCACAGCAGAGGGATGAAAGAGCTGAACATTCAGTACATATCAATATAATATAATAATACATTAGACTGACATATTTGTCGTTGTGTCAAATGTATTTTTGTCTAAACAGTCTAATGATAATTTTCAGCCATTTTGAAAATTTTGAAGTAGAAATATTACATGTAGCTCAGTTTTATCAATTATATCATGGTTACAGCTTAACACATTACCCCTTAAAGACCTCAACTATTTTTGTTGTGACTTCCAAAGATTTTTTTTTTCTCTTTCCCAAGTGATATATAACCATTTATTATGATATTATCCTCTGTACTTTGCGTTTTTCGGTGTAAATCGTGTTTTTCCTTATATTTAATTCACTGATTATGAAGTAATTAAGTTAAGTAGATGTTCATACAAATTCTGTGTAAATTCAAAGGTTATTAGATCAAAACAGAGAAAACTGAAAATAGTTAAAATATAATATAGTACAGTAGTAGAACAAAAAAGTGTCTCCATGGGTTTTACTGGTGAATCAATGTTATAGAATATGACAGTGTTTCCACATTCACTACGGAACCTCTGAACGTCCAAATGGGTCATATCTGATGACCATGAAAAGATGACAAACTATATATTACACCAATTATTTACAGGTATTGATAGCATTATTGTTCCAGACGTTATTTGATATTTTAGGTTAGTAGATGATTTTGTGTACTAGTGGATGTTTGGGTCTTCATGGATTAAGTCTATAATGATGACAAACACAGTTAAAGTTTAATGACAGTTACAATCTTACACTAATGTTATTGTTCCATACATTGACTTTTAAACCCTTTCATGCATACTGGTCACTACAGTGGACAGCTATTCTAGAGCTGTTCTCTTGTATATTCATGGGTTTTGTTGTTCTTTTTTTTTTTTTTTTACACATATCTTTATTAAAGTTTTAAGACACTACATATCTTTTCTGACATGAATTGGTAACATTATGTAGATCTCTCCTGAGCATAAACCCCCAGAATCACAAGCCCTCCCCATAGTTTTCTCACAGTTTATCAGAAAATACATGTTTCTGTGTGTCAAAAATTAAATGTGTGGTGTCTAGCTGAGTGGACATATTTGCAACTTCATGAAAAATAGGTTCATAGGAATTTATTTATTTATTTATTTTCATTATTATTTTTTTAATGTATTTTTTAAATTTTTTAATTATTTTTTATTTTATTTATTTATTTATTTTATTTTTCAGAAGAAAATTTTCAATCACATTGTTTTTTTCATGCCTAAAGAGGAATAAAAACACTCAGGAAAAAAATTTGATTAAGGTTCTCATAATTTGTGCACGAAAGGGTTAAAATGGTAACAGTTCAATGTGTGATATTTAGTGACATCTTGTGGTGAAGTTGCACATTATAAGCATGTGAATATACAGTAGGCTGCAGAAGCACAGCCAGTGTTTTGGTCTTTAGTGGCTGTTTGGGTTTTTATGGGTTAAAATAACTGTACAGTGGCATAAATTACAACTTATACCACCAGGATTTGCAGTGTAAATCTTCCAACCTTCATGTGCAACACTTGAAAGATCTTAGCTTTCACATGACAGTCGCTACAAAGTCCTGGACACCCTTGCGTATTAACTGGATCCTCATTAGTTTATCACATAAAATTATTATTACACTGCATTTTTGAGCCAGGTGTTCATCAGCACCTTTGTATTAAAAATATATGAATATTCACCAAATGGGTGGATTTCCGAGAAACACTATGTTTAATTCACAAGCTGGCACCTTAGCTACGTGATAAAAAAAAACAAAACAAAAACATAATGATGAGCATAAATGATGCATATGTGTAAAAGGATTTTCTCTCTCCTTATTGTTATTATTTATTTATTTATTTATTTCGTGCTACATCTTGTAAATTATGAGGTGGGTGATGTTGTGAGATTGCAGAGGGTAGGGTTTGCCTGTGTGGGTTTGTCTGGTCTCTACTGTGTGGGTGAATGTGCACATGTATACATGAGTGTGATCATTCCAGAGGCAGTCACACTCAGCTCAGTAACTCACATGGCAAGGCTAATGCACCCCAGCCTAATATCAGGTAATGTCAGAGAGGCTTATAGCCGACTACCTGCTGTTTGACTGGAGAGAACTACAGAGAAAGACAGCGGTGGATTAGAAGAGACGCCGATAATGATTACGAAGAAAGAAATCAAAAGCAAAATAAATGCAAAAAGAATAGGCTAAATCAAAAGAGAGCGGGTTAGAGTTAGAGTGAAACACTGAGGAAGAGGTGAAAATGCAAAAGAGGAAAACAGCGGGAGTGCAGTAAATGAGGCTTCAATAACGTTCTGTACTGAGGCGGTTGTCAGACTTCACATGCCATAGTTAAACCAACGGAAGAAGGGAACGTATGCAGACAGTAGGCTGAAAGCAAATAAAAAAAAAACAAAAAAAAACAGAAGACAGACGGTGGTAGAGTCTGCACACACACAAAATCTGTCACATCTTTCTTCACCATGAATTGACAACGTGCCAATTCATGATTCATTCATGTTTGATCAAAAGAATAATAACTGTGTGATTTTTTTTATCACATAAGTTCATGGGAAATAAAGCATAGGTACATCTTTGGTATACACAACCGTAGAGAACCAACTGGTGACGAATAAGACAATGGGCAATTTAGAATATTTACCAAGATCAAATACTTTGACTTTTAAAGGTTATATCAGCTGAACATTAGACTGGCTTTAGTATTTCGCCTGTTACCTCATCAGTCTGCTCTGCTTCTGTAACCGGCTGCTGTGTTTCATGAATACATTAAGGGTGACATTTTCCCACAATTTATGGAATGAAATTCATCTTACGATTTAATATATCCACTGATTTATATTTTCACTTCTGACTAGGGTTGTCCTGCTAGCCAATGCTAACGAACATGGTTAACTAACATCACTTTCCACTAGAGCCCAATCGATATGGGATTTTTGGGGCTGATGCCGATACCGATATTGGGGGCTAAAAAAAGCCGATATCCAATATATTGGCTGATTACCGATATTGGCCGATAACCGATGTAGTGTATAAATGAAATAAGAACACTGATCTACACAGGATATAATAATCTTGTTTTAGATAATTGTGGACAGGTGGATTCACAGTAGCATAAATCTTTGTTTATCTCACAAAGATAATTTACACAACTTTCAAACACAAATTATGCAATCACAAAAATAACTAGAGCAAAAAATATTACTTACCACAAAATTATGTTTTCACTCACAAAATTGGATGTGTCTGCCTCACGGCACTACAACTTCCCATGTGGACTAAGGACTAAACTGAGCATGTGCAGAGTGAATTAGGCGAGTCCTAAGTTGTTCCTGATTGGAGCAATCACAAGTGTTACAACTGACCTGTGTGACAACTGTCCCCGGTCTCCCCTACACTATTAATACCCAAGCCTACCTGCAGAATGAAATCGTGAGGTAGACAGGAAGAGCATGGACATGGATGTGTGTGGGGGGGTGAATACTTCATAAGACGGGGGGGGGGGGGGGGGGGGGGGGGGGCATGATTTTCAGACGGGGGGTCGGCGGGGGTGGCTGTAGTGGTCCATCCTTGTCAGAGCGCGCGGTAGCAGTCCATGATTTTTCGGCCGGGGGGAATTTGCAGTCTATCCTTGTCAGAGCGCACGAAACAGGGGGGGAGTGGGCAGGTGTAGCTCCGTGATTATGTGATTGTGTGTGGGGGGGGTGATAGCGTCATTGTCATTACCTCCGCCAAGGAGGTTATGTTTTTGCCAGGGTTTGTTTGTTTGTCTGTCTGTTTGTCTGTCCGTTAGTGTGCAACATAACTCAAAAAGTTATGGACAGATTTTGATGAAATTTTCAGGGTTTGTTGGAAATGGGATAAGGAAGAAATGATTCAATTTTGGTGGTGATCGGGGGTGGGGGGGTCCCACGGGGGGGCCCATTTCTAACAAACCCTGAAAATTTCATCAAAATCTGTCCATAACTTTTTGAGTTATGTTGCACACTAACGGACAGACAAACAGACAGACAGACAAACAAACAAACCCTGGCAAAACCATAACCTCCTTGGCATGGGGGGGGGCCCACGGGGGGGGCCACTGATCAGCCTTGGCGGAGGTCTGCGCTCTCCGAGTGCTTTTCTAGTTGTCCAAGTGAAAGTGAAACTAACATGCTTTACTGTTCCTGTAATTCTCCAGGCAGCACACACACACACACAGGAGCAGCGAGCGACAGAATCTCTGCGCAGCAAAAAAGTTAATACATCAGCTACATATCGGCTGATGTTGATTAATTGGTGATATGCTATAATCGGCCCAATTGATCGGCCAGCAGGTTCATCGGTTGGGCTCTCCTTTCCACAGTCACATTATTGTCGTTCAGCAGCAAGCTTCATTTTGGGTGTTGTAGTCCCAATGTAGACCTCCAAATGTCTCTTTTTTTTTGGTGTCATGTCAAATTTGAGAACTTTTGACATGGATAAATGAGTTTGTTCTCACCGAGTCATCACATTCTGCCGCTTGGTCCATCATTTCCACTAGTTTCAAGCTCACTTTAGTATCACTTTGTCTCACTTTGAACCTTGGCACAGTTTATACAGTATCCGATGGTAGGTAGTGGTGCTTGCTCTGACACAGCAGAAAGGCCAAAAAAAAGTGCAAAGTTGAGCTAATAACAGCAGTGGAATAGAGGTAAACGTCAGTCTTTAGATGTCGGTACTGATGTTACAGGCCAGGAGATGTAGTTAAGTAACAGAAACCTTATAAGAGATGGTTGGGATGGATTTCTATTTCTTATTGCCATTATGGTTTTCCTAAACTTATTGAAGTGTTTTTTTTCCAAGATTCCAAGATTCTTTATTGTCAGTTCACTAAATGTACAGGACATACAGGGAATTGAGATAATGTTTTGTTCTCACCTTGTTAAATGCCATGCATTAAAAAAAGAGGTAAAATAGAATAGAAATAAATAAAAGTGTACATGTCAGTCTATTTGCAGTAGCAGCTGTAGTGCAATACAGTGACGGGTATGAGGTGAAGAGGTGCATAATGAAACCAAACAGCAACAGAACTTGTTTTTATGCCTAAAACGAACAAACCATAACCATGACATTGTCTAGATGTTTTTCAGTCTCCTACACCAAGAAGAAAGAGACCACATGTTGACCCCAGCCAGATGTCATAATGCAATGTTTTTCAACCTTGGGGTCGGGACCCCACGTGGGGTCACCTAGAATTCAAATGGGGTCACCTGAAATTTCTAGTAATTGATAAATATAATGAAAATAAAAACATACTTATAAAAAAATATGGTGAGTTGAGAGAGACAATTACAATACATAAAAGACATGACAAACACTGAAGCTGAAACTGAAGCACTGTGGTACTGTTTATATTTCAAATGTTCATTGTGGTCAGTTTCAGATGCTGCAGCTCTTTCATAATTCATAGTTTGAGTTATTGTTTGTTCAGTATTAATTTGCAGCCTTGTGAATCCAAGCTGGACTGACTGTACATATCCTGACCAAGGAAAATCAAATTCTCACTTTGTGCAGTAATCTACACCTGGCTTTTCTGCCTCCGTCCATAATAATATACATTATATCGCCTAAATGTCGTCTAAAATTAATGTTTATTTGCAACATAGTATAGCAAACTATTACATGATCAAAAACAAATTCATTTTAGCAAAAAAAAAAAAAAAGTCTCTGTTTTGAATGTCTGGGGTCGCCAGAAATTTGTGACATTAAAATGGGGTCACAAGCCAAAAAAAGGTTGGGAACCACTGTCAAAATGTGTCATTAAAGTGCAAATTTGTAAGACAAACTTATGTGTTTTACAACTTCTGTTTGTACAGTGGTAGTTCTTGTATTTGCCATCTGAAAGATAGAACCTAATAGAAATGAATTCCTCAAATGTTGTTTGGGATAACTGTGTCCATTTAAAATATTGATAGTGATATGTTACAATATGCCAACAAACTTTATACAAACTTCAAACTATGAACTTCAGTATCTCGCTTTTTGCCATTTGCTTTTTTCATATCTATTGTAGCAAGTCAGAAAAACCACAGAGAGATGAATCCACACTGAGATGAACTGGATCATTATGTGTGGGGTTTAACAACTGCATTGGAGGTATTTATAGATGAAGTTTTTCACAGGGCGTATTGTAGCAAATAGTTGCCACGCTTTTATCATCGTTTAAGATATAAAGTATTGTTTTTCTTGGAACGTACATGCATTTTCTTGACCTTTTGATTCTAAGAAAAGACAAAAACATTGCTACAATCCTGTATGAGAAGGCTAACAATGTAACAATGGAAATCTACAGTATCTTAGGATATATTATGGCATTTATCCAACAGTCACCTCAGATTTTCACTCCTTTTTCCACAAGATTAGACACCACAGATAAGACTTTGAATACTCCGTCTGACAGGAACAGCACTGTTACAAAAACACCCCAGAACATGAATGAATTAGTGACATGAAAAATGAATGACATGCACATGTTTTTGTCACATATATTTGCAAAAAAAGACAAAAACAACACCATGACAGATAGGCGTGTTAGAAAATATTAGTTCTGCAATATATCACAATATTTCATTTAACAATATTGTATTAATATTAAATAGTACTGTGCCAATATTTTTAGGTATTTATTCAAGTGCAGATATGGTGGACATTCATTTTTGTTTTTTTTGTTTTTCTTATTTATTATTATTTAGCATTTTTGTATTAAATAATGGTTATTTGAAGCACCCACAAGCACTTTTTACTGTCTGAGAGAGGCAGATGTTAGTTCCTTTATTTGGGATTGCACAAAAATAATGTTATGATGTTAGGTATGAACTAATAGAATATGAACATTTGAGCAGGATCTTAATCTGTAATGTCTGTAAAACACAATTTAAGTTTTAACACAGGAAAATTTTGTAATATAGCATTAGATCCTGTTGTTATATGTTTAATATTTGTGCATATTTCTGATGTAATTTAATTCTTCCAGGAAATAATCATTTTTAAAAAAGAGAAAAAAAAAAAAAAAAATTGCCTTTTTAACAGTATTATGATATATCATGTCGTGATCCTAGTATTGCGATTTGTATTGTATCGCCAGATTCTTGCCAATACGCACCCCTAGTGACAGATTGACCAGTACAGCTTTATAAATAAGGACCTGACACAGGATCATAAGTATATGGAGATAAACATGTAAGTCATATAGGAGTGAATGGTCTCCAGTGTCTGTAGGAGTGAACCATGTACACATCACAACTTTACAACTAAATGTTCCCCTTGAAATCATTTGTTCTTCCGTGGTGGGAGGAAGGGGTTTTCTGAGGTGTTTTTGTAACAGTGCTCTTCCTGTCAGTGGGAGTGTTCAAAGTGTTATCTGTGGAGTCTAATCTTATGAAAAATGGTGTGAAATTCTAAGGTGACTGTTGGAGAAGTGCCATGATATATCTTCTGATATATC
Source organism: Sphaeramia orbicularis (assembly GCF_902148855.1). NCBI lineage: Eukaryota > Metazoa > Chordata > Actinopteri > Kurtiformes > Apogonidae > Sphaeramia > Sphaeramia orbicularis. Next base: position 69,252,261 of record NC_043968.1, on the reverse strand, counting down.
TATATCGGATCTACTCCTAGAAATCCAGCCTTTTAACTACTTATTTCTTGCCTTTCAACGCTTACTCACTTGAACCTAACCTCTTAACCGTGTCTTTTTAACTTGACGCCATCAATCCAAACCTCCATCAGGACAGGTCAGTATTGTCAGTGGATCCTTACCTCTGGTTGTCACCCATCGCTTCCCGCGCTCTGCCCGGTATCTCGCTGTTTCCACCATGGCGTCATCCTCATCAGCCGGAGATAGTCCTCTTGTCGAAGCCAACAAAACCCTGGTAAAGGCTTACCAAACTATCGCGGACCTCAAAGAGGAAATACTGCGCCTCTCCGCAGAACTCGAGGACAAAAATGCCCAGCTCTGTGGTTTCTCCAGCCGCCTTCCCACACTGTCCAGTCTGTTTCTGAAAAGCGCAGAGAAGCCCAAAGCCTCCTGTGATGGTACGGTGTTATGGGATCCTTCCTCTGCCTGTTCTCGCCCCCCGTGTTCTACACCCTGGTCTGAAGTGGTGATTCGTGGCCGCAAAAAGAACACGAGCAAAGACTCACCACCGCCGACCATCAGCACATCAAACCGCTTCGCCGTCCTGTCCGTGGAGGACGCTCCGGCTCCTCCCCCCGCGGCTGGTGTGCCCCCCATCCCACCTGGCTCTGTCCCGGAACCGGCTCCTGCTGACTCCGTGGCTGCCACCGAACTGATTACCGGCGACGGTCCTAAAGCCGGTCCTCCTGTGAAGCCGTCGAACAAGGGTCCCCGCTCCTCGGTCCGCTCCTCTGCCCGGCGCCGCCTCCTCCGAGAGGCCGTCCGCCGTCACTCCGACGGTCCACCCGTGGAATGTCCACCTAGAGAGACCAGGAACCCTTCACCTTCAACACTGTCTCCTCGACCACTTTTCCCTCCGACCACCGCTATCCTCGGGGACTCCATCATCCGTCACGTCCGTTTCTTTAACGCCATAACCAGGTGTTTTCCTGGTTGCACCGTCACCTCCATCCTCCATGAACTCCCTCAGCTGCTGCTCTCACTGCCGTCCACCGTTACCCGGATCATAGTTCACGTGGGCTTCAATGACACTTCTCTTCAACAGTCCGAAGTGACGAAGGTTCATTTTAAAAACCTCTTTGATAAACTGAAAAGATCCGGGAAGGCTGTTTTCATTTCCGGGCCCCTCCCCTCCTTTGCCCGTGGTGTGGGCCGTTTCAGCCGACTCCTCAGCCTGAACACTTGGCTCCAGTCCGCCTCTGCTCTGAACGGCTTCAGTTTTATTGATAATTTTAATCTGTTCTGGAACCGCTCCTCCTTCTACAAGTCCGATGGCGTCCACCCCTCTACACTAGGCAGCAGCGTCCTGGCTCAAAACATTCAACACGCTGTCCAGACTAAAACCACTCCCACACCTATGTGACTACTCTCCCCGTCTTCTGCTGCAGTCACCTGCTCCCCCTGCTGGTCACATCAAACATCACCACGTTCAGAGTCTCCTGTACAGTCTGTAGTCAGACTGAATACCACCCCAGCTGATCTCTCCTCCTCTCCCAGCCCCTCACTAATGACAGCTACACCCCTCACTCACACCAGCTCACCTTTGAGGAACAATCTCTCTACTGGTCACCATCCTATTCCTGTTATTTTCGGTTCACGTATGGGGTTTCACACTGCTAAAAGGCATCGTAATATCACCAATCTCCGCCCATTAATATACACCGCAGTCATTGGTGCGTCCTTCTCTATAGGGTTATGGAATTGCCAATCTGCAGTGAACAAAGCAGATTTTATTGCTGCCTATGCCAACCATCACACACTGGACATCCTGGCTCTCACTGAAACCTGGATTACGCCTGAAAACAATGCAACCCCAGCCGCACTTTCTATCAGCCACACATTCTCTCATACCTCTCGTCCATCTGGACGAGGAGGTGGTGTGGGTCTGTTAATTTCCAACAAATGGAAACACAATCAACTCCTACCTTCAGTCAAATACAACTCCTTTGAATACCATGCCATCCTAGTGACAGCACCAGTCAAACTTTACATAATTGTCATTTATCGTCCACCAGGGCAACTGGGTGATTTTCCTGATGAGCTTGACACTCTGCTTTCCTCCATCCCAGAGCATGACTGCCCCATGCTAGTCCTCGGTGACATGAACATCCACTTAGACAATCCCAGCTTCTCAGATTTCATGTCACTAATACTCTCTTTTGAGCTACAGCGGGTTTGCAGTCCTCCAACCCACAAAGCTGGTAAAGAGCTTGATCTCATTTTCACCCGAAACTGCATCACAGATGCCCTCACAGTCACACCTTTACACCTGTCTGACCACTATTTCATTCAGTTCAGTGTGTCTCTCCCTGAAAAACACTCTGCTCCCTCCCCCATGGTCTCTTTCCGCCGCAACCTCCGCAATTTGTCCCCCACCCACTTCTCCACTGTCGTAGCCTCCGCTCTCCCTCCCCCCAGCACTTTTTCCTCCTTAGAGGTTAACGATGCCACTGAGTCTCTGTGCTTTACACTTAGCTCCTGTCTGGATAATCTGTGCCCTCTATCTACTAGACCCGCTCGATCCTCCCAGTCCCACCCATGGCTCAATGATAACCTCCGGTCGCTGCGTACCAACCTCAGAGCCGCAGAGAGAAAATGGCACAAAACAAAAAGCTCTTCTGACCTGATCACATTCCAGTCACTATTGGTATCCTTCTCATCCAGTGTCACTGCTGCGAAGAAGGCTTACTATAATAACAAAATTCATTCTGCCACCGACACCAAGAAACTATTCTCAACCTTTAAAACACTACTCAACCCTCCACCTCCACCGCCCACTATATAATCTGACAGCAGACAATTTTGCTTCATTTTTCACAAATAAAGTGTCTACTATCAGCAGTCAGTTCAGTGATCCACCCATAGACTGCACGCCTCCTTCTTCAACATCATCATCATCACACACTGCTTCTTCTCCCCTGACTATGGCTACTACTAACTCAACTGATAAAAGCCCAACTGCGTCATTCCCCTCATTTACTCCCCTCACAGAGAACGAGGTGTCTAAACTCCTTTCCTCTAGCCGTCCTACAACATGCCTGTTGGACCCTATTCCATCCAACCTCTTACAGTCTGTTGCCCCTACTATCACAGCACCAATCACACATGTGATTAATGCTTCACTGACTTCAGGAACATTTCCTACAGTATTTAAACAAGCGCAGGTAACACCACTACTCAAAAAACCTTCCCTCACCCCCACTCAAGTGGAGAATTATCGACCAGTCTCACTCCTCCCATACCTTTCTAAGATCATCGAAAGGGCTGTTTTCAAACAGGTCACAGAATTCCTCTCCCAAAATAACCTCCTGGACATCAACCAATCTGGCTTCAAAATCGGCCACTCCACTGAAACGGCTCTGTTGTCTGTGACAGAAGCCTTGAAAGAGGCTAGAGCAGCAGCCAAGTCTTCAGTACTTATTCTACTGGACTTATCAGCAGCATTTGACACTGTCAATCATGATATCCTGTTATCCATACTCTGGAACATGGGCATCACAGGCCACGCACACTCCTGGTTTCAATCTTACCTTACTGGTCGGTCCTTCAGTGTGTCCTGGCTAGGGCACACATCAGCAGTTCACCGCCTCACCACGGGGGTCCCCCAAGGCTCTGTGTTGGGCCCCCTCCTTTTTGCCATATACACCACCTCACTCGGTCAGATCATCCACTCACACGGCTTCTCATATCATTGCTATGCTGATGATACCCAGCTCTATCTGTCATTCCCACCTGATGACTCCACAGTCTCAGTGCGGATCTCAGATTGTCTCTCTGACGTATCTGCATGGATGAAAGCCCATCACCTTCAGCTGAACCTGTCCAAAACTGAACTGCTGGTCTTCCCAGCTAAGCCAACCATACAGCTGGACATCTCCATCACTACTGACTCCATACCTCTGGCTCCTACCAGTGTAGTACGTAACTTGGGAGTCATGATTGATAATCAGTTGACCTTCACGGATCACGTTGCCTCTGTCACCCGATCATGCCGTTTCACTCTGTTCAACCTAAGAAAGATCAGGCCATACCTAACCGAACAGGCCACCCAGCTCCTGGTGCAGACTATGGTTATCTCCCGTCTTGACTACTGCAATGCTCTTCTAACGGGCCTCCCAGCTTGTGTTCTCAAACCACTACAGATGGTCCAGAATGCAGCAGCGCGTCTGGTCTTCAATCAGCCTAAAAGGGCACATGTCACCCCCTTACTCATTGAGTTACACTGGCTACCCATAGCTGCCCGCATCAAATTCAAATCTTTAATCCTAGCCTACAAAATTCTCCGTGGGTCTGCTCCTGTCTACTTAGGTGCACTAATAAAAGCTTATGTCGCCACACGACCACTCCGCTCGTCTGGGGAACGTAGTCTGGTGGTCCCCAGACCTTGTACAAGACAATCCAGGCTCTTTTCATGGGTCGTTCCACGTTGGTGGAACGCTCTACCAAGTGCTACAAGAACAGAGTCATCCCTGCCTATCTTCAAGAAGCTCCTGAAGACCCAGCTCTTCCGAGAGCACCTCCTGTCCTAGCACTTTCAAACATTCCATTTTAAATATTCTAATAAGGTTTTTCCCAGGACAACCACAGATTCTTTCACGATTATCTCTGGACCTGCTGCGGTGGTCCGGCCTCTTCCCTGCCCTCATCATCACCACTCACTTATCCTCAACCGCCTCCATGTGTCTCCCCCTACTCCCCCCTTCTCCGCCAGTCCCTATCTCTATCGCTCTCTCTTTTTCCCCTTCTCTACTCTCTCTCTTTAACCCCAACTGGTCAAGGCAGACGGCCATCCTCCAGGAGTCTGGGTCTGCTCGAGGTTTCTGCCTGTTAAAGGGAAGTTTTTCCTCGCCACTGTCACCAGTCACAAGTGTTTGCTCCAGGAGGATTCTGTTGGGTTTCTGTAGAATTGACTTAGAGTCTGGTTTTGACCAACTCTATATATAAAATGTCAAGAGATAACTTTTTTGTGATCTGGCGCTATATAAATAAAATTTGATTGATTGAGTGATTTAATTGGTTTTCCCCTGTAAGTCGCTTTGGAAAAAGCGTCTGCCAAATGCGTAAACATAAACATGAACATAAACATCTTAAGATATTGGAGATTCCCAGTTTTACATTGGGTTTCAGTCATTGGCACTTACACTTATTCAGCTATTCAGACAACTTATTGACAGAAAAGGGAAACAGCCACAAAAGGAAGAGGTAGGAGAGGCAGAGGAGCTGCTACATGAAGGGGAAAGTAAGGTTTAGATTGATTGTGGTGTCAGAAAAGTGAAATTTCTATAATGTCAAGTTTGTATAGAGCAAATAACTATGCGTTCAGTGACTATATATACATTTCTTACCAACTGTGTTTGATGGTCATATCAAAGGCTAATTCCATGAAGCTTTTTGCAGGCACTAAACCCCCGCAAACTGTGAAATTCATTGCAAACTGTGCTCCATGCTGTGCTAAAGCTACATTTGACATATACTCAGCCCCTATACAAGTAAGTCTTGCTACAAAAAAAAACATCTAATTGAAGCTGTTTGGTTGATGCAGTTAATGCCTTCACAAATCTAGTGCTGACGTAACCTAACTCACTCCTCATGCTTTCTTCAAATCTTCAGGTTTATGAGGCTTGAATAATATTGAATTCATGTTGATTAACCCTTTAACCCCTGGGACATTATTTCGATGAAACATGATGGTTGGAATTTGCATCTGTTTCAGTGTCAAAAAAGCTGCTGTGAGTATGTGCTTGTGTTCATTTTTCTTCAGTGGTTTACTGTGTGTTTTAGGGTCAAAACAGGATGAAATAACGGAGAAAGACAAAGAGAGGAATTGAGGTTTTACATGTTTTACTCAGAATGTCCATCAATAAAAGATTCAGGATGTTGAACATTAACTGTGAACTGTTTTGAAATCTTTCCTATTGAGCAAACACTTGAATTTGTAAGAATATTTCAAATAAATCCTACATTCAGAATGAGCACTACTGACACGTCAGGGGTTAAAGGGTTAATATCAAGGAAGTGCCAAAAAAAAGTTCTGAGTCAATGTTAATTGGGCTGATAACAAGTGGAAAATGTCAATGTAAATCCTTAAATGTCAGAAGTTGATGCCATGGGCCAAGAGATGTTGAGTCACAGAAGACTTAGTGGGAAATGATGGAGCTAGTTTTCTCGCTGCTTTTCTAATGTTCTGTATTCCCCTGGCATTTTCCTAACACTAATCTTTTATTTTCTTAATTGTAAACCTAACAAACAATAACCACAGCATTCTCTAGATGTTTATCACTGTCCTGCACCAAGAAAAATATGGAGATCAGAGGTGACCCCAGCCAAACATCAACAATGAAATCTTCAGTCAGTCAGGGGGATCATTTGTGCTTATATAATGTGCTGATGGCACTAATGGAGATCAGGCAACTTCATTACAAACACTTTGTTATGTAAGCATGGAATAGATGTACATCACACAACAGTTTCTGAGGTTAATGGAGTTACAGCTCCAAAAGTGTCTCATATACATACAGTAAATGACACCATTATGGTTTCAGCTCCATGTGATGCTGCTGCCAGCTGTGAGCAGCAAACAGAATGTCGTTACCAAAATACTGGATACATTTAGTGGCATGTGGACATTATTTTGAATGTTTTCAGACTTTACTGGAACATGTTTTAGACCTGCCTGATGTTTTAGAAGATTTTGTACGATAAAGTGCGCACACAGTACCTCAGCAAGGCTAGACACAAATACTTCTATGCATTCACAGATTTAACAGCATTTGCAAAACATTAAAAGAAAAAAAAAGTACATGTATACACATATACAGTATCAACACATTAAGTAAATGTAACTAAATGAAAGCTGTTTGTGAGTTATGTGGGTCCATCCGTTTCCAATGAGAGACATGCAATTTGAGAGTTTTTATTTATTTATTTTTTTTAATGCCTGAAACATTAGACACATAACACACATAGCACTCAAGTTAGCATGTTTTCGCCAGTGTGTCATTATCACATAATATTTTGTGAGTAGGTCCTTAAAAGCAGATTGTTGAATGGAGATGGATAGATGGATTTTGTACATATTTAACAGACACTCCAGCTCAAATTTATTTTTATCTTATTTTGTTTTTAACAGATAAACACACAGATAATGTTTCTGCGCTGTACGTCTCATTGATTTCAATGTGAGCCCAAAACTTTTGCAAATCTGCTGTCACTGAGGAAATTAGTTAATGTTACAAGATGGTAAAGCAAAAAATATGAAAGAAAATGTATGAACTGACATGTTCAGATAAGCAAATATATGTATTTAAAGTTTTAGCCAAAGTCTGTCTGTCTTGAGCAATGCTGGGAGTAACATGTTACAAAAGTAATTCATTACAGTAACAGATTACTTTTTTGCTGTAAGGCAGTAGCGTATGGCATTACTAATCAATTTTCACTAATATTTCACTCGGCACATGTTCAATAGCGCTTGCATTACAACACAGTTTCTGCCTGCAATTTAATTGCTCCAATGAAAAAAAAAAAACAAAACAATAAACAGCATGACCGTGAGTTGTTAAGGAATCAAAAATGCAGCAGGAAAGTTGTATTTCCTGTTGGTTTTCAGCCAGTTGGTGAAGACGGCAGAAGACAGTCCATTGTCCATTGCTCATTACTAACCCTAACCCTGCTTTAAGAAGCTAGTTAGCATGATCCCTGTGATCAGCAATGACAAGGGAAGCTAACGTTTCTATGACTAGTTAGAATTCTTCATCAATTGTGGATTTATTGACTGGTGTCCTGGGTGCCACGCAAGTGTTCCTGCTGGGATTCAAACACCGGAAACTATAACGTTACTTATTGAGCTATTTGTCCACATGAACAAACTTATGTGTCCCACTGCTCTCCTATCTCTTGTATTGGGGAGGGGAGGGTAGTATTTTTTTACTTTGTGGGTGGCTTGGGTTCTACTGCACACGTGCTATTAATGACGGGCGTCTGTATGTAACTCAAAAGTAATACAGGACTCATGTAACGCATTACAATTCTAGACAGTAATATTGTAAGTAGGGATGCACCGATTACGATACGTGTATCGGGTATCGGCTCCAACACTCAGTGTGTGTAATCATATTTGTACTCGTAGAAGTAATCCGATACAAATGCACCGATACCACTTACAGCCGTCTGACATTCACAGTTCAGTGCAGCTGATACGTGGTGATGGAATAATGTGTGGGGAGTGTGAAGAGTGTGGAGATTTTTCAAACTAAATGGCGGTGATAAAAGTAATGCTGACTGACAGTAACGTTAAATACACAGACAGATACGGACGCAGCGTTCTGTCCATCCTCTGTGTGCATTCCATCCATTTTCCAGGTGCTGGCAGATGCGTACCTAGACGGAGAGGGGTACGGGTTGGTGCGGACCGCCACCAGCGGAAGTGAAAACAAAACATATCGCTCATTTATCTTTTCTCTTCCTCCTGAAGCTAAGCTTTTAAACCTTGCCAGCAAAAACGCTGCAATATTAGTATCACATTAGTGTTGCCACTGTTGTCTCCATGTTTGTTATTACTGACTTTCTTCTTCTTCTTCTCAAAAAACTTTACTTCTCTTCGTGGTATTTGTCCCACATGGTTAATTAAGAACAGCGCCCCCTGGTGGATTAATTGACAAACGCTCATTCCAACACATTACATGTCAGTAGCAGCACTTTTTTCCAGTCAGACAAATGACAATGACAATAAAGCACATTTACAAAAGGAACTAAGAACTGGAATGGGATTATTAAGTACTCGTATCAGTACTCAGTATCGGCAAGTACTCAAATGCAAGTACTCGTACTCGGTCTGGAAAAAAGTGGTATTGGTGTATCCCTAATTGTAAGATAACGAAGTAACAAGTAATCTGTAATGCATTACAGTTTTGAAGTAACTTGCTCAACAGTGGTCTTTACAGTGTAAAACTTGTGCATTTTAATTAAAGTTTTCTTGTGTGAGAGGTGTTATTTCTCTTCTCAATGTAAAAACTCCCACTTGATCAAATAAAGGGGCTCAATTCAATAAGTAAATATGTTTAAAAATGTGCCATGTACACAGAAAAGCCTTAGGCAAAGGTTTCAGTTCTTTTCAGTGTTTTACCTTAAGTAATGTCTCCTGGTCCTATTCAACTGAAAAGCTAATTCATCCCTGAAATGAAAGTGTAATTTTTATTGATTGAACAGCCTCTCCACTTGTCCCTTTAATGTCTTTGCTATTACACTGATTTCTGACACCATGCTTCATTTATCCTGCACATATTTGTGAAAATGACTTCGAGGCATTTCTTTTTTTTTTTTTTTTTTTCAGCCATGCAAAAAAAATGTCACCTACAGTATATTCAAAGTTCATAAACAACCAGAGTCGATGAATGATCTTGTGTCTTTAATTAGCTTAGCGGGTACTGTTGTGTGCTTGTGCTGGGCTGATAAAATCACTTGCATGTGCAGCAGCCGGTGAATCAATAGTCGACTGGAGGGTGAAAAATGAGAATATGCAGCATAAAGCATTAAACCCCTCACAGCCGCACCATGTGATGGAGTTACCTCACAGGCGTAGCTAACAAAGCCTGTCCTCCAGAATGGCTTTGGCTGCTTCACGCTTTTACATGGATGAAAACGTGGACCGGGGCTAAATCACTGGAATTAGAGGCTAGATGTTTTTAGTATTGATTAATGAACTTCTGCTTATGTCGCTGAGGTGCAGGGTGGCACTGCTCGTACCTTTTTGTCTTCCCCTGTTTCTTTCCCCCTCTGTCACCCTCTGGTTCTCTGAGGGTGTGGTAAAAATACACACATCCTGGACTACAGCAGAACTGTACACACTGAACAACAACACAAGTTTAGGATAAAAGAGGTACTGCTTCAAAGAATCGTACTCATGTTAAAGTGAAAAAGGCTCTGAAATGTACTGAAATGTACAAGTGACAGGGTTTTTTTTTGTTTTTTTTTTGTTTTCGCCATTTGACATTTCTTGTTAGGTTGTTTGATGCAAGTTTCATATTGTTTTGTCTTTTATTGTGTCTTTCTGTCCTTTTTGTTTTTTAAAAATTGTATGTGATTTTTGCTTTTTTGTCTTTAATGCAGTTTTTTTTTTTATCTTTCATTTTTCATGTCTTTGCATCATTTACATTCTTTTCATCTTACATTTTTACAATGTTACTATCTTCATTTGTGTTTTATGTAGTTTTCATCTTCTTTTGTCTTTTTGTCTTTGCATCTTCTATGCTGTTTTTGTCTTCATCGTTTACATTGTTTTGCTTTTTTCATACTTTATGCTGCTTTTGAGTTTTTAGCTTGTTTTTTTATCTCATTTTGTATTTCAGTTTTTTCACTTTGTTTTGTCTTATTGTGTCTTTCCATCCTATTTTGATATATATATATATATATATATATATATATATATATATATATATATATATTTGTGTGTGTGTGAGTGAGAGAGAGAGATATTTTTACTAATTTTCTTTTATTTATTTTTTTTTTTGCAGTTTTGTTTTTGTCATCTTTGCATCTTTAACATTGTGTCTTATTTCATCTTTTATTCTTTCTGTCTTACATTTTTACAGCGTTATTGTCTTTTTCTGTGTTTTATGTGGTTTTTATCTTGTTTTGTGTCATTTTGTGTTTGCAGCTTCTATACTGTTTTGGTCTTTTTCATCTTTTATATTTGTTCATATTTTTTGTTGTTTCTGTGTTTTTATCCTGTTTTCATCTCATTTTGTATTTTAAAGTGTTTTCATCTTGTTACAGTTTATGCTGTTTTTGTCTCATTTCATCATTTGCATTTACCTCCTTCATGTTTGGTATTTAAGTGCAACTTGAGAAGCTCTTGGACAAGTACTTTGGTTGTTGACCTTGACTTTCATTTTCAAGGTCAAATTGTGGTTGACACAAATTTGAACGGGACCTTCTCACCTCTTTGGGGTCAGTCCATGGTCATGGGGACAGATAAGTGAATCAATCACAGATGCGGTGAAGGGATGGTGGTACGGGGGGGGGGGGGGACACAGGTGTGTAACAGAACTCACTGTCAAAAAGGGTCAATACAACATTCATTCAATGTTGGTCTCACTGAGCTTGTTTTTTTTTTCTCCTTTTGTCTTTTTCATCGTTGTCGTCTTCTTCTCTCCCAGATGCCTGCAGGCTGGTTATGGCCATGCATCTGCGTTTGTCTGAAGCATTTGAGAAATCCACTGCTGGTTTGCTCGGACTATCACAACTATCACAACTTCACCGTTGTCATTAGTGATACCCAAGAGACACCACAGGGAGGTGCCAATCAGCCTTTACCCAGATTTTATCTTATTTTAATTTTATTGTTTTTAGAGCTGCAGCTATTATTTTTTTAATTGAATCATCTATCAGTTATTTTATTTGATTGGATTCAATTAAATGATTATTTGAATAGGTGAAAAAATTGTAAAAATGTGAAACAGACATGTCTGAAAATGACAAACAACTTATCCTTTATTCGAGAATCAGCTGAAACAACAACCACAAAAAGTAAAAAGAATAAATGGATATGTAAAAAAAAAAAATCTATATAGAAATAATAACAACAGTATTAAAATATAAAAATCTAGATATAAGATATAAACAATAAACAAGCCCAATGACATCTACAATCAGTATGTGCACTGGAGTCTTCTACACATTTGGATCCAACTTCCAAACAACTTAAAATGGAACAAAGAAAGAATGTTTTTGTTGATCCTGGCGTCATGTGCACAATAACTATAAGTGCCTGTGTGAAACATAACAGTGGAAACGATGTTTAATGGCAGCGAAATTAAAGAAACGAAGCTTCGATTCCGGAAAATTGTATCGAATATATGTTTTTTCTTTTTGGTTTTTTTTTGAGTCATGTCTATTTCATTGTTTTCATTGTTTGTGTATTTTTAATTGTTTAAAATTTTCCTGTGTTTCCTGTGTCTTTTATGTTGTTTTCACTCCCTTACATATTTCCATCCTTTTTAATTTATGTTTTGTTATTGTGATGCAGCACAAAAATGCAAAATGAGAATAATTGATAATAATTGATAAAGTAAAGTAAGAAGCCTGTTTTGAAAGCCTGTACAGATATTTGTGTTCAAATCTATGAAGTAAAAGGAAAAAGTCATCAGACGAAGAAATGCTAAAAGCATACAAATTAATTTCAGAAATGATGGAATCTCTTTGACTATTTTTAGCTTACCGGCTGATAGGCCATAAGCTATTGTCGTCATGCACTGTCCGGCGTCGTCGTTGTCTGTCGTCGTCTGTCGTCGTCTGTCGTCGTCTGTCGTCTGTTACAAAACTTTCAATCGTCTTCTTCTCCAAAACTACAATTCTAATTGACTTCAAACTTGGTATACAGCTTCTTTATGACGATGTCAGCAAAAGTTAGTGACATTGTTTGGATCCAGATCTGATTCTGGATTTGGTGCCACTTTGAAAAATGTCCCCATTATAAGAGATAGGACGTGGATCAATGCAATAACTCAGTAAATATAAATGATATCAAGTTGAAATTTCTTCAGTTCAGCCCTGATGGGGAGATGACCAAAACATAATGGCCACATGCTGATCAGGATCTTCTTCTGGATACGGGAACTTACGGAAAATTTAACATGGGTTCTTATGAGGTCTATCAAAGAATAAATCCCGACTATCCATGCTTTCAGCTTGGGCTATTTCTGTAATATAATAAATACACATAACTGGGTGATAATAAATGGCATCCGGATACATTTCCCAAAGCTTTTAATTTGGCTGGTAAACTACAGGGCCATTGGTCCTATTTTTCATTTAGAGTCTATCCTGCACCAGGATCCTGCACAACTTTTGTTATGATTTGAAAGTATACAAATCAAATTTGAATGATTGATTGATTGATTGATTGATTGATTGATTGATTGATTGATTGATCGATTGATTAACAGTTTTATTTAATTTTGTGTTAAATTTGCTACGTCCACTATTCACCAGCACTAACCTCTGCAAGGCCGTGATATGAAGCCATTCATCACTTCTTCTGAGATTTCCATTGTCAGCCTTTGAAAAAAGAAAGGACCCTAAATAAAGAGCTCGAGTTTAGTTAGTTGCATCACGCCAGCAAACAAAATATGTGATTACATAATAACACTTAATCACACAGCTTTAGAACACAAACAATGGCCCACCATCATGTCCAATCACTGCAAATCAACTACACACACACACACACACAATACAAATGAGAAAAAGTTGTGATGTTCTGACGAAGTCTTGTTCCCAGTATTTTCTGAGTTAGTCAAGGTCACGGTGTTGCCATGTCCATGCAGCTGCTTTTTAGTACATCATTATTAAATAGCACCAGTGAAAATAGAACATGCTTGGATGGAGCCTCTGATGATCTTCAAAAACATATGTATAAAAAAAACCCTCGATTTAAAGTAGTCGTTCTCTTTGGAAATGAAGGATGTCGGCCTCAGTGATGTCTGCGTTTATTCAAACCGCCCACGCTTTGGTGGATGTGTCTGAAGGTCTCCTGTTGATGTTTCAGAGCCAGATTTGGTCTTGATGCTTGTTTTACTGTTAGAACTGTCCAAGACTTACCTTTCTCTTTTAATCCTCATCATTATGACCTTAATATATGAACGAGGTAGTGTTTTGTCTCTAACAAAAAACAGAGTGAGTGAGTGTCTTCTGATTACATGTCAAAGGTTAATTGCTATAGTGATATTTGGTGACACCTCGTAGTAAACATGTAGATTACTACCTACTGAATACTGGGGTGGGGGAGAGAGTATTAAATACATGGTGTTAAGTTTAATCATACAGATGCATTCTACTTATTGTATGAAAGTAAAGGCAATGCAAGTTACTGTGCAGTAAAATGTGCAGTAAAATATACTGTTATATCTGATGTTTTGGATTAATTTTACTGCTATATTAAAGATTAGATTAGATAGATTAGATTAGATTAGATTAGATTAGATTAGATTAGATTAGATTAGATTAGATTAGATTAGATTAGATAGAACTTTATTGATCCTTTGGGTAGAGCCCTCAGAAAATTGATCTAATAGCAGCACAACACTGAATATACACACAAGAAATATCACAAGAAAAACAGCACACAGTTACAGTAACTATAAAAAACAGTAGTGAAAATTACAATTGCACATTGGAAAGTTCTAGTAGAAACAAGTGGCAAAGTAGTAGTAATAATAATAATAAGTAGCTTATTATGTTATAATATCTATATTATAAAAGCCAAGTGGTCTCTGTGTGTATGTATGTGTGTCTGGGGATTCACGCAAAATCCAGAAAGAGCTGATTGCTGCAGTTTACTGTACTTATGTATTTTTGGTCAAGGAACAGACTAGCAAAAACGGCAAGGTGATAGGACCAAGATTTTGGAAGACATTAGTAATTTTAGAATACAATAGCCTTACAATCACATTGCTATACCCAGAACGCTTTGGTGGTGACTGCTGGACAAATGCAGTACAACATGCATGAAAACCGCATAGAAAGTACCACATCTAGAACCTGTGGATCCCTGCGGGTCAACGCACGAGTTGTAATATAGTATTATAGTATGCACCATATATATAAATAAATAAATAAATAAATAGTTTAATAATCATGGGATAAAATGATCAAGTGATAATAATAATAGTAGTCATAACAACATCACGATATACAAGTAATTTCTGCTATATATGTCGGGGCCGGTCAGGGGTGCTGCTATGAATTGTGGGCCCCATGAAAGGTAAACATTGTATACACTTACATAACATTCGATCTCTGGTTGACCTCGGGGGGGGGAGTATGTATGTGGGGGTGCGGCCCATACATACCATCACTTATCATAGCTTGAAAACGAAACTGAAACTCTACATTCTTTCAACGTCCGACTCCTGGCTTGTATTCCTCTGTTATACAGCAGATCTTACACGAAATTTTCAGAACTTCTAGCCTGAATCCACTGGACCCCCTCCACTGCTCTATGGCCCCCCCACTAACACTGGGATCCATGAATTTGTCATATTTACCCCCCCCCCCCCCCCCCCATCGGTGCCCCAGGGACCAGTTATCGAGGGCCTTTTTCTCTGTTTACATTGATACCAACAGTAGGAACCATGAAGTGAGGTGATGTGGCCCACGATTGGCATAGCAACATCTGAAACCCACTGGAATACCATGCAGTCCTGTGGATTAAATTATCAACAGTGTATAAAGTTGTTCATGTTCCTCTGTACATCAGTGAAATGCAACATACACATGAACGCAGCTGTGAAATGAATGACATCAGATCTAATAGGAACACAATGAAACTGAATAATGCACAGTTTTCATTACAATAAACAAGCTGCATTTGACCGATTAAACTTAATGTGGAACAGCTACTTAGTTCTACTTTCTTTAGTTGTTTAAAGCATCCAAGAAGCTGTAGCTTTCATGCATGGCGGTCCGCAGATAAGGACGGTGTCCAGCGTGCCATAATACTCTTTTTTTTATTCAGTCGACTCTGGTTGTTGTGATCTTTTATTTTGTTGCAATTCAGTTTCAGCTTCTTCTTCTTTTATGAGTCGCTTTGTGCTGTGGTGGATGCATAAGCTTATTAAGTTGAAAGTAAAGGCAGATTTTTAATTGTTTGCTCTACCACGTCTAAATCCTCTTGAATATTCTCATTGATATATCGGCCTGGACTTCAGTGTCACTGCCGATCTCTCAGTGTTTCACTCAAGTCTGAGGAAAAATTCTGCCTTTAAAAATTTGATTTATTTTATTATTATTTTGTTGTTTCTTTGTGCAAACACAAACCAGTATAAATAGGTTCCTGCAGTGAGAAGGTGCCTATAAAGTCTACAAGGACTGTTTATTCTGGAAGTGCCAAATGAAATTAATAGGGATTTTGTTTCCTCTGGTGGCTCTTATTATTGAAGGGGATATTAACCCTTAAAGACACATAACTGTTTTTGTCACAACTTCTAAATATTTTTCTTGGTAGTTTTTCTTGTTTCAACTGGACTAGTTTTGCTCTTTTGAAAAGGTTTTGTCTCTCATCCAAGAGACTCCTTCATTTCAAGCTGAAGAGCTAAACTTCAGAACTGAAGACGTCTCTTGGATGAGAGACAAAACGTTTTCAAAAGAGCAAAACTCGTCCAGTTAAACCGAGAAAAAACACCAAAAAGAACAATGACCAGGGCGATAACTGATTTATCACTATTTATTATAACATTATCCTCTGATTTTTTTTTTTCTTTTCATTTTTCAGTGTAAAACATGTATTTTCCAATATTTAATTCACTGATCATGTAGATGTTCATGCAATTTCAGAATAAATGTAAAGATTATTGGATGAAATCAGAAAAAATGGAAAAATTGGCAGACAGACAGACCCCCACCTTTGTGTCTCTCCATCCTAACAAACATCCGTCTCTGTCTCCCTCTTTCTCTTATTCCTTCACATCGAAAAAACAAACAAGGCAGCATTGTGGTGTTACAAACAGCAGCGGCTAAAAACTCCAGTCCTGACAAAGCCTGGTGTCCTTGTCCGTAGAACATCTAATAGAGCACAAGAGAATACAAGGAGGGTATTGTAACTCATGTTCACAACGACGGACGGACGGACGGACGGACGGACGGACGGACGGACGGACGGACAGATAGATAGATAGATAGATAGATAGATAGATAGATAGATAGATAGATAGATAGATAGATAGATAGATAGATAGATAGATAGATAGATAGATAGATCTGGTATTTTTATTAGATCATTTTAGATCAGTAGATGATTTTGTTCAGAGTTGGATGTTTGGGTCTTTATGGGTTAAGTCTACAATGATGACAAAAACAATTAAAGTTTAATGACAATTACAAACTTACATGAATGTTACTTTTCCATACATTGACCGTTAAGATGGTAAAGGGTCAATGTGTGATACTTAGTGACATCTTGTGGTGAAGCTGCACATTACATACATTACAAGCATGTGAATATACAGTAGTACAGAAGCACAGCAAGTATTTGATTTGCCTTTTCTTGTTTTGTTAGTTTAGGGAACTAGCGACATTGTACCCGTGGTTCCTTGTACGATAGTGCCCTCCCATGGTGCAACAGCAGGATTGCACCCAAACACCCCCCCCGCCCCCGTGTTCCTTGTTTGCAACATCGATGGGATGGACACCAGACACGGGGCAGGGCCGAAACGTGCATTATATAGTAGGATACAAACTCTGGTCCACATTCAAACATAGTAGATGAATGTAACACACTTTAACACTGGACACCACCAACTTTTGGAGAAAAGTAGAAGCAGGAGTGTATTCGTAGTAGCATATCCCATATATCTTCTCAACTCCCAAGTTTTAGCTCTTCAGGTCCTCAGCTCTTCTTGGCTCTTTGCCCCAGTTACGGTTCTCCCAATATACACAATACGCACATTGTGTACGACCCCACAAAGTAATGGGGGCCCCCCTCCCTCACCTCTCTAAGCATGTAAAATCATCTAGTTGATCATATTCAGCTCTAATCAGGAACAAAACCAGCCCTGTAGTAGTCCACCTTTGTAGCATGAACTGGGTTTTGCTACTGTGGTGATCATATTAAAAGATGGTAAGCCATTGCTTTCAGTGCAACACACCTATGTAACCCATGAATTTTACCACATATGCGATCTGACGTTAGGTATTCATTTAATGAGATCCAGCGAAGTTCTTTAACAACCTTGGTCAAACTCCAAACTAATTAATTTAATTAAATGGTTTTATTTTAGTGGTGACTGAGTCGGGAGGGCTAATAGCCACATAGTCACCACTTTGAATAAAAAAAAAAAAAATTAAAAAAATTCCGGTTTTACTTGGGCTTTGCTGGAAGGATGTCCATTTTATTCCTTCATTCCAAGATTAAGCGGAGTTTTCCCTCAGGATATGACAAAAGGAAGAAAAAACTGTACAAGAATGAACTGCAGGAACAGCAGTCAGGTGAACGCCTTGCTTACTTTCCTCCCTTTCTACAAGTTTAGTGATAGTGTAGTTGAGCTTATACCAAATGGGAGGTGATGATGAAATATTGACTAAAGACTGACTTTTGTTTGCTGGGACTCTTCATGTATTTTATCCATAACCTACGGCCTCACAGGGCTTATTGCTTTCATAAAACTGTTGCCATTTACCTTGTAAAGTTTAATAAAAACAGCAATAATAAAAACAGTTTGAACAGAATCGAGGAGCATAATAGTCTAGTGCAGTGCTTTACAGAGAGACCACTATGACAGAATGGTTGCCAAGCAACACACACATTGACACTGACACTGAAGGGACAGCCATTCAGAGGTAGGAAAGCCCTTTAGCAGAATTTTGCCCAGGGTCCCACAGAGGTCTGAACAGGCTCTGCTTTGCCCCTCCCACCAGAGATGCAAGAGGAGGAGTTGATGCGAAGAGAAAGGAGGTGAGGTAACAGGCATTCAACAACAGGACACGTCTTTACCTCGAAGCCATCATTTCATGAAGATCAGTTAAATGTGACGTGTTACAATGTATACATGTTACAACGTGTATTTTATGATCTCAGACCAAAAGGTGTTTAAATAAACGTATGAAATGCTTTTAGTACAATTTGCAGCGTGGGATCATGTGTCAGTAGGTGATGTAGGAATGTTATACCTTTTTTATTTCTCTCATACAAGTTTGAAAGGCCTTTTGACTATAAAATAATAGTTTGTGCAGATGTCTCTTTTACATGTCAGGGGTCTGATCACCAATATGACTGAGGACGCATCTGTGCACGTTTGATCTTAGCTCCTCTGATCAGCCTCCTCGATACTGGATCCTCGTCAGTCCCCAATGTGCGTTTAAAGAAATTAAGTCATTCTTCAAGTTGGCACACTGAAATTGATTTCCAGGTCACAATCGAGCATCAATTAGCCGAGGATCCGAGGAGGGGGAAAAAAAGGAACTGAGAAAAGGCTATAGTGTTGTAATATGGTGGACTCAGGATCTGGATCAGTGAACCACTCAACAATCCATTATAAGATAACATTGTTACTAATATTATTAACCTTAATTTAAGCAGGGAAAATTACCCTCATTGCGATTAAAAATCTCTTTTGCAATAGTGTCCTGGCCCAGACAGCACTAGCAGAAGTTACAGAGAATACATCAACACTAAGAATGTACATAAAATACACAATAAAACTCAGTTCTAAAACCATACATAAAACACTATACTAAAAACAGACATAGAAAACACCATCAATAAATCAAAAGGTACTAAAAGTATAATCAACAATGTTCCTTAAGAGTGTCTCGAAGCAGAACCTGATTCAGTCAAGTAGAAAAACATCTACATCCAGATTTATCCTTTTCCCATTCATTTAAAATTACTTTGAATGTATTTACAGAGACCAGATCCTTCGGTTTGATCACCTGTAAGTTGTTCCAGACTGTGGAACCAGAACATTCAAATTCTTTCTTTTCAGTTCTGTTCAAACTTTTGGAACATGTAGAGATAACAAATCCTGGGACCAGAGACTGTAATTATTAAAATCATTCCAACAGATGTACAGTAGATCATTAAATATTATGGAAGCAGACCTCAAATACATTTATAAATAAAATACCAGTTTAGTCTGCATCTCCTAAAAATCTCCTAAAAGTTGCTGAATGTGAGGAGTGAAAGACGGCGAATTGTCTCTTAAAAAAAACAGACATATGTACTCAGATATTGGCTTGATTTGATGGCCATGAGAAGTGGTGATTAAATGAAGGTCCAGTAGCTTTGACTTTGCTTTTGAAAATATCATAAGTTTTGTTTTGGAATGGTTTAAAACCAGTAAAAAAAAAAAAAAATAGTGCCTTGAGGCTGCGCCTTTTCGTTGTGTATTCTCTGTGTATACAAAGACAATAAAAGGAATCTTGAATCTTGGAACATGTGTTCTTACACACAAAAAAGGAACATTGTGAATATTATTTTGGATTTATGCAACAAAGTCCTCCAAAATTTTGTTGACTTACTTATTTCTTCTGCAGTAGGCTTCTGCAGCTGACTGTATATTCACATGTTTGTAATCTGCAACTTCACCACAAGATGTCACTAAATATCACACATTGAACCTTTACCATATTAGCGATCAATATGTAAACACGCAGCAAGCAGTAAATCTCAAAAACCACAATTTATTACGGTTAATGAACTACTGCCCCAGTTTCTGTAAACTATAAACCACCTCCGTACCAAAAATCTCCGGTTATCTTGGACAAAAGGCTGCATGTTCTAGAGATTCTGGGACCAACGGTGGCTCTGGACTACTCCATTTAGGCTGCTTACCAGAGGGGGGTCATGTAAGTTAAATTTCACTCACCATTTACGTTTCGTGTGGATGGACCAAACCAGGAGAAATGGAAGAACTCACCAAAAAGAAGGTTTGAGGTTTTAAAAAGTTAAAACAATAGCTTAATTTATTGCTTAAAAAGTTACAAAAAGAATCTAGCATCAAACACACATTTTATCACAGAGAGAAAAAGAAAAAAGCCCACCAAAAAAGAGTTTCCTTTGTTACCTTTTTATAGTCTTTAGTGACTCTTGGAGACTCCCATTATTCAATGACGTCATTCGTTGTATGCTTATTATTGGTTAATGGTAGTTAGTGGGCAGAACATGTCAGTCACTCCATAAGCCAATTCTAAGAAAAGCACATGCTTTTGCATGTGCACTGCTTTTACTCAACACCTGCACTATTAGGCCAGCATGCCTTGACCACAAAAATCCCCTAGTTCGTATTCTGTTTTTTCTGCTCTGTGCAGTACCACAACTACTTTCTAAAGATGTAAAATTAGATCTTTTAGGTAGAATCTGACCTCTGCTCTAAGTACAGTACAGACAGGTGTGAGTTCAATCAAAACCACACACACACACGAATCAAACCTGACTCTTCAATACCTCTAAAATAAAAAGATTACTATTATTACCATTGCTTTTATTGACTTATAAAATTTTAAATGGAGCGGCACCTTCTTACTTGACAGAGCTGGTTAGACTATATGCACCTTCTCGTGCCCTTCGCTCTCAAGGATCTGGCCTCCTGACTGTGCCTAAAGTCAGGAAAAAGACTGTCGGTGAGCGAGCCTTTTCCTTCCATGCGCCAACACTCTGGAACAGTCTTCCTCTGGACATAAGGCAGGCATGCTCTGTGGATGTTTTTAAAGCAAAGCTCAAGACTCACTTGTTCACTTTGTGTAATAAGTCGTGATGTACTTTTATTGTTAATGTTTTTAGCTTTTATGTTTTATTGTTTTATTGGGATTGATTTTATATCTGTACAGCACTTTGATTGAAAGCGCTTTACAAATAAATAATGATAATGATAATGATAATTATTATTATTATTATTATTATTATTATCAATATCAATATCATGTCCAAGATGGCGGCGCGCATGGACGCAGCGGCTCGGAGCTCCCTACCCCAGTGCTTTCTATTGTTGTGCTGGATTGCACTGGGGGGGGAGGCTTGCACAATTTCATTGTAACATGTGTACAATGACAATAAAGTTTATTATTATTATTATTATTATTATTATTATTATTATTATTATTATTATTATTATTATATAGGAATATTACTCAGAATATTACTTAGACTTGCAAAAATAAAAAGACTCTTCAAGCAAAACAACTTTGTAATGTAGAGATTAAGCAGACAACTAATAGCATTACATTTCCTCTTCTTCTCCATTTTGGTTCATGATGTATGATGCATGATGCTGCATGATCTGACATTTTTTAGAGCCAGATTTAAAGTCACACATTCAGATTCAACTTCCATTTAACGTAAGATACGTAAAACAAATGTATGGAACATTAGTGTAAGATTGTAACTGTCATTAAACTTTAAACGAACCGTATTCGTCATCATTGTAGACTTAAACCATGAAGAGAAATTACCTACCGCTGAACAAAATCATCTACTGATCTAAAAGGATATAAAAAAATAAATAAATAACTGTCGAACCATTAATCTTATCAATACATGTAAATAATTGGTTTAAAATGCAGTTTTCATCTTTTCATGGTCATCAGATATGACTCATTTGGCAGTATCTATCTATCTATCTATCTATCTATCTATCTATCTATCTATCTATCTATCTATCTATCTATCTATCTATCTATCTATCTATCTATCTATCTATCTATCTGTGATTGTTGTGTCACATGAGTTACAATACCCTCCTTGTATTCTCTGGTGCTCTATTAGATGTTCTACGGACAAGGACACAAGGCTTTGTCAGGACTGGAGTTTTTAGCCGCTGCTGTTTCTAACACCACAATGCTTCCTTGTTTGTTTGTCGATGTGAAGGAATAAGAGAAACAGGGAAACAGAGACAGATGTTTGTTAGGATGGAGAGACACAAAAGTGGGGGTTTAGAGAAGGAGTCAGTGGAATAATAAAATGTAGGAAAGCATTGGCTCTAATCAGCTCCACAGCTAGCCTCCCATGTGCCCTCTCACTCTACATTTACCCAGGTTCATCTTTATGGTAATGCTCCTGGCCACCACAGTTCATTTCCACAATTTCCTAAGGCAGGCTAACAGAGATATCAAGGCACAAAAAAATGTCTATGCACACACATTGTATTTCAATTGTATCCACAACCCAGGGGAATGAAAGAGAGCTGGACTGGGTTTGTGTAAATGTTGTCTAAAGGAACCTGAAGTCACTTTTACACAGAGATCCCGGAAAAAAGGTGAGATGGCGATGCCAGATTTTGCCACCATTGACTGATTTCCACAGCCAAGCCAACAAAGTAACAGAGGTGAGACAGGCTGGACTTTTACACAGTGGACCTGCATTCCAGAATCAAAAGGGCGGTGACACAGTGTAGTGTATAGCGTGACGTATAACTTGCGCGTCAGAAATACCAACAACAATGGAGAGCAAAGAGAGCTCGTGGATCTCCCCAGTTCAACATCTTTCTGGTCACGTTGATGTGTTTGTTTACTGTACACAGCCAATGCTCATTTTTAAATCCCCCCGGCGTGGGGGTTGCACACGCAATAAGTCTTCAAAATGTCACATTTTGGTTGCAGAACAAGAGGTGTTCGTTTTATATAGCACTCTGTAATCATGATTAGACCTTTATCAGGGCTCTGTTAATACCTCCGGATGCATTACAGAGCAGATCCCACCATTTTGTTTACACAGACGTTGTTCCGGAACACAGGTGAAATATTGCCGGAACAGAAGTACTGTGTAAAAGGGGCTAGAGCAGCGTTTCAACCTTGGGGTCGGAACCCCATGTGGGGTCGCCTGGAATTCAAATGGGGTCGCCTGAAATTTCTAGTAATTGATAACAATAAAAATAAAAACTTACTAATAAAAAATATATGGTTAGCTGTGAGAGACAATCACAATACATAAAAGACATGACAAACTGTGAAGCTGAAACTGCAACACTGTGATACTGTCTATCTTTCAAATGTTCATTGTGGTCAGTTTCAGATGCTGCAGCTCTTTCATAATTCATAGTTTGAGTTCTTGTTTGTTTAGTATTAATTGTCAGCCTTGTAAATCCAAGCTGGACTGACTACATATCCTGACCAAGGAAAATAAAATTCTCACTTTGTGCAGTAATCTACACCTGGCTTTTCTGCCTCCGTCCATAATAATATACATTATATAGACTAAATGTCATCTAAAATTGTTTATTTGCAACCGAGTATAGCAAACTATTTCATGATCAAAAACGAATTAATTTTAGCAAAAAAAATGTCTCCATTTTGAATGTCAGGGGTCGCTAGAAATTTGTGATGTTAAAATGGGGTCACAAGCCAAAAATGGTTGGGAACCACTGGGCTAGAGTGATTAACAACATGAAATGTAATTATATTGTGCAACAACTATTTTAACTTTTTGGGTTTTAATTTTTGTTCGTGGAATATGACATTAAAGATCATAAAGACCCACAACTATTTTTTTTGTGGCTTTTTTAAGGGATTTATCACCGTCTATTATAAATTATCATCTGCATTTAGCATTTTTCAGTGAAAATCAGATATTTACCCATATTTAATTCAATTACTGTGTTCATAAAAGCTTAGCATAAACTCAAATGTTATTAGATCAAAACAGAGAAAACTGGAACAAAAGTGGCCTTTTCAGTAAAATATATCATTAACTACTGTTAATGGGTTTTACTGGTGAATCAATGTTGTAGAAGATGACGATGTTTCCACATTCACTACGGAGCCTCTGAACGTCCAAATGGGTCATATCTGATGACCATGAAAAGATGATAACCTGTATTTTACACCAATTATTTACATGTATTGATAGAATTAGTGGATCAGCAGGTATTATCCAGTTTATATCAGTAAATGCTTTTGGTTGCTAGTAGTTGTTTGGGTCTTTGAGGGTTAATAAACAAAATATATTTCTTCTATTTTAGATTACTATCCATTTTTCCCCTAATTTTTCAAAAAAAAAAATAAGTAGAAAAAGTAAAAAAAAAATTCAACAAAACTGAAAATTACTCTTCAGTCAAACTCTCAAATGTCATGGACGTTTGGGTCTTTAAGGGTTAAAGACTACTGATTTGAGGGACAGGGCTGCATTATGTTGCTTCTAAATTAGTTGAATACACTTTGAAGCTCACAAACAAGCATAAATTCACATGTACATAATTACTTTTGCTTGCACGACACAAACTTCACAGTACACGCTCCATCAGAGGCAGCCTCACTGACAGCATCACCTCCCAAGCCTAATCAATATTGGCCATGAAAAGTCACCCGATCTCCTCCTCTCAGTGGAGTCATTTATCATCTGAGATGTGGCCGTGGCTTTAATAAAAGATTGTAACACACGTTTCAGAGTAAACACCTCTGATTGTTTTATTACTCCGTGAATTAGCCTGTTTTCGAATGCCGTCCCTTAATAACTGTTTAATTTCTCATCCGGGGCCAATGTCCTCGGTGACATCGGGTGCTTTATCTTTGTTATGACTCATCCTACGGGCCGAAATGCACCGAGCGTTTATTCAAATAACAGATATTACAGCTATTAAGCGTATTACATGCTACCAAATCTGCTACACAGCCCGGATCTCATAAATCTTTGATTGTGTGGTCCAACAAATAGATCTCAAGGACAAGCTTTCTCACAGCGGTGGTGTGAAAATGACATGAAAATCCTCAGATTGATTGATATTATAACTGAACACATGGTTTATTGGCTTCAAAGATAAGATGTCTTGATTTAGTAATTATTCATTTATGCATTCAGGCCTAAATTCTCTGTGGAATTGTAAAGTATTGGTACATGCAGTGTCAAGGACATTGGCCCCAGATGAGAAATCAAACAGTTATTAAGGGATGACATCTGAAAATATGCATTATTTCAATTGAATAACAGATGGAAGAGTTAGAAACACTAAATTATGTAGCTAAAGGGACGTTTGAAGACATACATGAGATCTGTTCACCCTTTTTTTCTGTATAGAGCTTAGACTGTATATAACTAATGGACAGAGGAGCTGGGTTGTCATCCATCGGTTACTGAGGTGCCATTTTGATCCAAATAGTTTGTGACTTGGCCGTCACTATGTTGGCTTTTTAGAAACAGAAGTGACCATGTTTGAATAAAACAGGCCAAACTGTGGGAGTGGGAGTCTTAAAACCGCTCTGAGAGGTCATGGGTGACCTAATGCTGTTTATTGAATTAACATAACCTCAAAGTCTGACTCAATTAAAAGCCTGACACATTAGACACGCCAGCTTTGATATGAAATCTGATTAATCAACGAATGATATGAAATTGACCACCAGATCCAAATAAAACTGATAAGAAAAAGAGTTAGTCCTGGAAAGAAATTGTTGATGAAGTACTTAGCAAGAACTTCAATAGGACCAATGTCTGTGAAGCCTGGTATTTTTTTGGAGCCCTTGCCATTACAACTTTAAGATACTTAAGCATTTGTTTTACTTTGGAACTGAGGTCCATGTCAAATCAAATTTTATTTAAAACTCATTTATTAAACTCTAAGGGTTTTACTGGTGAATCAGTGTTGTAGAAGATGATGGTGTTTCCACCTTCATTACAGAGTCTCTGAATGTCAAAATGGGTCATATCTGATGACCATTAAAAGATGGTAAACTGCATTTTACACCAATTATTTACATGTATTGATAGGATTAGTTGATCAAAAAGTATTAAACATGTTAGATCAATAGATGCTTTGGGTTGATGGTGGACTTTTGGATCTTTATGGGTTAATATGATGTTCAATTCAACATTTAGTATTTCCTTTGAGGTTGATGTTCAGTGTTTCAGGTATGTTAACTTCATTTGTATTAATTATTTTGGAAAAGGTCCTCAGTTCAACATTTATCCAGTTTGTAATAAAGTGGAAGGTAGTTAATGCCAGATATATACAATATCATCCTTTGAAAAAACACTTTTGGGTAACCTCCAGCAGTGAGAGACAGGCATGAAAATACCCCACCATAAATGCTGCCACTGGTCGCCTTTAAGCTGCAGCACGAATTAAATTAGCAAAGAAACATTTCAAAGCCAGGCCACTTAACTTGAAATGAAAGCCTCCACTTTATTTGGCTATGGATGTGTGTTTTTTATCAGCATTTTGAGCAGTGAAATCACAAGTAGTCACATTTGGAGACACTTTTGAGTTGAACAGATGTAGTTAGACTGGTCCACTTCAGGTCAGATATTAAGATAAGATAAGATAAGATAAGATAAGATATGACTTTATTTATCCCACCGTGGGGAAATTTCAAAGTTAACAGCAGCAACATACAGCAACAATGGCGAACCCCCCCCCCCCGCCCCCCCCCCATTTAAGCATGTAAAATGTTGAAAACAATATAACTGTTCTTCCCAGGATTTGAACCTCTGTCTCCCACAGCAAAGCCCATAGTGTTACTTATTGAGCTATCTATCTACATGTGCCTCAAATTTCAAATGTATGCATCCCATCACTCTCCTATCTCTTGTATTGGGGGGGGGGGGGTCTACTGCGCACACACCATTTATGACAAGAGTCTATATGTTAAAGGGAGTTAAATCTAAACTAGACTAAGGTCTTATCATGAAGAGACAACTGTCTATTCAAGCAGCATTTAGGTCTGCATGAAAAACAAATGGACAGCCACAGAAGGTTTGGAATGTATTATTATACAGTGGGAACTATAGAACTGCATGGACTGAATATTAAATATCTTTGAGTTGCTGTTGTTTTCTCTTTATATTTCATTTTTCACTCATTTGTGGTTTTCCTACCTGTGTTTTCAACCAGTTGCTTGTTTAGTGGCAGATCCAGAAAAAAAAAAAAAACAGTGGTGGTTCAAGTGGGTGAAGTGAAGCAAAATTAACATTTCAAGTCCGGGGGGGGGGGACTGATCTGCCTTGGTGGAGGTCTGCATTCTCTGAGTGGCTTTCTAGTTTGGAATGTGATGGAATTCAATGCCATAACTGAGGACAACCTCATTAAAGCCAACTCTTTGCTTTGGTTCCAAAGGTGGTTACATTAGCAAGATTCAATTATATTCATTTTATTAGTGTATGATAATTATTAAAAAAAGTTTTATGTGGTGTGAAACATTTATAATGTTAATTTTGCTTCACTTCACCCACTTGAACCCCCATCAGGGCTCTGACCCTGGACCCGATCATTCTCCTGCCTCCCCTCCATTTTTTTCTGGATCCACCACTAAACAAGCAACTGCTTGACAACACAGGTAGGAAAACCACAAATGAGTGAAAAATGAAATATAAAGAGAAAAATGAATGACAGTCTGAACCTATGATACTGATGAGGGGGTGGGGGGGGGTCTGATGTATGTTGTTTCATTTATGTGATTTCCAAATGAATAAATATTTCTGTGAGAAATATACATAGAATAACTGACCTGACCTTGAGACATTTTTTAAAGGATTACCTATTTTTAGTCAAAAGCAGTTCCACTGAAAAATACCCACAGCGAGGACTGTGGATTATCCAGAGTATGCAGGATATTGTTTGTGAAAAGACACAGTGCTCATTGAAATTCATTTCACTTCCATTATGTTGAGTTGGGAAATGTCACAGAAAGACATCTTAAACCCCAGGCTAGTAAAATCAAAACTATCTGCAGGGGCAGATTCCACTGGGGGCAAATGTGAAAGAAATGGATTTCTTTAAAGGTAATGTCTCACTTTAAATAATTGTGTTAATCAAGGTGTACCACAGCACCTGACCATAAACTAGAAAATATGCTGAAATATTTGACATTTTCCTGCAGCAACTGTGGTCTACACTTAAGTGGCCTTTCCATAATAACTCTGGACTCAAACTTCATTTGTTTGCCCAAGCAGCAACGATTTGATTTTCTCCTGTTTTCTAAAACCTTTTTCTTTCTTTCTTTCTTTCTTTCTTTCTTTCTTTCTTTTTTTTTTTCTTTTTGAACAAGGTCCTTTCTCTTCTGTCTTTGCCTTTTGTTGCACACTTCTCTTTCGAATGCTGGGTAATTATCCCATTTAGGGCGAAATCCAAACAGCGTGGCAGCAATAGAAATTACAAACACGCTGTGTCATGCTGGATGTCAAATTTTGTCTGTGGTTTTCTGGCTCTCTTGCGGATGTGGAATGGAGGACTGCTAATGAATACACACATCAGCGTCGCTGGTTTGTATCCACTTGCAGTTGCGCTATGTTTTATTTCAGAACAATTTAAACCTTTGGCAGAGCTGTGTTTTTCATCTCACCAGATGAAGCGATTGCAGATAACGATCATGATAATGAATTTATCGTTTCAGCATCGTTTTGCTACTACTATATGTTTTGTTTTTTTTTCCCCTCCTTCCATTTCAGTCCCGTATCAAAAGCAGGCAAACATAAACCTGCCAAGTGAGGGGTTTCTTTTATAACAACTTTTTTGACCTTACAAGATTGACGTTGTTCCGATGAGTGCTGCTTTTGTCAAAGAAGTGCATTTGCTCCTTCTGTGTCAAGCAGAGATATTTTCCTCCTTCTTCCTTGTAGTCTTGTAACCACCCTGAGACCCTTTCGACTTACCCAGAATGCTGCAGCTGTGCTTGTCTTCAACCACCATAAATTCTCCCACAGAGTAACACCTCCCCCCACCACCACCACCACCACCACCCCTCCTATCTGCACAGCACTGGCACCCACTGCCTATTGCTCACATACAGTTCCAGACACTGTTGTTAAGCCTGTGAGGACTACTAAGGCCACAGACCCCCCAACACCCCCTCCCCACCCCCATATCTCCACATCATGATTCAGCCCTGCAGTCGGGTTTGCACATCATGTCCAACTACTGCTTTGCTGTCCCTCCCTTCTCTGTGGTAAATTGGCCTTTGTTCTGCCCTGTCCTGACTCTTTCTCTCTCCCAGAATCCCACTGGTGAAGTAATCTTCCCCCCACTCAGTCAGAAGTATAATCACTTCCTATCTGACACATTGTGAAAGCTCTCCTCTATGTATCCACCGCACCCCTGACCTTCAGCTCTGCGCCCAGCCTCAACCCGCATCTTCTACATTTCCGTCACAGGCCTGTTTGCAAAAGCAAGACGTTTAGATTTTTTGTTGTCATCATGTCATTATTTCAAGCCTGTGCACATGTTCATTGACTTAACCCCATAAAGACCCAAACATCCACAGTCAACCAAAAGAATCTACTAACCTAAACCGTTTAATATCTTTTGAACTACTAATCTTATCAATACATGTAAATAATTGGTCTAAAATACAGTTTGTCATCTTTTCATGGTCATCAGATATGGTCCATTTGGACGTTCAGAGGCTCCACAGTGAACGTGGAAACACCGTCATCTTCTACAACATTGATTCATCACTAAAACCCATGACGTTGTGACTTGTTTTATGTTCAGTTATTTATATCTTTACTGAAAAAAGTCTGTTTTTCTTCAGTTTTCTCTGTTTTAGATATGATAACTCTCAACTTAATCTGAGCTTTTATGAACAGCCACATGATCAGTAAACTAAATATAACAAAATACTTGATTTTCACTGAAAATTTGCAAAATACAAAGGATAACATTGCAATAAATGGTGATAAATCACTTAAGAAATGTTAAATAGAGAGAAAAATTCATTTGGGAACTGCCATGAAAGAAGCACTGGGTCTTTATGGGTTAACATAGCTCCACATCTTGGCAGACAGTTTTAGCAGGTTATTAATTCAACATCTTTTGTTTTTCTTTTATCCTGGACTACATCTTCCTTTGCATGCACCAAACTCTGACATAGCCAGAACACGACAGCCCTGTGGTGAACATACAAGAGCATACAGTCAACACCAATGCTCCGGGGGCATAGACTCATACCTTTAGCTTTTCCTTTAGCGCAGAAACAGAGCAGCCTCTAGTGGCGAGGAATGTCATTGCGCTGTGTACCTTCTATTTCCTGTCAGTCAAGTAGTCCTTTTATAATTAATGAGTGCAGAGTGCTAACACTTTTTTAAGAGTGTCATAACTTTACTTAAGGGTATGACAGCTCATTTGGTAGGATTTTGGAAATGGAGCATGTCTATGAATGCACAGTGTAAATATAAATGTCTGGGTGGTAAAATACAGTCAGTCAGCAAACTTAGCTCATAATAAGTAGTAATCAGTAAAGTAACATCTACAAATATGATATTTAAACTTCATCACAATGTCCACACATATGCATTTTTTAGTCTGTATTTAGATCAAATCCGGATATATGTGAAGTATGTACAGCAATAAAAACTAAAGTTTCAGGGAAAAAACAGCTTCAATAAACCAAAGTGGTCGTATTTAGTGTGACTTCACTTTGCTCCTAGCATGTCTTTAACCCTTTTATTCAGACAATATGGGATTTATTGCATTAATTTTCTGTTGTTTTATACCAGGTTTCATTCAACACATATCAGATGTTTCCAGTGTTGTATAGGAACAAAGTAATAATACATAACTACTGTACGTTTTGGGAGAATTTGTACTTTATAGAGTATTTTTTATTGTGTTTACCTTCACTTTTACTTCACTACATTTCCTAATTCAGTTGCATACTTCTACTCCAATACATTTTTAATGCACAGTATTGTTAACTGTGACAAAAAATAAATGAAAGGAAATTTTGTGTTTTCACTGCTGAGATTACCGGTGACTGCAACAACGTCAGGAAGCAGATTTGTCACTGGGCCTAATCATATAATGAACATATGGAAACGATGGTTCACACTGAACCTGTCGGTGATCTGTTGATGTGAGGGAGAGTTGAATGAATCTGTGCCATAAACAGGGTGGATTTATGTCAGTGGTTTAGACTTTGAGTCCTTGTTTACAAAGTGTAATGTAGGCGCCATGTGTTGAGGTGGCACATAAGCTTCATAGTTTTCTTTTCTTTTCTTTTTTTTTCCAAATTCTGACATTTCTAATAACAGCAGTAGCCTACTCCTGTTTAGGTTTTCGAAACCTTGTGTTTGAAGTGTGTGATGTAGCCTAGACATCAGTTTCAATATTTTGACGGCTTGTCTTTTACTTTACCATGTTTTCAAATCCTGGATAAACTTTATACAGGGTTCCTACATATTTGAAATTTAAAAATTCCATACTTTTTCCAGACCCTCATTTCTAGATGGTAAGAAAATTCCAGTCTTTATATTTGGGATTTATGAGCCAGTTGTCAGAGAATTTACATCTACCCATTATGAGTTCTGCCAGCGATCATACAAAATATGTTGAATAGCTCGCTCACGAACAGTGTGTGGACATCACCTGTCTGTCAAAGTAGCAGTGAAACATGATGACACCTGGGCGGGTCTTAAATTGGGTTAGAGGAGAGTAAGAGCAGAAGGCAGGGTATTCAACTTGTCAATCTGCCCAAATGTTTTCTGGGACGCTTTGCCTACTGTATGTGCTCTCACACAAACATTTTAGCATTTTAGCACGCGCCTTAAAAAAACAGATCGATCCATTTCTCTTTTTTAGATATTCATTATGTTATGTTTTAGAAAATAGAACAGTGGTAACAGTCTTGGAAACATGAATATTTTTCCATACATTTGTTTCCATTTTGCATACTTTTCCAGACCTGGAAATTTATAAAATCAAATTCAGTACTTTTCGATACTTTCCTTACTTGCGTAGGAACCCTGTTTATAATATTCTAAACTGACTGCCTTTGGTTGTTATTAACATTTACCTGTACTTTTGCTTTCATTACTTGAGTGCATTTAATTGTAGATTACTTGATATACTTAAGTACAGTAGATACCAGGTACTCAAAGACTTTTTATTTAAGTTGGTGACTTGAACTTCTACCAAAGTACATTTTTGGTAGGGTACCTGCACTTCTACTCAAGTGTGACTTTCCAGTACTTTATACAACACTAGATATGTCTATTTGTGTTGCTTCTTGTCATGGGGTCAGAGGTCACATTAAATAGTGACTTTAACCTTTACAACCCATTTAGTTCTGTTTTTGTGTGTCTTCTAAGGTGGTGTACATGTTCCCTGTATCTTATTGTGGTATCTGAAGAAAAGAGAATGAGACATAAATACATATGGTCAAAGCAAAAGGTGGACAAAAATGTATGTCTGTCATTAACCTGCAAGAACCTGAACTCAGAAAGTAAAAGCAGCTGTTATCGTGCAGTGGCAGGGGTCAGCGTCTTGGTTTGTGGTGAAGAGACATCAGCAATGTATGTTAACCCATAAAGACCCAGTTCTTTTATGGCAG
Source organism: Sphaeramia orbicularis (assembly GCF_902148855.1). Lineage (NCBI taxonomy): Eukaryota > Metazoa > Chordata > Actinopteri > Kurtiformes > Apogonidae > Sphaeramia > Sphaeramia orbicularis. The sequence goes on along the minus strand of NC_043968.1, from coordinate 69,219,483 downwards.
TTCCCAAATGAATTTTTCTCTCTTTTTAACCTTTCCTATGTGATTTATCACCACTTATTCTACTATTATCCTCTGCATTTTGCATTTTTTCTTGTGAAAATCATCTATTTTCCTATGTTTAATTCATTGATCATGTAGATGTTCATAAAAGTTGGAAAACAGTTGTTGGAAAACAGGAAATACTTGAGAAAACATGACTTGTTCAGTGAAATCTGTCATTAACTGAACATCAACCAAGTGTTTCTATGCACTGTCATTGATCAAAATCCATGGGTTTACTGATGAATCAATGTTGCAGAAGATGACGGTGTTTCCACATTCACTACGGAGCCTCTGAATGTGCAAATGGGTCATATCTGATGACCATGAAAAGATGACAAACTGCATTTTACACCAATTATTTACATGTATTGATAGGATTAGTAGATCAACAGGTATTAAACAATTTAGATCAATAGATGCTTTGGTTGATGGTGGATGTTTGGGTCTTTATGGGTTAATATGATGTTCAATTCAACATTTATTGATCATGTCCTTTGAGGTTGATGTTCAGTGTTTCAGGTATATTAACTTCATTTGTATTAATTACTTTGGAAAAGGTCCTCAGTTCAACATTTATCCAGTTTGTAATAAAGTGGAAGGTAGTTAATGCCAGATATATACAATATCATCCTTTGAAAAAACACTTTTGGGTAACCTCCAGCAGTGAGAGACAGGCATGAAAATACCCCGCCATAAATGCTGCCACTGGTCGCCTTTAAGCTGCAGCACGAATTAAATTAGCAAAGAAACATTTCAAAGCCAGGCCACTCAACTTGAAATGAAAGCCTCCACTTTATTCGGCTATGGATGTGTGTTTTTTATCAGCATTTTGAGCAGTGAAATCACAAGTAGTCACATTTGGAGACAACTTTGAGTTGAACAGATGTAGTTAGACTGGTCCACTTCAGGTCAGATATTAAGATAAGATGAGATAAGATAAGATAAGATAAGATAAGATAAGATAAGATAAGATAAGATAAGATAAGATAAGATAAGATAAGATAAGATAAGATAAGACATTATTGATCCCCCTCCCCTTTGAACATGTAATGTGTTGAAAATAATATAACTGCTCTTGTCAGGATTCAAACATCGATCTCCCACATCAAAGCCTATAGCGTTACTTACTGAGCTATCCATCCATGTGTACCTCAATTTCCAAATTTATGCATCCTATCACTCTCCTATCTCTTGTATTGAAGGGGGTCTACTGTGCATATTATTTATGACAAGAGTCTATATGGTAAACAATAGATGGCTTTGGTGGATGTTTGGGTCTTCATGGGTTAAATTTACCACAACCCTGTACCAGAGGTCGCGTTAACCGAAAATATTCCGTCATTGACAGATTTTTTTTTAAAAATGACGGAAAATTCTGAAGGTCGTCCGTCATTTTGACAGATTGAAATACTGAGAGTAATCTACCAAAGAAAGTTTTCACACAACACAGTAAACAGAACCTGCTCGCAGGATCGCTGCTCTGTCTGTCTCCTAACAAGTCATCAAACAGTCCGTAACAGCATCCTACCTGTATATAACCCAACAGCACCACTGTTCACAACTACACTGAATACAGCAGCGGTACTTCAGTCAAATGACTCACCGTTAGTTCACCTGTAGTAGACTCCCTGTCCAGTTGATGGTGAGTGTGCATATTAATCTGTCAGTATCAAGTCTTGTCTCGTTGTTTTGCTGACCTTAGCCAAAATTAGATGCTACTTTGCTAGCGCAAACTGTGAAGACAGCTGAGTCTCCTTAGTTATTTTAGAAAGCCCAGTAAATATGATGGCATTGATAAACACGGTGAAAAAAGAGACACTGATGCGGTGAAGGATGAAGGACAAGCAAGGAATACACCAGTGGCATTTGGTGTGCTATATCTACGCATTTTCTGCCTTTCATGTGTTATTTGATGGCATGTCAATTTGTGCCAAGATCTCTGGTTCACACAGCTCGAACCCAAACCTTCAATGCATGGTATTTGACACTGTATGAACAAATACAAGGAAAGCTTATCATGTCTACAGATAACACACCAATTAAAAGTGGCGTAATAAAACTATGCGAGTCGTAATATCACATTGGTTTATCAGCCGGCAGCAACTACAGTTGTTGCATCATTGAGATGTTTTTGAACATTAAATACTACTAAATATATCTCATTATCATTAAAAAATAAAAAAAATTTAAATGACGGATAATGATATGTTATGATGGAATTTTTACGATCCTGTCCGTCAAAATGACGGACAATAAAAATGTCTAGTGCAGGCATGTCCAAAGTCCGGCCCGGGGGCCGCGGTCAGATTTTATACGGCCCACAGCTTCGGTTTTATATTATATTATTTATGGCCCGTTTGGACTGTTGAACCGAGTACATGAATCATAAAAGGTTCCAAATGCAGTTCCTCCTTTCACCTCATGGTGGCAGCACCACTCTAACTCTATCTGGCTCTGTGACCTTGCCGTGAACCCTTTTCGCTAATTTCTAAAAAAAAAAAACGAAAGTTGACAGTGAGGGCTGCCGCTTCCAGGAGAGATGGGAATTACAAATTTTTTTCACTGAAAATCGAGGTGATTGTGTTTGCCTAATTTGTCAAGAGACTGTTGCCTTGTTTAGGGAATTCAACGTAAAGAGACACTAGCAGACAAAACATGCTAACGCATACGACAAGCTAGCAGGGAGTGAGCGTTCGGAAAAAGTGAAGCAAATTCAAGCTGCTTTAAACTCACAACAGTGACTCTTCATGTGAACCTGTGAGTTCAGTGAATTCACCACCAAGGCAGGCTACCAAGTTGCCAGGTTAGTTGCCTCTAACTGCTGGTGTTATGTACTTGTACAGGGGTTGGACAAAATAATGGAAACATCTTGAAAAATCAACAAAATATAATTTAATATGGTGTAGGTCCGCCTTTTGCGGCAATTACAGCCTCAATTCTCCGAGGTATTGATTCATACAACTTGTGAATTGTTTCCAAAGGAATTTTCAGCCATTCTTCAGTTAGAATACCCTCCAACTCTTTTAGAGACGATGACGGTGGAAGTCAACGTCTTACTTGAATCTCTAAAACTGACCATAAATGCTCAATAATGTTGAGGTCTGGGGACTGTGCCGGCCATACGAGATGCTCAACTTCATTAGAATGTTCCTCATGCCATTCTTTAACAGTTCTAGCTGTATGGATTGGGGCATTATCATCTTGAGGTGAAGGTGTTTCCATTATTTTGTCCAACCCCTGTAGATGTGACACAAAATATTACTTTCTGAATGATTTGTGAAAGACAAGAGCAAGAGTCATGTTTTCATCTTAAATGTTAACAGACTTTGCATTACTGAGTAATATATGAGTAATGATTACTCACATAAGTCATGTTTAAAATGAATGTGGGGTTAAGATTTTTATTAACTTCTTGGACATTTAAGATACTCCACACGGTTTGTTCTATGTTATCTGACTCCAGATGTGAAAGGAAGGCAGAAATGTTTTGTTTTTTTTAAATTTGTTCATACCTGAGTGGCTTAGATTTGGTTACATTGCCATTTTAAAAAAAATGATATTTTGACAATGAAAATAAAGTTGTTTTTAAAATTATCACTTTTATATGTAATTTTTACTGTATAAAAAACGTCCGAAGGGACCACTGGCCCCTGTCAGTCTCCACATTATCAGATCTGGCCCTCTTTAAAAAAAGTTTGGACACCCCTGGTCTAGTGCAACCTCTGCCCTGTACATCAACTAAACAGCTGCAAATGACCAAAAGCATCTACTGATCTAAAAAGTTTAAGAATTTCTGAATCACTAATCCTATCAATATATGTAAATAGCTGAGGTAAAATGCAGTTTGTCATCTTTTCTTGTTCGCATTTTTCTTTCAACGAGACTTGCAGTGACTTGTCAATCAACTGCGTTGACACTGACACCTAAGGTGTCAGTCAGGTTCCAGAGGTGGCCAGCGCTAGTTAGCAATACTTTCCTCGGAATGACCCGCCTTACACTGCCTCTGATTGGCTCATCAGTCCTCATGCCTAAAGTTAACCAATTTAATCAGTGAAGGTACCGAGTACTAGCCAAGTAGAGGCAGAGTAGGGTGGGTGATGGCTTCACCGTCCAGGGGAAAACATGGGCAAATTGGTTCAGATACTACTGAATGGTGCGCATCAGGGGGATTTAGAAGTGGGTATACGCAATGATGACTGAAAATAAGTAGGTATACGCCGTATACCACCGTATACCCTGGACTACACCACTGGATGTAGCAGAAACAGAGGCTTTAATCTGTCATGAAAGTGTTCAGTTGTAAACTTGTGTTGTCTTAAGTGTTGGTGGTGGTTGTGGAAGTGTATTATTTACATGATGTGGATTTGTCCACATGGTCTCCAGGTCATATGAGTACGTAGAACTAAAGGCCTTCATCTTTAAACATATCACAGTTACTGTGGGCTGAAACTCATTTATAGATTTATAGATCTACAGCAGGACCTTAAAATCCCCTCTGTAATTAACTGGAACCCAGTGTAAAGACTTTCTGGCATAATGTGCTCTGTTCTGAGTCATAGTTAAGACTCTAGCAGCAGTGAAGTTGAGTGAGTTGCATCTGTTTAATGCTCTTGTTGGGAAATCCAGTTAAAAGACCATTACAGCAGCAGATGATCTTCTTTTTCACTCTTTTTTTCAGGACACAAACCCCTTGATTCGATATATATTTTGAAGTTAGCAGAAACAGCTAAACATAAGATTTATCATCTATAGCTAAATGGAAGTGGCAATGTTGGCTTGGAATATGGTAATAAAGCTGTCTACACCCCCACCCCACCCCCAATAACCTAACAAAATAACTAGAGGGACCAAAATCTTGCACCGTGGTTCAGATTTTCAACAGATTGTAAAAACAAACGAAAAGAAAGTGCAGAAGTCTTGTTTCCTCACAGAGTGATTGATTATAATATGCTGGAAGGTGAATTTTTTGCCTAATGACAAAAAAACACATGAACCCTTTAACCCCTGAGACATTATTTCAGTGAACTGTCGTCTGTTTCAATGTCATAAAAGCTGCTGTGAGTATGTGCTTGTGTTCCTTTTCTTCAGTGGTTTTACTTTACTGTGTGTTTTAGGGTCGAAACAGTGTGGAATAACAGAAAAACACCAAGAGAGGAATTGAAGTTTTAGAGGTTTTTACTAAATAAGGCACTCAGAATGTACATCAATAAGAGATTTAGGATGTTGAACATGAACTGTGAACTGGAACACACTGAACAACAAATAAAAAGAATTTTGGCCCGATATTTTTTTTTTATTTTGGGACTGGTTTTTTCTAAATCAGTCTAACTGCTTTTTGAACTCCAAAAAGCAGTTGCACGGTCAAAACTTGGTAAAAACACAGTTAAAAAAAAAAAAAAAAAAAAAAAAGGAAAATCACCACAACACTGCAAATACCAGTAAAAACAAAAAAAAAACAAAAACAAGAAAGAAAACAGTGTAAAAAAAAAAAGAAGCCCAAATTGTCTATTTTTATAGTCTCACTGTGTTTCGCCACCATTAAACAGGCGGTGGGGGTGAATTGAGCATGCTCAGATGTCAGATACGAGTTTTGAAATTTTTTTCTATTGAACAAATGGTTGAATTTTCATGAATATTTAAAATAAATCATACATTCAGATCGAGCACCGCTGACACATCAGGGGCGAAAGGGTTAAGACCCCCAGTCCTATGCTAAAATCAAACACTCTACCCCATAACGTTTGGAAAAATGGCCCAACCCTCCCATCAGCAGCCAGCCTTATTGCTGGATCCACTCCAGCATATTTGAGTTTGTCCTTGGTTCATGTCCGTTATCACCAAGCTTCATGAAAATCAGAGCTGTGTATTTGGCAAGATCTTGCTGACAGACAGACAAAAAAAAATAAGGGTACAGAAAACCTCTTTGGCAGAGATAGTTAGTAGCTGTGCCAGAGCAGACAGTGTGATAATCAGAATATAGCCTTTGTAAGGTTGGCACCAAAGACTTGTATGTCTATTCAGTACTCAATTTCCTCCGGGAATTAAGGATTCTTTGTTAGTGTTCGCTTCAATCCACAAGGGCAGCATCTTTACAGTTTGCTGAAACAGTTCAGATCCCTAATTGTTTGGGGTGTTGTTCAAAGCTGTTTTTTTTGTCACCTGAGTTTTTGAACTAGTGAGTTTGTGTTAGATTAGTATGGAAAATCTATTTTTTTAGCATAAGTTTGCCATTTCAGAGGAGAACAATAATTCTTTATGGCTAAAATTTGCGTAGAGGTCTTATTTATGTCTTTGTGCATAAGAAATCTATATAAGTGAATCCCCAAAGGAACTTTGTGTTGGTAAATGCAAGTTATGCAAATTTACAGGATTTCAGTTCTGTTGCAACATGTTGATGGTCATATGAACTATGTTTTCAGGTCAAAAATGTCCAATTTCATCACAATTCATGCTATATTTTCATGTCACAAATGGCCAAGTTATATTTTAACGGAATTTACCTGAAAAACTAATATTCTATTCTTTTAGATTCCCCAATTTTTCTTCCAAGATTATATACTACATATCACATGTTTTATTTTACAGGTTGCAATATGAAGTATGGTGCTGATCCATCCTGCTTATGTTATGCCAATACATACAATAAGAATGTCACACGTCACTTTTTAAATTAAGTTTTCTAATGATAGGCATTTTTATAAAGAAATAGCAATTCTATATTGTTATTTACTCTTTAGTATGATGATAAACTATACAATAAATAATTCTGATACTAGTTTTTGCACAGGGATCATTTGTGGAAACGGTGACATGGCTGCTGAGCATCAGTATGATGGGATCTGTAACAACCATGTCACATCCGTCCACTGCCACATTTTGTGTTTTTGTGTCAGCTGTTATTGTTTTAGATCCACAATACTAACATTTATGAATAAGAGGAGAATTAGCAATAGTAAGTATATAAGTTTATTACCAATAAAGTACTGGTACTGACCAGATCATCATGGGTAATGTCACGTCTGTCCACCAGCAAAAGTTTTCACATACACGTGCTATTCAAAATCCAATATTTCTGAAAATATAGCTTCCACTGTCAAATAATATCAGTAGTCTGTGCACAAATGGATTAGCATTATTTCAACACAGTTCTATGCATTTCTTACAACTTTTTTTTTTTTTTTTTTGACAAAAATGGCCACTCATTTGACCCCCTAAGTAAATTTTGGCCGTTTAATTGTCTCTACAAAATGAATGGAAAATGCAAGTGCAATTAGAACTTTTTTTCTAGTTAAGAGCCTAACACGTTTAAAACTCAGGTGCTTGTACTGGTACAACCGCTGAGCATTTTAAAATGAGTGTAATCCACCAGCGCTATCAGTGATCCACAGTGTCAATCTAAGCAGGAAGTTAATGTATTCATATTTTTGAGGGCAGGGGAGGATGTGATTTAGCGTAATGTTGTTGAGGCCATTCTTGAGGTTTTAGATAATGAACTGAGATGTTGCATCGGTGTAGTCAAGATGTAATTAGTATGGTGTAATGTGACGATCAGTGCTGTGATGTGCAGATGCGGTTTTCTACATGGCCGTTCCCTCTAAACAGAACCAATTACATGAGGAAGTGTTTAGTGCCACTCAGTATCAGTTACACTGTCACAAACCCGGATAAACACTCCAACATATGCATTAACTGCACATACAGAGGCGCGCATTTACCAGTAAATTAAACAAGTTCCAAATAACTTTCATCTGCCACCAAAGTCAGACACACAGATCTGCACTCAAACGCACACACATTCACAAAAACAAAAACATTGTTCCAAATTGAGTCGCAGATAGCTCTCATTTGTGTCCATCACTGGGATGCCTGTAAATTGGAAGAAGGGAGCAGGTGCAGCTGAGGGAGTGAATAAAAGATGGAAGGAATGAGGGGGCATACAAAACCAGATTAGGTTACCACTGGGAACCAGGCTGAGCAAGCTATGATCAATGTCAGACTACTTAGAAAATAATACTGACATCAGTGCATAGCAAAAAAAAAGAGATAAAAACTCTATTTGCGTATGAGACCTGAGCCTCAGTACCATCTAATCTAAAGATGTATCTGTGGTGTGTCTGAAAAATACACCATTTTACTGAGCCATGTAGAGGCCATCTGGGGCGCCGTTAAGGGGGGGGGGGTAAACATGACAAATTCATGGGGCCCAGTATTTGTGTGTGTGTGTGTGTGTGTGTGTGTGTGTGTGTGTGTGTGTTTGTGGGGGAAATAAAGCAGCGGAGGGGTCCAGTGGATACAGGTTAGAACAGGGGAGTCAAACTCATTTTAGTTCAGGGGCCACGTTCAGCCCGATTTGATCTCCAGTGGGCCAAACCAGTTGGATGATAACAGTGAAAAAAATAAAATCCTATTATGATCAGGTTTACATCTACAAAGTTTCCATAAAAATCTAAATAACAGGAACAACTTGAATTGTCTTCAGAAAAACAAGTGCAATTTTAACAATATTCTGCCTCGTTTTATCAGTTTATCATTTACGCATGTGCATTACAATCGCACAAAACATGTAGTAACAGGCAGTATAACTGCTGGATATTAAATGTGTCCACGCTTCATACTGATGTCCACAGTAAGTTTATTCTTCGCAGAAGACAGGTGGTACACTGTGAAAACTAAATACAAACAGAAAATTAAACAATGTTTTACTTAAATGTCATTCATACACAACACTGTAAACATAAATTAAAAGTCACTGTTACCGTGTTCACCTGGATAACCAACAGAAAAATGGGATGGGGTATAGTTCTCTCTATCCGGACCCGCCAGATCTGTCCTTTCCTCCCGCGTTGTCCTTCGCTTCCGTGTTGAGGTCACATGACTGTACGTGATCTTTGACCAGGACGAACTTACTCAGTACAAGTACTTATTTGACTTACAAAACAACTTAAATTACAACAAATCAGATATTTCAATAATGAAGTGTAAAATAAAATTAACCCCGAAAAAAAAAAAAAAAAAAAAAAAAATATATATATATATATATATATATATATAAAATATAATAATCAGGTTAATAAACTGTTGTGTTGCCATAGAAACTTGACAACCTGAAACTCTATCCGTTACAAGCAGAATATTGGTAAAAATGCATTTACTTTTCTTAAGACATTTCAGTTTCATCTGTGGAATAATCTGGAGCAAAACTTAAAAATGTCTTCTTCAATCTGTGCATTTAAAAAGAAATATAAATCCATTATAATAACAAAATTTGGAACATTAGAAGTACACATAAAATAATGATACTATAGTTAACTGGTTATCATGATAAGAAGATACTATCAAATTTACTCATCATTGTATTTGGAGTAAATATTTAAAGTGGATATATATATTATAGCTTGTATTAAAAACGGTTGATTATTGCAAATCTGATTGTGTATGAGGCGACTAAAAAAAGTGTATATGAATGGTTTTTATGGATGTTTTGTGTTATTGTAAAAAATTTACAGAGGAAAATGTGTGTTAACAAAGCAAAGGAAGCGGATCTAGTTTGATTATTAGTTAGTAAAAAGGGGGTGGGAGTCAATAAGTTATACTTCCTCCCATTCCTTTTCAAGCGCAAAAAAATTGTATTTATTTATTTGTTTGACCATGTTGTATGATTCTTTGTTATCTGATGATTCTATGTGCTCGACATAAACTACTACTACTACAGTTTTTTTTCATATTTGTTCAGGTTAGTCACATTTTTGGTAAAAGTATAGTTTGGTAATGTAAACATTTTCATGTAATTTTACTTTTTTACACCAAAAAAAAAGACAATTTGGGGTTGTCAATATAGGTTATTATGATAATATTTTACTGGTCTGACCCACTTGAAATCTAATTGGACTGTATGTGTCAGTATATTGAACCTGAATTAAAATGATTTTGACACCATTGATTAATATCTTCAGTGTTTTTTTTGCATTTCACAAATTCATCCTGCGGGCCGGATTGGACCCTTTAGCCGGCCAGATTTGGCCCCTGGGCCGCATGCTTGACACCTGTGGGTTAGAAGTTGTGAAAATTTTGTGTAAGATCCGCTGCATAATAGAGGCATAGAAGTTGGGAGTCAGACATCGAAAGCATGTTAAGTTGCATTAGTTATGGACCCCCCCCCCCCCCCCCGCCCCCCCGACAGATTGACAACATATTGAATTTAATGGGGTTCACAATTGGTAGCAGCGCCCCTGAGGCCATGGACAGAAAATACACACACACCCAGGTCATTTTTTCATCAATTTGTGGCCACGACAATATGTTCCCATCACGGTCATGTTTGATTTCTCTGTGTTATGTATTTGTTCCCTGATTCTTCATTAATTTGTGACATTTTATTAATTCCTGCCTTTGTTTTGAGTAATTCATAAACCAAAAGACATACGATGAGTGGATCTGTAGCTCTATATATAGATGGATATGCGTATCTACATATCCATCCATCCATCCATCCATCCATGTCTTTATCACCATCCATTCATTCATCCATTCATCCGTCCATGTCTTTATCACCATCTGTTCATCCATTAATCCATCCATGTCTTCATGACTATCCATCCATCCATCCATCCATGTCTTTATCACCATCCATCCATCCACCCATCCATCCATCCATCCATGTCCTTATCACCATTCCATCCATCCATCCATCCATCCATGTCCTTATCATCCATCCATCCATCCATCCATCCATCCATCCATGTCTTTATCACCATCTGTTCATCCATCAATCCATCCATGTCTTTATGACCATCCATCCATCCATCCATCCATCCATCCATCCATCCATCCATCCATCCATGTCTTTATGACCATCCATCCATCCATCCATCCATCCATGTCTTTATCACCATCCATCCATCCATCCATCCATGTCTTTATCACCATCCATCCATCCATCCATGTCCTTATCACCATCCATCCATCCATGTCCTTATCATCCATCCATCCATGCATGTTTTTATCACCATCCATTCATCCATCAATCCATCCATGTCTTTATGACCATCCATCCATCCATCCATCCATGTCTTTATCACCATCCATCTATGTCCTTATCACCATCCATCCATCCATCCATCTATCCATCCATCCCCTTATCACCACCCATCCATTCAACCATCTGTTCATCCATCCATCCATTCATCCATCTCTTCATCCCTCAGTCCGTTCAAGTATCCATCCATCCATCCATCCATCGAGAAATACCTACAGAAGGAGAAACAGACAGTAGAACAGAACCATTTTTGTCATATGCCTGAAGTGCAGTGTGCGTGCTTCAATAACTCATAAATGAAAAGTTGTTAAAGCACAAATGTTCTTTTTTTCAAATATATTAAATTGCTACAACCTGCTTTTCATCAAAACCAACAGCAGTCTGACCTGGACTGGTGTTTGTGTGCAGTCAGATGTGAGATGAGTGCAGCAGCAGTGTTTTATCGGTTTACGCTACTGAAATTAATCTTGATACTCCTTACTTATGTTCATAATTTATTTAAATTCATTTTAGGGATTGAATAGAGGGTTTCCAGGGTTAAGTAGAGTGTTTTTAGAATAAATACAGTGTTTCCTGGATAAAATATAGCATTTCTTGGATTAAATAGAGTTTTTCTTGGATTAAGCAGAATGTTACTTTGAAAACAGAGTTTCTTGGGTTAAGTAAAGCATGTCTTTGAATAAACAGAGTGTTCCTGGGTTAAGTGTGTCTTAATGTCTTGGGTTAAGCAGAATGTTTTAATGTTTAATAAAGTGCTTCCTGGATTAAGAAGAGTATTCTTAGGATAAGTAGAGCGTTGCTTGGGTTTTGTAGAGTGTTTTGTAGAATAAACAGTAGTAAGAGTGTTTCCTGGAATGAGTTTTTCTTGATTTGAGTAGAGTCTTACTAGAGGTAGAGAGTCTCTTGGATTGTGTTTCTTAGGCTAAATAGAGTCTTTCCTGGAATAAGTAAAGCATTTCTTGGATTAGTTAAAGTTTTTCTTGGACTAAGCAGAGCATACATTACGATAAATAAAGTGGAGTTTTTCCTCATGTAGTGTTTATTTAGCTACAGAGTTTCTTTGGTTAAGTAGAGTGTGTTTTTTGGATAAAACTGAGCGTTTTGTTGATTTGAGTGTTTTCTGGATCGAGTAAAGCATTTCTTAGATAAGGTAGAGTTTTTCTTGCATTAGGTACAGTATTTTTTTTAGCATAAATAGAGCGTTTCCAGAGTTAAATTGAGTGTTTCCTTGGCTATGTAGAGCATTTTTGGTTTCTTTCTCTAGGGGACTGATGTAACCAAATTGCTCTTGAGAACATTTTTCTATTTGTGTAACCCAAATAATGCTAAATTGGGGGGTGGTCAGTATGGTCATAGGTATAAATTGAGAGTGGGAAATGATACATCCTCCTTAATAAAACAAGAAAAAGTTGAAAAAGTTCCAACATGAAGAAAAGGCATGATTTAATACTTAAAAATTCACCAGAATATGGAAATGAAATGTTTAACACGAAAGAAAAACCTGCAAATCACAATGTATTAACAAAACCTCCATCACTAATATTCAAGTTTCTGAACATACCTGACAAATGTTTCAATGAGTACAGTCCAGCCAAAGCATGCTATGGTGTAAGACGGATATTGCCCAAAAGTTTTTTTTTTTTTTCTCTCCATGGCTTCTTCAGGGCTCAGTGCAGCTTTTATCCCTGTTGGAGGGTTCTTATTATTTCACTATTTTGGAGGGGTGCTAAGGATAGAGGAGTGTGCATATTGTGAAGTCCCTTGAGGCAAATATAAGTTGAAATTGACTTGATATAACACAAAGAGAGCAGAAAATAAGACACCTCTTATATATGCATGAACATTCTTATCCTTCACCCTAATTAAAACATTATTAGACTCTATAAAATGCATTTGTTTTCTAGAGATATCCTCAACTGGAAAGAGTTGGAAAGAGAAGCATTTTGAGTCCAAGAAGGATAGGATGAGTGTTTGTCAAGGGGAAAGCCAAGTGTCCACCAGCCCTAATGAGCACACATGGGTGGTGAATGAATCATGAGTACACAAGATCGAAGGCTACCCCTGTAACTCCAGACCCACATACAGTATGTGAGCCAGTCAATGGAAGGTAGTTGTACAGCAATACTAGGTAGGCACATGTTATGGATGTTGAGTACTGAGACATGTGTCTGTCAGATTTATGAGAACTAAATAAATAAGCAAGTAAAGAAATATTTATAAAAAATATTTGCTATACAACAGTTTTCAGTAACTCCACCCTTATATCACACCGTGTGCATGTGCAAATTAATGGCATTTCAATTAATTCCAATGGGAAAAACTGATTTGATAAAGGAGCAAATTGAATTACGAGCTTGACCATGGAACAAATTAAACTTGTAAGTCAAGGTACCACTCTAATTTGAGAGGAAACAAGAATTCCACCATTTAACTTTCTCAAACTTTGTTTCCGACTGGACAAAATCTAACCCTTACAGGGGTTTTGGCTGCTCATGGGTGTGACCGATATGATTACTGATCACTTTTCAGATTCCAGGATTCTTCTGTTCTGCATAAAAACTTAAAAAACTAGAAGCACTCGGAGAGCGCAGACCTCCGCCAAGGCTGATCAGTGCCCCCCCCCCGAGGGCCCCCTTACGCCAAGGAGGTTATGTATTTGCCAGGGTTTGTTTGTTTGTTTGTCTGTCTGTTTGTCTGTCCATTAGTGTGCAACATAACTCAAAAAGTTATGGACAGATTTTGATGAAATTTTGTGGTCTGCAACCCCCCCCGTGGGCCCCCCCACCCCCGATCACCACCAAAATTGAATAATTTCTTCCTTATCCCATTTCCAACAAACCCTGAAAATTTCATCAAAATCTGTCCATAACTTTTTGAGTTATGTTGCACACTAACGGACAGACAAACAAACAAACAAACAAACAGACAAACAAACAAACCCTGGCAAAAACATAACCTCCTTGGCGGAGGTAAATATCTTTTCCACAATGATGTGAAACAGCGTAAGGTTCATCTATCTTAATCTTTAGTCTTTTGATTTTGACCAAAAGGAAAGACCTGTAGTGGGAAGGTGTTTTTTTTTCTACATTTAATCTCCTGCAGCTTTAAATAAACAAATAACTGTAATCTGTTACATTAGAGAGGAAAACATAAATTATCTTGTGATGAAGCAATTAGAACTGTTACATATTTCTCCACAGCATTACATTTTAACAGGGTAACTAGTAATCGCTCTTGCCAGTGCTTGTTTTAGCCGATCAGAAACAGTAACATTGGCTGCCCAGCCTTTGATGTTCCCGAATAAACCTAGATGCAGTCTTGATGAATGTTATTAGTGTCACTTGTGTGGAAAAAGTCTTCCATTTGAAGAGTGCTGGGCTGACTGCCCATTAAGCTTGAGCTCATTAAATTAACAAGGATCAGTTTGTTCCACAGGTACATCACTTAGCTATGATCAGCAAACAGTTAATTTATCTCTGTAGATGAGGACACTTATCTTGTTCATACAGGTGGGTTTGTTTGTTGAGGTAATTAGAAATTAATTTGCGTCCAGTAAGCTGTGTGGGAAAAAAGAAATGCTGCAAGCTATGTTGTTACCACAAACTTACAGAGTCTGCACTACTTTGACAGAAATCTCTAGTATTGACATCCCTGTTCTGAATTAGCTACATTGCCATTTAGCTTCAACAGCCTACCTCCAATGTGGAAGGAAAACCTTTTGCAGTGCTGCTTACACCTGAAGCGTCAGGACTGTACACTTCAGTTTACAGGCAGATATCCAAAAATCCATCCATTTTCAGTTTTGTTTTTATTATCTCTCTGGTCAAGATGCCTCACACTCCTTCTGCTGCATGTTTTTCTAACCATGGGATGTGAATGGGTGGGTGTTTTGAAGTGGCTGAAGAAAAAGGATTCCTCGCAGAGTGTCAAGGACAGTCCACATCTGGCCCTGAAAATCCATAAAGCTACATATCATCTTGGTCCATGCACCTCCAATGGTTCTCTGAGCTTTGGCGTGAAGCTGGTTGATTTAATTTGACAATCAATATGTTTGCTGTGAGCATAAGCCACGGTAATCTTTTTACAGCACCTCCTCTCTCTCTCTCTCTCTCTCTCTCTCTCTCCTCTCATCCTCTGCCCTTGAGTCAATCCTTCCACCCCTCCATTGTAACACCAAGGCTATGATTGCACCTAACAGGCTTTATAGTTAGAAAGAGCAAAAAAAAAAAGAGACAGACAGAAAAGAGGGAAGAGGATGAAAAATTGATATCAAGAAGAGTGAAGTAACCCCAAACACCCCACACCCCACACCCCACCCCAGAGTCTGCGTGGCACAAGGTCCTTTGCTCTGAGACTTGGTCCCATAAAAGTGGATTATAGGAAATAGGTTGCTGCTACTGCTCGCCATGCTCCCAGAATGCAGCAGGACAACTCATCTTTTTGACACGAAATGAAACACAATTGCTTTGGTTCAAACATAGACAAATCCTAAATGGTGTATCAGCTAAAGTGAAATGGACTCGTACTCTATCGCAAGCACTTTCAATACATCTTGGAGTGAGTGGACTGAGGTGCAAATAGTCATTTAAACAAGATTTTTTTGTTTGTTTTTGCAGGAATTTGTGCATGCTGCTTGCTCCAGGTGTTTTTCCCTATACCACAGCACCCCTTTCAGAGATTTATACGATGCATCCAACATTCCATACTATATACAGCATAGACTATATCTATACAAAAATTCAGTATACTTTTGAGTACATAAATTGTAGGTGCAGTTTCTTAAAACTCCGCTTTGTGTCCAGTTCTTGAGCTAGAGTCATTGACATGAGACTTCTTTGAAAGTTTGAACTATTTGCTAAAGAAAAATGATTCACATTACAACAAAAACCTTACAAACTAGAAAAGCACTTGGAGAGTGCAGACCTCCACCAAGGCAGATCAGTGCCACCCCAA
Organism: Sphaeramia orbicularis; assembly: GCF_902148855.1. Lineage (NCBI taxonomy): Eukaryota > Metazoa > Chordata > Actinopteri > Kurtiformes > Apogonidae > Sphaeramia > Sphaeramia orbicularis. The sequence goes on along the minus strand of NC_043968.1, from coordinate 69,203,453 downwards.
GGTTTGTCTGTCTGTTTGTTTGTCTGTCTGTCTGTGTGCAAGATAACTCCAAAAGTTAAGGACAGATTTGGATGAAAGTTTCAGGAAATGTTAATACTGGCACAAGGAACAAATTATTAAATTTTGGTGGTGATCGGGGGTGGGGGGGCCTTGGCGGTCTGCGCTCTCCGAGTGCTTTTCTAGAAAAGAGAGCGCAGACCTCTGCCAAGGCAGATCAGTGGGCCCCTGTGACCCCCCACCCCCAATCACCACCAAAATTTAATCATTTGTTCTTTGTGCCAGTATCATCATTTCCTGAAATTTTCATCCAAATCTGTCCATAACTTTTGGAGTTATCTTGTACACAGACAGACAGACAAACAAACAGACAAACCAACGCCAGTCAAAACATAACCTCCTTGGCGGAGGTAAAAATAAAGAATCTTTCATCCATTACAGGAAATCAATCAAGAAATGTAGTCACGGTCAAAGACTGTTGCGCTCTGACCCCCTACTAGCTGATGCAGGTTACTGATTTTAACAGGTAATACAATACAGATGTTCATAACCAAGCATTCATTCATTCATTCATTCATTCATTTTCTGAACCCGCTTTATCCTCACTAGGGTCACGCGGGTCGCTTGGGGCCTATCCCGGCTACATAGGGGCGAAGGCAGGGTACACCCTGGACAAGTCGCCAGTTCATCGCAGGGCTGAACATATAGAGACAAACAATCACTCACTCTCACATTCACACCTATGGGCAATTTAGATTAACCATAACCAAGCATATTAAACAAGATTAATGCTACAAATTAGGCAACAGTTATTTCTTTTGAACATTCAATTTAAATATTGTACCTTTCAAATTTAAATTATTTCACACTAATTTGCATTATGGCTCTAACATAAATAGTAGAATGGATCTTTTCAGACACACTCCTCAGAGAGTGAATACATGTAGTTCCTGAAAGCTTCCTCATCAGCTGGTGGCACATAACTTTGGTAACCTCTACCAGCATGTGTATAATACCTCAGAGTATGCCAGTATCAATGCAGTTCTATGGATTGTACTCACTAATGCCAAATTACCACTTTTGGTGCTAGATTTAGCTTCTTTTCAGACTATCCTAGCAACTTTTTTTCTATTTGGTCCATTTATATTGTTAATGTAGACTGTACTGTACAGTAAAACTGAATCTTAAGATGCTTCACTAATTCCTCTTTGTCTCCTGTTGTTGTGCACCTCATTTCCTTTTCCTTCCCTTTGGAAAGTTTTATCTGAGGGGTCAGGACATTTGTTGCCCCCACCAGAATGAGGCCCGGATGATGGCCTGGTGTTCACTCTGCCACTAGATTCACAAGCATCGCTAAGTAGCATATCAAACATGTGACATTCCTGCAAATGAATTGCATGCTGTGCAGACAAATGTTTGAGCATATTGGAAGGATTTCCCCTTTCTGAAGAAACGGACGCTTTGCAAGTGTTACGAGTGGTCCTAGTGTCATCTTTTTGGAGTGTTTCTGTCTCAACGCTGGCTATGTTCTCACCAAAACAATGCAGCATGCGTGTGACACCATCAGACATACACAACGAAGGTGGAATCGATAAGCAGAATTGTTAAGCAGGCAGGCAAACGATTCCAAGGAACTGAACTACCGGGAACCATTTGACCTTGAAAAAGTAGGTCAAGGTCACCTATTTTCAATAGGCTTCTGCTCCATGCCAAGATACATCCACAGTATAAATGTGGTGCAGATATGTCAATGCATTCTTCAGATAATACGATTTTGTCATTGAATGGACAAACAGACAGACAGACGGACAGATAGACGGGCAGACAGATGACAAAACGATTACAATATCCCTTGGCTGAGGGATAAAAACCAAAGCTAACTGAAGAAAATGAAGCAAAAACTAAACAACCACACATAAATAAAAGTAACTCCTCCAGAGTGTCTCTTTTAGGTCACTTTATCCGGTTCCTAAGCCCGGAAAAAGGAGGAGGGTTGGACTTGGGACATAATTGACAAAGTATAGTTCATTTGTAGTTCTAAACATATTTAGGGTGTTTTTATACTCACTTTTGTCTCTAACACAATGTTATTTTGTTCTCCTACATCGTTCATTACAATTACATGCACATTTACAATTATGCAAATGAGGCAATGATGTCATTTAGCAACTTCTTGCATTTTTAAGGACAGACAAGAGATACTTTCCGTACTGAGGATGTGGAAACACTGATTTTACTGTCATGTACATAATACTACCATCTACTACCTACTGTTTCACCTGGTCTGGTATTGCCAGACTTGTATAATATTATGGGATATTTATGCTGGAGAAGTGTTTGCATGCTGTGATATTTACCCTGAACTCGTTTGCAACACTAATGGGTTTATCCTCTGGTTCTGGACATATTGAAAAATCTTGATTGCTGTTTTATTAGCTGTCTAATTAGCATGTTATTATGGAATTCCCAGTTGTGTACCTTGATGATTCAGTCTGGGCATCAGGAAGCAATAGTAAACCACATACACGACTCTTACAAATCACTGATACAGTCAACACAGTTTTACACAAATAATGTGCATTTTCAGATGTGAACTACAATGCATAGCTAGTACTCATCAAATAGAAAAGCATTCACCCAGCGCTTGTAGATAGACGCCATGCATCTGTCTTTTCTGATGAAAGCATTCAGTAACATTCTCATGTCATTGTCCTTTTTGTTTCAGTCGATTCTTTTCTCAATAGAGACACGCCACAGATGACTTTAAACTCAGTTCCATGGGTTTTACTGGTGAATCAATGTTGTAGAAGAAGACAGTGTTTCCATGTTCACTATGGAGCCTCTGAACATCCAAATGGGTCATATCTGATGACCACGAAAAGATGACAAACTGTATTTTACGCCAATTATTTACGTGTATTGGATTAGTGGATTAGTGTCCCAGACGTTATTTGATATTTTAGATCAGTGGATGCTTGGTGGTTGTTTGGACCTTTATTGGTTAAAACTATTGTATAATTTCATAAATTACAAATTATACCATCAAGATTTACAGTATTAACCTTGCAGCTGCATTTTATACCAATTATTTACATGTATTGATGGGATTAGATATTAAAGATTTTAGATGAGTAGAAGCTTTGAGTCACTGGTGGATGTTTGGATCTTTAAGGGTTAAGCATAATAAACACCATACGAAATTTAAGCCATTTTATCTTCATTAGTTTTTGAGATTCTGAGGCTTTTAAAATGGAGCACAGCACTAATGTTACTGTAAAAATAAGTGGTTCAAAGAAAGATGCAAAGTTAAGGAGATCATTGCTTTTGAATGATTCATGACAGATGTATGAAATTTTCAGGAGTTGTTTAAAGGTATGAGATGACAAACTGCAATTTATACTAATTATTTACAAGTATTGATTGGATTAATGGCACAGCCTATATTTGAAATTTTATTTCAGTAGATGCTTTTGGAAGCCAGTGGATGTTTAGGCCTTTATGGGTTAAAATGGTACCATGGCCAGAAAAACAGCTTGTTATGCTTAGTGCTATCCATATAGTGCTTGTAGTCAATGTTTGAAAGGGTTTGCGAAATCTTTGTAGGCCTTTGTCAGTGAATCTAGGTTGGGTGTAGGTCTTAATTTCTGTCTTTTGTCTCCTAAAGGACATGTTGAAAAGGGAATTTTCAGTAGATTGGCAAAAAGATCTGATCTGGTGGTGAATGTGATTGTCTAATGATTCTGTCTCCAACAGTGTTGTATAAAGTACTGGAAAGCCACACTTGAGTAGAAGTACAGGTACTTTACCAAAAATTGCTTTGTTAGAAGTTCAAGTTAGCAACTGAAATGCTACTCAAGTTAAAGTCTTTAAGTATCTAGTATTTACTTTATTTAAGAAAATCATATAATCTACAATTAAATGTACTCAAGTAATGAAAACAAAAGTACAAGTAAATGTTAATGACAACCAAAAGCTGTCAGAATTTTGAATATTATAAAGTTTATTCAGGATTTTAAAACATGGTAAAGTAAAAGACAAGCAGTCAAAATATTGAAACGGATGCCTACAACACACACTTCAAAAAGAAGGTTTCAAAAACCTAAACAGGAGTAGGTTGCTGCTGTTATTAAAAATGTCAGAGTTTTGGGAAAAAAAAAAAAAGAAAACTTTGTAGCTTATGTAGCACCTCAGAACATGGAACCAACATTACACTTTGTAAACAAGGACTCAAAATCTAAACCAGTGACATAAAACCAACCTGTTTCATTCAACTCTCCCTCATATCAACAGATCATCGACAGGTTCAGTGTGAACCATCGTTTGCACGTTCTTTACGTTATTAGGCCCAATGACAAATCAGCTTCCTGACTTTGTTGCAGTCGCCGGTAATTTCAGTGGTGAAAACACCTAATTTCCTTTCATTTATTTTTTTTGTAACAATTAACAATAATGTGCATTAAAATGTATTAGAGTAGAAGTATGCAATTAACTTAGGAAATGTAGAGAGGTAAAAGTGAACGTAAACAGAATAAAAAATACTCAGTACAGTACAAATTCTCCCAAAACATACTTGAGTACAGTAGTGAAGTATTATTACTTTGTTACTATACAACACTGGTCTCCAATACGGTAAATCAGATATGTGGTCTTTCAACATAAGCCCAGTAGTATCTGTAGGGCTGTTCCAGTGACCTGAAATCACTGTGAGATGTTGGAGTGACTTTTTGGATGTAGGATATTTCAGTTCAAACTCCACAAAATTAACGACCAAAAGGTTTGTGAACATTAGACTAATGAAACTGGCTAAATACACAAGACAGATGCTTTGGTGGTGTTAATGCACCACTGGGAATATCAGTCACCAACACAGAACCTTTGTGTTTTTATTCACTCCATTGCAAGCAGGAGTTACACTTAAATTTGGCTTAGCTTTCAGATCCAGGTGTCTCAATCTCAGCAGTAGTATTTCATCACCAGACTCTTTCTACAGTGGGGGAAGACATGCTGATATAAAATTTGTCTAGTTTTAGTGAAAGCTTTGGAAAGGACAGAAATGTAAAAAGTGACTTTTCTTGTGTGTGTCTGCTGTGTTTTATTATGAGGTTCAAAGGGGCAGTCAGATAGAAGTCAAACACTGTCTGTTGGCTTTAAGAGTCATAATAGTAATAGTAACTGTTGTAAATATGGTGAGCTGGTTGCAAACAGCGGCTTTTCATAATGAGATGTTTTAAATATTTCCAAAAGCTTTTTTCAGCTTTAATGCTAACTTTAGCCTCCCATTATTAGCATGACTACTATGGCTGAAGTATTTGGAGTAGCTCCACTTAGGGATGGGAATCTGATCCATACGTGTATTCTTAAGCTATGTAATGAGCAAAGTGTCCAGGGGAGACGATTAAGAATTTAAAAAAACCCTGTCAAATATTATTATGCGTCTGCTTTTGTTCACATATCACAGGCACCTACAAAGATTAGGAGAAATGTTTGATGTAGCCTGTCTAGTTTTTCTTACTTTTCATTCATCCTTTTGCATTATCTTGTTTTCCTTTAGTGTTCTTTTTTAGCAGAGATAAATAAAAAGTTTCCCCCAGGTGTTTGTTCTTATCTTTGCCTGCAGCTCTCTGTTTTGCCCTCAAGCTGGGGGACACCAGCCTGCCGAGCACACATTCACCAACTATTTCAGCCTTGTAGCTTTTTCCGAACAGGGTATGATTTAAAGATATATGTGTCTGCATTCATTATAGAAACATAATAGGTGTTTTGCTTATAATATTAATCCCTTCCTCTGTGAATATGTTATAAAAAAAAAAAAAAAGGGATAATTATTCAAGAAAAAACCCGTGTGACCTCCAAATCCCTGTCTGTGAATGATTGAGGATACCAACACCTGGACACGGTGCTAGAACATGCCAGGATTGTAGACATATATATATATATGAGCTGGTTTTCTACTGTTTAAAATTTGTAGCCGTGCCTTAGACTGTTGAACCTCATACAGAGGGTTTAGTGGAAAATATACTTATAGTCATTAAGCCATAAAGGCCCAGCGCTACATTTGTGTCAGTTCCCAAATGAATTTTCTCTATATCTGACTTTTCTTAAGTGATTCATCACCATTTATTATAATATTATCTTCTGTACTTTGTGTTTTATCAGTATAAATCAGGTATTTTCCTATATTTAATTTACTGATCATGAAGATGTTCATAAAAGCTCAGGTTAAAGTTGGGGGCATTTTATCAAAAGGAAAGAAAACTGCAGAAAAAGTGACGTTTTTCAGTAAAATCTATCATTAACTGAATATAAAACAAGCATTTCCATCCACTGTCATTGATCCAACTGCATTGGTTTTACTGGTGAATCAATGTTGTAGAAGATGACGGTGTTTCCATGTTCACTACGGCGCCTCTGAACGTCCAAATGGGTCATATCTGATGACCCTGAAAAGATGAATAACTACATTTTACACCAATAATTTACATGTATTAATAGGATTAGTGGATCAACAGGTATTAAACAGTTTAGATCAGTTGATGGTTTTGGTTGGTGATGAATGCTTGGGTCTTTATGGGTTAAAGCAGTCTTCACACTGTCAGTTCAGAATTACCTCTCATATACAGGGGTTGGACAAAATAATGGAAACACCTTCACCTCAAGATGATAATGCCCCAATCCATACAGCTAGAATTGTTAAAGAATGGCATGAGGAACATTCTAATGAAGTTGAGCATCTTGTATGGCCGGCACAGTCCCCAGACCTCAACATTATTGAGCATTTATGGTCAGTTTTAGAGATTCAAGTAAGACGTCGATTTCCACCGCCATCGTCTCTAAAAGAGTTGGAGGGTATTCTAACTGAAGAATGGCTTAAAATTCCTTTGGAAACAATTCACAAGTTGTATGAATCAATACCTCGGAGAATTGAGGCTGTAATTGCCGCAAAAGGCGGACCTACACCATATTAAATTATATTTTGTTGATTTTTTAAGGTGTTTCCATTATTTTGTCCAACCCCTGTATGTATGATATGTTTTTTTTGTCTTGAGATGTGGTCCGTTCTAGATCTGTGTTCCTAAACAGATTCACATACACAAAAGCAGTGGTGGTGGAAGTGTTCAGACCTCATACGGAAAAGATTCAAAGATTTTTTTTTATTGTCAGTTCACTAGATGCTCAGGACCTGCTGCTGTGGTTCTGCTTCTGTCCTGCCTTCATCGTTATTACTCATTTATCCGTGTAGTTGTGATAATGTTTATTATACAGTTACATATATAGGTTTCTGTTGTCGGTAAAACAGCTGCAGTAGTTATATGTCCACTGATGATGCTTGTATTTGGAGTAGTACTATTAACAGTTATGGGTATTTGTACTAGTTATTGGTAGTTATACTAGCAACAGCAGTTCTAGTTACCCTGGGCCCTTGACGCAGGGTATTGTCATCTGTTTGTCATCCGTCCATACTGTATGTGCAAAAACTTTGACGTGGACTGAAGGCCGAGGGTTTTCAAATGCGAGCATGTTATGTTTTGTAACAGTTGGAGTGCAGGTTGCTGTGCAACCATGTGTCTCCACCCCAATCACTCTCTCTCTCTTTCTTTAACCCTCTCTCTTTAACCCCAACTGGTCAAAGCAGACAACCATCCTCACGAGTCTGGGTCTGCTCCAGGTCTCTGTCTGATAAAGGAAGTTTTTCCTTCCCCTGTCACGTGTTTGCTCCTGAAGGATTCTGTTGGTGTCTGTGAATGTGTTACGGCACGACACTCAGCGTGGACCCAAATGCACAAGACTCTCAAGGGTCAGTGGTAAAAAGGATTTATTTTAACAAATACACAAAAAGGCAAAAATGGATGAACAAAGGGAGGAAGCACAACGCACTCTATACTAAACTAAAAACCTGATATACAAAACATATGGATCAAGATTCAAGATACTTAACAAAAGGAGTTCTTCTCATAGACACAGACACAATGCACTGACAACAGACAAAGGGAGAGAGGAGAATATACAGGGGTTGGACAAAATAATGGAAACACCTTAAAAAATCAACAAATTATAATTTAATATGGTGTAGGTCCGCCTTTTGCGGCAATTACAGCCTCAATTCTCCGAGGTATTGATTCATACAACTTGTGAATTGTTTCCAAAGGAATTTTAAGCCATTCTTCAGTTAGAATACCCTCCAACTCTTTTAGAGACGATGGCGGTGGAAATCGATGTCTTACTTGAATCTCTAAAACTGACCATAAATGCTCAATAATGTTGAGGTCTGGGGACTGTGCCGGCCATACGAGATGCTCAACTTCATTAGAATGTTCCTCATGCCATTCTTTAACAATTCTAGCTGTATGGATTGGGGCATTATCATCTTGAGGTGAAGGTGTTTCCATTATTTTGTCCAACCCCTGTATAGGGGAAGGAGGAATCACATTCAGGTGTGGGTGGAACACAGGAGGAACACCAGGTGCAAGCAATGAGGGAATTAGGGGAGACAATGACAAGACAGACAGAGTGCAGACAAAAACAGGAAGGTGACCACCATCACCAAAATAAAACAGCATGAGACAAAACCAAAACCCTAAAGTAAATCAACACAAATGACGACGCATGACAGAGTGGGCTTAAAAGTCTGGTTTAGACCAACTCTATGTAAAGTGTCATCAGATAACTTTTGTTATGATGTGAAAATTTCATTGATTAACTAGGTTAAGGTGGTGCAGTGGTTAGCACTGTCGCCTCTCATCAAGAAGGTCCTGGGTTCGATTCCTTTCTGTTTGGAGTATGCATGTTCTCTCCGTGTTTGTGTGGGTTCTCTATGGGTACTCCGACTTCCTCCCACAATCCAAAAACATGCACTGATAGGTTAACTGGTCAACCTAAAATTGCCCATAGGTGTGAATGTGAGAGTGATTGGTTGTTTGTCTCTATATGTCGGCCCTGCGATGAACAGGTGACTCGTCTAGGGTGTATCCTGCCCTCACCCATAAGTAGCTGGGATAGACTCCAGTACCCCCCACAACCCTCTTGAGGATAAAGCGGGTTCAGAAAATGAATGAATGACTTGATTGACATACAGAGGGCTGAAATACCATTTTTCTCTCTTTGTTTTTAAACGCAGTGGTACCTTGACTTATGAGTGCACCAACTTAAGAGTTTTCCGAGTTATGAACCGTTGCTCGGTCGATTTTTTTGCTTTGAGTTGCAAGTCAAAAGTTATTAGCGAACCTTAGATATGCTGCTGCTAGTTATCGTAACCAATAAAAAGAAAACTGTTGGAGGACAGCTCGTAGGTACTCTGGTGGTGGATCCTCCATCTCTCTGCTCACCACGGCATCTTGAGGAGTACTGACAGGTTCCTCCTGTCAACCCCATTTTTATGAAAAAAGTTATGATGTATTTAATTAAAATTTATCTTATTTTAGTTCATTAGATTTTTAAATGTAATTCTAAATTTGAAGATTATGATGATATTAGGTATTACAGGTATTGTCTCCTGCTGCACAACTAAGTCTGGTCACTGTCTAGAGGGGAGGTGCTGAAATGCTTTGCTGCATGTCTGGAAGAGGTGAAAAGAGGTCGTCCAGAACACGTTAAATACATGTGCATACGTCAATATGTGTTGGAGATAAGTTTAATATAAGTTACACATAGAGTAGAAATAGGTTTTGGATACACTAGATATTATCTCAACGTACTTCAACTTATGGGGCTAGAACGGATTAATGGCATTTCAATTAATTTCAATGGGGAAAACTGGTTTTATATATGGGCAAACTGAGTTACGAGCTCGATCACAGAACAAATTAAACTCAAAAGCCAAGGTACCACAGTATTTACAATAGTAGTGGCAGTGCAATGCCGTTACAGTTATGCAGTGAGGAGGTGCATAATGGTCGTGTGTCACTGTACCTCAGTGCAATAATCACAACACATGCACCTTCTTTTCAGTTTTACCATGTACATATCGCATTCTACCTGTATATATATATATATCCCTATATGTTGTATATATTTCTTTTATCCGTAGTATAGAGTTGTACTATAGAGTTGGCTATTTGCATATTTTAATATTTCTTTATAGTTTTTGTATATTGTCAATATTTTTCGGTATATATTTGTGTGATATTGTTATGTAGTTGGGTTTTTTTTTTGGTACTTTAAGTGCTAAACAAGAAACAGAACTGCTAAAATGGTTTTCACTGTTCCTGTAACAGTGTCAACAAAGATCTATTCTATTCTATTCTATTCTATTCTATGTCTGATGGAGGCTGGTTGTTACTGACTTTACTCAGATACATGATAATACAACACTACATTTACATCCATTCTTTCTTGTTTCTTTCTTTTTCTCGTTCACCTCCTCAGGGACAACAACTTCATTAAGGACTTTCCTCAGCTCGCAGACGGTCTAATGGTTATTCCCCTGCCCGTGGAGGAACAGTGTCGGGGGGTGCTGTCAGAGCCCCTACCTAACCTGCAGCTTCTCACAGGTGAGGGAGTCATTTTCAGTCAAAATATGGAACAAACACATCTAGACTTGCTCAATGGCTCCATACCAAGAACTGTAATGATGAGTATGATCATCATTTAAAAAAAAAAAAAAAAAGAATAACCCATAAAGTCCAATCTAATCAACAAGAGGGTCAGAAAACAGTCAAGAGTCAAAGACGTAAAACCTACAGCATATGAAGTGCAGTCCTAACCTGTGATGCTGAGAATGATTCCATGTGCTTTCAGATATTATCTTGACTGGCTGTTTCACTTTACAAAATGATTATGGAAAAAAGTATACTCCCCCCAAAAAAAACAAAAAACAAAAACAAAAAAATAAAGAAAGATCATAAGTTCAGCAGTTTTGTTTTGTTTTGAAAACATGTAAATGCATGTGAGGGAAAATAACATGCATGCAAAAAGAAAAATGTCCTACATAGAAGATTTCTAAAACTAAGAACTAGAGAAGCCGAAAAGAAATATAAAACCTATAAAAATAAATGAATAAGTATCATGAGGGCAAACAAAAAATAGTATTGTCACAAATTACTGAAACTCCATAGTAGTAATACCCAGGAAATATGGAAAGTGTCTACTAAAATATAAACATCTGTTTAGGAAAAAAAAAATCTATCGAGCAAACATTTAAAGCTGAACGAGCTCTGTCCTCTCAGTCCAAATGAAAAGACTATAATGATCGAGAACCTCAAACCATTTCATGTTGTTATGGACACAGAGAAAACAATTGGACTCTAATCAGTGATTGGTGGTGGAAGCTGTCAGTCACTTATTTAACCCGCCTACCTGCCTGAAAATGGCTGTGATTAGAAAAAAGTCTGTGTCATAGATCGTAGCTTTTCAACAGCAAACATCTCATGTCCTTCCACACCCCTTGAATTACAATATGCTGAAAGAGAATTAAGGATTTTTTGCCCCAGGGATGATTTTGAAAAAAGGTGTTCATCTTTGCAGATGTTTATGTTCATTAATTCTGATCACACAACTGTGTCTGCTTCATTCACCTCAAGGTTCTTTTTTGCATCTTTTCAAAAGTTCGCTTAAAATTTGTTCATTATTTTACGGAAACAAGGTTTGGGCTGTTCATTATTTACCAAATTTCTCTAAAAGGGATATTGTTAGTTCTTACAGTTGTGACTTCAGATCCTTTAAGTTGAATTGGAACGATGTGAAACATGTCATTCCTTATCGCTATTGTTTTCTTTCTTGATGTGGAATTGCCTTTAACAAAGGAACACCAGCATATCTATACTCGTACCATACCATACCAACTTTATTTATAATGCACTTTAAGAACTTTACAGCTGGCCAAAGTGCCGTACACAAACAATAAAACCAGGGATTAAATAAGTAAAAACAGTGATTACAGAGGTAACACAGGGTGCAAAGTGGGCTAAGAACAACAAAATACAACCATCATAAAAACAAAGACAACTTAAAATCAGATAATCAGATACAGCATCATATATATATATATATATATATATATATATATATATATATATATATATATATATATATATATATATATATATATATATATATGATGCTGTATTTAGCTGTATTTATCTTACACACACACACACACACACAAAAAGAAACATGTCACTCATTGATTAAAAGCCAATGAGAAAAAGTGTGTTTTTGGACGTAATTTAAATATAGGCAGAGACTGAGACTGTTACGTTTTCTACCATCATTACCAGAGGACAATAGGACATGAACAGTAGGACTATGCAGCTGTAACAATATTTAATGTAGTAACTGGTAACTACAACAGTGTTTCATAAAAAGGTTCTTTTTCTTTGTATATTCCAGTGTTCAACATCAAATCAGAATCAGAATACTTTATTAATCCTAGGGGGAAATTGTTTCATGTTCCAGTCACTCCATTCAAGTAGGCTATAATAAAAAGTAGCAGGAAAGAAATGATCAATACAATATATATAAAACACTCTATTAAGACATACAATTAGAACAGCAGTTTGTACAATTATGTTCTAGACAATATATTATCAATATGATAATTAAAGAAATATACATAAGTGTGCAAAAATAAAATTGTGTGTAATTGTCATTAAATATATATCAGTATGTTAATATGTTAACCCATAAAGACCCAAACCATCTGATGTAAAATGTTTAATACCTGTTGATCCACTAATCCTATCAATATCTGTAAATAGTTGAAATAAAATACAGTTTGTTATCTTTTCATGGTCATCAGATATGACCCATTTGGACATTCAGAGGCTCCTTAGTAAATGTGGAAACACTGTCACCTTCTACAACATTAATTCACTAGTAAAACCCATGGAGTTTGATCAATGACACACTTCTTTTATGTTCAGTTATTGATAGATTTTACTGAAAAAGTCACTTTTTCTTCAGATTTGCCTGTTTTGGATATAATCACCCTCACCTTTAATGTAAGCTTTAAGAAACATCTACATGATCAGTGAATTAAATACAGGAAAATACATGATTTACACAGAAAAAAATGCAAAATACAGAGGATAATATTATAATAAATGGTTATAAATCACTTAAGGTTAAAGAGAGAGAGAAAAAAAAAATGGGAACTGCAGCAAAAGTAGTGCTGGGTCTTTATGGCTTAAATATGTCAGATATGTGGATTATTTTGGGGTCGTAACACACCAAAACCATTACACATATGAAGAGCACATGTACAAGGACACACAAATATAAGCAAGGAGGATTTGCACTTCACCTCCCATTTCATCCTTTTATCCTGTTCTTGACCGTGCTGTTCATTCCCATGGGGGGGGGGGGGGGGGGGGGGGGGGGGGCACTCAGACATTTGGCTTCAAACACCCTCCACCTCTGCTCCCTAATCCTTCCATTAGCTAAATTGGCATTTGGTCCACACTGACCCCTGAGATTTTTTTTTGTACTGGATCTCAGCTTTTACCAATATTGTGTGGGAATGTCTTAGGTATAAAACAATTTGCAGAGCCAGAGAATCAAGGTTCCCATAAGCAGTAGGTTTTTTTTTTTCCCTCCTTGCTGTTAACTTTTCTGACTTAAGTTCTAAACTAGTGTGAAAGTTCGGTAATTGAATTGCAGAGAAAGGGAAGATTGCTCCCACTTCCAATGTCAACAATCCAATTGGAGCTCAAGCTGCACTATATATCTGCCATTGATCTGGGAGCAGCTGGGATATAGGCCACAACAATAAACGATGTTAAGGCAATAATAGATAACGCTGGATCTTCGATAAGCAGACAAGATGAAATGAAGAAATTCATCTATTCATTTATTTTGAATTTTAGCTGCTCCCTACAAATCATAGTTTTGTAATGTCTTTGAAATTGTATTGGTGGTCTTCTTTTCTGTCTTTCTTAGGGGATGCTCAGTTCAGTGAGGCGGTGGGGTATCCCATGGTCCAACACTGGAGAGTGCGCAGCAATCTGTACAAAGTCAAACTCAGCTCCATCACTTTATCTACAGGTAAGTGTGTCCATTATATACAGCATAGTGAGAGTTATGTCATTGGTTTTACTGAATTTTACCAGTCTTTATATACATTTTGCATATCGTCATGTTAATATTTAATCTATGCAAGCAGGCGTGCAGAACTGCAATGTTTTCTTTTCTTCAAAAACCAAAAGAGCTGTGGTGTCATCGCATAATTATGCAACATTTATTATTTTATTATATTTATTTTTTTTATTTTGTTTCATTTTATTTATTATTATTATTATTTATTCATTTATTTTATTTTATTTTTTCTTTTTCGTTATTTGTCATTCTCTTTTCAATAACAAAATGCAGGAAACATGTGCAAAGCCTGAAAAGGCATACAAGAAACCTGAACTAAAATGGTTATAAAGGTGAAGTCACTGTTTACTATGACCTCTGACCCCATGACAAGAAGCAGCATGAACAGTTAGAAACTTCTGACATGAGTTAAATGAAACCTAGTGTAAAACATCACAAATTGAATACAGTAAATCACATATTGTCTGAAGAAAAGGGTTCAATGCATGTTGAGTGCAAAGGGAGGTCACAGTAAATACTACTGCTTTGGCTAAGTTACGTCAAGTCTTTTGTCAGTTTTAGTCACGTAAGTTTTAAGTGGTAAACACTGTGATTCAGTTCCCCAATTCTGATTAGGAGGAGAATCAAACAACCATCATCCACCAAGGCCTGTTGAGCAACTCAAGTCTTAGAAAAAGCAGGATTGGACACCAAGTCTACCTGCAGAAGGGGAACAGATGAGTAAAAACTGTAATAAAAAGGAAGGCCAACGAAACACAGTAGTGAATAGGTCTGTATCCTGAGGCATCAAAATCTGCATTTGTTCAATATTTGCAAACTTTAGTTAAGTACTGTTTTTGTATCTGTTGTCAGTTAAATCAGAGGTGTCAAACTCATTTTAGTTCAGGGGCCACTTACTGCCCAATTTGATCTCCAGGGGGTCTGACCAGTAAAATAATAGCACAATAACTTAGAAATATGATAACTCCAAATTGTTTCTCTATGCTTTAGTGCCGAACAGTAAAGGATGAAAACATGTACAAACTATCCTTTCACATAAATAAATGAAAACCTAGCATTTCTTAAGAAGAATACATGCAATTTGAACAGTATTATGGCTTACAAATGTACTTTAAACATTAGCCTCATAGCAAAACTGCCCAAGTCATATTTTTGGCCAAATTGTGATATCTGTTTAACTTCACTCTCCAAGCACTGTCACTTCATTTTACGCAGATATCCCAATTTGGCCAAAAATATGACTTAGGCAATTATGTTATGAGGTTTACAATAACTTCTAGATGATAGTGGATCTACAAAGGCACAAAATATTTAGTAACAGGCAGAATATTGACACTATTGACTTTTTTTTTTCTTTTGCACTTCACAAATTCATCCCACAGACCATATTGGAACCTCTAGCAGGCCAGTTTTGGTCCATGGGCCTTATGTTTGACACCCTGAGTTAAATAAATGAATTCAGGGTTGTAGTACACAATGTAGGAAAGATGCTATTAGCATAAAGAATACAGTGGTACCTTGACTTATGAGTGCACAATCTTACAAGTTTTCTGAGTTATTTGAGTCAGTTTTTTGCTTTGAGTTGCGAGTCAAAATCTGAGTTACAAGTGGGCTTCAGATATGCCGCCGCTAGTTGTCGTAGCCAGTAAAAAAAAAAAAATGTGTATTGAGTATTTAATGTAAATTCATTTTATTTTAGTTTGTCAGTTTTTAAAATGTAATTCTAAATTTGAAGATTATGATGATATTAGGTATTACAGGTATTATCTCCAGCTGTACAACAATGAATGAAATGAAATGAAATGCTTTGTCACATGTCTGGAAGAAGTGAAAAGAGGTTGTCCAGAACACGTAAAATACATCTACATACGTCAACATACGTTGGAGATAAGTTCAATATAAGTTACGCATACAGTAGGTTCAAAGCACATTACTCATAGGTTAGAAATAAGTTTTGGATATGCTACACATTATTTCCACGCATTTCGACTTATGGGGCTGGAATGGATTAATGGCGTTTTGATTAATTTCAATGGGGAAAATTGATTTGACATTCAAGCAAATTGAGTTACGAGTCGTGGAACGAATTAAACTTGTGAGTTAAGGTATCACTGCACTAAGGAAAACTAACAATCAGCTCGTTCATACCATCTTCATGTGCACAAAATCCTTATCTTTCTTGACCTGTCAGGATTCTCCAAGGTTCTGAAAACCCTGTCAGCTGAGAGCACACGTGACGAGCTGCTGGATTTTCTCGAGCACTACGGCAGCCACTATGTATCTGAAGCCCTGTACGGATCTGAGCTCAGCTGCAGCATCTACTTCCCCAGCAAGAAGGCCCAGCAGCAGCTCTGGCTGCAGTACCAGAAAGGTGAGCAGACTGACAGGTAGGCAGGAAGGAAGGAAGGAAGGAAGGAAGGAAGGAAGGGAGGGAGGGAGGGAGGGAGGGAGGGAGGGAGGAAGGAAGGAAGGAAGGAAGGAAGGAAGGAAGGAAGGAAGGAAGGAAGGAAGGAAGGAAGGAAGGAAAGGTCAAGAGAAAAAAGGCTGAGCTCTGCCTGAACAGTCACATGGATAAGTGGGCTAGTATCCAATTGAACCTTTTCAAATCAAAGCATTCGACCACATGCGCAAGGGAGAGATCTGAGATACAAACACTACATTTAAGCCCTTAACAGTATTTCCTTGGAATATAAACAGAACTGGGTTTTACTATTTTTAAAGTTCTCTAATTTGCATCCTTGTTGAGCATACAGTGCACAAATTAAATGAAACATCCACATGACCTAACAGCATCTCAAAAGTATCTTTGAGCTCTGGTAAAATCCTGCCTTCTGATATTTCACAGTGGCTGATCCAGAAAAAATGAAGGGGGGGGGGGGGGGGGGGGGGTTGGAGCAAAAATAACATTATAAATGCTTCAAATCACCTAAAACTGTCATTTTCTTATTATCATACTCTAATAAAATGAATACAATTTAATGTCACTAATGTGACCACTTCTGTGGGGTGGCTGTGGTTCAGGAGGTACAGTGGGTCGTCCAATAACCGAAGGGTTGGCGGTTCTGTTCTGTCCTAGTCAGACACTTCACCCTCCTTACCTCCAGTGTCACTCACACTGGTGTATGAATGCATATGAATGTTTGGTGGTGATCAGAGGGACCGTTTGGTGTGAACTGGCAGCCATGTTTCCATCAGCCTGCCCCAGGACAGCTGTGGACACAAATGTAGTTTACCACCACCAGAAAGTGAGAGGGAATGAATAATGGATCAATAATGTAAAGCACTTTGGGTGTGCATATCTATCTATCTATCTATCTATCTGTCTATCTATGTATCTATCTGTCGGTCGGTCGGTCTGTCTGTCTGTCTGTCTGTCTGTCTGTGTATCTCTCTCTCTCTCTCCCTCTCTCTCTCTCTATCTATATATGTATAGTTTCACGTTGGTGTCTGTGATCCAGGAAACTTGTGATTTTCAGTCTAGACTTGCTGTGTGGTTGATTGACAGGGTGGCAGGGTCTCAAAGTACATGGGATTACCTACTAAGACACAGAAAACTGAAGAGAAAAGGAGCATTTAAAGCTGCTTTTTAAATGAAACTGTGCTTTAATATCCATGAGGCACAGAGGTTTTCATTCTAATGAAATATTACACATTGTATGTATGACTAAATGGATACAGCCTACATATTTATCAGCCTTTAGCAGGAAGATCATGTGAGCCAAAATTCTGGAGGGGGTCATGAGTAGAACATATGGGGTTCTGTCTAGTGAAAAAAAACCAGAGCACAGATGTAACGCTACAGATGAAGACCCTTCCAACACAGTATGAGCTGTCTCCTCAAATAAAATGTATAGAATGAGCACAGAGGTTGAGGCAACATCACAGAGCAGCGTCTGCTCCATCAGCCAATGAAAACATGGAAATATACATCACAGCTGCTGGTCTGACCTTTAACAAATGCTATCATTAACTAGGATATCTGTGGATCTGTTTTCTGCTTCTCACTAGTCAGCAGTTTTAACCATCAGAGTATCACCATTATCATTCCTGGACTGGTCTGGAGCAGTCAAATGAAAGAAGGAACCAATCTAGATCCATTTCCATGAATACTGTTGAACAATGTACCAACAACTTACTTTATTATTATTATTATGAGGCAGGGACCATGTAAAGAAATCATTAAATACAGAGTAGAGATGCTCTGTACCAGATTATAACATTCTTGCTCATTTCCATCTGTAGCCCCTACTTCCCCAATGGCAGAAAAGTGCAATGTCTTGGTTTCTTATAAGAAAATTTATAAGGAAAACCAACAGAAAAATAAATGACTCGCCAATGACACCTTGTGGCTTATACAGTCTGTTTAAATAACCATAAAAGTCCAATAACTGGGAGTAATCGGACAACTGTAATCCAGGTGTGTTAGTCTGATTTCTCATAGTCATATTACTGCTCTTATCTGATAAAGTATATCAGATTATATTGTTTACATGGTCACTTAAATTATCTGATAACTCCAGAAATCGGACAATGATCGGAGTACTGGTGTGCATGTAAACAGGCTCACTGACTCCAATCTATTGTATAACAGAACAGAGAAAATATGTAGAATTAAGATTTTTATTGTGCATTTAAAGCAAAAAGTCAAATTACCCCAAGAACTTTGAATATTTTTACTAAATGGATTTACCTGTTAAAAGAATCCCTGGTAATATGTGTGGTTTGTGTTTCCACTGCATCTCAAAGTTCTCAGAAATGTGTGTGTATGCGTGCGTGTGTATAGTTCAGTATTTCTTTCACTTGGCTACATAAAACTTGACATTTCCATGACCATTCACAATCTTTAAGTATATAAACTAAACCAGACATTAGTTAATTATTGTGTGAAAAATGAATGACAATCGTGACTTTGTTTTTATTATTGTTCTTCAGTGTCCTTGTCTAAATCTGTCAGGTTTAGTGTTGTTTTGTGAATTTCATTACAGATGAAATTGAGAAAAACTCATCAGGAGTGAAAAAGGTTAAGATGGATGTGAAGGATGTGAATCCCTAAGGCAGTGGTTCTCACCTGGTCTGGCTTCAGGACTCACTATCACCCTTCAATGACAGGCCGTCACCCAAATTAATTAGTTAAACCTCTCAAATGTATTTAATAAAAAGATGGTGTGTTTTGAACCTGAGATAATACAGAATATCACAGTATGAAAACACAGAAGACAAGTTGAATGATAAACCAAACTGTCCAGCAGGTGGTGATGCTAAATATGGAAATACTCCCTTGAACACTAAATTAGGTACATTTTAACCAAAACCAGTCACCAGTCACTTATTCAAAAATTAAACATACTGAGGTTTTTGTCCTCAATGTAGGTAAAACCATATCTAATGGAGTCGTCATACCTGAGTTTCACCATATGACTAGAAACTTTTGGGTCTTCTTTTATGCTGTCTGGTGTTAATTGGCATTACTGCCACCTACTGTTGGGGAGTGTGAATGGGTGGTGCTCAGCGTCGTAAAAATGAAGCACTGGATTTGTTTCTTAACATAATTTTTTGCCCAAAGGCCTGTGACCCACTGAAAACAGGTTTGCAACCCAATTTTGGGTTGCAACTCACCAGTTGAGAATCACTTCCCTAAGAGACACTGAGAAGTAGTTTAAACATTTCAGCTTTAAATTGTGGATTGAAACTAAAATTTTTGCATCAAAAAGACTTTTTACATCTGAAAATGGTAGATTCAGCAACCACAACGAAATTATGACATGACACTATTTTAGTGAAGGCTAAATTCAGAGTAATACAAACAAAAACTGCTTGATATTTTCATGGGTTTGTTTCGTAATTGTTTATTGCACTCAGATAATCAACAATACAAACATGGATTTAACTACACAGAGATGTCTGTAATGTGTTGAACACATTGTAAAATTCACAGCCTTCAAAGGACATGAACACAGTAACACCTGAAGGACATGGAAGTTTGGTTCGTTGATGTATTGCAGTATTAGAATGGAACAGTCTGAACTGTGAACAGGAGTACATAGGGAAATAACACATTAATAAATTAAGTAAACCGTGTTCAGATCATGTGATGTTCAGCACACAGACACAAGGACACTTCATTTTTCTAGCATTTTCTGTATGTTTTTCTGTCACTATAGAAGTCTGACATTTCTACTGATGACTACTTCCCGTGATTCACTTAGATAAAGTGTAAGCACTGTAACAAAACCGAAAAGAAGGAAGGCTTTGGATGGCAAGGTTAAAATACAGCTATTATTATTATTTATGCTAATTGATCAATATCTTTATAAAGCAATATGGCCTACAATGAAACAGATCAGGGAAAATGACTGACAGACCTTACCTGATCCTTAAGTTTTTTTTATCTCTCTCTGATATGTTTTACATATAGAACTATTACAAACACTTACTGTTTCCAATATGCATGGAGTCTCAGCTAGGTTTATTTATAAGTTTAACAAGACTCCAGGTGCAGAGTTAAGGTCAGCTTTGTGAATTCACCACTTAGTATTAAGGCTGAGACTGAGTCAGAATGCAGTACTTCTATAAAACAGTCTGGACTGGAAGATAACTATTGCCTTAGTTTTTTTTTTTATTGTCTATGACTTCACTATCAATATAGTTGCACATCATATAAACAGGAGGGTTTCAATGATTAACTTGACAACCCATTTAGGCCACTAAATATTATGATTAAAGGTGTCTTTCATTATTACTTTACCTGAAAGATTATTGTCCTTCTAATGCTTGATATGAATTTAAATGATCTAAATCAAACATTGTAGAAGAATAAATTGAAAAGCTCATTTTTGGACCCAAGTTCTAATGTTGAGTAACACTACCATGAAGTAGCACAACCCTGCATATGGCTGCTGCCACATCTATCGGGCTTTAATCCAGTTGTCTTGTAATGTTGAATAAAACCTGAGGGAGACTTTGAAACTTGGAAGCAGCCAAGTGTAACAAAGCCAGGTTTGGCGTGTGATGCTGGTGTGTCCACTCAACGTTATCCTAGCGGCGCTATGCTGAAAACGGCCACTGATCCCTAAAATTGAGAAAAACAACTGCATTGGACACCTTCTCTGAAATAAACATCGTATCCGGACAAAGTTTAGTGTAAACATTCAAGGTGTATACGCTTAATATATTAGAGCAGGGCATTCCAGCACTGCAATTAAAAAAAAAAAAAATTCATAAGATGGTATATGGAGCAGCTGAAGGTTAAATCTGTAGGAAAACAACAGCAAAGGACCTTTGCTTCTTAGAACAATACAAGATACAAAGAACCTTAAACTTCAACAACAGACTATTAATGGATACAGTCCATGTAATACAGGTTTCCAGAAAATTAAAAGGATTTTATCTTGTTGAGTTACCTAAAGCAGAAGCCTCAATAAAATAAGAATCTATTATGATCTCAAATATTTACTCTACTTGTGATGTGCACAGGACAGCCATGCAGGCTTCAAAAGTAGCAGAAATAAGAAATTATTAATATGATCTACAAATTAATAACCCCTAACCCACTAACCACCAAGCAGTTTTAACAAAAATATACAGACTAGTTATCTACTGTATAGTGGTCATTTTGTGTTATAAATCTACACAACTATTAAAATCCAAACAACATCAATGAAAACGCAAAGTGACACCCCCTCCACTGTGTCAAATGCGAGCTTCTATCAGAAAAAAAAAAAATATGTGCAGTAGTCAATGCAGACACAAAGCATTTTTTGATCCTTCTCTTAATTATGTATTTACACATTTGTCAAATTGTTAGTCTCATAGCATAATTGCCCAAGTCATATGCCACGTGGACAAAAGTATTGGGACACCTGAACAAAAGTATTCATGTGTTTCTATTCTAACAGGGATCTGGGCTATAAAACAATAATGACAAATGCCATAAAATAGTTTTATATTGTGATAAATATCATTGCATTGGATTGGTTAGTTTGGTTTAAATTGATATCTTTGTTTCCAAAATGCCTAAGACATGGTTTTTACTTAATTTCTTTCAACATTTCTTTTTTTTTATCCATGACTATGATTCTAAATGTTCTACCTCTTAAATTTCTAAAATATTTTTCATGCTCTGACTGTAAATAATACTTTTCTACCACAACTAACCATCTACTTTCTTCACATCTCACTTAGGAAGAAAAATCTCCCATTAAACTTTAAAGAAATATTGATGTTTAGAAAGTATATGGACAAAAATATTGGGACACATCATGGCTACAGCTATAAGGTGTCCTGTTCTTGCTGATTAGACATATAAACATAAATATTCATAATCAATGACATTTATCACAATATAAAACTATATAACAAAATTTGTCGTCATTGTTTTGTACCCCAGAACCCTGAGAGAAAAGAAACGTCTGAATTCACTACGTCCCAATATTTTTGTCTATATAGTGTATGACTTCACTAATTATGCTATGAGTTTAACAATACAAGATTTATTTTCGAGTTTAGAAAATCACAGCTGTGAAACAGTTGAAGTAACAGGCTGAAAATGCATAATTAGAAAGACTACACACCAAAACGTGCCTGTAAATGACGTCATTCCACTTTCTCCTTCATTAGTCTGCTAAAAGCCCCTGAAGGTGATCATTTTCACCTCTTCTTAAAATGATTATTCACTTGATCTTGAAGACATAGATGGAATGTGCTGAGACTGCTGTTGGTGACAAGATGCAGTTCACTGAGCTGTTTCACACTTAAACCTGCAGTGGTTCCGTTTTTTTAACGTCACTGGGACACAATTCCACACATTCCTTTTAGAATATCGTTTGTCTCATAGTCATATTTTTGGCCAAATTGTGATATATGTGTAATTTTACTCTCCTAACACAGCTGATACATTTTTTTTTGTAGATATCACAATTTGGCCAAAAATATGACTGGGGCAAGTATGCAATGGGGTTAACAATATTGAAATTCACGTGGTCGGAGAGAACAGATGACTGTATTTTACAACTGCAAAATACCAAAGGCCAAACACACTCCTATTGTACCGACTTATAAAC
The DNA here is from genome assembly GCF_902148855.1 of Sphaeramia orbicularis. Lineage (NCBI taxonomy): Eukaryota > Metazoa > Chordata > Actinopteri > Kurtiformes > Apogonidae > Sphaeramia > Sphaeramia orbicularis. Next base: position 69,180,369 of record NC_043968.1, on the reverse strand, counting down.
TATCTTTTTAATTTGACAAACATCTTGGGATCAAAAAAAAAAAAAAAACATTGACTGTTATATTTTTTTTTTCCTGATGTACCTGGGTCACAGTGGAAGGGGCAGGACTTTACTTCTCTATATGTCATTCACATACGAGACAGAGGGCAACACGTTATTCACTCTGATCTCCAGATTTAACTGGAGTCTGGAGATGTTCAAATCCAACTCACGCTTTCTCTGCAAATATTTTAAATATAATCCTACGTCATGTTCCCTGAATGTCCCTGAATGCACCTTCATCAGAGTTCATATTTGCTTACTGATCTGCCATTAGCCACAGTAAATCTTAAAGCTGCCAGCTGCATTCAGCATAAGTGTTAGTGTGTGCTACTAAAACCTAATATTAAGAAACAGTGATGTGTCAATAATAAAGTGCTTCACAGGGCATGAGCCTCAGTATGCTTTATTTCATATGTTAATACAACTTCTCTTTCTACTCACCTTCCTCCCACTTTCTGTTTGCAAAGCTGAGCCAAATCCGTTAAAGCCATGCATCACACACTGACACTGACCTGGTAGATACAGCAACCAGTAAGGGAAGATGGAAAGATATGTGTATCTTGTGCTTGCATTAGCTTTGACACGATGGCTTTTTTCACTCACTGTAATGCGACAACGTGTATCTGTTTGTAGCTGTAAAAGTGTTATAAGGTCTGCTTTCATGATGTGATCCATTGAAATAATCAGGTTATAGGCAGCTTAAGTGGCTGTTTTTTTGCTGTATGTATCACAACTAAAATTAATTGGGCAATTAAGTGACTCAAACCAGAAGAAATCAGGTCTTAAATATTTTGAGCACTCAATGAAAGCCAGAGTGAAGATTGCTTGGACTGCAGCCAAAACTGATTATGTTTTTTTCTACCTCTCACAAACTTTCATCACATAACGTCTCAGCCTCTCAGACAGATTGGATTGTTCCTCTATGAAGTTGAGGAGTGCCTTCTTTGAATGTATGTGTACACTTTGACACAGTGGTCCCAACAGTCCAGGACAAGCAGCTGTCCTTTCTGAGTGGTGGCAACTCCCACGGGGCAGGTGAGTCCATCCTGGATGAGAATTTTGAAACCACCCTCTTTGGGAAACTGGAGGATTTCTTTCCTGCCGCTGTCGGTTACCAACAAGTCTCCGTTGGCATCCACACACATACCGGTGATACAGCGGAAGTCCTCTGTCTCTGAGAAGAAGTGGCTGAGCTGCTTGCCGAGCTGGCCATCTGTACTCACTGAGCCAATGGAAAAGCCACCCTCCAAGTGTGGCTCATTGTGGCGTTTCTCAAAGTTAAGGGCCAAGCCCTGGGTGAAATACACTGTTCCAGCTGGATCGCATGTCACAAACTTTGGCCGCACAGCAGAGCACAGCCGGTTGTAGCTGACTACACCCACATTGCGATCCACTGCCAAACACCAGAGCTTGCCGCCTTCCACGTCAGACACAACAAACTGGCCAGAAGGCATGGCAGTAATACCCCAGGGTTTGATCAGCTGATTCTTGTGGCAAGCCACACAGTGTCCATCCATAGTGTAGACTTTCACTGAGTTGTCATAGTTATCAGTAACTCCAATCAGTCCTTGAGGAGTTACAGCAATGGATAATGGGATGAGGTTGGGCAAATCAGCACCCAGAAAGCTCAGGACAAAGTTATCAATGCTACTGGCATTGCGCCTGATTTCACGCTGAAAACCTTTCCGATTAAAGATCTGAATACGGTAGTTTCCACGGTCTGCCACAAGGACCTCGCCTTGGTGGGTTACACATATGCTGACAGGTAAATTGAACATGCCAGGAAGAGTTCCTTTGCAGCCCATCCTTTTCACAAACTGACAGACTGGAGGGCCCGCACTTGCTGTGGCCCCTCCAGGTGAGCCCCCACCTGCATCCATTGACTTTGACTTAAAGGTTCCTGGTGAGCCACATACCGCTTCCTCTACAGCTGCAACCATGTCAATATCTCGATAGAGATCCACCGAAGCCCCCATTGCACCCCCTGTAGCCCTTACTGGCCCAACTGCTCCCTCTACATCCCCCTGAAGTGCCATCTCCAACCCACTTTCTTCATCATCTGTGTTGACAGTGGAAGTGTTTGTAGTCAATTTTCCTATTTCTAGAGCTTTAGGGTGCTCTGTTAAGATCAGCTCTGGCTCTTGCAACTTGAACACAGTGGGCAAGCTGCTCCTAATGTCCAGTTCCTCATCATCATCGCTGCCTGCACCATCATCCTTTAGCAAGGCAGTGTCACTCTGCCTGACTCGCATGGTAAGATAATCACAACGTGACACAACTTTAACTTCTGCTATATTAAGGAGGTATGTCTGTTCCTCCAGGACCTGCCCATTGAGCTTTTCCAGTTCTGTCATGGTAGTTGTGAATGTCCTTCGAGACCTGCTGAGCTCGTCTTGAAGGCGTAACTCAGCTGCGGCGTACTCCTGCTGCACTGCACGGTATTTTAGTCTCAGTGACTTGGAAATGTTTTCTATAGCTGTCTTTTTCTTCTGGATTTCACCCATTACTTCACGTAGTGCTTCCAGCTTGCCACCCAGTTCTTTGCGACGCTGTTCAGCAGCCACTCTGATTGGCTGGACAGTATGGCCCTGATGCATGTGATCCTCCTCTTTACATAACTCGCAGAGGACTGTAGTACAGTCGTGGCAGTACTGTCGTGGCAGACGGTTGCAGCAGGACTTGCACATGAGGGCAGCAGCAGCAGCGCTGCAGGAGGTAGTGCAGTCAATGATCTTGAGCACGGTCAGATTATCAGCCAACTGGGAAATATTACTCATCCTTGAGACCTTACTGCAGAAAGGGCAACGAACACCATTGATGGTGTTTGCTAACAGTTTCTCTAAACACTGCCGACACACTGTGTGTCCACACTGCAGGAGTTTGGGTCTCATTTGTTCCTGGTTGTATGTCTCCAGGCAGATTGGGCATTCAAGGACCTCCCTCATCAGGTCTGGGTCCAGCGGAGAAGTTGTGGCTGCCATTATAATTGGTGCCTATCAAAGAGAAAAGAAAATACAATGAGATTAGACTTTATTTATCCCACCATGGGGAAATTCCACAGTTAACAGCAGCAACATACAATAAGCAATCACAGAGAGAAAGAAAGGCAGAAACATAACTTGAGCACTTGAAACTCCGGCACTTGAACACCCATGGCCTTCAGTCCAAACAATTTTGCAAGGTCCGCTCACAGACCTTAATACATAATTCTACAAGTAATGTAGTGAGCTTCCCTGACCTTATCATTGACTATCTGCTGCCTGCCCCCCCCCCGGTTGAGAACCACTGGTCCACACCAAAGTTTTTGCACATATGGATAGACAGACAGACAACAAACTGATGACAATACCCTGCGGCAAGGGCCAAGGGTAAAAACCACACATGTGAAAATTAAACTTATAAGGGCAAAAATAAGAACTTTGGTATTTATATAAATATTTAGGCCTACAGAAATAAAGAATTTGAATTAAAAATTAAATATTTACATCATCATCATACAAGACTCTTATTTTACTACGTTTCACGTGTGAAATTATACTGACAGTAAAACACAGAAGATCTCATAGTTATGTGAATGACACTTGCAATTAATGTTTCACTCTAACATGAATAGCAGTAGGGTATAGTTTAATGCAGCAGCAAAACATGTTCAAAGACAACTTCACTGACATCTCTCTGACACTTAGACTGAGACAAAACAAGGCTATTGTCTGAGACATTGCCACCAAATAGCAAAGACAGTTTTGCAGCTCGTATTCCTGGAACATTTACTATCATGCAGCATGGGCAGCTCCAAGTACAACATGGCTAACATAACCACAAGGCCGAAAGTTAGTTGCATTAATGAAAGTAACAACAAATTGTCAACAGAATGTAACTGGAAAGGTAACGCCATTACCTGATGTCTCTCAACTTAAATTCTTCAAGACTTCAGTTTTAACACTAGCACATAGATAACTGTGGCACTAAGCTAACAATAACAGACAAGTTGTTATGTTGCAGGAAGCTAACTTCATAGCCACTCGGCCTTACGTGAGCAGCAAGCTAAATGGTAGCTGCTAACTGCTCCGTGGCGCTCTTTAACTGCTTAATAACACGCTGGCATTGCAGTTTATAATAATAAAACCATGAACACAGCCACGTCCCTAGTTTAGTACTAATAATCTGGAGGCCTGTCCTCGTAACAAACGTTAACACACTTTCTGTTAACACAACGAGGCAATGACAGTGTTTTTCGTCATAAACCTGCTTTTGATAAACGTACAATCGAAAATCAGATAGTCGGCTTATTTCAGTGTTCGTGTTTTGCATTTTATTGTAAAACTTTACCTTTTCCTCAGTGTTAGCAGGTTGAACGTATAGAGGCTTAGATGGGCGTGCTGTGTTTCTGCTACTGCAGCTGCTAGTGAGAGACTGCAGTGTTGACGACGTCACGTACGCACAGCCGGGTTGTGACGTCACACGCACCGCTCTGAAGCGTGTTTTTTGATTGGCTGTTTAGTGGGCCTGTCCACATCTCACAGTCGCTCTTAATATTTCAGGTTTCTTTCTGCAACAGCCGCTTACTCAATATGAATTTAGCACGTTTACCTTTTCATAGCTTGCAGGTAGTAAAAATAGACTTTATAAGTTTAGCTCAGAGATCTACTTTATTACGGTGTGTTTCTAACTGAAAAAGATCAACAACTTTATGATAAGTTCAAATCCAAGTCAAGAGCAATACAGTAATTAAAGAACTGCAGAGAAAACTGAGGTATTGCCCATAAGTTGTAACTGCATTTAACAAACATTCACAAGATGGCACTCATTTTAGACATTTTAAAGATAATGCTGTAGTTACAGATATTGGCCACTAGATGTCAGGATAGCTTTTCTAGAGAGTGTTTATGCAACACTGCTGCACACAAATTGAGTGAGTCAGAAGGTTCACACATACTGCGTCTGCCTGAGAAGAAACTGTTCTTCTGTGTTCTGGAAATTTCAACACAAAGAATGTATCAAATCTTTGTGATTATATTAAATATGTAGAATTGTATTTCAGTCTATTGATAGGGAATTGGAACTGTTGCTTTAAAAAAAAATTAGGGAAAAAAAAGTTTAATGTTACCTTGAAGGCACTTTACTTTTTTAATAAATGATGTGTGAGTAAACTGACAGTATATGTAGTATTTTCAGTTATTGACATAACACAATAACAACAGCGGAAACATCAAATTGCAACATCTCTATTAAATTACCATGGAATATATTTGACACCTTTGCTCTGTTGCCTGGGCAACATAACCCCAGCCAAAGGGGATATGTCCCTGATGAGTAATTATACTGCAACCAGTCCACAAAGACATTTTAATTAACAAAGGCAGTGAAAGATCAGCAGTGAGGAAATTCATTCCATTTGTCTCTTCACTATTCTCGGTGACAGGCGAGGGTTGCATAAGCAACACATTTATTAAACAAAGCAAGAGCTGTCATTGTTTATAGCATAGAGGTAAAGTGACATGCCACGCCTTTAATGCAAAAAAATGCAGTCCACATTCATTTTACCCTATAAAAAACAGTCACTTTTCCCCCAGTGTTAAATATACAGTTCATTTATCCACATACAGTAAGTACAATTCCTTTTCTTTTGAAGGAGACTGTGTCTATTTCTCCAAACTAGTTACCTCATCTCTAGACGTAGACTTGATAGTACCAAATCTTTCATCAAATGCAATTGTTTACAGATGTAATCTGGGGTGAAATGAGCTGTAGAAGAAAATAAAACTGGCTAGCCACAGCCAACAGGACTTTTTTGTGAAAGCATGGTGGTGATACCTTTTCTTTTCAGTGTCTGTTTTGCCTCAAGAAGTGCATGTAATTGGGCTCTTGGGCCACCCTTGAGCCTGTTTACACACTGTTGCATATAGAGTTACCACCCACCCTTTCAGCGGTCTGCCAGTGTCTTATTGACTCACACAGTAAGGCAACCACATTAAAGAATTATGCACAGGCTCAATTCTGTCACACACAGATTACACAGAGGACAAGGTAGTCATGTTCTGCCTATTAAGGAAATTGAAATTTTCTGTGATATTTCCTTGCAATGTGGACAGACAGGTGAGGAATGAAAGGAAACAGCATCATAAAGCGTCTTAGTAAGGTGATTGGTCACCATATGACAACAGAACGACTTCAGTTGGCCTCATCATTGATTCTACAAAAATATACTGAAGTCTATTGATAGTGAACATTAAAAGGGCTGTTTAATAACAATAGTTTGCGTCAGGAAAAAGCTGGCAGTTGATTAAGAGGCCAGTATCATACATGCAATAGAATTTTGCATTATCAGTATGGTTCAACCAGTAAGTCAGGCCAGTCAATGCATCAGCATGTCATTAGCCTCATAGCATAACTGCCTAAGTCATATGTTATATGGACAAAAGAATTGAGACACGTTGAATTCAGGTGTTTCTTTTCTAACAGGGGTCTGGGCTACAAAACAATAGTGACAAATATCATAATATAATTTTATATTATGATAAATATCATATTGATTAATAATATTGATGTTTATATCTCACATCAGCATGAACAGGACATCTTACAGCTGTATCCATGGTGTGTCCCAATATTTTTGTTCATATAGTTTATAAACATCAATGTTTCCTTAAAGTTTAATGGGAGATTTTTCTTCCTAAGTGAGGTGTGAATTAAGTAGATGGTTGTTGGTGGTAGAAAATTATTATTTACTGTCAGAGCATGAAAGATATTTTTTAGAAATTTAGAGGTAGAACATTTAAAATCATAGTCATAGATAAAAAAACAAAAACAAAATCAATGCTGAGAGAAATTAAGTAAAAACCATCTCTGAGGCATTTTATAAGCAAAGATAACAAAGACAACAAACAAAACTAACCAATGCAATGATGTTTATCACAATATAAAATTATATTATGACATTTGTCATTGTTGTTTTGTATCCCAGATCAGTTAGAAAAGACATACCTGAATTCAACATGTCCCAATACTTTTGTCCCTATAGTGTATGACTTAGCCAATTATGCTATGAGGCTAATGATTTGTGGAACTGAACTTCCAACAAAATTCAGTAGCCTTATAGGTGATTGTAGATGCATGTTTTATATTTTTGGATCTATTGTTTTCCCTAAAAGTCAGTGTTTCCAGTTGAGTAGACCAATATTGCCCTGGGTCTTAATACCATTCTGCTAAGTGAAATTCCTTTATTTGATGTTTTAATGATGGAGGTAGAGAGCACTGTCTGAGACATCGGTCCAAAACCTCCCATCGGTGTCCAAATAGGTCGGATCTGTTGGCTCTGAAGGACAGTACATGTGATTCACATCATTTTCATCAAACCACTGTAACCCCTCATGACCTATGACTAGGGCTGTTATTATCCTGGAGACCACTCCTGTCAGGTTTGCCCTTTGATTTGTTACCCCTCTATATACATGGTAGCCTTTCCTTTCATTCATTTAGTTTGTGTGTTTATGTACAGTATGTGTACTTATGTACTGTGCATGTATAGGAGTGGGAGTGTGTGATTGTAACTTAAACATCATTAGTATGTTTATACATTTGTTCCTGTGTGTGTGGGCGATGGTGTTTTCTTTCTGACCATAAAGATTCATTAATCTGGGTTTGCCTGTAGGTTACCACTGAGTCTGACAACCTGCGATGCAGCATAGTGTATACAACGCCTCAGTATTTTCACTTCATAAATGAATGCGTGCCTCCTAGTTTCTTTATATTTTGGAGCACAGACTTTTTTGTATCTTAACCCGTAAAGACCCAAATACCCACTGGAAACCAAATTCATCTGCTGATGTAGAATGTTTAATACCTGTTAATCCACTAATCCTATCAATCCATGTAAATAACTGGTGTAAAATGCAGTTTGTCATCTTTTCATGGTCATCAGATATGACCCATTTGGACTTTCAGAGGCTCCGTAGTGAACTTGTAAACACGGTCATCTTTTACAACATTGATTCACCAGTTAAACCCATGGACCTGGATCAATGACAGTGGATGGACACACTTATTTTAAGTTCAGTTAATGATATTTTTTCTCAGATAAGTCACTATTTCCTCAGTTTTTTTTCTGTTTTTGATATAATAACCCTCAACTTAAATCTGAGCTTTTATGAAAATCTGCATGATAAATACATTTTATCTAGGAAAATACCTGATTTTTGCTGAAAAAACACAAAATACAGAGGATGATATTATAATAAATAGTGATAAATAATTTAAGAAAGCTTAAATATAGAGAAACTGGAACTACCACAAAAGTATCACTAGGTCTTTATGGGTTAAAAGACAATCGTATCATTCTTCTGTAAAACACAATATTTGGTCTTTGTTCTGGTAAAGGTACTAGATACTCCAGTGCATCAGTAGGTAGATGTGAATTCATCCATGGTAACATGTGGCTTTGTTGTCCAAGTGAAACACTGTAGTAGCATTTACTCCTGTTTCTCCACCTCCTTCCCTTTTTTCTGTTACTTTTTTTCTTATTTGCGTGGTGTGTTGCTTTGTGGTTGAAAGATTAAATGAGAAGGAATCGCTCAGCTCAAGTGAGAACATCAAACAGTGGTAATTGACACTTAGGGGTAGAAGCCAGTGACACTCCCCTTTCCCCTCACAACCTCCCATTCATTCTTTAAGTCTGAAAGCTGATGACAGTAAGGGATTAGATGTTATTTTTCCTTCTTTTCCTTGGCATCACGCAAAAGTAGATCCAGATGTGAACACTCTGCAATTCACAGACTGTGAAGGTTCTTTACTACTCCAAGTATAGTACCATAAATTGTTTAATGGAATCAGCGATGACATTAACCCATAAAGACCCAAACATCCACTGGCAGCCAAAATCACTTACTGACATAGAAAGTTAAATCACTGTTGATCCACTAATCCTATCAATACATGTAAATAATTGGTGTAAAATGCAGTTTGTCATCGTTTCATGGTAATCAGATATGACCAATTTGGACGTTCAAAGGCTACGTAGTGAACATGGAAACGCTGTTATCTTCTACAACACTGATTCACCAGTAAAACCCAAGGAGTTGGATCAATGACAGTGGATGGAAATGATTGTTTTTATATTCCATTATTTATATCTTGGCTGAAAAAGTCACTTTTCCTTCTGTTTTCTCTGTTTTTGATATAATAACCCTCAATTTTAATTTAAGCTTTTATGGACATCTACATGGTCAATAAAATAAATGTAGGAAAATACCTGATTTTCACTGAAAAATGCAAAATACAGAGCATAATGTTTGCATAAATGCTGATAAATCACATGAAAAAGGTTAAAAATAGAGGAAAAAAATCATTTGGGTACTGCCTCAAAAGTCGCACTGGGTAATTATGGGTTAAGGTACTGGGGTTATGTTTTTTTTTTTAGAAACAGAAGTTTTACTCGCATTAATATGCACCCACTCATACCAAAACACTGTTCCTTTTCTGCCTTCACCTGCAGAGGCCACAGACCAGGGGGTTGTTGGAGGCGGCCGGCGTGAGCTGAAGTCGCTTCCCTTCATCAGTTATCTGTCAGCGTTACAGAAGAGCCAGCTGTTGTCTGATGACATGGTGAATGGAGTGGAGATCCGCTGTGAGGAGAAGGGCAGTTGTCCTGCCGGCTGCCACCTGTGCCACCACCAGGCCGTGATGGGGGGTTCGTCAGGACGAGGCCACGGAGGTAACAGCAGGAACGGAGAGCAGTCCTCCCCCATCCCTGTGCTGCTGGATGTCAGCCGGGTGGTGCCTCTCTACAGCCTGGTGCAGGACAACGTCACCAAAGAGGTGAGAAACAAACATCTTGTGTGTGTGTGTGTGTGTGTGTGTGTGTGTGTGTGTGTGTGTGTGTGTGTGCGTGTGTGTGCGTACGTGTGTGTGTGTGTGTGTGTGTGTGTGTGTGTGTATTCACAGAAAGAAAAGGAGAAGCTTTATAAAGTCTGGTTGTATGATAAATATAGTCAGAAGAGATGACTTTTGGATTAAAACAGTCAAACCAACGAATAAAATAATGAATGACTTATGATTGGGTTAATAATCAGATATTAAACCCTTAAAATATGTTATATTTGAAAACAAGTACAGTATTTACCTGTTACTAGCCAGTTACTGAGTCCATATTACATTTAATGTTCAGCGTAACAATTAGCAAAAATAAAAAGCCCAAATAAAAACAAATGAATTCAATTAAATTAATAAAAGATGTATTACATCTTGATGAAGTTACTGTCTGACTCTCCGGTCATTTGTTTTGTGTGATAAACTGTGTACATCCCTGAAAATAAATTCACGTTGAGATATGATAAGAGATGATAGATCGATAATACATGCTACCAGTTAGCACATGAGCTAACTGTACTTTTATGGCCACATTTACAGTTTCTATTATAACTACTTATAACTATAATTCTACCTTATATTCATAGGAGGGAAATGAAGACTGCTTCATAGAACTTTCTTACTGATGGCATCTTGGTTGGTATCTTACATCTTAGTTACTCATCAGTAAATGGTATTGTATTTCACACTTAAGAGTAAACCTTTGGTACATATTATGAACTCATTGGTACATGGTCTAACATGCTGACTGATTAAGGGACAAGATGAAATAAACCAAGCAACAAACAAGATCTAAGATTTAACAGCATCAGCCTTGCCAAATAATGAGCCGGAATCAATATCAACATATGCACACTGTTATAATGTCTAAGGTCTTTAAGTGTTTATTAATGATGACGCTGACAGGTATAAATGTTGTTCATGAAAACTTAGGAACCAATGTGATCTGAGGCTGAGTAGATGTAATGTGGGCTCACTATTTGGTAGATAACAGGCCACATGTTGTCTATATTTTATAATATGTTATCACATCTTATGAAAGATTTATGAAGTTTCTGTAATTGAATTCACCTGATTATAAAACCCTTATAAAGGTGTAAAAGTGTACAGCAGTACCAGAAATGTAGTCTGTAATTAGATGTAATGGTATCGCTATAAATCTTTGATATCAAAAATTATATGAGTGAATTAGCTTACCTTTTTTCTGATATTTCGTTAGCCTCATAGAATAATTGCCTAAGTCATACACACTATATAGACAAAAGTATCGGGACATTTTGAATTCAGGTGTTTCTTTTCTAACAGGGGTCTGGGATACAAAACAATAATGACAAATGTCATAATACAGTTTTATATTGGAATAAATATCATTGCATTAGTTAGTTTGGTTTAAATTGTTATCTTGTCTTCCAAAATGCCCCAGAGATAGTTTTTACTTAATTCCTCTCAAAATTGATTTTATTTTGTTTTTAAATGATTAAGTGATTTTAAATGTTCTACCTCTAAATTTCTGAAATAGTTTTTGTGCTCTGACTGTCTATAATAAATTTCTACCATAACTTACCATCGACTTTCTTCACATCTCACTTAGGAAGAAAAATCTCCCTTTAAACTAATGAAAATATTGATGTTTATAAACTGTATAGACAAAAATAGTGGCCCACATCATAGATACAGCTGTAAGATGCCCTGGTCATGCTGATTTGAGATACAAACTTCACCAAACCAAATCACCAAACCATCTCTGGGGCATTTTGGAAGGAAAGACAACAATTTAAACCAAACTAACTAATGCAATGATATTTATCCCAATATAAAACTATATTATGACATTTGTTATTGGGCGGCTGTGGCTCAGTTGGTAGAGCGGGTCGTCCAATAACCAAAGGGCCGGCGGTTCGAATCCTAGCTCCGACTGTCCACGTGTCGAAGTGTCCTTGGGCAAGACGCTGAACCCTAAATTGCTCCCAGTAGGGCCAGGCAGAGCCTTGCATGGCAGCAGTCGCCTGCTAGTGTGTGAATGGGTGAATGGGTGAATGTGAGGAATTGTAAAGCGTTTTGGGTACCATGAAGGTGTAGAAAATGCGCTATATAAGTTCAGTCCATTTACCATTTGTTATTATTGTTTTGTATCCCAGACCCCTGTTAAAAAAGAAACACCTGAATTCAACGTGTCCCAATACTTTTGTCTATGTAGTGTGTAACTTGGGCAATTATATTATGAGGCTAACAATTTTGAAGTCAGCATTTACTGTACTACCAGTTCTTTTTTGTGTTTACTTTTGTATTATTTTAATGGTGTGCAGTGGTGCAACAGAGGTGTTTTTCTAAACCTTGTTTTCCTCCCACACTCCTTCCTCCTACAGTATATTTTCCTTATACTCACACCATGTGGCAGCAGTGGTGTAATCCTTTCGTAAAGCGTAGCTGCAGTTGGAACAAATGCCCTCTAGGTGGCATTAGTTGGTTAACTTTGCCCATTGGTAATGAACACTGTAATACAGAGGGCATAAAAAAGATGACATCATGGTTTTCTCTCCTTGTGGGGAAGTCAATGTGTACATGTGCAAGATATATATATATATATATATATATATATATATATATATATATATATATATATATATATATATATATATGTATATGTGTGTGTGTGTGTGTGTGTGTGTGTGTGTCTGTGTCTAAACAAGCACACACAGCTGAATGCAGTATCACATGTTGTGTTTATGATTCATCCTGTGAGAGACGTCTTCGGATGTTTGTGCAGTGAAAGTTAATCTTATCAGATTGCTTTTCCATAAGGTAATTTTAGCAGAGGGCTCTGGCTGCACTTGACATTTAGTTTACCACATTTTGCTTTGTTTGGACTTTATACTGACATTGTCAAGCTACCTTATATCTGCTGCATGTGGTCTATATGTGTGTGTGTGTGTGTGTGTGTGTGTGTGTGTGTGTGTGTGTGTGTGTAAACCATCACTGAACTGTTTGCAGGTGACTCACACCCAACACACTTGCATGTGCGCTCTAGGGAGCAGACTGATTCACACCCCCCTCCACCCCCCAATCAAGCATCTAATTACCTTACCTTCTGAAATTACTGCAGGCAACAACAATACTAGAGGCAAAAAAAAGATGAGCACACACATTTAAATACACATACACTCATAAACACACACACACACACACTTACAAAGCCCCCCTGTACGTGCCACCCATAACAAGCATCGCAGCCCCAAAGAAAAGGAGGCACAATCAATAGCAGACGGTCCCTAGTGGGCCTCATCAATAGCTAAACGTGAGGGAGAGCAAAATGTCCCCCACCCCTCTTTTCCAAACACCTCACTGTCCATTCCCTCTTTCTCCCTCACCCCTGCCCAGCCTGTGGTCTTGTGGAGATGTAGGGAGTGAGATGTATGAGGAGGAGGAGAATGGGTTAGACTGCAGTGGATCGCTTCAGCAAGCCCTTCTAAGGTAGCTTGAGGCAGGATTATTAGCTTCTTATTGATGTCATCGACCTCTAGGGAGGGAGGGGAGTCCATCACTCTGCTCCTCTTTTCCTCTCTTTCTCATCTTCTCTTGGCTGCAACTGCTGCTGCCTCTTGTCTGAATGGCACATGCGTATATTACATTAGAGACTAGCGACACGACAATTTAGCCACCTACCCACACACATGTACATGTATATGAACAAACAGATACAGGGAAGGTTTCCTACCACATGCCACTTCACTGTATAATAAACTCACCTCTGCCTGACGTTTAAACCCAGTCCTAAACATATTTCCACTATGAACTTTACTGTCCATATTACTGAAAAATTCCATGTGACTTTGCACATTACAGTTTATTGTTGCACCTTACTTTGTAATTGGCCAAATTTTTCTATCTATCTATCTATTTCTTTCTCACGTGCACTTTTGCTTCAGATCTTTCTGCTTGACTGGGTCAAGAAAGACAGGTGCCATGTTGCAACAGCTTTCTGGGAGATGTGGTTCTGTCTTTATTTTTTTTAAATCCAAAACCCCCCAAAAGCAATCAAAATAGAGGCATAGTTGCCCATTTTATGAGGTTATACCTACATGTATACGCCTATTTGTCTACTACCGGGCTTCCACAGACCTGTCACTCTTTCTTCTAGCTCCCTCCCCTCCTTTCTCAGCTACCTGCATCTTTCATTGGCTGCTTCCTGGCTGCCTATCTGTTTGACAGGATGTGTCATGTCCCATCAATCTACTCATTATTGGGCCAGAGGGGGATAGTGTTACAATGTGAAATTACCTTTTTTCTTGGAAAGACATACCAGAACAGTGAAGAAAGAGAATGAAATAGCAGAAAAACAGGCGTTTTGGTCTTCAGTTTGTTCTGTCAAAGAGAAGAAATTATGTTTTTTTCTGAGTGGTTTGGAAATGTGGGAAAAAAACAATACTTGTTAGACTAATCATATTATTCAGCAATTTCCCCTGTTTTTTTTCCACTTCTTTTATTTAAAAACATTACGTATTTTGTAACTTCTAACTTTGTTATATATTCACTGAGATATCAGTGAATGAAGCATTGAAGCATTAAAATATATCTTTAGTGACCTGTTAAGGTTTGTTTACGCGCTGAATGTCACATGGGCTGTTTTAAATTAATGTTTCTAGCAATGTGTAAGGAACTGTTCATGACTTTGCTGAGGTTATGAGCTCAAGCTTCTGGTATTTGCATATACAGAATGATGCAGACTCCATTATTATGTTTTGCATTTGGAAGAAAAGTTTTGAGGTTTATTCCCCCTTTGTCTTGGTTGTTTAATACTTCTCAATTTGCTCTGTTTTCAGGCTTGGCTTGCTTTAAACCTGGTTTTGACTTTGAATTCGACTGGAACCAGTCTTGGAATTGGCTTGGACTCGACTAAGGTGGTCTTTGCTCACGGGCCTGGCGTGTGCATGCGAATACACACGCACACAGATACTCGGCTGTTTTAGTGCCAGAGAAAAATACCTCAGTGGGTGAATAAATAAGCTTACGTCTGTGGGGCTTGCCAGTAGTCCTATGTCCGGTGACTGAATTATGGCAAACCTTTTGAACAAATTGGTTGTGAGTGTAATGGGTCAGAATGCTCTATATCTTGACGAGTGGTTGCTGTCATGCTCTCACCAGAAGCCTGTATTGCAGCCCTTTCCAGGGCCGTAGATGATTTTCAAAAGGGGCTAAATGGACCTTTCTAAAGCAACATCATATGTAGCATTTACAGTAAAAACACAATGACTAACTCATATGTCCACTATAAGATTCCTGGGTTATTTTTATTTGTTATTTTGCAATTATCAGTTAAGTTATTTGAAAAGATAGAGGTATTTCCATCAATTACACTAATTTTAAGAAAACCAAGACATCCAGTATGTTCCTACCAACATTTTTCCACATTGCTCACTGTAGATTTTCAAGCAGTTATATCAGTATAATTAATTAACCTAACCATTTACAATGGAAGTTTGAAAAACAGGCACATCACTTCAGTACCAAGGAGAGCGCTCAGTTCCATACTCTACAATGGCTGTGTTTGGAATCACATACTTAACACTACATGTTATTTTCTACACTGCAGTATGCTGTATGTGAACATTAATGCAGTGTATTACATGTTGTCACATGACCAACAGGCTCATCACCACGGATACAGTGACCTGTCAGTTTGTCATAGATATTTACTGAAGTTTATATTTTTTTGTTTTTGTTTTTTTACATTGATAGCTCAGTGAAATTATTCACCATCCAGTGTCAGTGTCTACCTGGTGTTAGTTTGCATATTAACCCTTTTAAATATTTCACATCATAGGAGTTGTATCTACTTATACTTGGAGTTACTCTTGTCCTCTTCACCATACAGCCACTTTTATCCACACTTCCTGAGCTGTATGTCCATATTTAATGTGTGTAAATAATAATGATCGACTCCAGGCCAACCTTCACCATGGCAGGTGGTAGTAATGTACTGACTGTATGAATTGTGACCTGCCATTAATCAAAGAAGAAGAAAAAGATGACTGTAATGCATCGTGGGATTTGGTATACCACACAAATACCTCAAGTGGCATTCAAGAGGTATTCTTGGCATACTGCAGATTTTCAGGTTACATGCTATGCACTACTGACTACTTTTAGTCAGTATAATGGTAGTACGTACAGTATGCCAAACACGTGCCAAACTCATTTTTATAATCTTCGTAGCCAGCCTGTGTGGTTTGATTGTGCAGAAATAGTAATAATTCCATTAACTATGTAATGAAATGCAAAAAAAAAAACATTGTTTCATAAACTTTTGCACAAATAATACATCATTGAGAGCCGAGTCACACTTTTTCATGCTTTTTATATTTCATATTCCAGTTTTTGGTGATATTTTGGTGGTATATCAAGTCATATTTTGCTGCACAAAGAAAATTATAGACTAACAAATAGGCCAATTTCATTTTTTGGAAAGGTCAGGTCAGATAAGCTTAGGTCATTCTCAGTCTGCAGTGGCACTCCTACGGATTGATAACTAATGTTTTAGGGTTCATTGAGAGTCTGGCATTCCCCCCACCAATCTCTAGGTAAATGAACGTTCCATTTTCCCCCAGTGTCCAATTTCCAGGAAGTACTACCTCTGATAAGATTCCTAGAAGCAGCCTTTTGGATGTTTTGTTAACACCATTAAGCCTGAATGATTGGAGAGCCACACACACACATGCCCCCCTGTACACACACACATACACACACACACACGCACACACACACACACTTAGGTCACCACTGATGGTGTCCTGTGTGTGCTGACTTAGACTCTTTACCACTACTGGTGATCATCTTATAAGTCAATACTGTGGGCCAGCTGGCTAGTGTTTTCATGTATTAGCCTCTGAAAACAGACAGTAATATGGTCAGCTTGGACTAGACAAACAGATTAATACATTAAAAAGGTCACAATAGCCTCCTTTGCCTTCTTGTAAGTCACGACAAGCTTCTATGAAAGTGGAAGGTCCAAATAGTATTTTGGTGCCAGTGAGTCTGCAGGGTCTAAATGACGTCAAGGGTTGGAATTTGCGGCTGGAGTTGTTGCTGATGCTCAGTGGCCTGGCAGCTTACTGATCTTGTCTTCTGTTCAAAGTGGGGTGGTGGTGTGTGTGTGTGTGTGTGTGTGTGTGTGTGTGTGTGTGTGTGTGGGGGGGGGGGGTGATTACATTTCAGCTCAATTTGTTCTGTATCAATAAGGTCAATGGAGATGAATTGTGGCATATTTGTGAAATGGTAGAACTGTGTGTTATTGTAACCATAGGAGCATCACCAGTTCCTGAAAGCAAATCTGTCATGTCTGTTCAGAAAATGTCTTACGCTGGTAAGACACACATTCGCTGCTCAAAGAGGACATTTTTTGTCAAAACACTTGTTTTTCTAACATGAAGCTTAATGGATGAGGTTTGTCGCTTAACACTATCTGGACAACCCACAGTGTATATAGATCTATCTGTATGCTGGGAAATGCATGATCTGTGGTTAATCAATAAAGTGTAAGGTATCATCTGTTCCTCAGCTGTGACTTATCTAGTAACTGCAATGCACACATGGTACTCCTGGGCTTCACAATGTGTTCTTCTTAAGGGCTTTCCTTAGTGACCTAAGTCTTTCTCTACTCTCACCAGTAGGTCTATACTTCTGTCCACAACCACACACTTGACATGTAAGCACTTAATGCACATTAGTCAACTATCACTTTTTTTGCTTTGCTTTAAACCCACATATCACTGCTTTACCTCTTGTGCCCCCCACCCAAGCTCCCACCTCATTTTCTGAACCACAATTAGATTCCCTGTTTACCCAGTTGAGACTGGCTTGCATTACTCTTCAAACATAAACACAGCAGTAATCGCTTTGTCTATTTTTCACATGTGCAGCCATGCAATCAAGCGTGCAGACCCATATGGGGTTTTTCTAGGAATCTGGTGGTGGTAAATGCATGATGGTCCTGTGGTCTTTCTCTCTCTCTCTTGCCCCCAGCATCTCATATTTGTCTAGTCTGTGTGCGTGCATAGACCTAGAGTCCAGGTTTTTCTTTTTGCTTTTGTCTGTGGCCTGCTTCCCATTGACATGAGGTGGCAAGACCCCTGCTGCTGTTGTGTTCTGGCAGCAGTTAGCTAACATTGGTTCAGGAAAAGGGGGAGAGAAATGTAATAACCTTTTTCCCCTTTTTGGTTTTCCAGGGGGTTATTATATGGCCGTGGATTACCCTGTTCCCCACCCCCCATAACTGCTTATTCAGCAGGCTTATTTGGAGAGCGTTGTATTTGAGGATAAATAATAGGAAAGCCTTGAGTGCTAAAGGGTCTTAATCCTGTCCCAGAGTAAAGTAGGGAATCTCCTTTTTCATACACTTGCTTCCTTGTTGAGACAGGCTCATTAAACAGTTTACATAAGACATTTGTGAAATCAAAGTAGAAGGTTCTGGCACAACTTCACCTACTTCCAAAATGCATGGAAAAGGTGAAAAACTTGAAGAAAGCAAAGAAATTCAGCAATACTTGTTTTATAAAACAATTTTATTTAACTCTAATGCTAAACCAATGCATTTTGCCTTGTGGCCTCAATCAGGATCATCAGAAAATAGCAGATTTAAATAAAATATAAAGCCAGAAAAAAATTCCCAAACTTAAAAAAATAGCCAAGGAAACAACCAGCCCTACATTCATTCATTCATTCATTCATTCATTCATTCATTTATTATCTGAACCCACTTTATCCTCACTAGGGTCGCAGGGGTTGCTGGAGCCTATCCCAGCTGCTTATGGGCAAAGGTGGGGTACACCCCGGATATGTCGCCAGTTCATCGTAGGGCTGACATATACAGACAAACAATCAGTCTCACATTCACACCTAGAGGCAATTTAGATTAACCAGTTAACCTATCAGTCCATGTCTTTGGAGGGTAGGAGGAAGACAGAGTACCCGGAGTACCGCTGCACCACCGTGTCACCTCATACATTCACACACTTATTGACTAATGAGGTGCCTGCAAAGATGGGTTGGACATATGGGGAGTGGTTCCAGACCAATCATCATCCCAGGTTAGCAGGACAGGCAAGGACTGTCTCAGAAAGAAAAAAAAAATCCATCATCAATGTTGATCCTGGTCCTTCAGTATATTCTGGTAGTCAGCTGACCTCATTAAAATTATTGAACCTGACCAACTGAGCCAACCCTAGATCATAACACTGCCCCCGTAGGCTTGTACTGTAGGCACAAGGAATGATAGGTAATCGGTTGATCTGCCTCTCTTCTCACCCTAATGCACTCATCTTTCTGGAACAGGGTCAATCTGGACTCATCAGACCACATAAAATACAGTCCAATCTTTATGTTTTCTATCAAACTGATGGATGTTTCAGAAATGAGAAGCTACTCAAGGAATCAGTTAGGGTTAAAAAAAACTTGATGACACATATTCACCACTTCTGAAATTATGAAAGGGATAGTACTACTACTACTACTACTACTATACACATAACACCCTGCAATGCACTGGCGACATGTTTAGGGTGTACCACGCCTTCGCATATTGGTGGCAAAGATAGGCACCAACACACCCATGACCCTCTAGAGGACCAAGCAGTACAGAAAACAGATGGATTGAAATCCACATAGGAACTTTTGCAGTATTGGGCTTATCGACTGGAATACAAAAGCTCAAAGAAATAAAAATAGTTCCCACTTAGATATTTTTTAGGATTATATTCTTCTTCAATTCCACATTGTTTGATTAATTACTTTAGGTTTGATGCTCAGTAAATTAAGTTTATTTATTTACAGATATTTAATGTTTTGACTTCAATGTTCAGTTCAAGCAAAGTTCATTTGGGATGTGCTTAATTCAGTGTAAGAAGTTTGTCAGGGATGATATTGGCAGATGAATCTGCTTTCTGCTTTTCCCTCTTTTATATTGGCTTCAGTCGACCTCTACTACCTTGTCTCTTCCTTGTATGTTTGTGATGTTGATTTTTGGTCTCCCCGTCCCCCCCCCCCCCCCCCCCCTTATTTTTTCGTACTCTGCTGCTCATTTAGGTCACTTTTACTCCCTGGATCTTTCGCTGTGAGTGAAAGCAAGAGGCACTGGTAGAAGTCAGTTCCCATGAAAGTTTGTTGAGCCGTCTTTACAGCTAACAATGCAGTGTTGTGGAAATGCTAACATCAGCTTCAGAGTGCATACCCTGACTCTTTTTTTGGCTAAGCTATATGCCTTTCTGGTCAGGACTATGACCAAAGTCATCTCAAATGTCACTCCAACTAATCAACACACTGCAGAAATCTCCCTTTGGCATTTCTCCAATGAAAGGAAACAACCAACTGTGGACATAGATCACTAACTCAAGTGCGTGTTGTTTCGTATGTTTGTATATGCCCATGCGTGCACGCTATACACACAAAGATGCCTTAAAGATGTGTGTGGTCTCATCAGTTTCTTTGCTTTGGGATAAGTGAATGTCATGGTGTATTGGAACAAAGGAGTGGGTCCTCTTTGCTTTTTGTTGGATGCCTGGTACCCACTGATAATGTTTCCGCATGGTTCCAGAGTCCTATTTTTGTGACCATGATCAAGCACATCTCCAAAGTTGTCTGCATGAGGCAGCACTGCCAACCGGTTAGAGCGCATAAATAACGGAGGGCTCTATTGATCCATAGTGTGACAGGGGGAGCTAGAGTGCTTGTGAACTCCCTTGAACTCCCTCTCTATCATGCCTGTGGCTGTAGGGAAAGCCCTGACATTATACTTTATTGCTTTGACGGTTATATTGGCATTTTTCTGCCTTTTAGAGGATGACTGAGCTTCTGCCTTTGATTTTTCTTTCACCCATTAATGAAGCAGCATGCCGAGATGTTGGGAGATGATGTCATCTTCTTACATCTCCCCTCAGCCCTCCCTCCCTCTGTCCAATCCCTCCCTCCCCCTGCACAGACAGACCGATAGCGAAACAGACAGATCCGCACACTCACTCAATGGAACAGGAACAAGAGGAGGTGAAGAGTGTCACAGTTTTCACACCTCCATCATAAAAGTCACAGTGCATCCATGATATCACAGTGTAAGCTTGTCAATGTTAGGGGTGGTGTTTCTGCCTTCCAGTAATTGGGAATGGTGGTTATGAAAAGGTCACTTTGTGTATGTGCATGTGTGTGTGTGTGTGTGTGTGTGTGTGTGTGTACCCAGGCTTCTACCTTTTATGTTTGATTTTAATCTTCAATGTGGCAAAGAAAAAGTATTAAAGTGAGGCTAAGATTTGATCGTTTGTTGATGCTTTTATGGATAGACAGATGAGTGTGTGTTATATGCCTTTGTGTGTGTGTGTGTGTGTGTGTGTGTGTGTGTGTGTGTGTGTGCGTGTGTGTGTGTGTGTGTGTGTGTGTGTGCCTGGATATGGAGAGCCCTGTTGGAGGAGGTGGGCGGGATGTGAGATGGTGGGGGTGGAGTAGGGAGAGATGGGCAGGGAGCACATGTTCCGGGAGATAATTGCATTTGTTCTCACCTGTTACCCTTTACAGGCCTTCAAGAGCGCCACAATGAGCTCATACTGGTGTGCTGGAAAGGGCGATGTCATTGATAACTGGTGTCGCTGTGACCTGAGTGCCTTCAGCAAAGATGGCCTGCCTAACTGCAGTCCCCTCAGGCAGCCAATGTAAGTGTGAGATGACAACATGACACCTAGGAATCCATGCACAAGAGAGATTTCATGGATGCATGCACTGATGCACCGCAGGCGCACTCGCATGTGCACACAGACACGCACACGCATACACACTTACTGTACCTGTCTCGCCCAACTCCTGGGGCGCTCGAGAAAGTTGTAGACACAAGCACAGTCCCTAAAGTTCTAATAGCTGTCAGTCGGCCCTTACACCCCTCTGAAAAGAACATGCTCTCATTCAAGGTGTCCTAATAATACTCTGGAGGCGTTTGTGACTCATCCACCCCCACTATTGTTACACGGCAAACTTTTAAAGACAAAGTCGAAGAGCCTTCAGAGGATACAACAAGAGCCTTCAATTAAACATCAGAAGTAAAGTATGCCTATATTAGCTAGAATAACTATATGATAAAAGTATCAGCACCACTTAAAAATAATGAAACTTCACAGAAATGGGAGAGCCAATGCTTCACGTGTAGAGCAGTGAACTGTATACTATATACTATGGACTTCTCAAAGGGTTCGTTTGGATTTTTTATAATGGGGTTGTATCGGGCATGTTTGGAGAAGCAGACAGGAGTACTGGCATCAAAACTATAAGTACTGCTGTAGAAAGGCTATCACAGCAAAAAGTATTTTAGCCTAAAAAACCTAACCTAAAAACTTATTTTAAGTAATATTCCCTTAACATCGACTGTTGCAAATTTGCATCAAAACCATTTCTATCCATTTACGGAATAAGCCAAGATAGCGTGTTTGTTCCCCTAATGGTTTGGCCATATTCTGTACGTATCTAGTCAGGACGCTGATAATAATAAATCATTTTGTGGCATCAATAAAAGCATCTCCATATCCTGAAATGGGAAAACCTGTTTTATTACTTTTTCATTACTATTGACCACTATGCCTGATGTCGCAAATTTGCATCATACCCAAATTTCTATCTGTTTTATGTACTATAATCAAATTAGCAATCTCCACTTAAATTGCCATCTGTTTGAAAGCAACAAAAAAAAAAAACAAAAAAAACACAATTACCTTATTTTTTAACGTGTCCATTATTTCAGGCGTTCAGGGGTGAAAACAATTTTTATGTATTTTTTCTTGTCACATTTTTATGTATTTTTAGTCCTGTTACAGTTATCATGTCATTTTCATTGCTTTTGTCAACAGCTGGCCTACTTTACATTTTTAGGGCTCCTTGGCTTTTCCACTAATCAGCAGTGAATATTTAAAGCTGTCCTGGGTGGGAAGAAATTGTTAACAATGCTTCTGAAAGTATCCCAGTGCTACAGCCTCAACAATTCAGTATACATTGGAATAACACATAACATGATAAAATTAACAGTAAAGATGATAAAAACAGATCACATGGACAATGTAATGTGGTAAAATGAGCAGAACAGTTTAACTAATGTCCATAACTTGTTGATACATAAACTGGGACATCTTTGGGACCCAGACTAACCACAAGGTATCTGTACCCGATTGCAATCCGGACATTATGACTTTACAAAGACACTGACGCACTTTGCACAAAGTTCTGCAGCTTAAAGTGAATGAACAGAACTTTTGCTGTGATGCCAGACACTGAAGAGTCACTAGAGACGGACTTAAAGAGTCCTGGTAGCCTAGACACAGTAATGCTAATGGCGGATGATGCAGAGCGGTGACGCCTTGACATCATGAGTGAAAGGAGCTGCTGCTGAAGACCACCCTTCATCATAACACAGAGCAGCTCTTCTTTAATTAAAAACTAGCATCAAACAGGTTGTCTAGTGTTAGCCTTTGCATTATTGTTCACTATTATGTAATTAAAAGAGCAAATGTCTAATGAACCAGTATTCAAACATATGAACACCTGTTTATGCTGCGTCATTTCATTCATTTTCATCTATGCCCTGCTATTATTGATGTGTCTTTGTGTCTTTTCGTCTTGTTAGATGTTTTTACATCTTTTGTTATGCTGTCATTGTTTTTGTCTATGGCTTTTGCATTGATTTCATGTTGTTCCATTTTTGATATCCTTTTAACAGTTACCACTGTCTAAACTGGTGTCTTATTTTTGTTATTATTTCTTTAATTTGTAAGTTTGGATCCAAATGAACCAACAACTAGCCAGTGGAATCATTCGCAAACCTCTACCAAGTCACAACACTACCACAAAACTTCGTCACTCATAATTTCATTTTGCATTCTAGACAGAAGTGGTCCAAAGATACCTCAAAATGCGAAATACATTTTTATACAAACTTGCAATATGGTGATGTTTACAAAATTACTGACTAAGATCTTAACCTTTGACCTTTCAAAGTCAAGAATTTTGCAGCACTAGATCGGGACAGTATACAGTACATGTACATAATGAATGATAATCAAATCAGACAAGACACGGCAGAGAAAGGATTTAACAAAAACACTTGTGCATGTGAGCAAATGAGGATAATGGGCATGTTGCAAATTTTTCCATTTTGTCACCATTATGATCAGGTGAATTCCCACACAAAAAATCATCAGAGGAATGTATCCCACAGGCAGTAGGTACACTTAAAACATTCTTAAACTGCTATTTTGTAGGCTGTTAAAATATATTTGCCCCACTGCCCCTGTTGACAGCAGTACATTGCTTAGTTTATGATACTCCTGTCTGCTTTATTCACTGCCATCTATTGCAAAAAACGACCTTACTTACCACTTGAAAAGTTCCCAAATAACCCCTCAGCGTCTTATGCACTTGTACAGAGTAGCCATGGCTGAGCCTAATATCAACTGTCATGAACGTCAATCATCTTTTGTTTTTTTAAAAACAAATTACAGATTGGAGACTTTCATTCGTTGATGCAGGCTGCATGAAAAACATGTGTTTTTAAGTCAGTCCAGCAGCCATCTGGAAGCCCCCTCTCTGGCCAGAGCTGGAGTGTAAAGCCAGTAATAACCTGCAGAGCTTGTGTTATTTGTCTCGAAGGAAGAAACAGAGTAGAGTGTTTTTATGAAAGGACGACCTACCTTTTCTCATGCCATTGTCATAAATACAGCTGGAGGGCAGGCAAGTGGAAATATTTTTTTTTCTTTTATCTCTTTGAAGGATTAAAGAGGAAAAACTGCACAAGGAACACTGCTGGAGAACAGGCGGCATTGGAATGTTGTTTTATTTGAAGCCATTGTGTTGTCCTGTGAGATATAAGCAGAGATGTGAAGGTTTTTATGACTCCAGCAGGACATGGGATTGTCCAGGATTATATGCACACATTCTAGGCTTAGATGCACACTTTAGGGATCAGATACACACATGCACATGTAGACTTTTATTTCAAATTCCAGATGTGGGCTAAAAATACTATTTGTTTTTATTGTCAAGTACTCATTTACTTACTGCTATTAACATTTTTTATTTTATTTTTTTTTCTTAATTAGTTTGCGCCTAGCTCCATACCTGGAGCCCTCAAGCACAATGGTGGCCCTGGAGTGGATGGATGTGGAGCCTCTGATTGGCTGCAAGATTTCTGACTATATCATCCAACATAAAAGAGTGGAAGACCCCTCGGAGCCAGAGGTCTACACAGGTAACTCCCACCCAGGATCATGTGCTTTTTGAAACTACATTTTTCAGATAAATACAATGTGTTGTACATTCATTTTTTTTTCTTTGTGCCAAATCAGATCAGGTTCTCTAATTATTACACAGTGTCCAACATACTTTGTCCAAATAGGCCACTGTTTGGACGCGTCTGTCTTTGCATTTTCTTCCATCCACATGCTTTCCCTCAACTGCCCACAGGCATGAAAATTAGGTGGACTAGAGAATCTAAATTGTCTAATTAGATTAGTCAACAAGTCTTGCCATCAACTG
This sequence comes from Sphaeramia orbicularis, assembly GCF_902148855.1. Classification (NCBI taxonomy): domain Eukaryota; kingdom Metazoa; phylum Chordata; class Actinopteri; order Kurtiformes; family Apogonidae; genus Sphaeramia; species Sphaeramia orbicularis. Next base: position 69,154,917 of record NC_043968.1, on the reverse strand, counting down.
TAATATGTGAAAATTTATCTGAGTTATAATTCAGTTGAAACTTTATTAAGAACACAAACATATCATTAGCCTCATAGCATAATTGCCTAAGTCATATTTTTGGCCAAATTGTAATATCTATGTAACTTTACTCTTCTAACACTGCTGCTTCATTTTATGCAGATATCACAATTTTGCCAAAAAATATGACTTAGGCAATTATGCTATGAGGTTAATGATATAGGAAAAATAAATGAATACACAAATCCTGCACAGAGATAATCATTTCAGAGTAATCAAATGTACAGGCCACAGCATCAGTGGTTCCGCATCCAAGATGAGAACTAGAAGAAGGGTTTGTTACTATTAAAATAAGTATGTAAGATTTAATATCACGTGCATAACATGTAATGTTGTAATATTCATGATCTCTGAAGGTCCGAAGGTGTAAAAATCTTGGTTTCTGCCATATTTTACTCAGCCTAGGAAGTGTCTTGGATAAACAGGACTCTGGATTTAATTCCAAGACCATAACTACAAGGTTATCACTAAAATGCCTATTATAAAAATGCATCAGATTTATTTGTTAACATCATTGCCATGATATGATTACTGCAGTTATTTCTATCCTGCCTGAAGTTTCAAGGAGCTAATTTCAGTTTGTGATTTGTATGTTTATCTGTTTATCTTGTTAGTCCTTGGTTTGGATCATTTCTAGTAACATTTTGGGAGGGACTTCCGGTTTAACAAGCATGGAGTAGGACATGTTTTCCTCTAGCTCCCACTACTTTTAACTTTAAAACTCGCCTTTGTAATCTTTTCATGACTGAATATTTGTTCTGAGGGTGTTTTTTGTTTTGTTTTTTCAGCTACTTGGCACTGTTTCGCCTCATCATGCTACCTAAACTTGCCAAGGCGAGCGAAAAAAAAATGAGCTGGAGGCTGTTGCTGCTCTTAGCAGTATTAGCAAAGCTGATTTAGTAGCCTTGTTAGCTGAACTCAAGACGTCCCTGGTTGCTGAGATTTGAAAAAATATTTCAACAGAGTGAATGGGAAAGTAGATGGGCTCCAGGAGACTGTTAATAGTCATGACGAGTGCCTGGATTCCCTATAGTAACATTATGGAGCTTTCATACCAATCACAGGAAGCAAAACACGAAGAATAACTAACAAAAGACAAAATGAGTAGAGTTATGACCCGCATAGCCTTTTTTATAAAGGGAAACACAGCTTGCATAGATGACGATGGCAGGATATGTCACGCCACATGAAATGAAAACCTCGAACAGATTCTCAGGTGTGAATACTGTTACTTCATGAGACTCATTGTATTTCAAGATGTGATGGAGAAAGCTTCAAATATGTAAAGTTACAAAAAGTTTATTGACGAAGATGGGGGTAGTGTTCTCAGACAGAGCCAGGACAAAGAGGAGATGTCAGAGGAAGGGTGATTAAAAAAAAAAGAAAGAAAGAAAGAAAGAAAGAAAGAACCTGGTGAAATGAGGTGGTCTGGAAGATGCAGGCTTTCTGGCTTTAGTCATTGAGGAGAACGGACAGGCCATCCATCACCCCAGGGAGGAGTGCTGATGAAGCCTGGTCACCAGCAAGGGGAGAGAGGGTACAGACAGCTAGACCGGGTGATGCTGGCAGAGGTGAGGGAGGAAGTGGGCAGATGGTGTGGGGTGACTCACTCTGCTATATGCCAGTCACTACTATTAATCATGTCATTACGCACCGTCTAATACAGATTAGAAGTCATTGTCCTCATCTTTCGTCTTCTTTTCCATTTCAGTCTGTTGGTGTTTATCTCTGCCTGATAGTAGCGTTGTTCTACCATCCAGACAAAGCTGCAGAAGAACTTTAGGGAGGTCAACTTTGAGAAAACTTACCACAAAAGCTAAAAGCAGTGTAAATAATGTGGGGGTTAGGTTATTAAGTAACACTTAAAGACCCCAAAACATCTACTGATCTAAAATATTGGATAACTGCTGAACCATCAATACATTTGTAGTTGGAGTTTGACAGCTTTTCAGCAGCATCAGATATGTTTTTGTCTTCTATGCATCCATAGTCTCTGTACTGAACATGGAAACATCATTGTCTTCTGCAACACTGACCCTTTTTACATGACCATAAAAGTCCGATAACTGAAAGTAATCAGATAATTGTAATAACACATCAATGCACTTAAGAAATGCAATAATTGAAAAACCCTGGTTTAGATGCTCCAGTCCATTATCTGATTTCTTTCAGAGTGCGTACGTACATAGGGATGGTAGACTTAAACTTCCTGTTGTCGTTTGCCCATGTTTGACTATGTAACTACCGTTCCCTTGGATTTTAATTATGTTTACACATGCGCAGATGTAAATGAATGAAATAAATCAGATTAACCTGTATACATGCTAGAAGACATCAGAGTATTGGGGAGAAATCCAAGTGTATTAATCTGATTTCTCATTAACAGATAACCACCATTATCTGATAAAATATGCTGTGTCAGATTATACTGTTTACATGATCACTTGAATAATCTGATAACCCCAGAAACTGGATAATGATCGGAGTATTGGTGTGCATGCAAACACTGATTCACCAGTAAAACCCTTGTTGTTTGTAAAAGACAGTGGTTGTAGACTTGTTTTTATGTAGAATTAGTGATATGTTGTGCTTAAAAGTTCATGTTGTCTTCAGTTTTTTCTGTTTTGATGTAATAACCCTTGAATTTACTGAGCTTTTCTCATCACCTATGTGGTAAATTAAATATGGGAAAATACCTAAATCTTACTGAAAAAATAGGACCAATGGCCCTGTAGCTTACCGGCCAAATTAAAAGCTTTGGGAAATGTATCTAGATGCCATTTGTTATCACCCAGTTATGTGTACTTATTATATTACAGAAATAGCCCATGTTTTGGTCATATTCCAATCAGATCTGTAAAAAATTCAAATTCCAACTTGATATCATTGATACTTACTGATTCAATCCACTTCCTATCTCTTATAATGGGAAAATTTTTCAAAGTGGCACCAAATCCAGAATCAGATCCAGATCGAAATAATTTCAATACCTTGTGTTGACATCATCATAAAGAAGCTGTATACCAAGTTTGAAGTCAATCAGAACTGTAGTTTCGGAGAAGAAGACGATTGAAATGTTTTCCCCATAAGAGCCCATGTTAAATTTTCTGCAAGTTCCCGGATCCAGATGAAGATCCTGATCAGCATGTGGCCATTATGTCTTGGTCATCTCCCCATCAGGGCTGGACTGTAGAAATTTCAACTTGATATCATTTATATTTACTGAGTTATTGCATCGATCCACTTCCTATCTCTTATAATGGGGAAATTATTCAAAGTCACACCAAATCCAGAATCAAATCCGGATCCAAATAATTTCACTAACTTTTGTTGACATCATCATAAAGAAGCTGTATACCAAGTTTGAAGTCAATCGGATTTGTAGTTTCGGAGAAGAAGACGATTGAAATTTTTGTAACGGACGACAGACCTGAACAGACAATGACAGACGACGACGATGGACGCCACATGACGACAATAGCTTACGGCCTATCAGCCGGTAAGCTAAAAATGCAATGGTGATATATGGTGGTAAATCACTTGGTAATGGTTACATATAGATAGAAATTCATTTGGTTGTCACCACAAAAAAAGATTGGATCTTTATGGGTCAAGGCAGGGCTATAAATCATGTTTCTGTGCAAACATGTAGTGTATACATATGTCAAGGGACCCTCCACTTTAACTATAAATACTTATGACTGTAACTACTCAAAACCTCCATTGTTCTCTAGAAGAGGGGATCAATATGGCTGATACAAACTTGGAAGTAATTGCAAGGGTAGATTTATGAAATATTTGGGCCCTCTTAAAGTAATGAGCTCTTGTTCTCTGGACTCAGCAACTAAAACGGCATCGTGTTTCAAAGTATCATTTTCTCACACTTACTCCGACTTATTTAGAAATTGCTAGATTTATGCTCCCTTTTACCCACAGCTGACTCTGTACTTAAAGGCCATATCTGATGCAAATTTTGAAGAAACTACAACTCTGCATAATAAAACCAAAACCTGAAGTAAATACAGTGTTAACTCCAGTTGGTAAAATTTAGCCTTGGACCTCAATTACCTTGTGGATCAAACTCTCCCATTGATGGATGGTTTTTTCTCAGCAGTCCACCTCTTGACTTTGACTATAGACACACTCATTCCCCTGTTGAAGCTGCCAATGAAACCAGCTTTCTGCTGTTGGCCACTGAGCAGCTCTAATGGAGCAGTTTGGGGATAAATACTTTGCTCGCGGGCACCTTGGTGGTTTTTCTGGAAAGCAAGTGTTTCTCTCCCTCATTTTCCCTGTTCATATTTTCCAAGACTGTGTGATGATTTGAAGCAGTAAGCTTGCAGTCAGGCCTTCTTCTCTATCATCTTTTAAGGGTGGGGGCACACTGAAGGATTATTCGGCTGATTTACAATAAGCCATTTTTGACAATCTAGACAATTATGGGGGAAAAACCTGATCCAAAGCTTAGTTATGGCTGATAGTTGGCAATGTAGGGTAGTGTGAGGACTCAAATTCAGTTTTACCATATTAAAAGGGGAAAATTAGGAAAAAAAGATTTGCCTTACACTGGTAAGCACAAAGCAGGTATTCATGGTAGTATTTTAATCTTAATCATTATAGTATATTCAGAATATTAATGTATTATTATTTCAGCTCTATGTGCAGAATTCAACTGAAGCACAATGAAGCCACAGCACAAGATATATTTTTGTGCTGCGAAGACAAATCACTGCAGGATTGGTGGTTAGATCTAAGGGCCAGACCCACAAATGGATTGTGAGACTTGTGTGGCCTCTAAACTGGTGCAAATTAGACAAATTTACTACATATAATTCACAACATACCGGCAAAGAGTAGAATTCCCTGCAAATCCAGTCAGACGTGGGGGCGATTGGAAAAACAAAGAGGCTGAGCTCTGATGTTCAGCTTCTTCAAATAAAAATGACCGGACTGGTGGAAATCAGGCTGCTTTAACACAAACACTTCACTGTATTAGCCTGGAATCCAAGAGTACAAGACGTAACATTACACTGCTGTCACACGCTGACTGATCTGGTGTCAATAAAGTTATCACTAAGTTATATGTGATAACTAAAGTTATCACTTTTGGAGTCTACAGATGTACTTATGGTTTCAGATGCTGCTGATGCTGAACATCAGCACTAGCGGGGTTCCTTCACATTTGAAATTTCAAAATTCCATACTTTTTCCAGACCCTAATTTCCAGATGGTAAAAAATATTCCTACCAGTCTTTATATTTGAGATTTATGAGCCATTCGTCAGAGAATTTACATCTACCCATTATGAGTCCTGCCAACGATCATACAAGGCATGTTGAATAGCTCACTCACGACCAGTGTGTGGACATCACCTGTCCATTGAAGCAACAGTGAAACTTGACAACACCTGGACAGGCATTAAAATGGGTTGTAGGAGGATAAGAGCAGAAGGCTGGGAATTCAACTTGTCAATCTGCCCAAATGTTTTCTGGGATGCGTAGCCTACTATATGTGCTCTCACACAAACATTTTAGCTGGGCTCCTTAAAGGAGTGATATTGAATGAACTTATGCATTTTACAGTATTTCCCTGTGGTCTACATAAACTGTAAATGCTATGCTTGGGTCTGAATTCTTCATTAATTCAACTCCTCAGGTCCATCTTCAACCCTATTTCTGAGTAATGACACCAGAAAGTCATTTTGAGCACTGACCCTTTAAATGCACATGAGCCACTTCAGGCCCTGCCCCCTCCAGGTTGTTGGCTGTGCTGCTCTTTCCCGTTCAACCAACAACTGAACATTTTGGCAATTGGCTCAAAGTTTGGACATATTTTCAGTATAGACTACAACCGCTCCTGCTGACAAACAATTATGGCGTGCATAGAGAAATTTTTGTCTGAAGTTTTGACCTTGTATGTGCAAATGTTGTGACGTAACTAGTTACAGAAATTAAAATGGGTTGTAGAAATCCACTCGATTTTTGCCTAAATTAATATAAAGATAGCTTTGCAGCACCTGGAGCATTCAAATTTAAACTTTTTGAACTGTTAGGGTCCACAAATACACAAATAAATGTACCAAAGGCTAATAAAAGTGGGTTTAGCAAAATATGACCTTTTTAAGAAAACAGATCGATCCATTTCTTTTTTTAAGATATTCATAATTTTATGTTTTAGAACAGAGAACAGTGGTAACAGTCTTGGAAACATGAATATTTTTCCTTACATTTGTTTCCGTTTTCCATACTTTTCCAGACCTTGAAATTTATAAAATCAAATTTCATACTTTTCCATACTTTCCATATTTGCGTAGGAACCCTGTACTAGTGTCTCCACAATGTCCTAGATACATTCAGTGGCACCTGAACAACATTATTATACAGCATTAATGGAACATGATTCAGACTTGTATGACTCACATTAATAGCCCGAGTCTGTTTTGACAAACATTCCAGTAGAATGTGTTACAGATAACAGCACACAGACATTGGTGCAAATTACATTACAAAATCTTAGATAAATAACAGGTGAACTCTTTGGTTTGCCAAATCAACATATTCAACTTGTTTCCTTATGGTGCCCAACCATAGACCTTAAACTATATTGAAAAGACAGTAGTTATAAATCCTGCTTTGTTCAATGGGTCTCAAGCCAAACTAAAAGCAAGTTTTCCCACAGATGATAAGTGAGTCTGTTATGTGTTCAAATTGTCATCATTTGAATCGGTTTGTTTTTAGTTTGTTAGTTGACGTTGTAAAAATGGTGAGCTGTCATAACCAGTTATGGTCAGGAATCTGTCATATGCATGCCCAGAAACTAGTCAGGCAGCTGGCAGGTGTGCAGACATGACATCCCTGTCTATCGACTCCAAATTGCGTCACAAAAGCAACATGGCAGCTCCTCTGACCACCCGATTTTGGCTTCACTTTTTACACAGCAAGAGGAAAGGGTCCTGTGACGTCCATCTTTATCCACAGTCTGTGGTTGGGACAAAACTTTAAAGAGACATTTGCATGGACACTCCCACCAGTCTTCCAGTGACAAAAACACAGTGGAGTAAAGACCGGGGTCCACCATCAGCATCCAGGAGGATGAGATTCTGGCGCCGACATCCTTAAGAGCTGAGGCTGCATCCGCATCCCATTTCCAAGTTGAAACTCTGCTTCAGGCTGGTGTCTGAGAGAGAGGAAAGATAAACAGACAGCCAGCACACAAACACTCCACCATGCTGAGCATGACTCACACAGCCAGAGCACACACATTCAGCCGTGTACACACTCATACAGATGGCAGACAGAGAGTAAGTGTTGAGATGCAGACACTTGGACGTAACACTCACCGGGTTCCCAAAGGCATGTTTCTGTGTCAGTGCTGTCTAGACTAGGAAAGGAGAAGAGTATGTATTCCTCCTATGGTATGACAATAAGAAAAGACAAGTCCTTTTTTTTGCCTGAAGTTTTCCACAGATTTAACTTCTGTACTAGCAATCGGGACTTCATGTGATTGGAAAATGCTTTTCTTCTCACTATTGACCAGTTTTTTTATTCAGTTTTTTTTTACCTAATAGTTTAATATTTTATAGGAATATGTGAAAATTATATAAGTTTCAAAGAGTTGGGTAGAAATGTTAGAATGATAAAAACCAGTAACATTAAAAAATATATAACATGGGATGTTACATAATTCAGATTCAGAATTCATTCATTCATTCATCTTCTGAACCTGCTTTATCCACACCAGGGTTGCAGGGGGTGCTGAAAAGCCTATCCCAGCTATCTATGGGCTGAGACGGGGTACACCCTGGACGAGTGGCCAGTTCTTTGCAGGGCCGACATATAGAGACAAACAACCAATCACTCTCACATTCACACCTATTGGCAATTTTAGGTTGACCAATTAACCTATCAGTGTATGTTTTTGGATGGTGGGAGGCAGCCGGAGTACCCAGAAAGAACCAACACAAACAGAGAAGGGAAAGCATGCAAACGACACACAGAAAGGTCCCTGGCTGGAATCAAACCCAGGACCTTCTGCTATCCATTGCACCACTATGTTGACCAGATTCAGAATACTCTATTAATTCTAGAGGAAAGTGTTGTGTGTTGCAGTTGCTCTGGGTAGATATAAGAAAAGGTAGCAGGAAAGATTATCATTATCAATATCAATACAAATGATTACAAATAAAGCTTTGCACAGGATCTTAGCTGTTCCTAGGACTGCACTCTTTTGGACAGAGATCTCAGATGTTGTTCCCGGTATCTGCTTTAGCCATCTACTCAGCTTGGGGGTTACTGCCCCTAGTGGCCTGATCACATCAGATACCACTGTTGCCTTCACACCCCACATTGTCTCTATCTCCTCTGTCAGGCCGTGGTATTTCTCAAGCTTCTCATGTTTTTTATCCCTGATGTTGCTAACACTTGGGATTGCTACATCTATCGCTACCGCTGTCTTCTGATGTTTATCGACCACCACTATGCCAGGCTGATTGGTCGTCACCATTATGTCTGCCTGGATCTGGAAGTCCCAGAGGATCTTGGCCTTTTTGTTCTCTATTACCTTTGATCTTGATCCTGGGACCTCCAGCCCATACGCAGTACAGATGTTCCTGTACACCAGTGTTTGTCAACAAGAGCGGTACCGCCCACCCAGAGGGCATTGGGAGAACGTCAGGGGGTGTTTAGAACAAGAAAACTGAGAGGGGGGAGCTGAGACTGAAATGGGGGGGCGTTAGTGACTGTTATTTATCACAATATATAAGTATCAATATCAGATCAAGTGGTGCCATTTTTTTACTACCAGCATGTAATCTCTAATAGCCCCAGTCACAAGGGGGGTTGAAGGTTCACGATAACGTGAGGGAGCGTTTGGTCAAACAAGGATGAGAAACACAGCTGTACATTATGCCTGCTACCTGGTTATGCCCCTCCATGTATGCCCTCCCTGCCAGCATCTTGCACCCTGCTGTGCTGGACTGTCTCAGGAGCTTCTCTGCACAGTCTGCACTTAGGGTCTTGTCTGGTGTGGTAGACCTTGGCCTCTGTTACCCTTGTGTTCAGGGTCTGTTCTTGTGCAGCCATGAGTAGTGCCTCTGTGCTGTCTTTCAATCCAGGCTTTTCCAGCCTCTGGTTTGTTTTCTCGATATCAGCCACTTCCTCAATTTGCTGGTGGTACATGCCATGCAGGGGCTTGTCCTTCCATGATAGCCCCTCTGGCTCCTCTTCCTTACTGGGCTTCTGTTGCCTAAGGCTTTCACTTAGAAATTGGTCACTGGGGACCATCTTCTTAATATATTCCTGGAGGCTTGCAGTTTCCTCCTGGACAGTAGCTCTGATGCTTACTAGTCCTCAGCCTTCCTCCTTCCACTTTGTATACAGCCTCAGGATGCTGGACTAGGTAAGGAGCTTCCTTGTCTTGATATCAGTGGCTTGTATCTCTTCCAGTGGTCAAGATATTATGCCAGCAGGTATCTGATTATTGGTAGGGCATAGGTGTTAATTGCCTGGATGTTATTATTGCCTTTCAGCAGACTTTTCAGGACTTGCCTTACCTTCTGTATGAATTTGGCTGTGGCTGATCTCCGAGCTGCCTCCTCATGATTGCCATTTGCCTGTGGGATCTCCAGGTATTTGTAACTGTCCTGCACATCTGCAATGTTCCCTTCAGGTAGTTCAACCTCTTCACTTGTGATCACCTTCCATCTTCTCGATACTATCCGCCCACAATTATCTAGTCCGAATGAGTGATGTGAATCAGGGAGTCAACATCACACTCATTCTTGGCATATAGCTTGATGTCATCCATGTAAAAGATGTACCTGATGGTTGTTCCACTTCAGAACTGGTATCAGAAGCTACTCTTTGTGATGATCTGGCAGTGGCCACCACTTAAGGCCTTTGCAGAACAGCAGGTGGGGCGGAGCATCTCCTTGATATATGCCACATTTGATGCTCACCTGAGTCGACTTCCATAGCCTCATCAATTTCAGGACAAAAGCTCTTAGTGTCTTGTTGATGATATACAACTTTGGCATGCCAGTATCCGTGTGTGGCATTGAGTCATAGGCTTTCTTGTAGTCGATCCAGACAATGCCCAGGTTGGTATTTCAATTCGAACAACAATTTGTACAGTGTATACTAGACAAATGTTATCAGTATGATAGGTAAAGGAAATATACATGAGTAAGTGTGCACAATATTGTTGTGTGTAATTATAATGTATTATTAGGAAAAACACAACTCAGAAATACAATTAGAACACAGACTACATCTGACTTAATACTGCTTGTAACATAAGCAGAGATAGTCCTTTGTAGATTTGATCCCCTTAGTGGAGATAAGGTGTTTTTACGATAGTTATAACTGTGATTTTGGAGATCTGTCTGTTTTGGAATGCAATGAGTTTTTCCACAATCTGACTGACATTTGTATTGATGTAATTCCTCAGTAAACTGAATTAGATGATGTCATATGCCATCCTGTTGGCTTCAGTTTTTCATCCATAACAGTCTCTTGAATGGATGCAATCATGGAGTCCTTGAGTATCTCTGCAGCAGTGAATGGCTGCTTCTATTTTTTTTAATCTGATATCTGTAAATGTTGCTAATGTGGCTCTCTCTTGCTTGATGTAAACCCCGGATATGAAATTACGCTTTTGCTCATACTGGATAACATCAAGCTGCACTTTATCTGGCAGTGAGCATTAGTTTTGGTTGGAAAAAGCCCATCACAGTTTCCGTGTGTTTTTGTGGAGGTCCATTCTTCAGTTATAAACCCTCCATCATTATGGTAGTTGACATCAGGAGCAACCATGGTCTCTCAGTAATGAGGTGGAGTGGGTCCTTTTGCTATTAGTCAAACTGCTAACCACAAGGGGGCGCACAGAATGAAGTCAAATGTGATTTTCTGTTTCTGGGGGTGAGTGGAAATCCACTTCAAATTTTCTCACCAAAGTTAAAGAAAGTTCATCAGTTATGTGTTGGAGTGGAGCCTTTTGCTACTTGCGAACCTCAAGGAGGCCATAGAATAAATGTGAGCCTGTTTTATTGAATAATTTATGGCCTGTACATCAAACATTGAAATGCTATTGTCAGTGTGTTCCTTGAATTGAATGCTACCTGTAGGAATAAGCCAGGCCCATCTCTGACAGGATTTTTTGTTCTTTTACAAAGTCATGTACCATGCAAGAGCACTTTAGAAAAAAAAAAAAAAATCACTTGTAGTTCTTAGGTCACTGGCCAGTAGGCCATGAGGTATTGTGAAGATGCTGTGTCTGGCATTGTCATCATCGTCATCTTCATTAGCAGTTTCTTCAAACATTGACTCTGATGAAACTATAAGTCAGATTCACTTCAAATGTTGTACGTAACTTCCTTGGGATAGTGTCTACAAAGTTTGTTCACAGTTTTGAGAAATGTAGATTTTTGAATTTTTACGAGATTTTTTAATATTAAAAATATGCCTTTACTTATAATGGGCCAAATTTTGACTTGGCTTATACCATGTCAGTAGTTAGAGATATCAATATAGTTACTACTGAGGACTGATTGGAAGTCATATATGGAATTTCATTTAATTTGTTGTGTTATCCTCCAGTGATAGTACCACCCACTTCTGCTGGGAGATTGATATACGGCATCAAGACCATAGGACTCTAACAGAGCAGCAGAACCTGACAACCTTCAAGTTGTTATTGATTCTTGATAGAACACGCCGGTGAGCTACTGGGCCCATGGTCCTATTTTTTGAGGGAGTGGTAAATGTATTGTCACCTGATGCTTTGTTATGTTTTTGTCCACAGTGATTGAGCACAGTTTTGATTTTGACAGTAATATGACTGCACTGTCTGTTAGATTTTGTAGTGTCACTCACAAAACACTGTAATGTGAAATCTGATCTTGTATGAGTTATTAAGTCTATAAACAGCTTTTAAAATGAATACACCTCTAAAGGGCATTGTAAAATGTATATATTTCCACACAGTGCAGGGCTGATGAAGCAGTCATTATATTTGTCAGATCATTTTTTATCTAGAGCTTAACTGGAAAGTTATTCAATATTTTCTCACCAAGCGATTTATCAGCTTTATGTGGGGGTCTTGTCTGTGTTGTTTGTCTTGCCATTTGTCATAATTTTGTTTCTAAAGCAGAACTAGAAAACTATTCAAAACATTTTTTAAAGTAAACAACTTGTATGAACTGACAAACTTTTTGACTCCTTTGCTGAAAATTGGCTCAATAACTCACTTTAACACAACTACCATCAGTAACATGTACCACTTATAGGTTTTGTGGGTGCTTAGGTGATCTAGATCTCATATTATTGCTTGGAAAATGCATTCCAGTGCTGTTCATCAGCATGTTACTTCTTGTTCAGTCAAAAGGATATACATACTTTTGGTATATATTTCTGTTTTAGAAATAACTCATGATGGTGATCAGTAATGTATGCTTTCCCAGTGTAGCACAGCCTCGCAGTATGAGTTTAATTGGTTCAATGACTGAGTTTGTTTTGTGTTTTACTTGTTTTACAAATCATTGTTCCCTATTGAAATTAACTGAAATATAATGAATTCACTCCAGCCTCCCAAAACCACCCAAAAATCCTTTAAGGGTTTTAAAACAGAAAAAGTCCAGTTAGAAAGAATAAACTGGTTTTATTAACTTATTTACCTTAAAGAAGAGACAATCTGTGCATATGAGGAAGAGGATTATTGTTTGGAAGTAGAATCTTCTTCCATTAAAATGTCAGGTAGAACAATTCCTGGTGTTTTCTCTCCCGATTGCGAGCTCACAATTGCGATGTTGCCTCAACAAGATGAACCTGTGAACTGAGCAAGGGAAGGCTGCTCCTGTTGGGGGGGGGCATGTGCGAGCTCAGTGCGACTAGTGGTGGCTAGTATGAAGCTCACTCATACTGCAGATTTACACTCGTATTTCAAGACAAAAACGCTCACGAGCCGTGGTTTGTAAAGCAAATAACTCGTACAATGGTGTACTCGTACAGGAAGTTTCTACTGTACTTAGAAAACTCATGAAAACAAGGTCAAAAAGGTAAAAGGTAATTTATGTGTTTGAATATCCACTTGTTTTCCTTACTTCAACCTTTCACCTTTGCACTCTGATACCAGGGAGGACCTGTTTCCATTTTTCAGTTTTGACGTCCTTTACTGAGGTCTCTCACCGTTCATTCCCTCTTACCTTGTCTTTGTCCTTCTTTCCGTGTAGCAGGAAGGCTTTAAGAGGGATCAGATCCTCTCACATCTGCACAAGTCATCAGTAACAAGGCCCTTCCATTCCCCTTAGATCAGCCCACTTATCAGTGCTGTTAGAAGAAAAAAGACATCTCTTCTTGAAGGCTTCCCCTTGGTCATTCACAAATCTTCTTTCTGAGGTCAGCGCTGACTGGGAGATGGGCTTTCTACTTTTATGTGCAAGGAGAAGAGCTGAGCCTTTCGTTCGTATATCTTGTTGTTTATACTGACATGATGCTCTACTGCAGGGTGTCAAACTCATTTTAGTTCAGGGGCCACATACAAGCTCAATGTCATCTCAAGTGGGCTGGACCTGTAAAATAATAACCTATAAATAAAAATCCAATTTTTCCTCCTTTAGTGTGAAAATTAAATGACATTTAAAAAAATGTGAATAACTTGAACAACCATGTACACCCTGAAATATGTTTTTCAAAAATAAGTGCAATGTCAACAGTATTATGTCTCAGCTTATTATTAATACAGTTTATAGATCACAGTGGGTCAGAAATGCAGAAAACATTTAGTAACAAGCATAATATTGTTAAAATAACACTTATTTTCTTAAAAAATTTCAGGCTTCTCGTATTTGTTCAGGTTGTTCAGACAGCATAGTTTGTAAATGTAAAAATTTTCATAATACACTTTTACTTTTTTCACAATAAAGCATGGAGAAAATTTGGAGTTGTCATTATTTATAGGTTATTAGGATATTATTTTACTTGATATCACACTGAGGTGTATGTGGCCCCTGAACACATTTGACTATTAGTATTTTCACTGTAATTTTTTCATCCCACGGGTTAGACTGGACCATTTAGCAGGCCAGTTTGGCCCGCCAAATAGGTGATGCCCCTGCCCTACTGGCAGTCCTCAGTGCCCCTGCCACTGTCCAGGGGTAGGGACTGCATTTTAGTTGTAAATCTTGGGAGATGAAAAAAAAAAGAACAAAAAAACATACGTATGTGTATATTATATACATACTCATTAACATTCAATTCATTATGTTGATATTAAGCCTCTTCTTAGAGGAACATGGAGCATCAAGCTACTAGTTGACATGAAAGGAAGGTTGTGAGATGAATATGGAATCTTGTCTTAATAATAATAATATATAGTGTTCACTTAAGCAATTCATCATGAGATTGTCTGCATTCCTGCACACAAAGAAAAATCTCAAATCACTTGTCAGTAGCAGATATGTTTCACATGTGTCCTTGAAAGCCTCACATTTCCACAGAAACATACACTATTTTCTAACACTTTGACACAAATATATGCATAAAAATTGTTTTTTCCACTCTATGTCTCTATTGTTCTACTGTTGAAATAATGTCTGCCATTTATTTTATAGAAAGGCATAAAATGGAGGATAGGTACTCTACGCAAGAACTGCGGCTTGAAACTGAAGCCAATCTGGAAGTAATTTAACCCTTAAAGACCCAAAATCATCTACTGATGTAAAATGTTTAATAATTGTTGAACCACAAATCCTATAAATACATGTAAATAATTAAAGTAAAATGCAGTTTTAGCATCTTTTTAGCAGCATCAGATGTCTTTTTCAGACACATCCATTGGCTCTGTAGTTAACATGGAAACACTGTCACCTTCTACAACGTTGATTCACCAGTAAAACCCATATAGCTGACAAATGTCAGCGGATGGAGACACTTGCTTTTATGTAGAATTAACAATATGGTGAAATGTTGGTGAAAGTCATGTTTCCTTCAGTTTTCTCTGTTTTGATATAATAACCTTTGAATTTACTCAGCTTTCATGAACATCTACATGATCAGTGAATTGAACATAGGAAAATACCTGATTTTTACTGAAAAATACGAAAGATTATATTATAATATATAGTGATAAATCACTTTGTAATGGTTAAATGTGGAGAAAATTTCATTTGGAATCGCCACAAAAACAGTTCTGGGTTTTTATGGGTTAAAGTGTAATACAACTGATAGTTTTGTGTCAATTGGCTCCACATCAAAAGGAGGCAGTAAAAGTGGTTTATGTGGTCGGTATGCCTCCATGGTGCAGAGTCTGGGTCATGTGGACCTGAAAGGAGACCCTGGGGAAGAACCAGAACATGCTGGAGGGTGCTGTGACCCAAATCCAGATAAGCAGGAGACAATGGTTGGACCGACCAGTGATGACCAGAAGATGCTGCCTCCATAAAGGACAGCCTCTTAAACACTTATTTTGAACTTCTGTCTAAAAAGATCAGATTATTGTGTTATTGGTAGGTGTCATTGAGGTCTTTTTTTCTTTATTTAGTTCCTTTAATACCTGTCCTGTTGGTCCATCTTTCAGTTATTCTTCTGTTAACCATATCCTCATGAGACCCCTGAAAGTAAAAAGTTTGGTTTCTTTGTGTTAAATAATTGTCTTGATTGGAAACGGCATCATGTAACTGTTTTTCTGATATTATTATTATTATTATTATTATTATTATTATTATTATTATTAATAATAATACAAAAGTTAAGTGAACGTCCATATATGACTTCCTATTAGTGCTCAATAGTAACAATACTGACATCTCTAACCCTTAAATTTTTCCATGTTATAAGCATCAAAATATGGGCCGTTATAAGTAAAAGGCAAATTTTTAATTCCTTTGAAAAAAAAAAGTCAAAAATTCCAAAATCTAAATTTCTAAAAACTCTGAACAGACTTTGTAGACACTGTCACAAGGAAGCTACATAGAAAACTGAAAATGAATCTAACCAGTAGTTTCATCAGAGAAGATGTTTGAAGAAGCTGCTAATGAAGACGAAGCCAATGACGAGGACGACACCAGAAACCACGCCTTCACAACAGCTCATGGCCCGTCAGCCAGCGAGCTAATATAAAGCAGAGAACCTAAAGAAGCCACTGTGTAGTTGTTATACAGTGTCTGTGAATGTGCAGCTACAAGGTCTAAGATGCAGCTGCAGTCAGTGTGTGTCTGAAGTACCACACTCCCACTCGAATAAAAAAGAGAGGGTCCTGCAAGTGAGATACGATCGCTAGCCGAGTGAGTCATTTGCTTTGATAGGGGCTTCCCACAAACTCTGTCAACTTGGAAGATAAACACCTGCTGTTAGTTTACCAAGGCTGTGCACTCGACGTAGCATGCGAGCTTCTGTGCGGAACACAGATGAGGCAATATTTCCAAACACTGGGAGTTGAGAACAGGTGGAGGCAGAGTCTCCCACTGGCTCATTGTCAGAGGGTGTCTTATTCACAACATCCACGCTGTCGTCATCACAGTAAAACTAACATCAGTGGAGGCGACGGTATTGCAGACTGTTGTCGTCGACTGCCAAGACTCTGGTGTGGAGGGTTAGTGTGGAAGAAGTCCCAACACTGTGGGTGCCAGAAGTACAGATGGAACAGACTAGAGAGGGATCACCTGCTCCGACAGGGCCAGTGAGGCAAGCAGGGCACTGACTCATTGACATGAAGATGAGGTCATGCTTGAGTGTAGTTTACTCACCTCAAAATTCACGTCGGCAGGTGCAAATGTACGTTTCTACCTTCGTTCATACTGTTGTCTCCAAGTGTGATGACTCACTCTGATTAGATGAAATTCAGATGTAAATGCTGATGCCCTGCTTTGCTGAAAACTGTAATTAGGTTGCAGAGGCTGTTGTAAAACAGACCCACAGCCATAAGAAAAGTATTCATCTCCATTTGGCGTCTTCCTGACTGCTTATTTCTCACTTTTACATCCACCACCTAGAGTCTGGCAGTCAGGTCCGTCCTTCAGGTCTGTCTGTCAGTCTGTCTGTGCCTGGAACTAAAAGTCAACAGCACATTTTGACTTGAATTTTCTACACAAGGTGGGTCTCTCGGCCCTCGGCTCATATTCTCAAAGGGCACTTTTTGACATTTTCTCAGAACTGAAGGCACTTCAACAGCAACCTCTGGTCGTCTAATAACCATCTGCTGGGTATTCCAAGGTCCAACCTAAACTTAACCCATAAAGACTCAGTGCTACTTTTGCAGTTTCCAAATGAGCATTTCTCTAGATTTAACCTTTCTTACATGATTTATCACCATTTAGGGTAATATTATCCTCTATATTTAAAAAAAAAATTTGGTGAAAATCATGTATTTTCCTATATTTAATTCACTGCTCATGTACAGGGGTTGGACAAAATAATGGAAACACCTTAAAAAAATCAACAAAATATAATTTAATATGGTGTAGGTCCGCCTTTTGCAGCAATTACAGCCTCAATTCTCCGAGGTATTGATTCATACAACTTGTGAATTGTTTCCAAAGGAATTTTAAGCCATTCTTCAGTTAGAATACCCTCCAACTCTTTTAGAGACGATGGCGGTGGAAATCGACGTCTTACTTGAATCTCTAAAACTGACCATAAATGCTCAATAATGTTGAGGTCTGGGGACTGTGCCGGCCATACGAGATGCTCAACTTCATTAGAATGTTCCTCATGCCATTCTTTAACAATTCTAGCTGTATGGACTGGGGCATTATCATCTTGAGGTGAAGGTGTTTCCATTATTTTGTCCAACCCCTGTACATGTTCATACAAGCAAAGAGCAAATGTCAAGGCAATTTAATCAGAAACAGCGAAAACTGAAGAAAAAGTGACTTTTACAGTAAAATATATCATTAACTGAACATAAACCAAGTGTGTCCATCCATTTATCAAACTCCATGGGTTTTAGAAGATTGCACCTTCATTATGGAGCCTCTGAACGTCCAAATGGGTCATATCTGATGACCATGAAAAATGACAAGCTGTATTTTACACCAATTATTTACATGTATTGATAGGATTAGTGGATCAACAGGTATTAAACAGTTTATTACAGTAAATGCTTTTGGTCGATGGCAGATGCTTGGGTCTTTATGGATTAATGGGGACTGTGCATTTTCAGTTCATGCCTCTATGGAATCAGTCAAAATTTGTAGAGGGGTCTTAAAACTCACTTTTATACTTTTAACTACATTTTAAATAGGTATTTTTTAATGATTTGACTATGATTTATGTATAGCCATTAGGTTTTATGTCTGGATGTTTGTGCTGTATTAATGCATGCCTTGAAATCTAAGCCTTGTTGGTTATTTTATGCCATATTTATTTTGTAAAGTATTCCCTCACTTTATGTGGTGTCTTATTTCGTCTTTTAAAGCACTTTGTACCTTTGTTGTGCAATAGAAATTGGGTTAGAATTATTTAAAGTTTACTGGAAAAATCGTCATTCAGTCCTCATTTCTGGTCAAGAACAAGGTTATTATGGTTAACAAAAACTAACGAAATGATGAAAACTAGAATTGAAAAAACATTTTCGTTAACTGAAATAAATATAAACTATAATTAAAAGAAAAAAATGATAATTAACTGAAACTGTATTACGTGCTTACAAAACTAACTAAAATGTATAAAAATTATGGATAAAATTCCCTTAGTTTTCGTCTTTGTCAATGTCGGATTGATACAAAAGCAATTTATTTCGCTCTAGCAATTTTAGCTAGCGGTACCAGACGGTACTTCACGGTCCATCATTTGTCATCACTTGTCATTTAGCGTCGTCTTCTGGTCCCCACTCCACCTGGAAATATGGAGACCAAAGTTGGAAGAAAGCAGCAGTCCTGTATGGGATTTATTTAAATACGACGGCGAAGAAGATAAAAGACACGCCAAAACTAAAATTAATACTAAAACTAAACTAAAACTAAGCATTTAGAAAAAAATGAAAACTAATAAAAACTAGCAAACATGCTCTAAAAACGAATTAAAACTAACTGAATTAGAGGAAAAAAGTCAAAACTAAATAAAACTAAACTATAATGAAAAATCCAAAACTATTATAACCTTGGTCAAAAAGAAAATACAGAACTAAAACCATATTTTCATTTTTATTTCTAAATCAGCTGTACTTGGTCTTAGTTTTCAGCATAGTAACTCCACATTTGGTATTTACTCTCACCTGTTCATACTTGATCCGATAATAAACCTAACAGTATCGACACTGAAATCACTAACTTTGAAAAACTGGTGATTATAGCGACACAAAGCCACGTCTGAAGCCGTGTCTTAAGGGTCAAGGAATTTCTTAGACTCTATTCACAGCATACTGGAATTTTTCAGCATCTTTGATATAATCTAATGAGGAAGGGTCTGCGACTTCTGATTGTTTTATTGTGACACTGAAGACACATTAATCCCCACTAGTGGCGTACTGTATTTCCTATCATTGTATTCCGCTGAAGGATTACCTATTGTATAAGTGTCTGTCTAAAGTTATGTGGACTCTTGACATGAAAAGGTTAGAAAATCCATCAGTTAAATGGACTCTGATGAAGTAATGACTGCAAACTTACCAGAGCAGTACATCCCATAATAATGGAACAACAACAACACAGTAACTAAGTAGTGATAATAGCATTTTGAAGCTGCATGTTACAGGTGTTCATTGACTCATTCCTCAGAACTTTGAGTACATCTTTCTCTGATTCTGGTTACATCAGTGATGGATGCAATTAAATAAGTGATCCACTTCACCGGGGCTCGCTCAGGCCTCTAGATGGCACACCAGGGCAGAGGCAGCCTTCATTTACAAAGACCCCGGTGCTCATGGATTTGTGTGGGGCTCAGCATTCCTCCACAGCATTAGGTCAAACCAGCTGTGATATTTAAGAAGATAATAACAGTCACGGATTATATTAAGAAACATGAGAGCCGTACCCAAATGGACAAATTCTAGAAAACCTATCGACAGCACAGAGATAGTTGCAAAAACCGCAGCAGGCCAAAATATTGATAGCAACTGTAATCCGTGTGTTTAATATTGTCTATAGACTCAAGACAAACCAAATTCCTCACTTGAGTGTCCGTAACTTAGCTTTTTTCTGGTTTTACCGCTATTTTTATCAATCAAAATTCAACCTCATGTACTTTGGAGTTACTGTAAATGAACACCTTATGCCGCAAACTCCAATAAAAGTATCCAGATTATATTTTTGATGTATGGGAATAAAAATAATAATGTCAGATATCCCTCACCTCTCTTCCCTGTCTTTCCTGCAAGGGGGGGTTCCCAGAAAAAAAAAAAAAAGAAGAAATACACTAAAATCTAATAATAAAAAGGGTGAAACCAAATATACCTCCTATTAGCTGACCCCTGAGTTCCCTCATCACATTTTTCTATTGTCTCATCAGCTGCTAATTTAGGCGCCTCATCCTTGAAGGGACTGTATGAAAACATGATGCAGTGAAGTGGGAAGTGGAGTGTAAAGGGGGGAGAAAAGATAAGACTGAAAAGTAGAAAGGAGACAATAAGAGGAGGGAAGGAAGCAGACAGGTGAGGCTTACACAGCAGTGATGGCACATCATCGCCGACAGAGAAACAGAGTCGTCGTTTGATCTTTGGCCTTATTTTAGTTCCTGTTTTCTCCTCTTGGCTCACCCAGACCGGCTTAATGGGATACATGTGGATCTTCCTCTGCTTTACTTCTCTCCTCTCTGTCACATACCTCTCTTCTCTCCTCATATCTACCTTTGTTTGGTGATCAGGGTCAGTGGTATATCCCCCCCCTCCCAACCCACCACCACCCCTCCCCTGTTTATGTAACAGCCCCATTATTGGTTGGGACCAAGAATGCCCCCCAATGCGTCGATAAACCCTCATTCAAAGAGATTGAATTATATGGAGATAAACGTGTCCTTGAGCATGGGTGCAGATAACAGATTGGAGTGACACAGCTGACTCTCTTTGTTTTGTTAATTAAAGATGACCTCATCGCTAAAAATGGACGCTGTGCACCTCCTCGTCACGAGCCTCACCATCAGCAGATTGCAGATTGCAGGCAGGGGGCCAAGGGCTTTCTGCATTCCCTTTTCCCTTTTTGCTTTCTTTCCCATTTTGCTTCTTCATTCTCACATTGTTCGTCTCTGTCTCTCCTTGTCTCTCTTCCCTGTAGGTCTAGACTTTCATCCCTGTCTCTCTCTCTCTCTCTCTCTCTCTCTCTTTCTGTTTGTCCCTTATGCAGATATGGACACTGTCTTGTTCTGGAGCTTCTACTTTGCATTAATTGATTTAAGTTGCAAACATAACCAGGACAGGACACGTCTCATACCTTGCATTTTATTCATGACCACATGTTGGTTTAATAATTTGATCTTGTACTGTCATATTGGTAATAATTAGATGCATGTACTGTGAAGCACTGGATGTCCAGTTTGATGTTTGTTGAATCTGGTGCTGGCTTAAACTCATTTTAAAATGCATTTATTTAAGCATTACATTAGGATTGATTAATCTCATTGATTTATGTAACAGCTGTTTAGGGACATTTTAATATTGATATTTAGACTTCTGCTGTTAGACTCAATGCTTTAGTATCAGAGACCTAGTGGACCCAGTGTGGAAAGTCTGTCATTTAACTGGAAATAATCACAGAGCCATTACATTGCACAACAATTTACCGATTTTTACTGTGTAACCTCACAGTATTTTTGTCGAGACAGTAAATGCATGTCCATGAACATATTTAATGTGCATTTTGAACACCTTCACAAAAAAGTTTTTAAAAAAGAGCAAATGCACATAAGAGAAAATGGAAAACAATTTTTTGGAATACAGTTTGATGTGGTGAACATTTTACTCATGATTGATCGACCATTTGCTGTGTTTTCCCAAATATTCAGACATTCCAACATGACTGGTAGTAACAGCTGGTAGTATGAACTGATGAGGACAAATTGTTTAATAGATTATAGTTTTGTTTTTGTTGTTATTTTAGCCCATCACATTTCCATTGTCATGTGTGGCTCAGAGGCTGAGATCCATATTGGCTGTGACAGAGTTACTGTAGCTGTTACATTCGTCTGTTGTACTTTTATATTCCACAATCACAAATGACTACAGCTGTAGCTACTGATATAATTATAATCAATTAATGTCAATTATTTCCTTCGTTTCGATTTGATCAAACAATTATTTGAATTGTATGAAAAAAAAACGGGAAACAGACATGTCTGAAAATGACTAAAAATGTGTCCTTTATTCCTTTATGCTGCACTGCAGTCTTCAACACATTTGGATCCAACTTACTAACAACTTAGATGGAACTAACATATAAGTGAAAAAAATATAAGAACAAATATTTGTAATGTTTATGTTAAACCTTTTAAGTTCAAGGAGTAAGTGATGGTACCAGTGTAGAAAAGTCAACATATAGACATTTTCTGCCTTTTTGTCCTCGTCTCTTCTGAACTACACTCAACGTTGTTTGTGTTGATCCTGGCGTCATGTGCGTCACAATAAGTGTCCGTGTGAAAAACAACAAATGGAACCAATGTTTAGTGGCAGCGAAATTAAGGAAACAAAGCTTTGATTCAGGAAAATTGTAATCTAATATTTTTTTTATCGATTTGAGTCAACTGATCGATTAACCACTTCAGCTCCACAAATAACACATTTTGCCACTAAGAGCTTTCCAATTTACTGTCAGTCTTTAAACCACTGGTTCACATACACTGAAATTAGGGACAAAAGTGGTGTCGTTCTCGTTAGTCCCAATCTTTGTCCTTCTTCTGAAGCGCTCAAACGTGGTCTTGCAGTGCAGCAGGTACAGGATGGGACTCTGCATCAATCAGTCGATACAGTGCAGCATTACAGTATGACACAAGCCAACTGGCTGTTAACACCCACTGGTCTATTCTTAGTGCAGACCCTAGGGGAAACAGAGTCACAGTAACAGGAGCTGGGGGGGGGGCAATATAAAACAGACCACACACGGGTCACATCAAAATGGAGCATATGGACACAGGGGGCCATTAGACCATGACAAAGCAAACCTGACCTAATTTCTCGAAATGCACAAATGAAGAGGGGGCGTTGTCATACAGATCACTAGTCACAGGTTGTAATAATCATAGATATATTTGACAGACCAGCAGGTATGTCCACAAGACAATCGAACACTGGCAGGTCGTCCTCCATGACACCACTTCCACCCACCAATGGACAGTATCTGTAGTGGGATGCACAGACCAATAGGAATCACATTACACAAGTGATGTGCATGTCAAGTGCATTTAATTAGAGGCACCATTCTGATTGCACTAATGTG
Source organism: Sphaeramia orbicularis (assembly GCF_902148855.1). NCBI lineage: Eukaryota > Metazoa > Chordata > Actinopteri > Kurtiformes > Apogonidae > Sphaeramia > Sphaeramia orbicularis. Next base: position 69,131,504 of record NC_043968.1, on the reverse strand, counting down.
GATAATTATAGGCCTGGTTTGCATAAGTATAAGCAGACACATATTAATATTCCACCTGCTTATTATTCTGCTTCTTCTTATTTGTCATTCTGAAAACCACACAAATCACATGTCAAAATGTGTGAATAATTTGGAAATGGTAAACTGAGGGTTTTTAGCCTTATAGTGTATCGCCAGCAGGTGGACTCACATGTCACTATTATTGATCAGAGTTGAGTATCTCCAAGGAAACGATTATTCAATTAATTGACTCGAATTGTGTAAATAATTAGGTTACAATTTCCCTTAAGCTGTATGTTAGTTCCATCTTAAGTTATTAGTAAGTTAGTAAGTTGGATCCAAATGTGTTGAAGATATTGTTTGTAGATGTCATTTCATTTCACTTGTTTGTTGTTGTTTATTGTTCATATCTATAGATATTTGTATTTATACTTTTATGCTGTTGTTTTATACATATATATATATATATATATATATATATATATATATATATATATATATATATATATATATATATATATATATATATCCTTATACTTTTATACTTTTTGTGGTTGTTGTTTCAGCTGGTTCTGGAATAAAGGACATGTTATTTGCCATTTTCACTTGTCTGTTTCACATTTTTACTATTTTTTGGCCTATTCAAATAATCATTTAATCAAATCGAACCAAAGACAATTATCGATAAATGAACTGATTACAAAGATAAGCAACAGTGGCTTGTTAGGCTTGTCTCCACAGAAAACTTTTGTTCAATGAACTTCTGCATATTTGTAAATTTTGGCCATTTTCGTCCAGCCATTTGACCTTATAATAATAATAATAATAATAATAATAATAATAATAATTATTATTATTATTATTATTATTATTATTATTATTATTATTATTATTATTATTATTATTATTATTATCATTATTATTATTATTATTGTTGTTGTTGTTGTTGTTGTTGTTGTTGTTATTGTTATTATGGATTGGCCCGTCAGGCCACCACCTAACATTCATATACCATTTTTAGCCCTCGTCCAACTTCTGGCCAAAGGGGTATTGTGATCGTTTTGTCGTCTTTCTGTCCATTCAATGACATAATCACATTATCTGAAGAATGCATTGAGATATCTGCACCAAATTTATACCGTGGATGCATCTTGGCATGGAGCAGAAGCCTACTGAAAATACATCACCTTCACCTACTTTTTCAAGGCCAAATAACCTTGTGCCTTGTGCAGTTATAATATCTGAGTACTTCAATATATAAATATGTATCTAATAAGTTTTACACAAAGAGAATCTAATCTAAATTATAGAGCAATAACTGTCGACAGAATCTTACTCTATATTTGGGGTATAGGGGTATTAAAAAAGTGCAGCACATTATGTTTTTTTCAGCTTTTATTTGTATGTTTATAGTAGATTTTACATATGATGTAAAGATTTTGTTGTACTAGTTACAGTGACGCTATTCTATTCTATTCTATTCTATTCTATTCTATTCTATTCTATTCTATTCTATTCTATTCTATTCTATTCTATTCTGTTCTATTCTATTCTATTCTATACTATTCTATTCTATTCTATACACACCAATGTGAGTGGCACTGGTGACATATGTCAGTTGTATAAGTCCAAACACCTGAGGAAAATACATGTTCATTGTGTATGAGTCATGACTTCATGGCTGACAAGTGTACAGTGAAATAAAACTTCATATTTGTCCCATGGGACAAATCATCCATTTCTTGCCTGTGCAGCCAGTATTGTTTTCATTCATGTCTGTCAGTGTGAACCTAACCAACATAACTCACAAACGGATGCATCAATCCTCATGAAACTCAGTAGGGCTATTGACAAAGTCAGGATGTACAAATGTAGATTTTTCTAGATGTATCATGTGACAAATGTCTTTAATAAGAGATGGGTGATTTTTCATTGTTATGACATCCACCTGTTTTACTCTCAGAGCTATAGCAACTGAGACTCATGTGTTCCTATAGTTTCTAATATCATGTTATCATTGGTTATATCACAGCCTGACTGGAAACTCAATTAACATTTGCTGTAGGGTAGTTGTTTAATTTAGATAAATGTAAGGCTTTTACTTCATATTCTTAATCTTCCTGTAGTTTAATGTTTTTTCAAGATGGAGATTTTCTGCTTTGTTGAACATATTATTAATAACTGCTTGAACCAAAACCATGCAAGTCTTACTGGTAATAATATTAGTCAATATTTCTTTAAAGTCATGAGTAAATAAATAGGCATTGCCCCTAATAATCAAATGGATGGATGCTACGCTAGTTTCAGTTCAGTGACATCTTTAGATCACCTTATGCTAAGTATATACAAGCAGTCAGACTGAACCAACTACATGTTGATTTTTGGTGTTTAGTTAGTGCAGCTGCTGTGTCTGTGCTGCCAATGGCAACAGCTGGAGTCACTGGGTCACAGAGTTTTAGTGACGATGTAAATAGGGTTCCAGCTGCATGTACCACACAGGTCAATAGAAATTTCATGTTAGTTTTATTAAAGAAACATTAAAAATATGTATTTTCAATTGAGACCAAAATTTAAGATCATTGCCTTTACTCCATTCAACAACATTAACATTATTATTATTATTATTATTATTATTATTATTATTATTATTATTATTATTATTATTATTATATGGTCAAATGGCTGATAGCTGGGGGGACAAAATGGTGACAGTTTACAAATATGCAGCAGTTCACTGAACAAAAGCTATTCTGTGGAAACAAGCCTCAATTTTATTGTCCTTGAAAATGAACTAGAGTTACAGCTATTGATTATCTATGTAATCGATTAATTTATCAATTATTTTTCTTTGATTCAATTCGATTAAATTATTATTTGAATACGCGAAAAAAAAATTATAAAAATGTGACAAAGACATGTCTGAGAATGACAAACACCTATCCTTTATTCCAGTTTAAACAAGTAACTGATGGTTCCAGTGTAGAAAAGTCAACATATAGACATGCTCTGCCTTTTTGTCCTTGTTTCTTCTGAGCTACACTCCATGTTGTTTGTGTTGATCCTGGCGTCATGTGCATCACAATAAGCGTCCATGTGAAACACAACAGTGGAACCAATGTTTAGTAGCAGCAAAATTAAGGAAATAAAGCTCCAGTTAAGGAAAATTTTAATGGAATTTTTAAAAATTAATTTGAGTCTATTAATCGATTCGTTTCAGTTCTATACGTGGCTGTAAAGCCATGCTGTTGGAAGTCACAGAGAAAACATGTAAATTTGATGGCTGATGGATGTCTTCACACTGAAGGTCCCTTCACACATATACAGTTCATCCATGTAGACACTGATGCAGCCCCAGACCATCATAGATGCTGCTTTTGGACCTTTCACTGTAAACAGTCTGGGTCTGTTTCTTCTTTGCCTTGCAGTAGAGCCTGATGTCTGTTTTTCCTGAGAAAAAGCTGTAATATGCACTATGTATCTGCAAAGAATTGAAATTGTTCTTCCTTCTTGTTAAATACAGTTTTAGGCTGCATTTGTGGATGCAGCAGGTGGACTGTGTTTAATGATAGTTTTCTAAAGTCCTCCTGAGTCCATGTGTCTGTACTGCAGCCCAAGGGCCAAAGGTCATTCAACAGTAGTTTCCACCCTCGGTTTTTAGTCATTGAGATTTCCCCAAACTCCCTGAATTTTGACATAATAATATGTTCTAAAAGAAAAGGATACTTTAGTTTAGTTATTTCATTCTTTAGATAAAAGATAATATTCATTTACATGTCAGCAAACTGACCACATTATGAGAGAAAAGGAACAAAAACAAGAGCAATCTTATATTTTCTACCTCTTTTGCAAAATACTTGTGCATCTACAGTCGCAATCCCAAACAGAATTATGAAATCAACCATTTAATACCATATTTTCTATCACTTACTGCTGTTTAAACACTTCCAGTACCATCCTGGATTAAACTGCTTTTCCTTTAAAAAAAAAAAAAAAAAACATTTTTTTTTATTTTAAAATTGTATTTTTTTATGTTCCTTTAAACTGATTTGTGTTTTAACATTGCTTTATAAAAATGGGCTTTGTATTGGTTTTAGCTGTGCCAACCCTTTTTTTTTTGCATGTAATAGTGGTTGCTGACAGGTGAAGACTGTGCCTTGCACATCCTAATGTATGTAGGATAGGACTTCCTACTGTTACTCAGTAGGGGAAATAGTGCATTGAAGGACAGTTCAGTTGGGGGTATGACAGCATACAGGTATATGTGTATTACACTTCAATATAATGGTGCATTCAACTATATAAGTCATTTCGACTCTAATTGTGTTTTATCTTAAACCATTGAGAAACAGTTTTCATTAAATAATGTATGTAGTCTGTGCTTCAGCAGGCCTGTCCAAAGGGATGACCCTCTGACTCACTCCAAAAACTTGGACAATTCCGTCTAACTCAGGCTGCTTAGAGACTCTGTTCACAGTGCTTTGTTTGTACCTCAGAATTTATTCCTTGGATGCTATTCCTAAATCCCACCACTTCAGTTCCAACCCCTTCACATACACTCATATACACACACATTGATATGGGGTTCTTTTTTTAATACCTTGAATTTCCTGCCATAGGTGGCATTGTGTGATTGTGTAGACCTGTGTAATGTCTACTTCTTATGTGTTGTTTCATGTGTGTCAGAGAGAGGAAGGGAGGAAGTCGGTGTTGTATATAGGCACAGTCGTCAGTGCAGGGAGTGGAGGGGTGAGTGCTGACAGTTTAACAGAAGAGGCCCCTTGCAAGTTTGGCAGCCCACAGGAAATATAAAGCTTGTGATTTGTTTGTTAATATAAAGCTTGTGTTTTGTTTATTTAAAATGAGCCCACTGTGCAAATGCCTGGGCTGATAGTAGGTCGACAGCAAAAGGGAAACATAGTAAAACCAAAAGGGGGAAAAAAGGGTAGCTTGAGGACAAACAGAAAACGGAACAGTGAAAAGGAAAGATTTTGTAAAGGACCAGCGCAAACTATAGCACACGTGATGCATGTGAGCATTTTTGTTTTAATATATTCTGTGAACTTCTTACATTTTTTTAAACTGAGAGCGACAGTATACGCCAACAACCCGATGCCCTGTGCTATCAGGCTGATTCTGTGCCTTTGGTTATGAATTTGCAGAATTAGTCGCTCACGCCCACTCTGCAGTCTACACTTGAACCCAGTTTAAGAAGTAAGAAGTGCATTATTTTGACACAGACCTAGGGTTGCCAATTCCCTAAAAAAAAAAAAATAAATAAGGGACACCTCGTTGGCAGGGCCGGCAGACTCAATTGCCTTCACCCCTCCCAGGGTGGTGAATTTATTTTGCATTTTTTGTGTGTATGAAAAAGTGCATTCCTTTTCAGCTCACTTTTGTTTCTAAATACAGGACGATTCCTTTTTTCAAGGGGCGGTTGGAAACCCTACACAGACCTTTCCACTTATTAAAACAACAGAAGACGAAGAGCAAAAGCAGAAGGGCTGCAACGAACAGTTATTTTCAGAGTCAGTCAATCCGTCGGTTCTATTTGTGATTAATCCATTAGTTGGTCTAAAAAAATGTCAGAAAATGGTGAAATCCAAAGAACCAACCCAATAATATTAAATTCTTCTGCTACAGAGGATTCAATAAACCAGGAATTATTCATATTTAAGAAGATGGAGTCATAATTTAGACTTGGCACTGGTAAATAAACACTGATTCAACATTTTTGCCAACTATCATGCAAAGTATGGAGTCTGAGACAACTTTGTCTGTACATAACAAACAACTTTTCATTCTTTTTAAAAGTCATATCTAATGAAGCTTATATGCAGTTAGCGAGCTGTATAAAATCCATTTATCTGTTAGAATGATTACAACCTCCCCAAAAATATCTTATGTACAGAATTTATCCTTAAAACAAAGTTAAACATTCAACCGGTTATTTTACAACTGCTGTTTAAACATAGTCTTCACGTAAAGTTTAAGTGCAGTAAATAACTCAACTGAAGGTAACGTTGGAAAATGGTCAATTACACTAAAGACAGAAAACACATAGTAATGGTTTTAATGAAAACAACATCCAACTTTACGTTCCAGAAATTGAGATCCTTTTAAACACTTTAAACTGCACTAAACTGACCTCATAAATAGGATCGTGAATGGACTGTGCCTCACTACAGTGTTTTCTTTCCCTTGAGTTTCCTTTTTGAGCTGAAAAAAAAGTGTAATGTGTGAACCCACTGACCTTGAGGATTTACACGTTCACTCTCTCTTTCTCACACACACACGCACACACACATATACACAGTTACACTCACACACAAGCAACTAATGGCTGTGGCAATTACACTGTGCCTGCATTCAGTAGTGTAATTGAAATGATATGTCAGGGATAACAGTATATAGCAAGTCTGGCTTCCAACATGAGACGAAATGCCACTTTGCTACCATGTACACACCCATCTCCACATCAGACTGGGAGAATGTGCGTGGTGTTTGTTGCATGTTGGCCTACATATGCACACAATATGGCCTGCATAGTCCGCACAAGCGTTCATTCAGGTTCATGAGCTGGATGTTGTGTTGTGTTTGCATGTGTTGTTTTAAAATCTCTGTTTCGGATTTAATTCTAATAAAAAACTTTCTGTTGTGATCTCTTCTGCGCACACACACACACCACCGCCCGCCACCCAGCCCCATTGTTTTTGTTTTTCGTTAGTGCCCATGTTTTTACAGGGGTTTTTCTTGTCGTCTTTGAGAATTCGGGTCAGTCTGGGTCGGGAAGTGTTGCCGTTGTGGGCCAAAGCCCTTGGAGAGTTTGTATATGATATTGGTCTATACAAATAAACTTCACTTGACTTGTTTGCCACTACATCATACACTACGAGGCCTGTGTATGTTTGAGTCCGAGCAGTTCTCTCTGTTCACCATCCGGCAGCCGTCTCATCATGTTCCCGTGATTTGCTATTATTTGTTACTCTCACTGCTTACCAAAAAGGTCACCTGGCATTTACCATGAGGTTTTAATCACCATGTAAGCTGGAGAACACGCAAAATGGCTTTTACCGTAATAGAATTTCAGGAGCCTTAATTTTTGCCAGCTGTGTGCTGTTTTGCCTTTGGTATTGACAGAAATGTTGACGGACCACAGGCCTACCCGAGAGGAACTCCTCTAAATGGTCAAACCATAACTGCTGCTCCTGGGTGGGTTAAAATGTCTTCGGCTGCAGCTATAGCGAGTTACATTTTGACTATTATTACCTAATTCTACAAAATTACAGCAAAGCTCCCACACTGATGGTGGTTGAAGTCCTTAGTAGGAATTAGCAAACGTTCGCGGACACATCCACATATTTGCGCCAGCATGTGTGCCAGTGGCTTGTAAAACTACTTCCAGTTTAGCAGTTGAGTCAGATGTGAACACTCCAAATTTGATTTGTCACCATGCGTCATTTCCTCACCCCATCCCCGTCTGCAGTCACTCTGATGCAAACACACACAGCACCCTTTTTCTCACCTCACCTCTTCTCTGATGCTAAATGAAAGGAGGTCCGCTCATCTGCTTTGTCTTCTGCTAAACAGACCGAGAAAGATTTTATGAAAGAGTGAGTGTTTCAAAGCTGCGAGGCAGTCACACCAGAAATAGAGGCATATTCTGAGATAGTGTTTAACTAGAAACTTATTCTTTAAGTGTGTGCACATGATAGGTAAGAAACTCTTTTTACGTACACCTATTGTTAGTGTTTCTTGTGGTGCCCTGGACACAGTTTATGAGAGCACACACCATTTATTCACAATTAGTTCTTCCACAGCAAGCATTGCTGGAATTTCCTCTTTCTCGAATACCCCATCCACACTCGCGCAGATATTTTGCAAAACTCCTTTTTTTTCTTTATGTTTGGGCCTCTCGTTCACACACAAACACCATAATGGAATTTGCTAAATTTTGAATGAGCCAAAATGGAGATTTTTAAAACAAGCTTTTTTAGTGATTTTTTTTTTGTGTGTGAATAGACTAGAAAATGATGGCCTCACATTCCATTTAGTACATGTGTTTGTTGCTTTGTGTAATAAACTTGCACCTGAAACATCTGATACAGGTCAAGGTCAGCATGGGTACCAGTGTGAGACTGACTGGACCTGTCATGCACAGGTGTTGTTTCAGAATCCTTGTAATATAAAGAATATACTTCAACAACCCAAAACCAACACTGAAAGAAACTGAAGTTTGTAACTTAAAGGGTAACTGTAGTGAATTTTCATTGTAGGCTATTTCAAAAGATCTCATATACTAGTGGTTCCGTCAGGTAACTTACATCATAGCTGGTTGTCAAATGCATAAGAGTACTAAGTCACTGCTCCATCAGTCAGGCATGTCAGAGCGGAGGTTGCGCTAGACATTTTTATTGTCCGTCATTTTGACGGACAGGGTCATAAAAATTCTGTCATAACACATTATTATCTGTCATTCAAATATTTTTTTCAAATGATAATGAGGCATATTTAGTAGTATTTAATGTTCAAAAACATCTCAATGATGCAGTAACTGGGCTTGCTGCTGGCTGATAAACCAACGTGATATCATGACTTGCATAAATACATCATTTTTAATCGGTGTGTTATCTGTACGCATTACAAGCTTTCCGTGTGTATGTTCATGCCACAGTACGCACTGAGGGTTAGGGTTATGGTTATGTGAACCGGAGATCTTGGCATAAACTGACACACCATCAAATGGTGTTGAATAACACATGAAAGATAGAAAATGGGTACATATAGCACACCAAATGCCATAAGAACTGACGTATTGCTTACTTACGGTCCTTCTTTTTTCACCATGTTTATCAATGCCATCACAATTACTGGGCTTTTTGAAATAACTTAGGAGACTCTGCTGTCTTGACATTTTGCGCTAGCAAAGTAGCATATAATTTTGGCTGAAGTCAGATAAACCACAAGATAAGACTTGACAATGACTGATTAATATGCACACTCACCACCAACTGGACAGAGGGTCTACTACAAGGGAACTAACGGGGAGTCATTTGAAAGAAGTATTGCTGTTGTATTCAGCATAGAGGTGAACAGTGGCACTGTTGGGTTCTATACAGGTAGGATGCTGTTGTGGACTGTTTGATGCCTTGTTAAGAAACAGACAGACCAGCGATCCTGCGAGCAGGTTCTGTTCACAGTGTTGTGTGAAAACTTTCTTTGGTAGATTACCCTCAGTATTTTAATCTGTCAAAATGATGGACAACCTTCAGAATTTTCTGTCATCTTTTTAAAAAAAAAATCCATCAATGACGGAATATTTTCAGTTAACACGACCACTGAGTCAGAGACATGTTGCCTCCTTCACGGGCTGTTCCAACACTGGTAGTGACGCAGACTCAGTGTATTATCTGATTATCTGGGCCACGACACACTGGTCACTGACCCCGTGCAGCAGACATGAGTCTAAGATGGCACATTATTGGCCAGAGCTGGGCCGATAGTGAATCATGTAACATGTTGAGCCCTCTCTAGGACAATGGCGAAGTGCAAAGCTTACAGCTGTACGAACAACAAGTGCAAACATGTGCTTTCCACTCAATCTCTCTCACTGACTGCTGCTTGTTTACTCGCACTTGATTACCTGGAAACTACACAGGTATGTCAATTCTGGCTGCCAAAGGCTGCTCCCCTTAGGTTCACCCCCTGCGTGTAATTCAAGTAATAAAAAGTTCTGGTGTAATGCATTCGTGATGATCTTTTTTTTTTTTTTTACTGAATTTTTGCCTCTTGCTTATAAGTAATACACAAAACACAATTAATGTCATAAGCATGGCCAGTATAGGTACACTTTAAGTGGTCATTACTCAGTCTGGAACATCCAACATCATCCACAGTTTTAAATCTGCCAGAAACAACTGTTTGTCCAAGTGTTTGTACAGGTTTGTAGTTGTTTGTACATTTTGGTGTGGAAAGAGATATTTTGTAAAACCATTGTCACTTGTTTTAACTTTTAGCTTAGCCTTTATTTACATCCACTGCAGAAGGAACCAGGCAGTTATTAGAAGGAGGCTGGTGTTAAAGGCAGGCATATTTCTAATTTCCCTGTTTAGTAAGTAGAAATAGTCATATTTAATATCAAACCTAGTTTTGATCTGCTCATGCTATTATTAATATGATTAATATTATTCAATACACTTTTTTTTTTTTTACAAACAACACTTTCTTAACCATTACAGAATAAAAGCCATCTAGTGTTTCAGTGGGTAGAATTTATTTAATTGCTTAACAGAGCTTTTGTTATGTAAATGTTTCTAGAAGTGACAGTTTTGCACACACACGCACAAAAAAAATAAAATAAAATAACACAGTCCTTCAATGAGATTGGATAGCAACACTTTAGATGAACAATCTGGAACAATGTTAAAAACAGATTATATTATTATATTATATACAATTATATATGTTCAATGTGTCAAAATAAACCTACAGGTGTGAATAGTGTGTAATTTTCTGATGGTTTCACAGTGGGTATGTTCTAAAACACAAAAAATAGATTCATATGAAGGTTTGGGTGTAAGTGAAGGAAATCACACACACAGTTTTGTCGTCCACAGACTTTTAGTACATGGAACTGAAACACATATCATAAAGACAAGGATGTAAAACATTTTTTATTAAGCTTTCATTGTGTTCCAGCTCTGTTATTGGCTGGAGATAAAAACACGAAAAAAAAGTGAAATGCCAGAAACAGCCCACAATCAAAAAAACAATAAAAATAAGTAAATACAGGCAGAGGGCTGTGTCTGTGAGTTTTACATTTTACCTTGTTACCATGTTTTATTTTAATCAGCCACAAAAATGGACAGCGGCATGGATTTTATTAGTGTGCATAGTTTTGCATACATTTCATCTAAAAACGGTTAGTTATACAGGTTGTGTTAGAATTGTCGAATTTTCTTAAATATTATTCTATCCTCTAGATAAGTGACATTTACATCAGTAATAACCCAATAGCCTGTACACTGTTCTTATATTTAAGTGCTTACACTGCAACGTTCTATAGTGTACAGATATATGAAATACACAAAGGCTTCTCATACTGAGTCCTAAAATGGATAATGGAGAAGTCATTTACACACTTCCCTGTTCTGTCAGTGATGTAAGTGGTCTATTCACACTGGTCACCTAATGTCTAATTATGACACTCTGCTACACACCATTAACCTAAGCTAGCCTCATGTGTTCCCCTCTATTTATGGCTACTCATAGAACATCTACAATTTTCTCCCTCTGTTTTTTTCCCCTTGCTGTTGCTGGAGCCAAGTGTTAAATTCAGTTAAAATCATCACTGGATGATTGTCTTAAAGGTTTTTGGACATTTTTATGATCAGTATATATCCATCAAGGCATGCAGCTGCAGGAAAAGAACTCTGGATGCTAAATTCTGACGAAATTCTAGTCATTCACTGTCCCCTTGATTTATCCTGATTATCAAACCATCCACTATCGTCATTCCTCTTTGTGATAACAGCCAACACTGTAAAACATCAGAGGCCTCACTTTTTTTCCTTATTGATTCTCTCTTTTTTTTTTTTTTTCTTTACTCTTTTTCTTTTTACTCCACTTTTAACCAGGTTGTATTTGGAGTTTTTCTCTCCATTTGTAAAGTAGCAGAAATCTGGCATTCAGCTGGTCATTCCTAAGATAGTTGCTTGCAATAATGGTTGGAGAATAGTTTGGAGGCTAAATCAGGTCAATCGTAAAGAGATCAAAACCAACTATTTATATGAAAGTTAAAATCTGGATGTATTCTTCCTCCAAATTTGACATATTAAAATTCTTAGTCTTGCAAAAAGACTAACAGCTGATTACTTCCAATTTTCTCATGGTTTGCAGAGAGTGAAGTGAAAATATGCTGAATATTCTGGTTTGTGGTTTGAGGGAGTATGCAGGTCTCTGTTGGCTGTAAAGATATTCAGGAGTTACACGAGAATCAACAGAATCAGTAAACTGAGATCAAAGCTGCTGGACGATAAAGCGTTGTAGTCAAAAGCAGGACAAACACAAATTTTTACAACTGAAGCTGAAAGTCAAAAAGCCGTTGTGCATGTTCTTCTCTTTGTCATGTCAGAGTGGATGTAAAGCAAAACAGTGCATGTTATTTTACTGATTACTTATCCAGAGCATGTGAAGAGTTTTTGTTGCAGTACTAGTACAAAGGCATATGTTATGGCTCACAAAAAGTAAGTTTAAGCCTTTAAACATAGTCAGTGGTCCCTAAAGGGAAATAAACATGTGATTGACATATGGCAACATTATAGTGACTTAATGTCCAGTCCTTTTGTTGACCTTATGTTTAACCTATAAATATGGAACAGTGTAGTCACCTAAATAGTTTATTATAACGCTTAATTACCTTCACACTAGAGGCTTGAACATTTTAACCCGGGTATATTGAATAGCAATTTTTGTGTATTTTCATTGTGTAGTAATTGCTTAACCAGGACCTATTCACCAAGGTTTTGCACTAATGATATGCTGGCGCAAACATGACCATAAAGTTCTGCACCTGAGTGCAATTTGCCCTTGTTTTGTGTCTGAGATTCTAGTGTTTCAGGCTTTTCTCCACATTTTAGCACACAGATTGGTCCATAATGGAAACTGCAGAGAGCAAAACCCCTCAAATTTCATGTCTTTAATGAGCAGAGACACACAAACACACACACAAACACACACACTCTCCACAATCACCTTTGTGTTTTACTTCTTTTGCATCACTAATATTTCGCATCTATAAAGCAGTCTACTGAAATGTGTTCCTGGCTGCAGCTACTAATGTGACTCAGGAAGTTCTAAAATGTGTTCCATTAATGTGTGAATCCTAAAATAATGTGCGGGGGTCATGGATTGTATGTGATTTTGCACAAAATAGTAGGACTAAAGTTTGATTTGATGCTCACAGCATAGCTGGTGAAATGACAAATGTGTCTGAACTCTAAAAAAAGCCGAGCACAATTATGGACAGTGTAGCAACAGTATCTTCACTGACACCAGATCAGTTTGAATCTAACAGTAACTATTGTGTTCAGCAGCTGTTTCAGTCAGATTCCAAGTGTATAAAGCATATATTTGACATAAAGTGTCATAAGTGTTTGTAATAAAGCAGCCTGAGCAGCCTCCATCAGGACATTTTTATTTTTTGGTAGCTGGAGATTCAACATTTCGTTAGCCTCATAGCATAATTGCCTAAGTCAAACACTACATGGACAAAATTACTGGGATATGTTGAATTCAAGTGTTTATTTCATAACAGGGGTCTGGGCTACAAATCAATAATGATATCATAATGTAGATTTATATTGTGATAAATAGTATATTATTTTAATTATATTGATGTTTATATCACAAATTAGCATGAACAGGACATCTTCCAGCTGTAGCCATGATGTGTCCCAATATTTTTGTCCATATAGCTTATAAACATCAATTTCAATTTTAAATTTAATGGGAGATTTTTTCCTCCTAAGTGAGATGTGAAGAAAGTAGATGGTTAGTTGTGGTAGAAAACTATTATTTACAGTCACAGCATGAAAAATATTGTAGAAACTTAGTTAGAACATTTAAAATCATAGTCATGGATAAAAAAAAAAATAAAGCAAAGTCAATGTTGAGAGAAATTAAAAACAATCTCTGAGACATTTTGGAAGCAAAGATAACAAATTAAACCAAACTAACCCATGCAATGCAATGATATTTACCACAATATAAAACTATATTATGACATTTGTCATAATTGTTTTGTATCCCAGACCCATTAGAAAAGAAACACCTGAATTCAGCATGTCCCAATACTTTTGTCCATAGAGTGTATGACTTAGGCAATTACGCTATGAGGCTAACAATAAGCCCCGCTGTCATGCCAAAAATTTTAAGATGAATTCACATCACAACACTATTTACTCGGCAGAGCAGTTTATGGTGAATTCCACTATTTGCAGATTCTTTGTGGATTTCACAATATGTTTGTATGATTTGCAGTGGTTAAGTGGCCATGAAAGCTTAGTCTTAATTATTAATTATTTATATCTAATCTAATATCTATTCATTACAGAAAAAGATGGTGTAGGAAAAGACGGCACTTATTTCAAAATGTAATTAAATGTAATGACTGGTAGTTTATTAAGTTCCTCCTTGCCATGCAAAGCCATCAAAATCCATACTATATGAAAACACATCATTATTATACATTGTAGGTGTGAACATCTGTGGTTGTGTGTTAAGCTTTCATGTGTATGTAATGTCTAAACCTTAACCAAGGAGTTATCCCATTGCGTCACTTTGAATTAGAATTTATCTGGGATTATATAAACACTGTAGGTGGGTGGCCTTCTGGTTTGAGAAAGTAAACGAATAAAACACAAGATCTGTGATGATGTAAGGTTTTAATGTGAAATGATTAACAACAGACATTTCCAACTTGAACATGTAAAACATAAACAGTCTTCCATTTACATCCATGAGTAATTTGTTCCAAGACAGAAATGACAAGAAGTGGAAAATATAGATATTAATATATATTTAGATTAATATTGCCAGCCTTTTTTTTTGCTTCTCTACACACATTTAAATTAATGTGATAATAAAAAAAAATCCACATTGAGATTAGTGCTCAGAAAAGTAAAATCTTTGAAGGAGCAACCTTGCAACAGTGCAGGAATGTGTTTAGGGGAAACCTCCTATACACAGAGTTCTTTTTGTAAAAAGGTCAAATCATTCATTCGTGCAGTTCTTTTTCCTCTCTTCTGCAACCTTTTCTTACCATCCCCTGGTGTCCTACCAGCCAGACTTATTCCCTGTGTTTATAACTTGGCCCATGTATCATAAGCTAAAACTAAGCTGCCCTTTACCTCGTGTAGAAATAGTTGGAAATCCAACCGTTTGCGAGCTTTTAAACTATTTTGACAGCTTCCTCTTTTTTCCATCACCCCCATGAGCACTGGAAACTGCAGTTGTGCATGTGTGTATCTAAATGAACAAGTGTGCTCCCCTTTCCCGTAAGCTGACATGAAAGATATTTCACAACTTGTGAAGTAGTGTTTTGTGAGACGCCAGAGTGCTCAGTGAGATATCATTGTAACACTACCATGTGCCCATAAAGGAAAGAAATCCTGTTTTCTTTCAGTTCTGTAATGTACTGGGTTTGGGTTGCTGCCAGAAGAAAGTCATATTTAATTTAGCCTTGGGCTCAGCGCTGGCAAAAATGGCTCCCACCGGACCCAGCAGAGGTGAAGCACACAATGCCAGTCAATGGCAAAATCACCGATGAGGAAAGAGCTGCTTTCCTGAAGCAGAAATTCATTCATGAATAAGTTTATTCTGTTTTTTTTCTCCTCTGTTGAAACATCAAGTGTTTGCACTGAAGACATGTGGTATTGTTTTGTTCAACTTTGAAGAACAACAGATGAAAGCTGATGTTTAAAGATAAGTTTGCCTTATTTTTGGCAAAAAAAAGTATATTAGGAACCAAAACAACACAAGCACTGATGCTTATGTAAAAGATTTATAAGAAGTTTTTGTTTCTGTCTTTATTTATGAGTCTTCATTTCCGTTTTCCTTCCTTTCTTCTCTATCAGGGGAGGTTCTGAGCGTAGTGGACGATCTCTTCTCTGGTTTGGGTTCACCCTGTGTGGTTGCCGGCAGGAGGAGTGGTGACCATCCCCATTCTGTCCTATATTCAGTGGTCTTCAAGTGCCTGGAACCTGACAGTCTCTATAAGTAAGTGTGCCCATGCCCTTTTGGTGTGTTTTCAGTAAGAACTGATTCATTGTGCCTTCTTCATCGTATGAATGAACACTAATCATAAAATGTTGCAGAAAGATCTAATAGAGCCATTTGTATAACCGTAACACATTTCCAGATATCACTAGTTGTAATAAAAATGGGGAAAATATGCCTCTACATCAATCTTAATAAGGTTTTATGTAACATATTAATCTTGTTTTAGAAGCGCCACCCTTATCATGGTCAGGGGTTTTATTAGAAGTTTCTATCAAGTTCTCCCAAGGCAAATTGATTCCAGATGAGGAGAAAATATGGCATCCAAACATGTCTAAAATCAAAAAATAGAATTGACATTTCCAACCAAAAAGTATGGATTATATCCTGCAAACAACACCTGCTGGCTGGATCTGTCCCCATCAACCTTAGATAATGGATCAGGAGAGTAAAATACAAAGCATGTTTTGCTTGTTTGTGTACTATCGTTGTCATGGTGTAGGAGTGCCGATTCAGCCAGGCGTATGTTCCAGGTATTTCCAGGCCTTATACTCCACATGCACTCCATTTATCTGGCTATCTGTTGACCTTGTCCAAGTAACAAGCAGTTGGTCTAAGATGTGAATCTAGAAAGTGTTGAAATGCATAGTGGCTTCCTTCAGCTTCAATGATGTGAAAAGACAAAAAGCATACACAATGGAAGAGAGCTGCTGCGTGATTGCATGGAAACACACCTGCTGGCTTTGTTATGCAGTTGAAACACACACTCATTTCAATGTAACACTTGTACAATTGCTATTTTATATACTAGTATGGTAACATCTAAATAAGTTATCAGCAGCTGCACCACCACAATGCAAGATACTCACTTCTGTCACCTCCTTAATCTCGCAGTTATTTAGCTGAAATTACAAAATTTCATTTGAATGTAACACCTCTTACAAGCACTGGTTTTCTACCAGTAAAGAGTTAACTGCCAAATACAAATGGTAGTTAACATTATCAATCAGATACCATTTAGCTGACATTCTGCTAAACTTTAACTACTGATAAAAATGATGGCGTCATGTTTTCAGTCATTAACAAGTAATGTGTGCCTTGTTACCTCACCAATGATGTAGATTAAAAATTCACTAACATTTATCTGACAGGGAGCCCTGTTGCTAATGCTTTAGTTATGTCTATTTCAATATCTCTTATCTACTATTGGCTGTGACTTAAACACCAAAGGCCTGATTTGCTAAAGTGTACGTGTACAAACGCACGCAAAAACACGAAGTTTAGTTACCAACAGGACACACCAAGGGTTACGTTTCTCAAATGGGCAAAGTAGCTCGCAAAACCCATTTACCATGTTTGCCCTGATGAATATGCAATAAGGGCATTTCTGCCTGAACGTGCAAAATTATTGGGAGGAGATGCGCTAAATGTAATTTACCAAACCTGAAACTGATTGCAGTGGCTGATTTTGCATCTATATTTAACACGTCTGAAAGGCAAGTTTTTGAACTGGCACAGCTGCAAAACTGGTTGCACTTGTGGCGAGGAGGTGGCATAAGCACAACCAAAGGCAACACAAGGAATGAATCTTATCTGCTCGCGTCAACATTTTTGAAATGGCGCACGACAAAATAATTGAGACGTATTGCCTACCCAGCAATGCCATTTTAGAACTTCTAGATGAACAAGGGGATGATTTGGGGCCAGTCACAAGTAGGAGTCATGCAATACCTTCTATGACAAAATTCCTCGCAACGTTACATTTCCTTGCTTCTGGATCATTCCACCACACTGTTGCCATTAGTGCTGGTGTATCCCAGAGCAGTTTTTCCAGCGTACTGTCTCTGACGACAACCAGTAGCGCAAGCAAAATCCTCATTTAAATAGGGCAGTCTCCAAGACTTTGCATCTGTTGTCATTTGCGAAGGCAATCTTAGTTGATCACCCATAACTCACATATCAATAGCCCACTTATTTTTTAGCACCAGCAAGCAAATTTGTGCCCGTTATTTGTGATCGTAGTAAATCAAGCCCCAAATGTAGTAGTATGGGTTGTAATATGTTTTTGTGTTACTCAGATAGTTTTGTTGATGTGGAAAAAAGTTTAAACAATCATCAAATCTTGCGTGATTTCAGTTAACCTACTTATAAATATCACAAAACCCAATCGCTGGTCATATGTCATTGACCGTGGATTATGGGTTCTTTGATAAAAGTGCAATAATTTCTTTAGAGTTCAAATGCCTTTAATTGAAGCAGATAATCATTTGTGCTGTTTTGCTGCACATGTTGCCACCAGTGAGAGTGACTGGAGTCAGCTAGGAAAGTGAAAAACATCCACGTAATCAAATTTATTCAAATTTATTGTGATGCTGCAAACACAAATTAAGTTTTTGACATATCGTACCCTGTGTTTATGATAATAATGTATATGTACACTACCGGTCAAAAGTTTTGGAGTTCCCCAATTTTAACAGGGTTTTATTGATATTCAAGCAGGCTAGAGATGTGCCAGAGGTTAAAAAAAGGTACCCAAAACTGAAAAATAATGTGCATTTCAGAATTGAATAGAGATGCCTTTTTCAGGGAACAAGAAATGGGTTAACAACCAAAAGCTGTTCTGCAGGAGTGGAGGTTGATCAAGCCTTGAAAGTTGATGCTACCAATTCCTACAGGTGTCCCAACTTTTCTTGATTATGTATAACCCACTCTGTCTGTATAAAAGTAGTGATGGCGCACACTGTGGTACCATCCACTCATGAGCATTACTTGAATGGTATTGTTACAATTGCAGAGAAACAAACCATCATAACACTTAAAAATGTAGGTCTTTCCTGTGGATAAATTGCAAAGAAAGTCAAGGTATCAGTGACTCCAGTCTCCTTCACAATAAAAAGGCACTCAGAAGCTGGAAGAGGTCTGGCAGAGCCACAAGAGAATCAAAGGACGAGTTTCTGAGAGTCAACAGCTTCCGTGGTAGGCAGCTCACAGGACAACAGCTTCAAGCACAGCTTAATAGTAGTTGGAGTAAGGAAGACTCACTGTCAACTGTGAAGAGAAGACTCGAATTACAGGATTGTTAGGGTCAAGTTGCAGCAAGAGAGCCATTGCTAAGATGTAAGACGTTGTCTGGGCCATGAAACACTGCCAATGGATGACTGAAGACTGAAAAAAGGTGTTATGGACTGCTGAATCAAAATATGACATCTTCGGTTCATGAGAAATTTTTGTACAACATGCAGTACCCTCTTGACTGCACCTAGTTGGTCAGAGGTTCATCCTACAGCAAGGTAATGACCCAAAACATAGGTCTAATCTATGCCAGAACTACCTTAGGAAAAAAGAACAAGATGGTAAGCTTGAAAACATGGAAGGACCAGCACAGTCTCCAGACTTAAACCCCATTGAGCTGGTTTGGGATGAATTGAACAAAAGTGGGAACATAAAGCAACCTACAAGGGAAACACATTTATGGGAACTTCTGCAACAAAGTTTGGTAGAACTGTCTGCAGAATATTTGACTTCCCTTGTAGAAAGAATGCTACAAGTGGTTTGAGCTGTTATATCTGCCAAAGGCAGCTACTTTGATGAGTCAAAAGTTTAGAATACATTTGGTTTGTAAAGTAATTACATGATTTCTTTTTTAACTTCAATTGTTATCTGCTCTTTTACTTTCATGTCAGAGTACAATGACAAATTGAACCGCATCAATTTCAATAAAAGACTGGAAAAAGTGGGTGTTCCAAAACTTTTGAGCGGTACTATGTATTTTAATGAATTGGTAGAACTGTCTGAAACATGTTCTCTTATTAAACCTAAAATGTGGTCAGACCACGACATGATTCCATCAAGGCTGCATGGTCCATTAGTTGTTATATATTACTCACCTGCAGTATTCGCTGATGATTCATTTGTCTCTTTGTCTCATTTGTCTATTTGCCTCAGTGCACAATTTATTGCAACCCAGTCGAATTCATCATTTTTTTTCTGACCACATTTTTATGAGTTCAGTGTTTCCCATTATCATATAAAGAGCTTTCATTAAACACTATGCTGTGGCCATGTTTGCATCTTTCCCAAACAACAATGACTGGGCACATATCAGTAATACCGCATCCTCCCCTGGGTGTCTACAATTCCCATTGCAAATGTTATTTTGTTTTAGGGGGTGAATTTTGTTACCTACTCCTGAACAACAGCTGGATTGAGTTAACTAGAGAGGCATACTTTGTCTCAACATGATGGAAGTGGTTGATGCTGCTGTTCTTTTATGTTCTCTTTGGTTTTGGTGAACAGAGAAGAGCACGTGTTGAAAGGCAGGGAATTTAAAATTTTAAAAGCAACTAATAGGTAGGTAGTAGGTAAGATAAAGGCCTTACCCTAAGGTCATTTTATGAAATCCTAGTCTTTGTAGTTATTAGACTGAGACTAAGTATTTACAACCATAAGCTGCAAGTCTAAGAAGGGTATTCTTATGATGTGCATTATTAAGCACTTCTTCTTAAAATAAAAGTGCTACAACAGCAGTATGAGGGAAAATCAGACAGGGCCCAGATGTTGTTGTGGCTGTCATTTGACGCACGAAACGTACAGTGTTTTCAGCTTTGCAGTCTCTTCTTAGTTTTAGTGACGTGTTTAGGTTCATAATGATTATGCTGTTTTGTGGCCTTGTGGGTTTTGTTTTGGGAACTTAATCAGCATCACCTATAAGACACAGCCAGGATTTAGACTACAGGATCTAGAGTCATAGTTATGGTGATCATTGCGTAGGTTTGCACATGATGTACCTTTCAAAATTAGATATAACCTTATGATGATGGTGTGTGCTGGTTGGATTTGTATTAAAAGAGGTAAATTAGGTGGTGTTTTCATTTAGGCTCTTAATACATATTCTTTTAATCCATCCCTAAGCTATGGTTAGGGTTATAACACAGTGTAAGGCCAATATGTTTGTACTGGACTTCTGTATTAGCCTAAACTACATATGTTTGATCGTGGCCTAAATGTAACCCTAAAACAGGTTGCTGACTGACCAGTTAGAGGTTAAATCAGCAGAAAGGTAATGAATGCAGTAATTTACTCATGCCACCAACACAGAGAACATCTGTTTACTTAGAAATCAATTATTTGAAACTTCCTGAAAGATATGACAAGAGGATAAAGAATAGCATGGAGGGATAAATCTGCGGCAATTCTGCAGAAGTTGGACTAAAAAAAACCTGCTACAAGGGCCTGAGTTTTTACTTTGTAGAACTGTTATCTTTGTTGAGGCATTCTCCACAGTGTTGTTTTTCCCTGATAAGAACTGAATTTACGTCGGAATTACGTCTGAGAGCACATCTGTTTGCAGCCAACTCTGCTAGTCTTAATCAGGAGCCTGATAAGACCTCTACTGCTATACACTTTACACTTGATCATTACAAGGCTGCTATGGCCCTGATCTTCCCCTGTACACTAAAAACACTGTTTATTAAACACGCAACACTTTAATCCAGAAGTTTGATAAATCCTCAACAAGATACAATACATAACATACCTGCTATAAGCTACTGAAAAAGAGTTTAGCAAAACACTGAACTGAAGTAACCTCTAGATTTGCTTCTTCAAAAATGAAATAGCTGTGAGAAGATGTTTCCTGATACAATTAGATTACAAAACAGTGGTGCAGTATTTATTTTGCCAAAATATTGCTATCAGTACCTCCAGATGTGTAGCTTGTTTTTTTAACACAGAAATATTCTAAACTTTCGATTTGCTTACATTGTTGGTAAGTAAGAGAAGTTGCCCAGTGTTGTCAGATATTAACTGCGTTGTTGATATAAGATGGTTGATATAACCCTGTTCTCCTTCCTGTTTTTAATTTATTATACAGAGAACAGCAGTCATGCTTGGTTTCTCGGCATCAATCCCCAAATCTTCCCTGAATTGTCTCAGTCCCAGCTGCCATGCATCTTCCTGATTGCTCCTCAGCTGCTTCTAATTGCTTAAGACTATTTAAGGCAGCGTCTCCAGACACCACTGTCATTTTGTCTCCGTTTCCTTGCCATCCTTTTCATGCCTCCCAAGCTTGGATTCCTGTGTAACACATTCTTTCACCTATTCCTTTTATATTCTTCTATTGGTGCTATGCTAGTAGCCTTTTACCATTCGTCTGCTTGGACTGGACTATCTCCAGCTGACTTTTTGTGGCTTAGCTTTGTATTATTCACTGTCAACATCAATATACATCCACCATCTTCCCCTGCACCGTTAAATTAAAAATGCGTAAATACATGTACATAAGTTACTTAGTGATAGTCTAGTGTTGTATTGTGGTCAGAGCCTGTGCCAGTGCTGGTCATTTGGATGCCCCAAGCACATCTGCGTGGTGGCCAAAACAATAATCTAGAAGTGCAAAGTTCAACTGTGTGTGTGTGTGTGTGTGTGTGTGTGTGTGTGTGTGTGTGTGTGTGTGTGTGTGTGTACGTGTACATATGTCTATATGTACAGATATACTGAACAGTAATAAAATAAAACTGTCTACCCAATGGCAGACAGTGTGGCAAAAACAGAGAGGGGGATGTTTTATAGATAGATAGATAGATAGATAGATAGATAGATAGATAGATAGATAGATAGATAGATAGATAGATAGATAGATAGATAGATAGATAGATAGATAGATAGATAGATAGATAGATAGATCGGAGGGGAGGTAGTTAGATATGTGGGGGTGCAGTCCATATCTAATGTAACTAATGTTGGCGTGAAATGAAAGTGAAACTTTACATGCTTTCAACATCCAGTTCCTGGGTTCTGTTCCTCTATCATACAGCGGCTCTTACACAAAATTTTCACAACTTCTAACCTGTATCTGCTGGACACACAAATACTGGACCCCATGAATTTGTCAACACCCCCCCCCGCCTTTACAGTGCCCCGGTGCATGGAGGTGTTCGCCAATTCTTAGACTGCTGACAGTTCGGTTCAGGTGAACATTAGTGCCAGTAATGTAGAATATAGGTGAAAGAAAAATTCAATCCCAACCTGTCTGTTATTTCAATGGGTTGGTTGCCCCCCCCCCTCCCGAGGATGAAATTCATTGAGCAGAAGTGGGGGGGGTTGATCCCCCCTATTCCCCCCCCCCAATAAATGGCACCCTGTGTGTAGATTAGACTGTGAAAAGGTTTGTTGTGTCCCAAAGTGTGATATTTTAACCCTAAACCTAAACCTCAAATTTTAAATACCATGACTGAAAAATTTGGAGATCTCCCAAGTAATCTTGTGTGGAAGTCTAATTTGTGGATGTCAGTGTGTTTTTTCCCCCTATAATGGCACTGGTGCTTGTTGCAGATATATTTCACCTTAAATTAAAATAATTATACTGATGATCATTTGACATTTTTTATGCCTCCTACAAAATGTGTGATGCATGTGATGGTGGTGGCTCACTGATTGCAGAAAACTAAAACTGACTTTTATATTATGTACTGGCACCCAGCTAATTTAATTTATTTGTTATTTATCCGGGAGGTGCACAGTAAATATATTGTACCAGAAATAGCCAAGAGCCAGTTTTCATCTATAGTCCCTGGATAGGGGCCAAGTGAAGTGCAGGTCACAGTGATAAGCCATTAACAGCTATGGTAAATGAAAATACTAAGGTAATGTCTTTGTATGACTTGCAGTATATACAGTGCATGTATGTTGTATTGGCAATGACGTCAAAGAGTAAAAGGACAGAAACACAGTGACTATAAGACTATGAATGGCTCAAATGACACTAATTGTGACAAATCTTTTTTCCCCATTTTGCCCGATTCTTCAGTCTGTGGTGTCAAATCCCAGATTCAAATAACGGTTTGTTGAAATCACGCTCTCCAAAAATACCCTGTTCTCTTGAAATGTCAGGTACATGAATTAAAAACTTAACTCAAAGACCCATTGATACTTTTGTGGCAGAATTTTTCCTCTATATTTAACCTTTCTCAAGTAATTCATCCTATTTATTTTGACTTTTTTCAGTATAAATCATATATTTTCCTATATTTAATTCACTGATCATGTAGATGTTCATAAAAGCTCAGATTAAAGTTGAGGGTTTTTACCTCTGCCATTATGTTTTCATCAGGGTTAGTCTGTCTGTCTGTTTGTCTGTTAGCAAGATAACTCAAAAAATTATGATCGGATTTTGATGAAATTTTCAGGAAATATTAATACTGGCACAAGGAACAAATGATTAAATTTTGGTGGTCATCAAGGAGGGAGGGGGGGGATTTTTTGTTTGTCTGTCTGTTAGCAAGATATCTCAAAAAGTTAGGGATGGATTTTGATGAAATTTTCAGGAAATGTTGATACTGGCACAAGGAACAAATGATTACATTTTGGTGGTGATTGGGGGGGAACTGATCTGCCTTGATGGAGGTCTGTCTCCGAGTGCTTTCCTAGTTGTATTAGAAATAGAGAACTGAAGAAAAATAGACTTTTTGAGCAAAGATATCAATAACTGAACATAAACCGAGTGTCTCCATCCACTGTCATTAATAAACTCCATGGGTTTTACCGGTGAATCAATGTTGTAGAAGATGCCGGTGTTCCCGCATTCATTACGGAGCCTCTGAACATGTAAATGGGCCATATCTGATGACCATAAAAAGCTGCATTTTACACATATTATTTACATTTATTGATAAGATTAGTGGATCAACAGGCATTAAACATTTTAGATCAATAGGTGGTTTTGGTCGCCAGTGGCTGTTTGGGTCTTTATGGGTTAAATGTGACGTCATTATTATATTGTGCTGTGTAGTCTGCTATCTGCAAATGAGATAATTTTAGAGATGAGCTACTTTTCCAAATTTACTGCACAAGGAGGGGCCAATGCATCTGTTAGATGCCAGTCTGATCTGAGGATTTCAAAGTCATGAGATTTTGTAAGCTGCCACGATTCTTCACACAGTGAGGAATGATTGTATGTGGCTTTGATTGATTGGTCAACTGACTTAACTGATGTGCATCCAAATGCTGATGTCATGGAAAAGGCATCCCTAACTGCCCCGGCTCCCCCAGTTAAGCCAAAAATACTGCCCTAATTGATCCTCTCTCACTTTTTCTCATTCCTCCTCCTCCTCCTCTCCCTCAGCCTGTCTCTAAGCCTTCTGTCATGCCATCTCTTGTCGAGCCGTCTCTTTGCTGTCTCATTAAATTAGAGGACAATGCTTACTTTAATGGCAACATTGTCAATTTACACAACCATTAATCTGCCATTTGTCCATTTCATTGTTTGCTGAGCTTTCGAAACTATGGCATACGGATAAAACAGAGCCACATCCGAAGAAGCCATGTGCAGCAGACTGCTTTAGAATAAATATGCAAGAGGGTAGCAGAGAATCTGAGCGAAGGATGGACAGATCTGAGATATATGCGAGCTACGTAGATAGAAACATCAAGACACAAAAGAGTGTGTGTCTTTGTGGGTGGGTGGCTGGGGTGGTGGTGTGTGTCTCTCCAATTCTGTTGATGTTTTGACATTTTCAGACTAGACTAGACCGTGACTGGTTACTTTGTTCTCCAAAGCAATTTTTATCAACAGTGAGTGTCGATAATGAGTCAGACATTGTATAGCCCATTCATTCCAATTCAGCTCTACCTGTGTTCTAAACTTATAATGGCTGGTGGGAGTAGTGTGAAGTTCTAAAAAAACAAATGTGACCAAATTTAGATTTTGATATCTTCAACACTCAAAAGTTGGGACGGAGACAAAATAAACACATCAATAGAATATATAAGTAACACTGTGGAGACAGATTCCACAATCAGGTTAATTTGTAAAAGGTAAGAGGTCATGATTCCATGGATATTAATACTGATATTTTCAAAATTGAACATTTTTGCATCTTGGGTTCTCATCTACATGGCATTTTAGGTCACTAAAATAGAATGGATGTAGTGAATGGTTGGTTGGTTGGTTGGTTGGTTGGTTTATTTGGTTGTTTGGTTTTTCCATAGTGTAAATTTTATTTATTTTTTTAAAACACCAGTTCATGTACATCTGTGTGGACAATGAAGAGATTGTGAAAACTAGGGTGCCACAGCATTGCTATTGCTGTTTTGTGTATAGAAACTGCACCTGAAACATCAAATGCAGGGCATATATTCTGTATTATAAAAGGGAAGTGGACTCTGTGTGTCTCAGGCATCACACAAAATCCAGGAAGAGCTGACTGCTGCAGTTTGGCATACTTATGTATTTTTGGTCAAAGAAGAGACTAGCAAAAATGGCAAGTTGATAGGACCAATATTTTGGGAGATATTAGTAATTTTGGAATACAGTGGCCTCCCAGTGGCCAGTCACGTTGCTATGCCCAGAATCATAGAATCATCACTGAAGTGGGGTACCTAGCAACAGATAAACAATAGGGCCACATTGCCATATTGTCAAATTTCATGTGTAGAAACAGACATGCCAGTTGAGAGGTTATTCAACTGAAAATGCCAGTGGAATTTACCAAGAGAGTAAAGGAATGAACTGCATCAGAGGATCTAGAACCCGTGATTTACCAAGGGTCAACATGCTAGTATGTGTATAACAGTGGTGGCTTCTCGTCTTTCAGACAGGGGAAGCTCATTGTCGGCTTACATAAAAAATAAATAAATAAATTTTAAAAATCGTCAAGCTATTTAAACATAAATTCGGCCCTCCGTTCCTTTTTAAGAAAATGGTCAGTGACCTGACCATCATACCAAGTAGGCGTCTTTTCCAGGGACTGGACCAGTGTCCTCTGAATGTCCAGCAGAGCTGGGCTGCTCAGATTACCTTGGCCCATTGTGTTGTGGGTGTAAGACTTCAGCCTTTTTAAACTAGAGATGCTCCTTTCACTCCGACCTAGCCGACAGTTTGATTGATTTAACTATCTACAAAACGATATTAAACTCGAACAAGAAATGATTAAATTATGTAACCGAAACAAGAAAACGCTGAAATTATGTTAAATTGAAACAAGGAAGTACAATGAGTGTGTTTTATTTACAGTGCAAGAAATGAACGAGTAATTTCGTAGTGGTTTCTCTCTCTCTTTCACAGCAGAATGTGCGACAGTATTAAACTGAACTGTCAGTGAAGGAGTAGATCTGAAAACAGCTGTCAATCAAACGGGATTCAGCCTTTTGACTGATCCTCCAATCAGCACGTGAGATTCTGGCGTTCAGCCCGGCCAAGCTCCGCCCACAGCTCCATTCACCCCCAGAGACGCCTGGCGTCCGGGGGCGGGACAACATCGTGGCATTTATCCAATTACTGTCCAGTTTTGACGCAATGAAAAAAATGGTTCCACTCAGTCCCATTGAAGCCCAGAGACGCCTGCAGTCTACGGACAAATGCACTGAGCAGAGATCGTATGAGAAAACAGCGCAACGGGAATGTATGAGAAGTGAACAACATTGCGTCCGTTGATTTGTGATAAAGCTGATTCTGAATGAACTCATCTGTGAGATGAACGTGTTCTAACACATTTGTAGTCAATAAAATGTCAACACAGCCGTACATATTTAACCATTTAATTTTCATAATTTTAGGGGAAGCCGGGCTTCCCTTGCAGTCTATGAGAAATCGCCACTGGTGTATAAGTCAGTATGACCTGCAGTAGAACATGATATTTTTGGGAGATGGACATACTGGTGTTGCAAAATCTACCTAATATAAAGAATACACTTCAACAACCCAAACCGATACTATGAACTTAAGTTTAGAGCTTAACTTGTCATTGCAGCTTAAATTCATGACAGAAAAATGAACCTGCTATGCCCAGTATTATTTAAGGATCCACAATATCCACAGTGTTGGAAAGGATCTGTAGCTCATTTTGCATTGTAACGTGCACAGAGACTTTTTATGAAAACAAACACTACAAGAACAGACCGATCAAAAAACATATCCATATTAAGGTTGACAGGACATTAGTCTCTACAAGGATGGATTGTGGCTCAACATGTTGCGCCAAAGCTTGGGAGAATTGTCACTCAGTTCCAAAAGAATATTTCTCAACACAAAATTGCAAAGACTTTCAGTCATTCACCATCTATGGTACTTGGTATAGTGGCCAAGTATTTAAACCACTGAATCTGTATGACCTTCAACCCTCAGGCACCATTGCATCACAAACCATCATGCTCCCATGATAAATGTGAACACATGGTCTCAGGAGGACTTTGGATGATCGTTGTTAATACATTTAACAGCAGCATCCAGAAATGCAACCTAAAACTATGATACGAGAACATAAAACTAAGTCCTCTGGATCTGAGCTCATCTCAGATGGTTTGAACAACAGACGGAAAAAGTGCATGTCTGGTTATTTTGTGTGACAGATGGAAAAGCCCACCCAGACTGTTTTCAGTGAAAGGTGCAAAAGTAGTATTTGTGATGGTTTGGGGCTGCATCAGGGTCCACATGGCTCATATGCATATCGTTAGCCTCATTGCATAACTGCCTAAGTCATATTTTTGGCCAAATTGTGATATCTGCATAGTTTTACTCTCCTAACATGACTGCTTCATTTTATGCAGGTATCACAGTTTGTCCAAAAATATGACTTTGGCAGTTATGCTATGAGGTTAACAATATGTGTGACAATACCACCACTGTGCAGCAATGGAATGGATTTTACAGAGACGTGGTGTTTTCCCTGAGGTCCATAGTTATGTCTTCAGGACAATGCCAGGGCTCGTTCCGCATCAGTACCAACAGTGTGGCTTCGTAGTGACAGAGCACTGGCGCTGGTCTGTCCTGTCTGTGGTCCACATCTGTCTCCTACTGAAAATGCATGGACATCATGAAGAGGAGAACCAACAACACACAAGAATGTAAATGAATGACAATAATGAAAGCTGATGTAATGCAGCAGTAAATATGTCTCTATCTCAACTTTTGAGTGCATTACAGGTATCAAAATAGATGTATTTACAAAATACAATTAATGTCTTTAACCCTTTCATGCATACTGATCACTACAGTGGACAGGTATTCTCCAGCTGTTCTCTTCTATATTCATGGGTTTTGTTGTTTTATCAACCAGCACAGTGGACGCTTATGCATCATCCTAAACACTGCAATTCACACCATTACTGTAACTTTGCTGTTCTAGATAAACCTGATCTGCAGTAACATGTTTGAGTGTAAATCAGTTGCTAATTATTAGGCTATTAGACTGTAATTAACAGTTTTCTTGAACAAAAAGGTTTTTTTGTTTTTTTTTGCATATTATCTCCATGAAATGAGTAACAACTAGTATTAGAGTATGTTAAAATGTGAGATAAAGGCATTAGTGGCATTAAAGATGTTTTTATTTCATATTTTTCACACAGTAGATCACTTTCTGATGATGGGTTTAAAATACATGTTTCTTCGCTTCAAAAATTAAATGCATGGTGTCCAGCTGAGTGGACATTTTTGTAACTTTGTGAAAAAAAATTCAATTGCATAGTTTTTTTCACGCCTAAAAGAGGGGAAAAAATCACTCAAGAAAAAAATATTGACTAAGGTTCTTATAATTCATGCATGAAAGGGTTAAATACAGTCAAAGTCATTTTAAATTGATGGGAAATGGATAAATCTGGATATAGAGGTTTTTCTAATTGATTGAATCGGGTTCTGCTTTGAGATGCTTTTAAGGAACATTGTTGTTTACTGGTAGTACCTTTTCATTTATTGATGACGTTTTATGTTTTGTTTTGTTTTTAATACAGTGTTTTATGTATGGTTTTGGTGTGGATGGTATCGCTATGATTTCTATTTTCTGTTACTTCTGTTGCTGTTGTCTTGGCCAGGATACTTTTGCAAAAGAGATTTTAAATCTCAACGTGTCTTTTTTTCCCCACGGTTAAATAAAGGTTGATCAAACAAAAAATAAATGAGTTGGTCAGTGAGCCCATTTACATTCACATGAATACTCTGATCATTATCTGATTTCTGGAGTTATCAGATTATTAGTGATCAGGTAAACAGTATAATCTGATCTGTTTTTTCAGATAACAGCAGTAATCTGATTCTGAAAAATTTGATTAACAAACCTGGATTTCTCCCAAATACTCTCTCTTTGTGAATGCATCCCTGTTAATCTTATGTATTTATTTAGTTCTTTTTCATCTGCACATGTGCAAAAATGGTAATAAGATAATAAGAGGAAGTTTGATTCTACCATCACTACGAATTTACATACTCTGAAAGAAATTCCATAATAGACTGAAATGTCTAAACCGGGGTTTTTGGATTATCAAATTGCTAAAGTGCATGCAAACGTCAGATCTGATTATTACAAATATCTAAATACTCCCTATTATCAGATTTTTATGATCATGTAAACAAGCTCAGTGAAAACACTAAGTCTTAGTTTTTCATTACAAATTTTAATTTTTAATTTTTTAAATGTCATGTGAAATTGTGTTATGCACTTTTGCTTGACTGTATAAAATTGTAAAAGATTTTCAGTTCAGGCCATTTCCGTATATAACATATGTGTTACCTTCTTTCTTATACAAAATGCACATCCCCAAAGTTCAGTTTCTGGAAGGCTTAATCTCCAAGCAGAAAGCTCTTTAATACTGTACATAATCGTGTAATTGCTGTAGGGGCTGTAGAAGGGGAAACAGTACCTGTCACTGATGCCAACCCTTTAAACAACCTTAAACAACCTAAAACAATAAAGATAGCAATAAAATGCTGGCAGGCTCACATCCTGGGTCTTAAACAAAACTTTTACAAATTGCCTTGATCAAGGTCCCTCCTCTTGCTGCCTGTGCCTACCTCATTGTATCCATCTGCACGTTATGTGGCCACATAATTTAAACAGTGTGACTGTTACATGCCTGCATTGTTTTGCTGGGCAGAGGAGACAGCAAGGCCCATGCGTCTTTTATGAGGTTCTTGGGGAATACCGCATCCACCCTGCTGAATAACAAGACCAGACAAACTATGTGAGCAATGTCCAAACAGGTCATATTACAAACAGAAGGATCATTTGAACGGCTTTCACAAGACATTATGTGAAAAGAAGCAAATTGGTTTAGGAAGAAAAGCAACTTTTTATACATTGGGAAAAAAAACTTAATTTCTTTATTTTCATGTATTTCTATGAGTATTTAGCATTGGAATGCCATCTCAGTTCACATTTTCTCACTGTGTTCTTGTGGTTTCCCTTTTTTGCCATTTTGTTGTTTTTACAGCGGTAACTGTGGAAATACTGCTGAAAGCTTGTAGTTTTTCATAACTGGGAACAAGCATTTCCCAATATTTAATTCAATTAAAATGTCCTGCAGAAAAACAATGTTTTCCATTTTTTTACAGTAACCAAAGCTAGATCTAATTTTTAATGTTTCGATAACACAAAAACAAGAACATACGACACAAAGCTGGAACTAACATCAGAAGCAGTTTAGTCACAAAACAATTTATGACGCAAATCCTACTAACCATTTCAGCTGCAAATTGGGATTAGATCAAATAACTGTTTCCTAAAAGAAAATGTTTTCAGATGTTTGCAGTATGATAGTTAAACTCTATCTATCTATCTATCTATCTATCTATCTATCTATCTATCTATCTATCTATCTATCTATCTATCTATCTATCTATCTATCTATCTATCTATCTATCTATCTATCTATCTATCTGTCTGTCTGTCTGTCTGTCTGTCAGATGTTAAAGAATCGAGTTGCTATTATGCCATTATTGAATTAAATTCAGCTCAAGTGAATGCAACCATGCGCACACTCATATGTATATGTAAACACACACGCACACACACACCTACTAGCATGACTCCAGTCTTCAAAGGTTGAGTATGTACGATGAACGATATAATATATTCATAATAGTATATAATTATAAATCACAGGTGTCAAACATGCAGCCTGGGGGCCAAATCTGGCCCAGAGGATGAATTACACTGAAGATATTAACAATCCAAGGTGTAAAAATCATTTTAATTCAGGTTCCACATACAGACCATTTAGATCTCAGTTGGGTCAGATCGGTAAAATATTATCATAATTACCTATAAATAATGAAAACTGCACATTTTATCTTTGTTTTAGTGAAAAAAAGTAAAATTACATGAAAATGTTTACATTAATAAACTATCCTTTTACAAAAAATGTGAATAACCTGAACAAATATGAACAACCAGAACTGTCTTAGAAATAAATGCAATTTTACCAATATTCTGCCTCTAACTAAATGTTTTGTGTATTTGTAATTGTAATATAAGTTGTAACGCACATGTAAAAATGATAAACTGATAAACTGAGGCAGGATATTGTTAAAATTGCACTTATTTTTCTTAAGACATTTCAAGTTGTTCATGTTATTCAGAATTTTAAGGAAACTTTGTAAATGTAAACATTATCATAATGTAATTTTACTTTTTCACTGTTATTATTGTACTGGTCCGGCCCACTGGAGATCAAATTGGGGTGAATGTGGCCCCTGACCTAAAATGAGTTGGACACCCCTGTTATAAATCATTACTGTATATCTGTACAAAAGTAAGAATTGTCTGTTATCTTAGAATGACATGATTGTAGGAGAGTGTTTGTTCGCACATACTCCACTATGTTGTTCCATCATGTTTCTGCAGTATCACAGACTGGACATTGTCTTCTGTTTTCTGTGTCAGCATGGGTGGTGTCCAGCATTAAGGTGTAGATCTACTGAAAATGGCCTTGGGTATTGTTCCATCTTTAAAAAAAGTTCTGTCATTGAGTTAAGGGACTACTTAATGGGTGAATTAATGTGTGATTCTGTCTTACTGAGAACCTTGTTTAGATTCAGTATGATGAGTTCCTCCTTTTTATTTTTTTAATTTCTTGCTCAGAAGAACACAGACTGGCATTTTCAAAAGGACATGTAAAGGTCATTAGTTTTCTATTCAGAACTGTGTGGCCCCACATTACTAAAGATGTGTTATATTTTCTCAGCGTGTCTCGTCTCCTGTTGTAACGTCTTGAACTGTTTGCCTTCTATATCTTATCAGGGTACTAAGTGGTCCTGAAGTCTGTCACGGAGCTCCTAAAAATGTGATGGTTGACATTTTCAAAGGGAGGACCTTTGTCCTTAACAGAGTTCTTGGAGTCATGCCAGATGCCCATTTTCCTCTTTTTCTGGGCCATGGTACAGGCTGGACTCAATTTCAGATATAATTAAATCTTACAATCTCTGCTTCCTTGTTCCCGAGACATTTCTAAAAAAGTTTGTGATGTCATTGCATGGTTATAGAGAATTAAACATAATTTTGCTCATAGGTCTGAAATTTTAAGCACAAATGTCAAATGTAAGCGTTATCCTCAAAACCAATAACATTACACTGAGGTAACCAAGTTTGTTGCTAAATGGGACTTGATAGAATAGAATAGAATAGAATAGAATAGAATAGAATAGAATAGAATAGAATAGAATAGAATAGAATCTTTATTTTGTCAGGGGTAGTTTGTCACACGTAAACATGCCCCACACACCAAAATGTGTCTTCTGCCTTTAACCCATCACTAGATCATGCATCACACACACTGCATGCTAGGAGCAGTGGGTTTGCCATGTCAGGTGCCCAGGGAGCAAATGGGGGGGCTAAAGTGCCTTGCTCAAGGGCACATCATCCAACAACTCTCCACTAGTCCAGGGAATCAAACCAGCAACCCTTCAGTCACAAGCTGACTCTCCAGTTGACTCTCCAGCCATCTAGGCCGTGGCTGCCCCCGGATGCTGTCTCCAGGCATAGGTTCTCAAGCTCACAACTGTGAACATGCCCCTCTGCAGGGTTAGCCAAAGCTACGGCAGATTCTGAACAAGGTTTTCTTCAAATTGCTGTGAACTTGGAAAGACTGGAGGCTGGTTAGGTAAAATAAGTAGGTCTTATGTTACCCTAAAATATACAAACATTTTGTCTGACTGAAGAGTTGGCTCATAATAGCTTTTAAGCAATTTAGAATTACTTCCATTGCATGTATCGGCCATTCTTTTTATATTTGACTTTTTCAGTGTCTGCTAGAAGTAATAGACATGTTGGTTCTGTCTGTTTTTAGGTTTACCCTCCATGCAGTGGACAGTCGAGGCAGCCGCTCTGAGTCAAGTTTCGTGTCGGTACGAACATCCTGTCCAATGGTGGATGACAGCAGAGCCGAAGGTACTTTTACATTTTTCTTTTTTATTCCTGATATACCCTCTTGTACGTGTTGTTATCAGACTGTATATAACTATGGATGCTGTGAAAGCAATTCAAATGGAGAATCGTAACGTCTCCATCTCCCCCTTGTGTTTGGCTGCAGTATAGATTGTAAATCCCACCTCCTCAGTGTTATTCAGAGAAACTTTGGTCAAACTAAATAGTGAAAGTGCATATTAAATAATTTGTTCCTAAACATGATATACATCAGGTAGATTTGTGTTCAAACTCTGACTAAAAGTGTGTCACACAGAACATGGCAGCTGCTATGACTACTGGATTCTGGTTTCATTTTTACACAGTAAGACATCTATCTAACAGCAAATATGAAATTAAAGCTAGTAATAGGCCGTGTTGGGAATAACAACGTTAAAAATAACGGCGTTACTAACGCTGTTATCGTTTTCCAGTAACAGGTAATCTAATGAATTACTAATTGAAACGTTACAACGCCGTTACCGTTACTGGCAGTGAAATGTGGTGCGTTGCTTTGCACTGATATGTATCAGCTGTTATCCGTCCTGGCTCGCTCAGCCAGGCACCAGAGGTGTGACGTTCACGAATGAGTCGAGTCTCTTTTCAGTGAATGATAAGAACCGATTCGTTGCGAGCCGTTCGTTTACGAGCTGCTCTTATATTCAAATTGCCCACACTGCCTTCATGCTTCACCTGTGTGTCCATGAGTCTGAATTGTCCACGCTGCCTTCACCTGAATAACTAATGACATGTCCGAGTTTGAGTTGTCCGCAGCACACCCCAATCACTTGAACACAGCTACGTGTGCAGCTAATTTAGGGGAGGAGTTATCAGTGAGTCTGACTGAATGGACTGAAGACATTTACCGCTGTATCAGGGAGGAGCCACTGAAAAAAGTGGAACTGGAGGAGCATCTTCTTCCTATAAATGCAGACCCCTTTATGTGGTGAAAAAGCCGGGCCCTCGTGGACCCCAGCCGGGCCCTGGTGGATCCCAGCCTCACCAAAGTCATGGTATGAAGTACCTGTCTGCTGTTGTACTCTATGCAACTGACCCATGAAACACACTCAAAAATCAGTTTCCTTTTGCATATTTGAAGGTTTTTCAAAAAAGTAATGTAAAAATTACTTTCCCTGGTAACTAATTACAATTATGAAGGAGTAATTATGTTACTAATTCAGTTACATTTTTGGGAAAGTAACTGCTAAGTATAATTAATTACTTTTTAAAAGTAATTTGCCCAACACTGGTAATAGGTGATGTTCTACAAAGTGCAATGAGCTAAGTCCCCAGTTATATTACATTAAATGAAGCAATACTTCACTGAATCTACACAGAGATACATGCAAGAAGCTAAGCTGCTACAACATGGTACAAGTAGTTTACCACATTTGAGTCTTATTTTGAGATATCACTGTACTAATAATATAAGGTAATGTAAAAGACTACCCTAATGAAGGGTTTACACTGAAGACAGGATTTATGTACAGGAAACCACCACTCTTATTCTTTCGGTCACTACCCACAGCTCGTGACCATAGGTGACGGTAGGAATGGAAATCAACCAGTAAATCAAGAGCTTTACCACAACAGACCAGTACAGCATCGACATCACTGCTGATGCTGCCTAGATCTCCCTGTCGATCTTGCGCTCCATTGTTTCCTCACTTGTGAACAAGACCCTGTTACTTACCTCCACTTGGGGCAGCAACTGTTTACCAACCTAGGAAACACACCATACTTTCTGACTGAGAACTATGTCCTCTGACTTGGAGGATCTAATCTTCATTGCAGGTGCTTCACACTCAGCTGTAAATCATCCCAGTGTAAGTTGGAGGTCACAGTTTGATGAAAGTAACAAGACCACATCATCTGCAAAATGCAGAGATGCGATCCAGAGGCTGCCAAATGGGACCCCATCCACCCCCTGGCTGCACCTAGAAATTCTGTCCAACCCTGATGGAGTCCAACCCACACTGGGAACAAATTCAGCTTGCTACCAGCAATGGGAACCAAGCTCTTACTCCAGTAATACAGGGACCTGATACCCCTTAGCCGCAGGACATGGACCCCATACTCCCAAACCACCCCCCCACAGAATGCCCTAGGAGACATGGTAGAATACCTTCTCCAAATCCCCAAAAGGCATGTGGATTGGTTGGGCAAACTAATTGAAAATCGCATTGTTCCACTTGAATCCAAGGTTCAACTATCAGTCAAACTCTCCTCTCCAGTACTCTGCCATAAGCCTTCCTCGGGGGGCTGAGGTGTGGGACCCCCCTATAGTTAGAACACACCCTCCGGTCCCCCTTCTTAAAAAGATGAACCAACACCCCAGTCTGCCAATCCAGCAGCACCGTCCCTGACCTCTACACAGTGTTGACACAGTATGTCAACCAAGGCAGCCCCACAACATCCAGAGCTTTAAGGAACTCAGGACACCTTTCACCCCTCCCCAGGTCCCAGCTACCGAGGAGCTTCCCAACTACCTTGGACACCTCAGCCTGGGTGATGGGCGAGCCCACCTCAGAGTCCCAGACCTCTGCATCTGCCACAGAAGTCATGAAGACAGGTTTTAGGAAATCCTCAAAGTAGTCCTCTCACTGTCTAACGATCTCCCCAGCTGAGGTCAGACAGCTCCATCTCCACTGTAAACAGTGTTGACAGTCTGACAGTTTACTAGCACTTCTTCGAGGCTGACTGAAAGTCAAGCTCAATGGCCTCAACATTCTCCTCCCATGCCTGAGTTTTTACCTTAGCAACTGCCAAAGCTATTGCTAGCTTAGTCTTCCAGTACCTGTCAGCTACCTCAGGAGTCCTAAGTGCCACCCAAGCTCTATAGGACTCCTTCTTTAGCTTGATGACACCCCTTACTATTGGTGTCCATCACCGGGTTGTGGGATTGCTGCCATGACAGGCATCAGCGATCACCACCAGATGATGATCAGTTGACAGCTCTGCACCTCTCTTCACCAGATCACGATCTGGTGAAGATTCCTGGCTGACATTTAATCCACAAAGTACCAGACCCATATGGCTCCTGCGAAAACCCAGCCACCAGGCACTCACAGAGGAGCCCATCCCACAGGACTGGCTCCACGGTGGGGCCCCGGTAACCCTGATCCAGGTTAGGGTAACTGGATAACTTGATGCCTCATTCATACAAATCTAGAACCGGGCTTTGTCTGACCCAATTTACCTTGAGAGACCCTACTAGGGGCTAGACACCCCTGACAATATAGCTCCTAGGATCATTCGGGCATTCAACCCCCTCAACCATGATAAGGTGGGAATTCAAGGAGTGGCATTTGTTCACTTCGAATGCAGTCAAATGATGATTTGTTACAACATACAGATTAAAGAAATTTTCACAAGACCAAGAATGTGATTTGTGATGGTTCCACTTGGCATTTGATTTCAATTTTTTTTTTTTTCTCTTGTTTTATCTATTTTATTTTAGTTTGGGGTTCCAGCCAGGGGCCTCTCCAGGCTATTTATTTGTTGGTTGGTTATTTTTGTTTAGTTTTTTTCAGGCAAGGTGGTCAAGTTTTTGGTTTTTGTAAGTTGTTAATAGAGTTCCACTTTGTAATGTATTTGACAATTGATATCTGCAATGCACATATTGATTGAAAAAACACAAAAATGAAAAAATATATTTCACACACACACACACACACACACTTCCATTTCCAGTTTATTCATTTTTTTCCCCATTGAATGTATTATTTTCAGTATGTCTCTTAAAGTTTGGTCATAGTATAGTACTTCATTAAATTGTTTGTGTTTTTCTATTGTATTTCATTCAGTCTAAAGGTTGTATCTTTTACAGATGTATGAGCATCTAAATTGTTATAAATTAAATATAATTCTGTCACAACTAAATTCTTTGTCTCTTAACCAAAACATAACTGAAAAGTTGTAATAATATGTAACAGGTAGAGACAAGCTGCCAAGCATTATTCTCCAATCTGTCTCTCATACATCTGTTCAAATTTATGGACACTTCTGACATGCATCTTTGAGCCTCAGTCAGTCTCTTTAGTTCTCACCCATTTATCTGCTCGTTAGGATTCCTTAATTCTATCAATAAATCCTTCCCTCTCTTATCTGTTTTTGGGTTTTTTCTTCATCCACCTTGCAGAGATAGCAGACAAGGTGTACAACTTGTACAATGGCTACACCAGCGGCAAGGAGCAGCAGATGGCCTACAACACACTGATGGACATCTCTCCTCCGTTGCTATACCGAGTCCAGCACCACTACAATTCCCATTATGAGAAGTTTGGAGACTTTGTCTGGCGTAGTGAGGATGAGCTTGGTCCCAGGTGAGATGATTTAGAGGATGGCACAGTTTTACTGTTTTTTTTTTCCTCATGCATGCTGCTGTCTGTATTTTCTTCCACAGCAAGGCAAAACCTGGCGGAGATGATGCTTTGAATATTTTCCATTTTTACAGTTAGTTGTCTTTTTTTTTTTTTTTACATCTTGTCTCAAAGTCAATTTTTTTTTCCTTTTTTTCATTTGGCACCATTTATTACAGTCTTTCCTGTCGTCTCGTTTGATGACGTTGTTGTGTTGTTTAGGCTCAATTACAGTCATCTTGAGGTTTGTTACGTAACAAAAGCCAAAGCTTGTCTGGACTAAGGCTGTCAGACTCAGCCCGTTCAGTCATTTCTCATGGCACGGTCTGTGCACCCCCTCTGAGCAGGAGCACGGTTGCACAATCGCCTCATCTCCCTCCTTAAAAAAAAACACTGGAAAGTAAGCAAAGCAGGGGGCAAGGTCACTTTTTGGGGGTTACAGTCTTCTCCTCACATTACCATGGTGATGCCAAAACAGTGGTTGACAGCCAAGCCAAACAGTAAATTTGATAGTCAGCTAACACTAACTCAACTTCCAACTCCATTTCCTCTTCTCTCCCATAAAAATGCTCCTCGGCGTCTACGACATGCCACCCAGACTTCCCCTCAATGACCCTGTTAACAGGGACAACCCTATTGATAGTTGGCTTTGTGAAAGCACACCGAGAACATTACGACAACGCTTAGACAAAAGGAGCTTAATGACCAAAAAGACTGTGCCCAAGGAAGTATAAACAATACCCAAAAAAAAAGTATGGAATAAAAACATTGTTTTTGAGTTTGACAAGGAAGTTGGTCCAGCTCTGATGATGGCAACATGAGATCTTAAGTTATGGCCCAATGTTTTGGTTTGTCCACCCCCACTGCCTGGAAGCACTTCTTTTAAGTCATAAATAATATAATAATTGGTGGAATAACTTTGTTCTGCAGGAAGATTGTGCTTCTCTCTGATTGGTGAAGGGGGGTGGGAGGCACGGATTGGTCATTGGGACCTAATATGGGGATTTGGGGTGGTCGGATGGTGTGTTTGTTGTATGTGTGTGTGTATATGTGTGTGGGCAGCTTGAGAGGGGTGCGGGGCAGGGTGGGAGGTGGTGCTGCTGGTGGTTGGGGCGGTGGTGGTTGTGGGGGGGGCTTGCTTTTGGATGAGCGAGCATGGGTTATTTACTGCCTGAAGTTGGCAGGGTTGAGCCTCGTTGGGGTAATTTACAAGCAAGCTCTATTGGTGGTGCCTTTTAAAAGGTAACAGAATGGCCAAGTGAAACGTAAGCATAGTCAGCACTCCTCCAGGAGCTGAGAATCCCAGGAGCCCCCAAATGTCCTCCAGAATTCTTACAACCCAACACTAACTCTCCTCTTCTTTTATTCTTTTTTTTTTATAATCATATTGTTCTCTGAGTATGGTGTGAGTCACTATATTTTTTTTATCATGTACTGTAAACAACGCTATTATATTGTACCAAAATGTACTTTTCTATTTCCACACATCCCTGATTTGTTGTTGTTTTTCACTTCAACTGCATTCCTTTGAGGCCGTGTATGTGTCATAATCAATTACTAAGGATTCGCTCACTGAAATCACATGAAATCAGGTTTTTAAGCAGAGACCTCACAACCTGGGAGGTTACAGGGAAATAGTTTAAACGTGTGTCTTTTATTCTTTTTTTAGTTGTGACACATTTAGCATCATGAATGGTGCTGAACGCGTTTAATTTGTGTCTCACTGACGTGCTTTCAAGCTTCCCCCATGTTGTTGATGATGATGATGTGTTTGGTATTCTGTTGTTTCAGACGTAAGAATTTAAGGGAAATGAGAAAATGTTTCCCCCTTTTTCTGCAAATAAGTGAAAAGGATGTCTGTGCTCCTTGCTTAACTAAAGACAGATGTTGATGCTCTGCAGACACTGCGTTTCAAAATAAATGGAATTTTGCCCTTCTCTGTGTGTGTTTTCCTCATCCCAGGATGCATTTAAGCTCCATAACCTTGAATACCTCTTATGGACTGTGCTTGCATTTTGGTTTTGAGTGTGGAATATGTATATGTATGTGCGTGTGCATACATATGCTTGTGTGTTCATTTGAGGCATCTTGTCTAAATTGGCCTGACCTGACATGTGGCTCCTTCATGTCATAAACAGCAACAACTGAGCCTGAAGACAAAATTCTTAGTTTTACTTACTTTAGTTGACTGCCTCTGGTGAATTGGTGCCCAAGCATTTGAAATACAGTTGCATTTGGTGGTTTGGAAAATCAAGACTTGTCAGACTGACAGGAGAAACAAACTTTCAGTTCTTTAAATTTTGGGAACCATTGTAACTAAGTACTTTAGTGCAGGCCAAGGTTATTATCGTTAAGGAAAAATAACGAAATGACGAAAACTAGAATTGAAAAAATATTTTCGTTAACTGAAATAAATAAAAACTGTAATTAGAAGAAAAAACATAACTAACTGAAACTGTATTGTGTGTTTACAAAACTAACTAAAACATATAAAAATTATGGGTAAAATTCCCTTCTTTTTCGTCTTTGTCGATGTCTGATTGATATGAAATCGATTTATTTTCGCTCTAGCAATTTTAGCTAGCGGCACCATACGACACTTCACAGTCCAGTCTTGTGGTTTAGAGTTGTCTTCTCATCCCCACTCTACCTGGAAACATATATACGATAGCGAGCAAGATGAAAGGTATGAAAAAACTAAACTAAAACTAAGCATTTGGAAAAAAAACAAAAAATAATAAAAACTAGCAAACCTGCGCTGAAAACGAATTACAACTAACTGAATTAGAGGGAAAAAAGTCAAAACTAAATAAAACTAAACTATAATGAAAAAGCCAAAACTATTATAACCTTGGTGCAGGCACAGTATCCTATGTGTGTTTCTTTTGTGTGTGCATTTTATACCACCAAACACCAGCTTGCACCCAGGTGGGTGGAGAGCGACTTTGAGGTTGCATTTATGCAGATCAGGTGGTACGCTCCATTTTTAGGTGCCCCATTTGGTATGAAATTATAGCCGCTTTTCTATCCACCCAAAACATATCTTATCATGAACACAAGTGCATGCAAATGCACAAGAGAGCAATTTTAGTTGCTTTAGTTGGCCACCATGTACGCACACATGCACCTCTTCTTTGTACCAGTGTTGATTTTGGCAGCTGATTAGTATTATTATGATATTACTTAATTACTCTTAAGTTAGTTTTAGCTTGGCTTTAATCAGCTAAAAACACAACTTACAATAATTTCAATGTGATTTATGTATTTTCATATAAATCTCTTGTTTTTGTTCAGCTGTTACCATGCTCAGTGTTTACAGTAGTCGTGGCAACAACATTCTCATCTTTCAGAAAGTTATTGGAAAAGGCGCTGTTTATACATCATAAATGCACTCACACACAGAGTCACTCTGTGATACAATGGACTTACTCTTCCCAGTAAATAGTCCCTCCCAAATAGCAGCTGTTTGGACAGAGCACCTCATTCTATCGCTGCTGCTCACTCAGTACATGGGCCCTGAAGTGTAGAGCAGAAGACACATTCACTGACTTCACTTAACATCTTTTCAAAGCATAGAGTTGACCATCCTTCATAATTTAATTACTTGTTTACTTACATAATTGCATATTTATTTGCTGCCATGCTTTTACGTATTTTAGGCAAATAGTGTATTTGGGTTTGGGTGACGCAAACAAAAAATTATATTTGACTAAATTTTGGGAAAATGGCAATATACAATGTATATCACTGTTTTTTTAAGTGGACCTCATCCTAATAAAGGCTCTAGCAATTTTTCAAGCAGTGCTTCATGAATAGACCTACAGTATACGAAAGAAACTGATTTTCATAACAGTGCAAGAAATTGGCAAATAGATGAAAGGTTTTACGTTCAGAAAATTAAAATATAAACTGCACTGTTTGGACTAATAAGCAAAGCAGACAACACTGAGCCATGTTTGTGCTGAACTACAAAAAAAAAAAAAAAGAATGAGCTCAGCTTCGGAGATCTAGGTTTTCCATAGTAAAAAACTTCATAAAAAAACTCACTTTTTTCTGACTTGAATTCATTTGCTAGCCTAACAGCATTAATGTGGCAAACAACCCATGATGCAATGCTCTCTGGAAAAAAGAATGACATGCATTTTGAATGAATACGTTTGTGAGAGATAGAAAATCAACTCAAATTGATTAAAGCAATTTTTTGGATTATAATTTTTCTGAATAAAAGCTTTGTGTCCTTACTTTCGTTGATGCCAAATATTGGTTCGTTTGTGTTTCACATGGACGCTTATTGTGACGCACATGACGCCAGGATCAACACACAGTTGTATGTTAGTTCCATCTTAAGTTGCTAGTAATTTGGATCCAAATATGTTGACGACTGCAGTACACATATTGTTTGTAGATGTCATTTGACCTTGTTGTTGTTTATATGTATAGATTTTTTCATATATACTTTTCTAAACTATTGTTATTGTTGTTTTTTCTATATAGATATTTTATAGATCCTTTTACTTTTTAACATTTTTTTCATGAATTCAAACAATCGTTTAATCGAATCGAAAAAAATAATCAATAGATTAATCGATTAAAAAAATAAACAATAGCTGCAGCTCTCACTCAGTCGTTTTAATTGGTTGGTGTTGAGACTTGGACAAAGTGTTTCAAAGCATTTCCATTTCACAGTGAAGTACCATGAGTACAAATGTCATTTTGATGCTAATGATTTCCTTTTGCCTTCTTCAACAGAAAAGCCAACCTGATTCTGCGTAGGGTGGAGAAGATCAGCCACTACTGCCGCTCCCTCCTCCGCAGCACCCATATCCAGAGCCGAACCGACACCATGGCGTACGTCTACTGCCGGAGCGAGGACAGTCGACCCCCCAGCAACACGTGGCACGGCTCACTTTATGAAAGTCGCACCACCTGCATGGAAAAGCTCATTTCTGTACAGCGTAACACATACAGCAGCACTAAACTCCGATGAGACTGGGGTCTGGAGACGAGCATATTTTTTCTCGCAAAGTGACATCATTTATTGATGTACCTCGTCACTTCATTCTGCAGCAGGTGTCTCTCGAGTGACTGGTGCATTTTGAAAACCAGGAGAGACTAAAAAACCTCAGAAGTCACTGGACATTGTGTTAAAGCTACCGAAAAAAAAAACAAACGTATTTTTGTGTGGCCTACTTTTATTAAAATAAGAGAACAGAAAACTCGAATCGAAGATATTTCTCAAATGCCAGTGAGTGCACATATCAATGAGAAACCGCAGTGTGAACATGTAAAATATCATTCAGCCAAGAGAAAAACTGGTTGGCTTAAGTACTTTGAATGTAATATT
This sequence comes from Sphaeramia orbicularis, assembly GCF_902148855.1. Lineage (NCBI taxonomy): Eukaryota > Metazoa > Chordata > Actinopteri > Kurtiformes > Apogonidae > Sphaeramia > Sphaeramia orbicularis. Next base: position 69,087,858 of record NC_043968.1, on the reverse strand, counting down.
GTAGTTCCTTTTTGGTGCTTTGAGGCTTATCTGGGACATGTAAAAATAATTTAAAAAATAAATAAATAAATAAATAAATAAAGGAAAAATAGCATAACTTATTTGCCTTTACAACCTTTTTTTGAATGGAAAAGATAAAATAGAAAGCCATTTGAAAAAACACTTACTTGTTTTTTTAAGTTCACAAGAATTATAACTTTTAGTTTATGAATTTAAAACCAGTAAGTGAGGACATTTACGTAGTTAGTCCAATAATGCACTTAATAGATTCTGCTGAAACTGACAAGCTTTAAAGTAACAGGATTGAGAGATAGGCCAAAAACCAGCTTGTTGAAATTATGCAAACATATGGTGGGTGGCATTTTTCATAAACTTTTTAATGCTGACTCATTACGTCTGTCTTTCAGTACTGCAGTGCCCCCCCCTCCCGAAAAAAAAAAACAAAAAAAAAACAAACCTGAAACCCCATTTACAACTGATATTGAAATTGTCATCTGTATCCCTGCAAGTTATGTGGATCCTCATTGAGATCAGATCTGTGTCCTCCAGGCCTAAATCTGTACAGGAGTCATTTAACTGGTGGCAAATTATGACATGATATTGCAGCATTGTTGCATAACAAAAAGCCTGTATTTATGTTATATATTTCTATAGGATGGCACAGTGGTGCAGTGGTTAGCACTGTGACCTCACAAGAACTTTTTTCAGTAAACGGTGTCTGGTTCCAATAGGCTGTATATAATAAAGGACAGAGGAACCATCTCCCATTGAGTTTGCGATTTGGTGAGTGGTGCTAGCTTACTAAACCTGTAAATTTTCTCTAGCCATGCATAACAAATTAATTTTACAGTCTTAGCCAAACCTATTATAAACCACTACAGTGGAGTTACCAGCCAGGAAAAAAAATAGTTGTGATGAAATGAACTAAAACTCTGGAAGTTTGTCTCAGCATCAGAGCAAGTTGACATAGAGACCTGTCTATCAAAGTTCAACAAAGCTGATACTGAAGCTTCTATTCATCTTGAGATCTGATGTATGGAGTTAAAATGTAATGATGGACCACGTCACTTATTAGAGAGACCAAATACAAGAGTCAAAACTCCTACAAAATTATGATTTATTATTTCTAAAGAGAAGTTCACTGTAAGTCTGTGGGAGCCAGGGCTTTGTGGAGCCAACTCCAGTGGCCGACAGTGGTATTACAACTTTATATTATACTTCTAAGATATTTCGGCATTGGCTCCATGTTGGAGCTGAGGTCCTTGCTTCATGGCTCCAATCCAGTGGCAGACAGTCAGATAGTATGCAATGAAGAGCATTTGGTAATCATTTTTTAATGCCTGGGGCATCCCTATGGTGTAACTTGAAGTCAGTGTAAATCTTTGCATGCTGGAAGATGGTTACGGCAGAACACCAAAATTTGTGGACACACAGGAGACCAAGGATGAAGTCTCATTTCATGTTATGTTTATTTGTGCATATTCTTTCTCCATGTCTTTCTTTCCTATAACCATTCACTGAACCCTTTTCCCCTAACCTTAATCTAGTTGTTTGTATGCCTAAACCTCAACAATCTCTAACCATGGCTTTGTGTAGACTACCCTGATTTTTTTATTTATTTTTTTTTATTTAAATAAATAAAATAACAGTTCCTTGACTGTGACACCCAAACCAAGTGGCCCAGTGTCAGTATATGACTATCTGGGAGTGGGAATGTGCAGACTTTTCCCATTCTTTCTGATTTTTCATGTTATCCCCTCAGATATTTTACTTTTCATTGCCATTGCAGCCAGGTCCATTGATAACCTGCTTTTGTCTATTTGTTTTGAAATTACTTCATAAATCCACCAATTTCTGTATGAACCATCCTGTTTTCACTGTCACCACCAAAAGTGATTCCATGTGTTGTTTCCTAATGAGGACTCCTCAGTGTTTTTCAGCCACATGTTGAACACAGAAACTAAATATTCCCTTTAAGATAAAGTTAGATATGTGCATTTTTGCTTTACTCATCTTGTGCTACAAGAGTGGATATTTAAAGGTAATGATTAATAAAACACAGAAGGACAGATGTGCCAAAAGTAAAAAAAAATTTCTTTTGCAGATTTTCTGCAAATATGTGCAAAATGTGCAGTACGGTATCTGGATGCAGATCACATTTTGATAATAGGTGTAAATGGGATCACCCAAAACAGTAAGACAACGCTTATGCCACATAAACTTCTATGGAACTTAAAGTAAATGCTTTATATAATGTCATTGGTTATGGTATGTGAATTAACATACAAATACAACAGTACTGATATTAATTAGACAGTACACATAGTTGTGCAGGATGCTTCTAATGTAGAAACTAAAACACAACTTTTGCAAAAAGTAAAGACTTTCATGGCAGAAGTTGTTGTTTGGCAGATAATGTCAATTTAAATTCACTGTAGATCAGTTGTGCTACACAGATAAGAAGAGTGGTGACGTGACATTATAGTCAGTCACTTTTTGGTCTCATAAGACCTAAAACAAAATATATTTTGTAAAAGTTTCTCACAGGAAATTCTTACGCTATTATGTAAGTGCTCTCATAGAAAATATGCTGACCAGGTTAATTATATATTCAAATAGTTTTGAGGGTCATTTTTTCTTGTGATGTACTGTACACTGAATAATGGGTCAGTGATTGTAGGTATCACCCATGGTCCTTTAAAATCCCCCTGATCTTTCTGTCTGTCATCTCTTTAAAGCCATGGATATTGTTTTAATGAAGACGAACAATGCCTTTTTTTCAATATTTTCCTCTCATGTTATATGAATTGTAATAATATATTATTATAATGTAAATTTTAAATTGTAAAGAAAAAACATCTGTATTATTATGTGGCTTTGATTGTCTTTTTCTGAAGAATGTGAAATATTAAAAATGTATATAAAATCAGAATGATTCTTTCATTTTATTCACTATATGCACTGATTGTATGTAAATTGTGGCTGAACGCTCCATGATCTCACCCACTGTTTTGTGTTCTGCCATTCTGAAGCCTCATGGTGCTTCATATGGACATCACCATGTAGGTTGGATGGAAACAAATGTCCACATTTGGAATCAGCGGGTGGAGTTGGACAAGGAAGGATGAAACTGGAACAAACCAAACATCGACCTCAGAGTAATAATAACATACAGACACCTAAGCTAATCAGCAGACTGGCTGACACAGTGTAATTTAAAGTGAATTCATGCTAACATCAGCTAGTGCAGCTAAGTAATGGCAGGTATTAAAATAAAATACTAGTAAAATACCAGTAAACTTCATGACAGAATCCTCTGATGGTCCCGTTAGTGTGACTACTTTAACAACAACAGCAGAACTGCAGAAATAAGAGTAAAGCTGCAAATGTCGCACTAATCCCAATTTAAGACATACGAACAGAGGCTGTCTCTATAGTTCTCTAATAATGTCCAATTATTTTCATCTCAACAGGTTGTGTATCAAAAAATTTTCCCAGTTCTCAAGTGGAAAATTCAACGTGAGGGGGCATTCATGTCCAGTTTTTGGATTTGTAGCTAATATTTACCAGAATTCCTGTAGAACGTGAAGGCAGGATCAGTACAGCCGGACTGTTCTCCTAAATACTTCTGAAGTTTTCTTTTCAATTTTCCCCATGACATTAGGGTGGTCCAAAAAAACCTAGGTTTTAAATTGGCTCCCAAGGGCAACACGGTGGTGCCGTGGTTAGGTTCAATTCCAACACCAGTCGACGGGGGATGTGACCTTTCTGTGTGGAGTTTGCATGTTCTCCCCCGTGTCTGCGTGGGTTCTCTCCAGGTACTCCGGCTTCCTCCCACAATCCAAAGACATGCACTAATAGGTTAATTGGTTAATCTAAATTGCCCATAGGTGTGAATGTGAAAGTGATTGTTTGTCTCTATATGTCAGCCCTGTGATGAACTGGCGAAATGTCCAGGGTGTACCCCACCTTCGCCCATAAGTAGCTGGGATAGACTCCAAGCGACCCCCGTGACCCTAGTGAGGATAAAGCGGGTTCAGAAAATGAATGAATGAATGGCTCCCAAGGTCTTAAGCAAGTCTACCTATGGAAAAAAAATTACTTGTGCAGAATTTTAGCTTAATAGGTAAATATTTAGGGGTAGATCAAGCTTAGTATTTTGGTGAAATTACCAACTTCAGTTTGTTGTACAGGTGATCAGTCAGCACAGGAGACAGTTCCCTGATCCAAAAAAATCCACTACATCAAGTGGGCCACAGTGACTTATGTTCTCATTTGTTAACATTTCAGTAATGTCAGTAATTTACTCAACTTTCCTTTCTACAGACATAGAATGATTGTAAATGTGTTACAAACTGTTCCATAAAGCACTAAGAAGCAATTACACAAATTGTATTATTCAAATTTTCATTTAAATAAACTGTATTTACCTTTTATAAGAATTTGTCACCATTTAATACTGTTTGTAAAGCTAACGCTATGAACGCCAAATGATGACTCCGAAGCAGAACTTTAGGATGCTTGAGCTTCCTCTAAATCACAGGGGTCAAACATGCAGCCCGGGGGCCAAATCCAGCCCACCAAAGGGTCCAATCCAGCCCGCGGGATGAATTTGTGAAATGCAAAAATTACACTAAAGATATTAACAATCAGTGGTGTCAAAATCATTTTAATTCAGGTTCCACATACAGACACATACAGTCCAATTCAATTTCAAGTGGGTCAGACCAGTAAAATATTATCATAATAACCTATAAATAATGACAACCCCGAATTCTCTCTGTTTTTTAGGTGTAAAAAAGTAAAATTATATGAAAATGTTTACATTACCAAACTATACTTTTACAAAAAACATGAATAAACCTGAACAAATATGAACAAATGGAAATGTCTTAAGAAAAGTAAATGCAATTTTACCAATATTCTGCCTGTTACTAAATGTTTTGTTCGATTGTAATGCACATGTGTAAATGATAAACTGATAAACCGAGGCAGAATATTGTTAAAATTGCACTTGTTTTTCTTAAGACAATTCAAGTTGTTCATGTTATTCAGATTTTTAAGGAAACTTTGTAGATGTAAACCTGATCATAATAGAATTTTACTTTTTTCACTGTTATTATTTTACTGCTTTGGCCCACTGGAGGTCAAATTGGGGTGAATGCGGCTCCTGAACTAAAACGAGTTTGACACCCCTGCTCTAAATATTAACCAATCAGGTTGATATTTTACATGGAATATTTTGTCATGAGTTAGACTCAAATAAGACATTGGGACGAAAGAAATTTGAAACTTAAAAAAAAAAAAAAAAAAGATTTTGTGGACCATCCTACCATGACATTTACACACAGAGAGGGAAAGTGACTATAGAGAGCAAACGTGTTTCTGTACCAGGGAGTAAACAACATGATATCATGACTCGCATAAATATTTACGCTACTTTTAATTGGTGTGGTATTGGCGAGTTATCTGTGCGCATTATAACCTTTCCGCATGTATGTTCACGCTCCATCACATACCACACACTGACGGTTAGGGTTAGGGTTAGGGCAGTGTTTTTCACACATGGGGTCACCTGGAATTCAAATTGGGTTGCCTAAAATTTCAAGTAATTGATTAAAAAAATATATATATACCAATAAAATTATATGGTGAGTTGACAGAAACAATCCCAATACAAAAAAGACATGACAAACTCTGAGTCTGAAACTGAAACACTGTGGTACTGTTTATCTGTCAAATGTTCATTGTGGTCAGTTTCAGATGCTGCAGCTCTTTCATAATTCATAGTTTGAGTTCTTGTTTGTTCAGTATTAATTGTCAGCCTTGTAAATCCAAGCTGGACTGACTGTACATATCCTGACCACGGAAAATAAAATTCTCACTTTGTGCAGTAATCTACACCTGGCTTTTCTGCCTCCGTCCATAATAATATACATTAAAAAGACTAAATGTTGTCTAAAATTTACATTTATTTGCAACATAGAACAGCAAACTATTACATGATCAAAAACAAATTAATTTTAGCCAAAAACAATAATAATAATGAAGTCTCCGTTTTGATTGCCGGGGGTTGTCAGAAAATTGTGACGTTAAAATGGGGTCACGAGCCAAAAAAGGTGGGGAACCACTGGGTTAGGGTTATGTGACCCGGAGATCTTGGCGTTAATTGACACGCCATCAAATGACATTGAATAACATGCGAAAGGTCAAAAATGCATACGTATAGCACATAAGAACTGGTGGGACATACAATGCCAAGTCTCATGACATGAGATCAGTCTCCTGTAAACATGTTTATTTCTGCTGTGAAGTTTCTCATTTTAACCTGGGGGTCTATGAGGATAGACTGCAGCCCCCAGTGGACATTCAGTGTACTGCAGATACTGACACTTCCTCATTGGATTCACTTTGCAGCCCTGGAGGTTACCACTTGGTTTTACCATGTTTTACTAGCACAGCTGTTCAGTATTTGGTTAAATTGAATGCCTGTTTACCACCAGTACAGATGAAATGTTTTCCTCATTGAGTCTTTTTCTAGTTTTAATGAATATATCAGGCTACATTTCCACCTGGTAGTCATTTTAGTTAGTGTGCAATTGTACTGATTGATTTTAATGCAAATAAAACCTGCTTGGAACAGCATACCTTTCATTTTGCATCAGGTTACTCCTTCTAATGCGTCCAGTGAAAACAATGAACAAAACAACTTTAACATGTCCTTTTTCATAATGAAATAGCTCTGATAAAATGATCATCAAAGCATATTAGTAAATTGTCCATCTAATTCTTCTTACACTCTTTGTTTGCTCTCACTGCTCGTTTTCAGATGTGTTACATCATATCAAGACAAACCAAGGAACGGGATGTTGTTGCCTCAACTTGAAAGTGTTAACACATGTTGGAACAAACACATCCAAAACCTATTGTGTTCATGACTTAAAAATCACTACAGCACATAATGTTCCCTTTCCTACAGTTTAAAAAGAGATTTGCAGAAAATTGTGATTGATATTGACATTTTGTGAACATTACAAAGTTAATAGTTTGTATGAATACATCCACATGTGACAGTGTTCGGTGGAGAATATTGGAAAATCTACCCACGGAGCAGTCAGTCTTTTAAGTTTTTATGAGTTAAAGTTTCATACCTGAAGTTGTTGAAACAATAGGACAGTTTGTGTATAACAGGGGTGTCAAACTCATTTTAGTTCAGTTCCACATTCAGCCTAATATGAAATAAAGTGGGCCGGACCAGTAAAATAATGGAAATAATAGGACAGGAACTTATAAATAATATCAACTCCAAAGTTTTCTCTATGTTTTTGAGTGAAGAAAGTAAAATTCCATAATGAAAATGTCTCCGGCTTCAGCTTCTTCCTTTTTCAGTTACAAAATGTGTTAATTTTATGCTTGTTTGTTTCTTTTTTAATATGTAGGTGTTTTGTTTTGTTGTCTTTTTTATATGTGTGTGTTTTGTATCTTGTATTTAACTGAAATAAACATTCATTCATTCATTCATTCATTCAACATAACATGAACAAATATAAACAACCTGAAAATTCTCAAGAAAAATAAGTGTAATTTGAACAATATCACACCTCAGTTTATCATTTATACATGTGCATCACAATGTACAGATCACGGTGGATCTACAAATACACAAAGCATTTAATAATAGGCAGAATATCGTTAAAATACTACATACTTCTCTTAAAACATTTCAGGTAGTTCATATTTTTTGTAACAGGCTAGTACGTAAATGTAAACATTTTTGTGTAATTTTACTTTTTTGACACGAAAACAAAAATTAGCTTTTTTTTCATTATTTATAGGTTATTATGATAGTATTTTACTGGTCTGACCCCTTTTAGATTGAACATCCTTGACTGTTAATATCTTCAGTGTAATTTTTACATTTCACAAATTCATTCCAGGGGCCGGATTGGACCCTTTGGCGGGCCAGATTTGGCCCCCGGGCCGCATGTTTCACACCTGTGGTGTATAGCATCTTGTCATTACATCAGAGCTTCTCAAATAAACCCAAAACATAAGATGATGTCTCCCTTTGGACCCAAATTTGTGAAATTTCATGATGAACTGCCATCGATATCTGCATTTTATACTGATTCTTCTATTGCACAGTGTTTGAGATGAACACATCAAAAAGAACACTCTTCCTCATTTCATTTCATTTATTTATTTATTTCGAACATGCAAAGAAACTAAATAAAACAAAACAAAATAAGAAAAAAAAAACCCAAAATAACATTTAAATGGACAGAATCTACCTTAAAGCACACACAAGTCTGAATATTGCATGGTCGAAAAGGAGTAGGAAGAAGTATGAACTTATTTAATCCTACCCCTCGGTGCTTTTACACCTTTATCATTAACTTAATACAACAATCAAACAATACTGTTTTTCTTAATTTTAGCGTTGAACTACTGAACCTCTGAACCTCTGAACATCTATTTAGATTTAGATTCAGATTCAGACAAATTAAAATGTCTTTTTCATAGATTTACAATTTTTTTCACCTATTCAAATAATTGTTTGGTCAAATCAAATTGAAGAAAAATAATCGATATATAAATTCATTACAAAGTAATCAATAGCTGCAGCTGTAGTTGTTTGCATGTACACTATAGAGCAAATGTGTACTACAGTCCTGTATCCCACTTATGAACATCCAGGGCTCTGACATGGACACTTTCAGGTACTTGGATGTTCATCTAAATCAGAGGTGTCAAACATGTGGCCCACGGGCCAAAACCGGCCCACCAGATGGTCCCATCTAGCTCATGGGATGACTGTGAAAAGCAAAAATTACACTGAAGATATTAACAGTCAAGGATGTTAAACCCATATTATTTCAGAGGCCACACACAGACCAATATGATCTCAAGTGGACTGAACAAATACTGTCATAATAACCTTTCAATGAATCATTTGAATTCCAAATTTGTTTCTTTTTTGTTTTAATGTAAAATTACATCAGTGGTGGCTGCTCATCTTTCAGAGGGGAAGCTCATTGTCGGCTTACATAAAAAAAAAATGGTCAAGTTATTTAAACATAAATTCGACCCTCCGTTCCTTTTTAAGAAAATGGTCCGTGACCTTATCGTACCAAGTAAACAAGAAAATGTTGAAATTATGTTAAATTGAAACAAGGAAGTACAGTGTGTTTTATTTACAGTGCAAGAAATGAACATGTAATTTCGTAGTGGTTTCTCTCTCGATTTCACAGCAGAATGTGCAACGGTATTAAACTGAACTCTGTCAAGTGAAGGAGTAGATCTCAAAATAGTTGTCAATCAAAGGGGATTCAGCCTTTCGACTGATCCTCCAATCAGCACGTGGAAGCTCAGCGTCCAGCCCAGCCAAGCTCCGCCCACAGCTCCATTCACCCCCAGAGATGCCGAGTGTCTGGGGGCGGGACAACATTGTGGCATTTATCCAATTACCGTCCAGTTTTGAGGCAGTGAAAAAAACTGTTCCACTCAGTCCCATTGAAGTGCATGGACGCTGAGTGTCTACAGGCAAATACACTGAGCAGAGATCGTATGAGAAAACAGTGCAACAGGAATGTATGAGAAGTGAACAACATCAAGTCCGTTGATTTGTGATAAAGCTGATTCTGAACGAACTTGTCTGTGAGATGAACGTGTTCTAACACATTTGTAGTCAGTGAAATGTCAACACAACCGTACATATTTAACCATTTAATTTTTGTAATTTTAGGGTAAGCCGAGCTTCCCTTGCAGTCTGTGAGAAATCGCCTCTGAATTACATGATGAACATATTTACATTAAACTTTACATTAAACTATTCTATCAGCAAAAATGTGAATAATCTCAATAATCACAAACAACCAAAAATGTCTTACAAAAAATAAGTGTAATTTTAACAATATTCTGCCTGTTATTAAGTATTGTCTGCCTCTGTAGATCCACCGTGATCTGTAAGTTGTAATGCACATGTGTAAATGAGAAGCTGAGGCAGAATATTGTTAAAAATGCACTTTTACTGTGTTGCTATTAAAGAGAACAAAATTGGAGCTATTATTTATAGGTTTATTATGTTGTTACTTTACTGGTGTGGTCCAGTTTAGATGATATTGGACTGAATGTGGCCCCTGAACTAAACTGAGTTTGACCCCCCTGATCGATACAATAAACTGCACTGGTCACAGTCAACTTTGGCCTTTTTTGTAAAAAAAAAAAAAAAAAAAAAAAAAAAAAAAGGCCAAACTTGTCTTTACCTTTTGAGGAGACTGAGGTCCTTTGCAGTGCACAGGCCTCTGCTACAGACCTTTAATGGCTCTGTGGTAGCCTCTGATATTCACTACACCACAGGAGTCAAACATATGACTCCTGGGCTAAAACTGGCCCAAGAAAAAAGGTGAACGACATGCACATCCAAAATTAGAGGTGTGCTGGATCCCAAAAAAGTAGAACGTGAGAAAAAATAAAGGAAGGTCCGCACAACCAGTGAGCTCCCAAACCATTTAATCGTGACGTTTCGGGCCAAGGCCCTTCATCAGACTGGCCCAACCCAGCCCATGGGATGAATTTTTGGAATGCAAAGATTACAGTGAAGATATTAATAATCAGTAGTGTTCAGGTTCCACATACAGACCAATATGATCTAAAGTAGATCAGACCTGTAAAATACTATCATAATTAGTGTTGTATAAAGTACTAGAAAGTCACAGTTGAGTAGAAGTACAGGTACCCTACCAAAAATGTGCTTTGATAGAAGTACAAGTCACCAACTGAAATGCAACTCAAGTTAAAGTCTTTAGTTATCTAGTATTTACTGTACTTAAGTATATCAAGTAATCTACAATTAAATGTATTCAAGTAATGAAAGTAAAAGTACAAGTAAATATTAAACAACCAAAGGCAGTCAGATTTTGGAATATTATAAAGTTTATCCAGGATTTTAAAACATGGTAAAGTAAAAGACAAGCAGTCAAAATATTGAAACAGATGCCTACAACACACACTTAAAAAACAAGGTTTCAAAAACTTAAACAGGAGTAGGTTACTGCTGGTATTAAAAATGTCAGAATTTGGAGGAAAAAAAAAAAAAAGAAAAGAAAACTATGAAGGTTATATAGCACCTCAACACATAGAGCCTACATTACACTTTGTAAACAAGGATTCAAAGTCTAAACCATTGACTTAAAACCAGCCTGTTTATGGCATAGATTCATTCAACTCTCCCTCACATCAACAGATCACCGACAGGTTGAGTGTGAACCATCATTTGCACATGTTCATTATGTGATTAGACCCAATGACAAATCTGCTTCCTGACTTTGTTGCAGTAAGCTCAGCAATGAAAACACCTAATTTCCTTTAATTAATTTTTTAACGAGTAATGATGCTGTGCATTAAAAATGTATGGGAGTAGAAGTATGCAATTAAGTTAGAAAATGTAGTGAAGTAAAAGTGAAAGCAAACAGAATAAAAATATTCAGTACAGTACAAATTCTCCCAAAACATACTTGAGTACAGTAGTGAAGTATTATTACTTTGTTACTATACAACACTCATCATAATAACTTATAAATAGTGACAACTCCAAAGTTTCTTCTTTGTGTTAATGTAAAAAGTAAAATTCATTCATCCATTGACATTTTTAAACTATCCTTTCACACAAAATATGAACAAACTGAAATGTCTTAAGAGAAGTAAATGTAATTTGAACAGCATTGTGGCTGTTATTAAACGTTTTGTGTATTCGTAGCGCCACTGTGAACTGTAAGTTGTAATGCACATGTGTAAATGATAAACTGTGTATAAATGTGTAAATGTTAAAATTGCGCTTATTTTTCTTAAGAGATTTCAGGTTGTTTATGTTATTCACATTTTTAAGGACGCTTTGTAGATATAAACATTTGCGTCATATAATTTTACTTCTTTTCGCTCTTATACTGACAGTCAATAGAAACTTTGAGGTAGAAATGTCTGCATATTTCTACTTGTAGGGGGGTTGTAATTATTCATTGTGCATTTATTGATGACTTAGTGCGATGACTTGAGATAATGATGAGTTGTCATGTTGTCATGGTTCATTGCATATGGGTCAGTCTCTTTGCAAAAGTGGACCAAATACACACTGAGCAATACTCATGGGTATTTGCACAATTTGAGGATTGGTTTTGAAGGCCTATATAAAGGCCCAAAAAAGGCCACCACTGTTAGTCCAGTGAACAGCATCATGCCAAGTCTATCACGTGAACAACGTCTCCGGGTGCTGGGTATGGTGGAGGCCGGTTTGAGCTCCAGTGATATAGCCAGGCGTATGTATGGGCTGTTCCCAACACACAATCAGAAACCTGGTTGAACGCCACAACACCACAGACTCTGTTGACGATAGACCACATCCAGGGCCAGAGAGAGTGACAACTCCCGACCAGGACCACTACTGTTGTGACTTTGTGTTTGGCAGGTGTCATTTTCTTTTGTTAAGTTTTTTTGTTTTGAAATTATTCTTGAAACTTTACATTTTTGTTTCTGTATGCCAATATCCTAAACAAATGATTCATATGAAAAAATTCCAGTTTAGGGTTTCAATGTAAAAATGATGTTGAAAAATACGGTCTCAAAGTTTTCATTGACTGTGAGTGTATTATGTTACTGGTCCAGCCCACTTCAGACATATTTGCTTGTGTGTGGCCCCTGAACTAAAATCACTTTAACACCCCAGCACTATGCTGTGGTCTGCGCTGAACGGGACAGGAAGAGACTGAATAAACTGGTCAGGGGGGCCAGCTCTGTCCTGGGCTGGACTCTGTGGAGGATGTGGGTGAAAGAAGAGGAAAGAGTTCATCCACCGCTGTCAGACTGTACAACACAACAGTGGAGCTCTGTTGTGTTTGTTTCCCATGTGTACTATCTGATATACTGCAGTTCTGCTTCTTATGTAAATATGTGTATAGCCGATAGAGTTTTATGATTTATTACTACAGGGGTTGGACAAAATAATGGAAACACCTTCACCTCAAGATGATAATGCCCCAATCCATACAGCTAGAATTGTTAAAGAATGGCATGAGGAACATTCTAATGAAGTTGAGCATCTCGTATGGCCGGCACAGTCCCCAGACCTCAACATTATTGAGCATTTATGGTCAGTTTTAGAGATTCAAGTAAGACGTCGATTTCCACCGCCATCGTCTCTAAAAGAGTTGGAGGGTATTCTAACTGAAGAATGGCTTAAAATTCCTTTGGAAACAATTCACAAGTTGTATGAATCAATACCTCGGAGAATTGAGGCTGTAATTGCCGCAAAAGGCGGACCTACACCATATTAAATTATATTTTGTTGATTTTTTAAGGTGTTTCCATTATTTTGTCCAACCCCTGTATTATTGTTTGCATTGCTTTATTTTTTGTACTACCTTATGCTGCACATTTTTTTCCACTTTATCCTGTGGCTGACTTGACCAGCCAATTTCCCCATTGTGAGATCAATAAAGTTTCATCTAATCTAATCTAATCTAATCTAATTTAACCCTTTCATGCATACTGGTCACTACAGTGGACAGTTATTCTACAGCTGTTCTCTTGTATATTCAATAGGCCTGTAACGGTACACGTACCGAACCGAACCGTTTCGATACACACCTTTTCGGTTCGGTACACAGCTGTACCGAAACGGCACAGTATGTTGAGAAAAAGAAAAAGGAACGAAAGATGTTGTTTGATGCGGAACTTTAAATCTGCGCAAGTTCCAGACGGACATATTGAAGGACGTGCACATTGACCCGAAATACGAAATAGCAGATGATATAAGATTAAAAAAAAAACAAAAACAAATATGATGTGAACCTGGAAGGAAGAGACTGGAGACCCTCTGTCATCATTACAATCCCGTTGGGATCAGTTCAGGTCCTGGTGGAAGACAACAACAGGGAAACAGACGTTAATAAGATGGACGTTGTTTGCCGACTATGAACTACTATGGTAGTTCTAAAACACTTACACCAGCTCTATCTATCTGTCTGTCTGTCTGTCTCTCTCACACACACGCTATATAACAGAGGAATAGAACCCGGAGTTGGACATTGAAAGTATATAAAGTTTCACTTTCATTTCACACAAGCATTAGTTACGTTAGTTATGGACCCCCACCCCACCCCCCGGCTCCGACCAAAAAAAAACAAAAACAAAAACAAAAACATCCCCCCGACAAATCGCACCCTGCACGCGTGTGTGCACATACACAAAGTGTCCTAAACAGTTTATCTGTCCTAAAATAAATAATTTGGCTAATTTTTTGTTGTCAATGTTGCTCTTCGGTTTGTTTAAAGAGAATACCAGTTTGTCCTCTTGTTAATGTTGCACTTCATGTGGAATTTTTTTGGTATTTTTATGCAGAATGTGAACTGACAGAACTGTAATTAGATTTTTGTTGTTTGTTCAAAACTACCTGTCAGAGAAAAGTGCAATACTAATGTTTAAAATACATTTAGTAATATTAATAATTCATTTTATTTTCTATTTGATTTATAGCAGCAGAATTATATTCCTGTTTTTCTATATTCTATTGTGTCCAAAAATTGGGGGAAAAATGTTCAAAAATTCATAAATGTATTAAATACATTTTGAGGGGTTTTCTTTCTTCCCGTACCAAACCGGGAAAAAAAACGAACCGTGGGTTTCAAAACCGAAAACGTTCTGAACCGAAAATTTTGTGTATCATTACAGGCCTAATATTCATGGGTTTTGTTGTTTTAGTTCCATATCAGCCAACACAGCGAACGCTTATGCATCATCACATACACTGACATTCATACCATTACTGTAACTTTGCTGTTCTTGATACACCTGATTTAGAGTAAGATGTTCAAGTGTAAATAAATTGCTTGTTATCGTTATTAATTTGTAATTAACAGTTTTTTGTTAAAAAGTTGTTGGTTTTTGGGTTTTTTTTGCATATTATCTCCACAAAGTGAGTAATGACTAGTATTAGAGTGTTAAAATATGAGAAAACATCAGATTAGCAGCTTTTAAAATGTCTGGTAAAGGTTCATACTCTTTTCCACATATATTTTTTGTAGATAATTCATTTATCAGACAAACTAGTAAAGCAGGTAAACAAACAAGTACCCCTGTCTGATAAATGAATTTCCTACAATGAGCACTAAAATGTTTTTATT